>NC_080547.1:26952098-27552098 GCF_028640845.1 Ahaetulla prasina | reverse complement strand
GTATCAGAAATAGACATGAGATATAGAATAATAAATGTTTAAAATTCTTTCAGACAGATCTAACTTTTACTTAAAACATTTGCAAGGAAAGAACTAGAGCATACAAAACATTTGCCAGACCGATTCTTAAATACAGCTCATCCGTCTGGAACCCATACCACATCTCCGACATAAATACAATAGAACGAGTCCAGAAATATTTTACTAGAAGAGTTCTTCACTCCTCCGAAAACAACAAAATACCTTATACCAACAGACTTGAAATCTTGGGATTAGAAAATTTACAACTCCGTCGACTTCGACATGACCTGTGTTTAACACACAAAATCATCTATTGCAATATCCTTCCTATAAAAGACTACTTCAGCTTCAATCGCAATATTACAAGAGCAAAAAATAGATTCAAGCTAAATATCAACCGCTTCAAACTTGATTGCAGAAAATATGACTTCTGTAACAGAGTTGTTAATGCTTGGAACTCATTACCTGACTCCATAGTCTCTACTCAAAATCCCAAAATCTTCAACCAAAAACTGTTTACTATTGACCTCACCCCATTCCTAAGAGGACTATAAGGGGCGTGCATAACAGCACAAAAGTGCCTACCGTTCCTGTCCTAGTATTCCCTTCATTATATCAAATTAATATAGTTGATGCATATTTTTTTACTTATATATATATATATATATTTATATATATATATATATATATGTAGGTCTTTGGTTGTTCGGGTTTTCTCCCGTGTAAAATTGGAAGTGTCTTGGCGACGTTTCGACGAAGTCTCATTCGTCATCTTCAGGCTTCAGCTTCGTGCTTCTGGTGCTTCGTGCTTCTGGTGTCACGAGGAATGACACCAGACCCACACTCACGAGGTCCACACAGGATGTCACCACCACACATCCACCCAGAAAGCAGACTCAAACCCACACTGATCAGGAAGCACGACCAAAGACCAGAAGCCAGACCGCAGCTGCAACATTAGCCATTTCAAACCCCTCCAATCCATACATACAGCAGACAGACACCCACTATGAAGATGTAGCACGACCACAAACACGAAACCAAACAACAGCAATGCAGCTCACCAGCTCAAATCCCCCTGCAAATCAGACTAAACTGAGCACAACCAAGCCCCCACCAACACAGGACACACCCCCAGCCAATCAGAGCACAAAAAAACCCCCATCCAATCAGAGCACAGCCAAGCTCCCACCCAATCAGTTCAAACCCCCACTAGCAGTTAAAAAGGAAGAAACAGCTGCAATCCCACATTGCTCCCAGAAGCACGAAGCTGAAGCCTGAAGATGACGAATGAGACTTCGTCAAAACGTCGCCAAGACACTTCCAATTTTACGCGGGAGAAAACCCGAATAACCAAAGAATATATCTTCAAGATATGTTGTTTTATCTATGACAATTGTTTGTGTATACTGTTTGTGACAAAAAGAAAATAACTCAAAGAGCATGCATTATGATATAATCTTTCCCAAGTATCCTCTGAGCAACTTTCCCAAGTTGCATTAATTTTTATACAATGCTTGTTTTAGCTGAGAATGGATAGCAACAGATTCTGTTCAGTACAGAGTTCTTTTTAGAAGTCACAATATTTCAGGGTAAGAGAAATCTATGATAGGGTATGCTGTTTCATTGCAGCAGATGATGTACTATTATTCAAATTTCCAAATGTAAAGATTGCTTTAAACAGCTGGACTTTCCAGAGAATAACAAAATTGTTTTATCATGTTTTCATCATTATTTAGGAAAACATTTCTCTTTGTAAGAGACATGGCAGGCTCCAGAAGTTCTTGATTCAAGAGATAAGATTATTTAATTTTCTTTGTTTATTGCTTTAGTTATTCTTATTATGCTTAAACCATAAACCTGAAATAAATTTGCTGTATTCTCATAACCAGTTATGCTCAACAGATGAACTATATCTTGGCTTAAAATATGGATAGCAACAAACTGGTTCATACAACATGCTAAGATAATTGCTGTATAATTAATTCCAACACACAACCATAGGCAACTAAATCCCATTTTAGTCTAGCACCATGGATTCTGGAAATCAGTATTCTTCAACTTGATTTTAAAACCACTTGGATCAGAGGTCCCCAGCCCCCACTCAGTGGACAGCACCAGTCTGCAGCATGCCAGAAATTGGTCCACGCAAACAAGCAAAGCCCCATCCGCGGTGTTATGTATTTGAATTCTTGGAAGAAGCACATTTCTAATTGGCTGGTGCCTCAGCCCAAATGCTATATAAGGAGGACTGTTCTCCTACTCCAGTCGCTGGGTTCTCACAATAAACTTAAGAGCTGTTGTTACTGAAGTCCTGTCTCCTGCCTCCTTATTTTGCGAATTCAACATTGGCGACGAGGATGGGATAATGCTGGCAGAGAGATCAAAAAAGAGCTGAATTGGATTTAGCTATTGAACCCAGCCAGTTTAGGGTAACTACGATAGGAAGACACCAAACATGTCTACCTACATGCCACCATCGCCATTTGACCCAGCCAGAGAGAAGAGGGGGGGGGTGATACATGGCTCAATTTGAGTGTTTCCTTGAGGCCAACGACTTCCAAGACCTCTCTAATAATCAAAAGAGGACATTCTTCCTAAACCACTGTGGACCGGAGGTTTTTGACACTGCTGAAGCACTCTCCGAGCCGACGCCTGTCCAGTCCATGCCCTGGCAGGTACTGCAAGCAACCCTCCAAGCACACTATGCCCCAATGCCATCGAAATTTGTGCAACGATACGAGTTTCACCAGAAAATCCAACATGAGGGCAAGCCGATCAGTGTCTGCATGGCTGCCCTAAGAAAATCAGCCTCACACTGTGAGTACCGAGACCTCGATGATGTGCTCCTAGAGCAACTAATTTGTGGAGTGAGAGACATTCAATTACAGAGGTGACTTCTCTCCAAAACAAACCTAATGCTCCACTCAGCCCTGGACAAAGCCAGGGCTCATGAATTATCCTCCAAAGCTGCCAAGACATTACAGAGAACCGTCATGACCAACAACGCATCGAAAGCAGCACCAGTCCATAGCGAGAAAGCCAACCCTAAGAGTGACAGTGAGATCGAAGAAGAAGTATTCAGAACTGAGAAACCGGAACGAATCAAAAGAGAGAGCTGTGCTAGTTGTGGGGGAGCCCATCAGAGACAATACTGCCATTTTAAGGACATCATCTGTAGATGTTGTGAAAAGAAGGGGCACCTAGCACGCGTATGCAGAGCCATGCAGCCAAGCCGCCAAAAGCACAGAGCAGAATTCAAGCCAGCCAATCTGCAGCCATTTCAAAACCAAAGAGCTCCCATTGGTCCAGCCCAAAAGAGCGCAAAATCGAATCAAACCACTATAAAAATAGGGCAATCTTCTGCCAGCCCAGAGAGGAAAATCTTCACAATTGCATACATCGAGGGCGTTCCATGCAAAATGGAAGTCAACACTGGGTCATCAGTCACCATCATGTTCTGGGACAAATTGATCACAGCCATCCCGCACATTGCAAATGGGAAACTCAAACCTCACAGACTGTGAATCCAAGATTATCAAGGAAATCGAATTCCCGTAAGAGGAATCGCAACAGTTCGGGTCACCTACAGCCAGCACAAAAAGACTCTACCAATCACCGTTGTGAAAGGACACCTTCCCAGCCTCCTGGGTCTTGATTGGTTCAGGGCCCTGGGCATGGGAGTCTCCGGAGTCCACATCATTGGGTATGACTTGAAGGAGGAGCTACTCCAGGAGTTCCACGACATGTTTAAAGACAGCCTGGACAAGTATGTGGGGACCCCTATTTCATTTAATTTAGATCCTACAGTTGCCCCAGTACGACTAAAGGTTAGGAGGGTTCCATTTGCCCTTAAACCAAAAATTGACAAAGAACTTGATAAGTTAGTGCAACAGGGAATACTAGTCCCAGTCGACCACGCCAAGTGGGAGACACCCATCGTGACTCCTGTCAAATCAGATGGCTCTGTCCATATCTGCGCTGATTATAAGGCAACGTTAAATAAGGCCTTACAGAAAAGTGCATACCCTGTCCCAATAGTTCAACACCTTTTGCATTCATTGGGACCTGGTCAAATTTTTGCAAAGCTGAACTTAGCACAAGCATACCAGCAATTGCCTGTGGACACTGCCACAGCAGAAGCACAAACAATTGTCATGCACCAGGCTCCAATTTGGGGTCAGTGTAGCTCCAGGGCTATTTCAAAATCTGATAGAGCAACTGTTGCAGGGTCTACCAGGAGTAGTACCCTATTTTGATGACGTTTTAGTGTCAGCAAATGACCTACACGAATTAAGAGAGAAACTATGAAAAGTGTTGACAATTTTCTGGACTGCTGGGCTATGAGTAAAACTCAACAAGTGCCAGATTGGGGTGCCCTCAGTTGAGTTTTTAGAATATCCGATCGATGCTGCGGGAATTCATACAACAGAAAGCAAGGTGCGAGCCATTCAGAAAGCACTCCCCCCCCCACACACAAAATAAGACTGAACTTCAGGCCTTTTTAGGGCTTTTGAACTTTTACTCTGTTTTCTAAAAAGACAAAGCTATTGTAGCAGAACCTTTACACAGGCTGCTCACCAAAAAATCCCCTTGGTCATGGGGAAAAGCCGAGGCAGCTGCATTCCAAGCTGTAAAGCAACTGTTATCGGGGGACAGTCTGCTGTTCCAATATAATGGGATCTTGCCATTAGTTCTTGTGTGCGATGCATCCCTTTTCGGAGTGGGGGCTGTTTTGAACCACAAACTACCCAATGGAGCTGAAGCTCCCATTGCTTATTTCTCACAAACTCTATCAGGAGCCGAACGGAATTATAGCCAGTTAGATCGAGAAGCCCTAGTACTTGTCTCAGGGGTGAAAAAAAATCATGAATATTTATTTGGCAGACACTTTGACATTGTTAAGGACCATCTTCCCGTTTTGGGACTATTGAAAGGGGATCATCCCATGCCTATTGCTCTTTCCCCCAGATTGACTCGATGGGCCATTTTCATGGCCGCTTATTCCTACCGTTTAAACTACTGACCAGGCAAAGATTTGGGACACACGGACGCTTTGAGCAGGTGCCCGTTGCCAGAACTCGTCAAGGACCCCACCCTGGGCACTTCTAATCTCCTTATTGACTCTCTAGATACTGGCCCAATTATGTCTGCTGAAGTTGCCAGGGCATCTACGAAAGACATTGTTATCAGAACTGTTATTGGCTGGGTGCAAAGGGGGTGGCCCAGTTCTACTGGCGAAGAGTTTAAGCAATTTGTAAAAAAAGATTTGAACTGTCTACGCAAGGGGGGTGTTTGTTGTGGGGAGATAGGGTGGTTGTTCCATCAAGCCTGCAGGAAAATGTTTTGAATTTACATGTGGGGCACCCTGGTATTGTGCGCATGAAGGGGTTGGCGAGGAGTTATGTTTGGTGGCCCCAACTTGACAAGGACATCAGTGATTGGGTGGGGAGATGCAGTCCCTGCCAGGACTCCAGACCATTGCCCCCAACAGCCCCCATAAGAGAGTGGGAAAAGCCTCAGGGACCATGGTCTAGACTTCACATAGATTTTGCCGGTCCTTTCCACGGCCAAACATTTTTGATCTTAATAGACACATTTTCCAAATGGTTAGAAATAATCCTAATGCGATCCACAACGGCTGAAGCAGTGATCCGTGTCTTAAAATGACTATTTGTAATGCACGGACTGCCCGATACCATTGTCTCAGACAATGGACCACAATTTAGGGCTGGGAAGTGTCTCACCAGGCTAATGCAGCCTGTTATTAACACACAGCTGCCTGCAGTTACAATTACTGCAGGCTCGAGTCCCACCAGGCCCAAGGTTGACTCAGCCTTCCATCCTTTATAAGGTAGGTAAAATGAGGACCCAGATTGTTGGGGGGGCAATAAGTTGACTTTGTATATAAATATACAAATAGGATGAGACTATTGCCTTACACAATGTAAGTCGCCCTGAGTCTTCGGAGAAGGGTGGGATATAAATTCAAAAAAAAAATAAAAAAAAAATTACAGCCACCCAATTTGAGAGCTACCTTGCTGAGCTGGGAATCCATCATGCCCTCTTGGCGCCATTCCATCCAGCTAGCAATGGGTTTACAGAACGATTTGTTAGGAGTGCCAAGGAGGCACTGTCCCGGATAAACCCAGGGGATTGGCAGGCCAAAATTGACACATTCTTGACAGTCCAACATGGGACCCCATGTACAGCCACCGGCCGCAGCCCTGCGGAATTACTAATGGGAAGGAGGCTGTGATGCCCACTAGACCAGTTAAACCCAAACTATTCCCCAGATAGCTATCAGACACTAGAAAACAGGATCAGGGAATTTTCAATAGGCTCCCCAGTATTCGCAAGAAACTATGGGGAGGGACAATTCTTAACATTACAGGCCCAAAATCATACAAAATTGACATGGGCAATGGGAGAGTCTGGAGAAGGACCAGATTTGAAACAGATTGGCAGCCAAAACAGAGTTCCAACAAACAAAGCAACCAGGCCCTGACTACCCGTTGTTTACACCAACAGCTAATTCAAGCCGAGATTGGTCCGGGAACTTATCTGAAAGTTGTGACATCCAGTGATGTCCTCCAGTCCTACCAGAAGTCACTGAAGAAGAGTACGCCCATAATCCAGGCTAGGAAGGCCAATCGGAGGAGCTGGGAGGAACAGAGAGTCCCTCCGACCAGCTCGACTCCCCGCCTAGAAATGAGTTGTGCAGGTCAACTAGGCACAGGGAACGCCATGGTTACCTGCGTGACTATGTATGTAAATAGTTTGTAAATTTTAGCTAAATGTGTTCTGGGAAGGGAGGGGTGTTATGTATTATTATTTTTTATTTGAATTTATATCCCGCCCTTCTCCGAAGACTCAGGGCGGCTTACACAGTGTTAAGCAATAGTCTTCATCCATTTGTATATTATATACAAAGTCAACTTTTATTGCCCCCAACAATCTGGGTCCTCATTTTACCTGCCTTATAAAGATGGAAGGCTGAGTCAACCTTGGGCCTGGTGGGACTTGAACTTGCAGTAATTGCAAGCAGCTGTGTTAATAACAGACAGACTTAGTCTGCTGAGCCACCAGAGGCCCTTAATTCTTGGAGGAAAATTTGGGTGGGAAAAAGCATGTTGCTAATTAGCTGGTGCCTCAGCCCAAATGCTATATAAGGAGGACTGTTCTCCTATTCCAGTTGCTGGGTTCTCACAATAAACTTAAGAGTTGTTGTTTATTTATTTATTTATTTTTATTTTATTTATTTCGATTTTTATACCGCCCTTCTCCCAGAGGACTCAGGGCGGTGTACAGCCAAGTAAAAATTCAATATATAAACATTAAAAGAAGTTAAAAAGAAATATTATAATGTGGCCGAAATTTTAAAACCATTTAAAATCTTAAAACATAAATACCCCAGTAAAATTTCAATCCAGTCCCGCTTGAATAAATAGGTGCGTTTTCAGCTCACGCCGAAAGGTCCGAAGTTACTGAAGTCCTGTCGCCTGCCTCCTTATTTCGTGAACTCAACATGTGGGATGCAGGCAGTATGCAAATTCATGCACTCTCTGGTCCATGGAAAAACTCTCTCCATGGAACCAGTCCTTGGTGCCCAAAAGGTTGGGGGTCACTGACTTGGATTGAAGATAGCTGTAAATGTATAGGTACACTAACTAGTCTTCCTGCTCCTTCAGTATTTCTCCATTCTGTTGCTTTAGCATTCAAAATGTTAATTCCTTGACATCCACGTGAAAGCAATATTGGTCTACTTAATCTCACCACTTCTCTGGAGCAGGTAGAGCCTGTTTGTAGAATCTATGGTAAATGAGATTGGAATGGTGGAAAATACTGATTTTGTTTATAAAGCTCTGATGACCCTACAGATCTGCTCTGCTGTTCATCAGCAATGTGATTTATAGAATTTTTTTATAGAATTTTATTGGCCAAGTGTAATTGGACACACAAGGAATTTGTCTTGGTGCATATGCTCTCAGTGTACATAAAAGAAAAGATACGTTCATCAAGGTACAACATTTACAACACAATTGATGATCAATATATCAATATAAATCATAAGGATTGCCAGCAACAAGTTATAGTCATACAGTCATAAGTGGAAAGAGATTGGTGATGGGAGCTATGAAACGATTGATAGTAGTGCAGATTCAGTAAATAGTCTGACAGTGTTGAGGGAATTATTTGTTTAGCAGAGTGATGGCCTTCGGGAAAAAACTGACATAGATCTAAAAGGACTTGACAGGAGAGCTATATGGACCTGCATCATAGCTCATTATTAAAACCTTGGGAAGGAGTTATAAATCTTGACTTCTTGACTTCTTGGCTTCTTGGCCCTACCATGACTTTTATGTAGAACATTTTCTTGTACCCCATACAGCATGTGTCCCAACTATTTTACAATGAACCTGTAGGAGCAGGAGACCACATATTTTGCTTAAAGAACACCCTGGATTTGTTCTTTTGTCCTCTCTAGAGCAAAAGATCAAGTGTGGATAAATGGGTGCCAATGAGGAATGCATATTCTGACAAAATTTAGTATCCTGTTTACCAAGTTTATTTCTTAGTCCTAACTATCAAGAAAACACTAAAATATCTCCTTTTATTGCTTCCAGGTAATAATGACAATGATAAACAGTATGAATAAAATAGATCTTTAATGTCCATCTTTAGCTTGTGCAACTTCAGATATATTCAAGAAAGAAAGAGAAAGAGAGCGAGAGAGCGAACGAGCGAGAGGTAGGGAGGGGGAAAAAGAGAGAGAGAGAGAGAGAGAAGAAAGTCAATGCATCTACATAATTTTCTCTGCAAGTTCTCATTGCGGCCCACATTTTAGGTTATATCTTGCATTTTTTTCTGCATTTTACTCTTTGTCTATATAGTAACCTAAGATAGAAAATATCTTGCATGCATTTTACGAATTTTTTTCAAGCAAAAAATTCAATTGTTGGAAATATTCTAATTTTTTGGAAGAATGTGGAAAAGTAGACACACACACACACACACACATTTGATAAAAAAAGATTGAATAACTCATTGGTCCATGTATGAGGTTCAACAAAGCCAAGTGCAGGGTTTTTTTTCCCCAGAGTACAAACAAATTTATTAAGAGCTTGGGCATTTGATGTATGTTTATTTATTTACTGAATTTCTATCCTGACCAATAGCCGCTGTTCAGTTTACCAATTTGAGGCAGAATAAATACAAGGAAATCTTTCCTAATTTAGTGGAAGAAGCCTATGGGAAGTGCAACTTTTGGTATGAAAAACATTATCTTTATAAATATATAAACAAGTCCTGGTTTTCATTGTTGAAAATTTGGAAGATGTACAAAGCAGCCAAAAATAGTTCCACAGTTTGGGGCTATGGCTGAATTCACATATCATGTCAACCAGTAGAGAGCTTTGTTTGGTTTATGACTTTTTTTTTTAACCAACCACATACAGATTTTATTCATCTATTTTGAGATAAGGCACAGACCAAATATGTGAATAACGAACATCACTACTTCTTTCCCACCTAATTTAAGCTTTTGGGGCTTAAAAAGTCTCATCTCCACTTCCTTTTTTTTTTTTAGAATTTTTTTTAAATTTTGTTTCTTATACACATATTGTAAATGTACATTTTCTTATTCATAACTGATCCCACATATACATATTTTTACTAAAGAAAGCATAATTTTTTTTTTATTACATTCAGGGTTGCTCTTCCACCCTTTCTTTTCTCTCATTTTACAACAAACCTTCTTCTCCTTCTTTCTTTCCTTTCCCTACCTTCTCTCCTCTCCTCCCTTCTTCTTTATCTTGTGATGCAACTGTATGACTGTAACTTTGTCCTTATGATTTATATGATTTATATTGATATATTGACCATCATTTGTGTTGTAAATGTTGTACCTTGATGAACGTATCTTTTCTTTTATGTACACTGAGAGCATTCCTTGTTCCCCAAGTGGCTTGAATCCCCAGAGCCTGGACCTCCGGCTGATGTTATGTAATGCCAGGTCCATGGTAAATAAAGCCCCCTTTATTTTCAATCTTATACAAGAAGGGGGTGGGGACCTGATGGGCATCTCGGAGATCTGGTTGGGCACAGAAGGGGGGGTGCCCCTTGTGGAAAT
Organism: Ahaetulla prasina; assembly: GCF_028640845.1. Taxonomy (NCBI): domain Eukaryota; kingdom Metazoa; phylum Chordata; class Lepidosauria; order Squamata; family Colubridae; genus Ahaetulla; species Ahaetulla prasina. The sequence goes on along the minus strand of NC_080547.1, from coordinate 27,541,945 downwards.
GTGCCCACCGGGCTTCCATGCATTCCATCAGCCGAGGGCCCAGGGTAGGGGTGGGGTGGTGGTGGTTATTATTAACTAAGGTCTGGAACCGAGGGAGGTCACTGTACCACAGATAGCCAGATGTGAGTCCCTCTTTGTGAAGTGGGGTCAGGGGATGCAGGTGGGCTTGCTGATTATGTACCTGGCTCCTTGCTGCGTGACAGCAGCCCTGCCTAAGCTGCTGGATGTGATAGCCGGTATGGCGGTTGATACCCCCAGACTTATGGTTATGGGGGATTTCAATCTGCCGTCGGTCAGTGAAACATCAGCGGCGGCTCGGGAGTTCATGGCCTTGGACCTGACCCAGTTAGTTAATGGTCCCACTCACAACGGGGGAAACACTCTGGATCTGATTTTTGTCTCTGGACAGTGGTTGAATGATCTAGAATTAGGGGATTTAGTCATCCAACCCCTGTCATGGTCAGATCATTCGCTCCTTCGACTCAACTTTCGAAACGCCAACCCACACCGCAGGGAGACGGGACCGATTCATTGGTTCCGTCCCAGGTGCCTGATGGACCCGGAGAGGTTTCTGACGGAGCTTGGGCCATTTCCTGAGGATCTAGCTCATGGCTCATCTGAAGAACTAGTGGCCGCCTGGGAAAGGGCAGCGGCAGTGGCTTTGGACCACATCGTGCCTTTGCGGCCTCTGACCCGGCACCGATCTCGACTGGCCCCTTGGTATTCTGAGGAGCTGAGGGAGATGAAGCACCGGAAAAGACATCTAGAGAATGATTGGAGGACCAGTCATTCTGAATCTGACCGAACACTAGTAAGGTCCCATATTCAGACCTATCTAGTGGTGATAAGAACGGCAAAACCCGAGTATTTTTCCACTCTCATTGCATCGGCAGATAACCGCCCAGGTGCCCTGTTTAGGGTAACCCACTCCCTCTTCCATCAGGGAGCATGGGAGGACCCCTTGCAAGGGCGTGCTGAGAATTTTGGACAATATCTGCATGATAAAGTCGCTCAGATCCGGGATGGTCTGGACTCGGATTGGGTAGATTCGGGCGAGATGACGGAAGTAGATCTTGAGGATGTTATCTGGGAAGAGTTTGATACTGTGGCTCCCAAGGACATGGACAGGGTACTGGGGAGGCTGAATGCGACCACATGTTTTATTGGACCCGTGTCCCTCCTGGCTGGTACTGGCCACCCAGGAGGTTACACAAGGCTGGCTTCAGGGAATTATCAACGCTTCTTTGATGGAGGGTGTCTTCCCTACTGCCTTGAAAGAGGCGGTGGTGAGGCCCCTCCTCAAGAAGCCCTCCCTGGATCCAGCCGTTTTAGTGAACTATCATCCTGTCTCCAACCTTCGTTTTGTGGCGAAGGTTGTTGAGAGTATGGTGGCATGACAGCTCCCCCAGTACCTGGATGAAACTGTCTATCTTGACCCGTCCCAGTCTGACTTCCGGCCTGGGTACAGCATGGAGAAAGCATTGGTCGTGTTGGTAGATGATCTCTGGAGGGCTTGGGACATGGGCTGTTCCTCTGCCCTGGTCCTATTATATCTCTCAGTGGCTTTTGATACCATCGACAATGGTATCTTGCTGCGACGGCTGGAGGGTTTAGGAGTGGGGGGCACCGTTTTCCGGTGGTTCTCCTCCTATCTTTCTGACCGGTCGCAAACGGTGTTGGCAGGAGGGCAGAGATTGGCTGCGAGGTGCCTCATGTGTGGGGTGCCACGGGGTTGGTTCTCTCACCTCTTCTGTTCAACATCTACATGAAGCCGCTAGGTGAGATCATCCATGGTTTTGGGGTGCGACGTCATCTATACGCTGATGATACTCAACTGTACATTTCCACCCCTAACCACCCCAACGAGGCCGTTGAAGTGATGTCCCGGTGTCTGGAGGCCGTGCGGGTCTGGATGGGGAAGAACAGGCTTCGACTCAACCCATCCAAGACTGAGTGGCTGTGGATGCCGGCATCCCGGTACAGCCAGCTGACTCCATCGCTGACTGTTGGGGGCAAGTCATTGGCCCCCATGGAGAGGGTTCGCATTTTAGGCATCCTCATGAATGTACGACTGTCCTTAGAAGAGCATAGGATGGCCGTCGCCAGGGGAGCTTTTTATCAGGTTCGCCTGATACGCCAGTTTCTAGTCCAGTTTCTAGTCCCTTTCTAGACCGGGTTTCCCTATGCACAGTCACTCATGCCCTCGTCACTTCCCGCCTGGACTACTGTAACGCTCTCTACATGGGGCTCCCCTTGAAGAGCACCCAGAGGCTCCAACTGGTCCAGAATGCGGCTGCGCGGGTAATAGAGGGAGTAACTCGAGGCTCCCATGTAACACGTCTCTTGCACAAGTTGCACTGGCTTCCAGTGGTCTACCGGGTGCAATTCAAGGTGTTGGTTACTACCTTTAAAGCGCTCCATGGCATAGGACCGGGTTATTTACGGGACCTCCTGCTGCTACCAATAGCCTCCCACCGACCCGTGCGCTCCCATAGGGAGGGTCTCCTCAGGGTGCCGTCAGTCAAACAACGTTGACTGGCGACCCCCAGGGGGAGGGCCTTCTCTGTGGGGGCTCCTGCCCTCTGGAATCAGCTGCCTCTGGGGATACGTCAACTCCCTGACCTCTGGACCTTTCAACGCGAGCTAAAGACCTTTTTGTTTCATCGCGCGGGGCTGGCTTAATGTAGTTTTAATGAGGGTTTTATTATAGTTTTAGTGTGTTTCGGCCTAATCGAATTAGCTTTTTAAAATGTTTTTAAATTTTTGTGAAATCTTTTTTTTATTTGGCGGTAAACCGCCCTGAGTCCTTCGGGAGAATGGTGGTATATAAATTAAATAAATAAAATAAATAAATAAATAAATAAATAAATAAATAAATAAATATGCACCAAGACAAATTCCTTGTGTGTCCAATCACACTTGGCCAATAAAAAATTCTATTCTATTCTATTCTATTCTATTCTATTCTATTCTATTCTATTCTATTCTATTCTATTCTATTCTATTCTATTCTATTCTATTCTCCTCCTCCCCTTCCTCTTCCCTACTTCCCCTTTCTTTCCCCCACTCCTCCCTCCTTTTCCTCCTTTCTAACTTTCTCTCCTACTCTTTTCCCTTATCCTTTCTTCTTCTCCTTTTCCCTTTCTTCCATTCCTTTTTCTCCCTCTCTTCTCTCCTCTCCTCTCCTGTGCTTACCCTCTACTCCTCTCTCTCTTCTTTATTGTCCACTATTTCCCCTATTTGGTATCTGAGAAGCCCCAATTTTCTATTAATATATACTTTCTTTTCAGTTTCTTTTCAATTTTACCCATTACACATCTATCATCATAATTTGTATATTTATATAATAACATTCTTTCTTCATCCCCCTTTTCCATTTACCCTGGTGTCATCTAAGTTTCAATTTCCTTTTGTCTACTCACTCATTTATTTTTACCTCGTCTGATTTATTAATCTATCATCTTTTATTCATATTTCTTTTCTACCCATACATAGAATCTTCCCCATAGAAGATTCTATGTTTGGTTTATGACTGAACATGATGTGCAAACTCAATTATTATAGCTTGTTCAATAAATCACAGTGAAATTAAAGCATAGTTTAGTGTGACATGGAAACCAGTTGAGATTAGCACTGGTCACTGACAATAACAGGATTATAACAAGAGCATTTTGCAAATGACAGAAAAATGTTTTCTTGGCCTTTTACACTGAATTCCATCATCTTGTCCCCCAGTTGCATATCACACCTAATAATTGCATAGTCAGTAATGGGTATCTGTTGGCCAGGAATACACTGTTTAAATTATTCATTAAGCTTGGGAGATGACAGAGGGTGATGTGGTGGTATCACCAGACAGGGTGAGTCTCTTTTGGCTCTGTTTTTGCAGGTGTTTTTTCTTTTCAATTAATGCATTAGATGCTGTTGAATTTTGTCTGAATTTTGTTAGCAATTCTGCAAATTGGTCATCTTGGTTCAAAAGCTTTGAGGTGATTTTAACTGGCAAACGAACTTAGAATAGTCTGCTCCTTTCATTGTTATGATTTCAAAGAAAGAAATAATAAAATGTCTGTTCTACAATCTAGAGTAATGTTTCTCAATCCTGACCCCCTTGAAGATGTGTGGACTTCAATTTCCAGAATTCCGCAACTGGCCATCATTCTGTTAGAAAAGCCATTGAATTCTTACCTTCCAATGCCACTGTGGCTAATGCCTGCAAAACACATGTGGCTCTTGCCCGCAAAATGGCATTTTCACACACAAAAGTTATTTTATTTGATTAGTAATTCAGTCAGTCATCTGACAAGATCACAACAGAATTTCTTTTCCAGCTTGAGCTGCCAAGATACAGATTGTGCAAGGTGTTCCTTGCATTTACAACCACATCTGTCTGTTCTTGGCAAAACCCTCTCTTGTTGAAGAGGTTGCTTCCACAACAATAAACTTGGTTGATGATAGGCCAGCCCTGTGAGTCTCTGTATGCTTAGCCACATTATCACATTAACTACCTTGATATGATGTCTTTCTACCAGAGCAGCTGAGGCAGTTCAGATTTAACAATGATGACAGATAGCCAAAGAGATATAACCCATCCAAAAAGGTAAAAGGCTTTGGAGTAAGGGTAATCTCCTGGATTTTTTGCTGATTCTTTTTCATTTACAGCAGCATAGTGTCCTAAAATATTGTGTCCAGTATCAGTGCAAATAAAGAGGGAAGGGCAGTGATGGGCTTAAGGGTTTAGTGTCTATGGCCTAGACAACAGATTTCCTGATATTTAGTGAGCAACTGTGACAAGGTAGTCTGCTATATGGTCTGCATGCAACTGAGCAGGGACTGATCAGGTGCCTGTCTTTATAGCCAGAGGACCTGGCTTCTGATTAATCAGGGAGAGGAATTTTTGTGAGAAGGTAAGATACAAATACATTTGCAACTGCTACTAAAAAGATCAGAAGCCACTTTTAAAATAATATTTTCTATTTCTATTCTATTTCCATTGTTTCTTGTCTAATATTTGTATTGTTTCTACCTTGTTAAAAATTTCTTCAATAAAATTAAATGAAAAAAACATCAAAATTAAATTTCTTGCCAGCTTTGTTCAATAAGCCAAACTTTTGTTGTCTCTTGTTGTGTTTCATTGCAAGCATTACAAAATATATTTCAATTTTTAAAAAAATCAGAGGGAAAGATAGAATGTATTTTCTGCTCAGCTATGAGATTAAATTAAAATATTCCAATTATCTCTTGGTAGTTTCCAATTTATGATGCTGCTAACATTCAGCTTTCACTCAGTTTGATTGACACTGCTGAATCTCATTTAGCTGTCAGGTTTTTAGAATGTGGAGGTGTCTGCTTTAGGAAGAAATATTTTTTGCTTGTGTTGCAACCACCAGTGATTATTGACAGTGGAACTATCTGCTGTCTAAATAAGGGTGAGAAAAATATCTCAAATACAAAATGTTAAGTGATGTTGAACAAATGGCCATTAGACTCAAGACACAAGTATCATACGGGTGAAAGTCCCTTCTCCTAATATAACTAGGGCTCTGAATCCTTTGAGTCAAGACCCAAGCCTAGAAAATGTAAGTTTTTCTGCTGGGCTGATTCTCTAGTACCAGTATTAACTGTGGAAGAGAACACAGCAAGGTTGTTATATTGAGGATGGTAATTAAATTCATTTTCAAATTACTTTTGAAAAAGAGGAGAAAAGAAGACAAATTTGCATAATATTTGCCTGTATTAACTGAGATCTATAGATGCAATTTTGCTTATTTGTTTTATATAACTGTGTTTTTATACCACTTCAATTTAAAAATTATCTTAGCACAGAGACTATTCAATATGTATATGCCTGATATGTATGTGTGTGTGTGTGTGTTTGTATGCTGCCCGGAGCTGCTTAAGATTGATTGATTGATTATTAAATTCATTTGCTACCCATTTTGCTGCAAGGCAGTGGTGGACAGTTTACAACATTAAAAGATTGGCAACCATATAAATCTTTTAACTAAAGAAAGAAATGTCTATAAAAAACCAGGAAGCACTTTGATTGTAGATCCATTTCTTATGACATCCCTGAATAAATGAAGAGAAATGGTTACCAAAATACACCCCAAGGTCATACAAATAAAACTTTATGTAAGTACTTTACTTGAACGTATGTATTTTACAGCATTTTTAAACCATCCTCATTCCTGATGGACTTTGTATTGCCAATTATAACATAAACATAATACAGGCACCTAACAAAAAAACAACACATTTTGTATGAAAAACCTCCATGGTTCTTCCATTTCACTTGGACCAAAAGACAATGGACTAAAACTATTTGCACCTGCTTCCAAAAAGGCAGAGGTGCACTTATATTAGGGAGGGGGTGTTCCATGAAGTGGCTGTCTTGTCTATGTATTTATAAAGTTTATGTGAGTAGTAAGATTACATACCAATTTTTAGAGCTAGTTAGCCCCGCCCCTTTTGTGACATCACTTCCCCCAAGAAGGACTGCTGTTTTGAGGAGTTGGAAGCCCTGCCCATTTTTGTGATGTCACTTCTGGGGGCCTGCCCTTGGAATACTTGTTTTTAGGACTCATTAGATCCTCCCATTTTGTGACATCATTTTCGGTCCATGCCCTTGGAGGACTGTGACATCCTAACCCCTCGTCCTCCTGTCTGGTTCTCAACCCCTTTTACAGGAAGTAGCACAACATGACTTCCGGGGTCCCCCCTCCCTCCCTCCCTTGGAGGACTGTGATATCATAAACCATCAGGCCCTTTTACAGGAAGTAGTGAGGGTTGGCTGCCATTTGAACAGCGGGAGGTTCAAAAAAATAATTAAAAAGTCTGTTTACACACACAGCATGGTGGAAAGGATTTATCAATGTAAATGTAAGCATACTAGGAAAGGATTTATCAATGTAAATGTAAGCATACTATGGCTCAATTCCTGAGCCAAGGCCTTATTTTAATGCAAGGAGGTTGAGCAACATCCTGTGTTTGTTCTAGGGGTGTTTACGTTGCAGGTATGTAAAAATAAAATGCTATTTTGCAAAAACACATTTTGTATGAATGCTTTTCTTTTCTGAAATGGGTCAGGGACGGTGGCAAAAAGCTGGAAAATATAAATAAAAGAAGGAATTCGGATACAGCCTTTTCTTGGGTCTAGGTTTTTTCCTACATTACAGGGGGGTTATAAAAATAAAAATACTATTTTGCAAAAGGCCTTTTTGTACGAGGGCTTTGCTTTTCTGAAATGGGTCAGGGATAGGGGGTAAAAGGCTGGAAAGCAGGGTTCCTGAGTGGGATACAGGTGATATATGTAAACAATGAAAATAAAATGTAGTACTTATGCGCATACTTATTTACGGCAATAGGGCACAGGGTTTGTTGTGGCATGTCCCAGGGGACTAGCGTGTGGTCATGAGCTGTGTACACACATGATCATATGTGTGACAGGAGGGCTTAGGACATGTTCATGCCTGTCCCAGGCATGACCTTCTTTTCAAAATTCTGATAAAACAGAGGTCTCTGCAGTCAGTTGCCAACTCACCAGCTTAAAACGTAGACAGCTTTTAATAATAAAATTGACCCTTGCTACAGAAATAATAAAAATGATGCTAAGTTAGAGTCAGAGTCTGATTTATTCGATGTAAATGTGAGACCTGGACCACCAAAGAGACCTCATCGAGTTAGGAAAAGGTGTAAAATGTTTAATATCGAGAGTAAGCGTGGCTTGGTGCTTAAGATATGTTATTGCCAGTTCTGCCAAATAACAAATGGTGAGGGTATGCAGAATGTGTAAAACAAAAAAGTTTCATGATTTGAAAATTGAATATATAATGTACTGTATTTCTTCTTTCAGAACTGGCTGTTCATCAGAATACAGGACTTTTGCAAATTGTCAAGACTTGTGTTGTCAAAATTCTCCACCATTGTTTAATGGGCTGTCTGCAAAGTGAGGACCAGATGGATGGAGCCGTTGAAGCAAGCATTGTTAAAAGCATGTGTCTTCAAATATCTAAACTTCAAATTCTATGGACAATCATTAATATTTCATACAAAATCAATAAATTATATTTCCCAAGGGATACCTTGAATGAAGTTAATGCACATATAGAAAGCATTGAGAAGTCAAAGGACCCACTGGCGTTAATGACAAAGATACAAGAGGAGACCCCTAAATCTGTCAAAAGATTGATATGCCAAACTGTATCAGAAATTTATTACAAGAAAATGTTAATGTAAATGGAGCGAATTTCAAATAAAACAGCTATACTGAACCAATTGGAAATATGTTATTTCTGTTCTGTAATGGGTAATGACTCACAGATTATATGTGACGCAACAACATTAGGGTGGGGGTACAGGACGTGTATTTAGTTGAAACTGATAAGAAAGGTGCTAGGCAATTAAATATAGGTGCACATCTCTGTTAACCAGTAAAGAAGTACTCTTCAGAGTACATAAGACTAATGTAAGTGCTTTTATAACTATTTTAAGATATTGCAAGGCCTACATATAGTAAATAATATTTATAACAACTATTTTGTGTCATTTAAATTCAATTTTAACGGACGGAGACGACTTCCGGTGTCCAGAGGCAACGGTCGTCTGGAGGCTTCTCCTGCCTCCAGTGCCCGAATCCGGCCGCCGCCGAGGCCCCCAGGGGCCAGGTGTTCCGAAAAGGACACCTGCCGCACGGACGGCTCGCCAGGGGTCTCCCAGCCGACATACAGGACTGGGGGGACCGATGCTGGCGCGTCCTAGGCTCGGCGGGGTTTGGAGGCCACGGGCCACGGCCATTACTTTGGTCGTCGCCTGGGCCGCTGTGCCCGGTGACACCGGGGCTTTGGATTTATAACTGCAGCAGCCTGGTGGTGAACAGGGAACGGAGAAGAATTGAGGAATGGAGAAGGAAGGGATATCGGTGGCGAGTGGAGTGCTCCGGAGTGCGGGGGGGGTTTTCTCCCCTGCGGCTGGAAGGAGCACGAGTCATTCTGGAGAGAGGAGAACTTAAAATAAGAAGATTACCGGTTTTGTGGAGCTCTGGAGAGAAGAGGTGATGGAGAAATTTAGGAGGGAGGGTTTGAGGCCCCCCCTCCCTCTGGGGAACAGTGGTGGCGTCCAGGCTCCGCCTTCCCTACGAGAATTTTGATGTCAACCCTTCCTTGACTTCCTGGTTGACTAACTGTACTCTGGACTCGTTGCTCCTGTGAGTGCCCCTGGTGGATCCGGAGGAAATTACAAGGATACTGTGCTTGCCTGAGGATTTTGAATTTTTTTTTAAATGGCAAAGGTCAGAAACCAACTGCTGGAGAGATGGAGAGAATTCTGGAAAAGTTATCCAATATGGACAAGAAACTGGATGATTTGCAAAGAGGCCAAATGGAAATAAGAGCAGAAATTGTGACTATCCAAAAGGATTTAAAGGATACTCAACAAGTCTCAGCAGAAAACAAGCAGAAAGTGGAAGGTCTGGAGGGTGAGATGCGGGCAGTGCAGAAAGAGAGGAGATGACAGGCAATGCTGTGCTTGGACTACAGATGGATAAAATGTCTTATTTCCTTAGGTTTCAAAATTTGGAAGAAGTGGACCAAGAAGATTTGAGAGATGTTGTGACTAAATTGTTGGGAGAATTTCTTGGGAGAGGTGTTGATTTCATGAATTGGGATGTGGATCGAGTTTATAGAGTTAATTCACAATATGCACGCATGCAGTTCCCAGAGAGGTTCATGTCAAATTTGTGAGAAGAGGCGAGAGATGAAATTCTTAGAAAACATAGGAGTGGGGCACTGACTTACAGGGGCAGGAGATAGCCATTCTGAGGCAGATTCCCAGACAGGTACGTGAAATGAGAAAGAAATATTACTTTTGTCAAGCAAATTGTACCAGAAGGAGTAGGCTTCAGATGGCTGATGCCAGAGGATTGATGATTTTCCGGGAGGGCATTACGAAAAAATTAGTACAATTGCGGAGGCTACGGCCTACGTGGAGGAATACAAAGCCCTCCTGGAATCAGATGACCCAGGAATTGAAGAAGGGGAGGTTATAGACCATGGGGCGGAGGCGGCTGCCGCTGTTGCGGCCCTGGAGTTGGGTCAGGCTGAACCCAGAGTTCTGAGATCCAAAACTAGGAAGTGATAAAGATATTTGGTATTGTGTTGGTTTTCCTTATTCTCTTTTGTACGATATTCTGTTTATTCTTGACCCTTCTTTATTGCGTATGTAAGATTTGTAAACTTAGCTACTTCGTGTCACCTGCTTGCCATATGGCTGTTGTATGTGTTAAAAAATTTGAGTAAAATTCTTATCTTGTATAAGAAAAATGAAAATTTACCATACCTGATATGTATTTGTATTTGTATAAACCTTTTTTGACCAATAAAAACTTTTTGAACATAAATTCAATTTTAACAATCCCAATATTTTTAATTTTATTCATTTCAATTTTCTTTAAATTTCAATCTTTTAATCCCTTTTAAATATATCATTTTATATCAAATATATTCCATTTTATTCAAATAATATAATCACCAATATCAATCCTAATACCATTGTTAATACAATTATTACTTTACATATATATCATATTACCCTTCCTCCTATCCATTGATTACTCCCTTTAACCATTTTCTCCTGGTTCATCTTATAAAGGTAAGTATACCTAAGATGGCGCCGACGAAGGCTGCCTCGGTGAAATGCTCTCTAATTGTTTCTTTATTTCTAATTGTTCTCTGTGACTCACAACGGATTTCCTACTCACGAGACCATCTGCTAAAAATTAAGGAACATTTCTTTAAGGAGCAGCTTTCTTTAATCTCACCCCCTCCTGTCTTTACAAACACGGAGGAGATTCTAACACAGGAGGAGGCAATTCCCACGGAGCCATGGATTACTAAAAAAACCAAACGATGGAAACGAAGGAAAAGAGGTAAACGATCTGGGATCTTAAACAGATTAAGAAGTCGCACTAAAACTCCTCTGCCTTCAATTTTCCTAACAAATATACGCTCACTTGCAAATAAGATGGATGAAATACTCCTCTTAAACAAATACTATTCTGATTTTCGCAATTCAGCAGTCCTATGCTTCTCTGAAACCTGGTTAAATGAATCAATTGAAAATAGCAGCCTGAACATTCCTGGATTTCAAATTGAACGATCAGACAGGATTCCAGAAACATCTGGTAAAAAGAAAGGAGGAGGCTTATGCCTATATATTAATTCAACCTGGTGTCAAGATTTTAACATAATTTACAAATTCTGTGACAACAATTTAGAGACTCTCAACTGCAAACCTTACTATTCGCCTCGTGAATTTTCCTCATTTCTTCTAATTGCTGTTTATGTCCCACCACAAGCCTGTGTAAACAAGGCATTATGAACTCTAGCTGACCAAATCATGGAGGCTGAAGCCAAACACCCTGATTCACTGGCCATTGTTTTGGGAGATCTAAACAAGGCAAACTTAAGGAAAGAACTACCAAAATACTTTCAGCATGTCAATTGTCCCACCAGAGGCAAGAATACTCTAGACCACTGCTACACAACACTAAAAGATGCCTATCGGTCTTTACGACGTGCAGCTCTGATCATTGCATGATTCACCTTGTACCTGCTTACAGGCAAAGACTTAAAGCCATAAAACCAATAATTAAATCAGTGAAAACCTGGACGGAGGAATCAGAATTAAAGCTACAGGTATGTTTTGACTGCACTGATTGGAATATTTTTAAAGATACCTCTGCAGACCTGGATGAACTCACAGATACTGTAACATCATATGTCAGCTTCTGTGAAGACCTATGTGTACCTACAAGGAACTTGCGAATATACAGTAACAACAAACCTTGGTTTACACCTAAACTTAAGCAGCTACGACATTCCAAAGAGGAAGCCTACAGAAAAGATGATAAAATGCTGTACAATCAGGCCAGAAATGCACTAACAAGGGAGATAAGAGCAGCAAAAAGAAGCTACTCTGAAAAGCTAAAGAATCAGTTTTCAGCAAATGAACTAGCAAACATGTGGAAAACTCTTAAAAATATCATGGCTATGGCAAACCTCCTTCCCAGGCTGAAGGTAATCAACAATTGGCAGATGACCTGAATGAGTTTTACTGCAGGTTTGAAAGGAAACTACAGCCACCTATCTCCACAACCCCCATCTCAGACACACCAACAACAGCCAAGCCTCCTACAACTGACCCCATTTCATTGGGTTCACAACCCCTAGTGATCACAGAAAAGGAAGTGCAGGACCTATTTCACAGACAAAAGCCAGGAAAAGCTCCAGGCCCAGACAAGATAACTCCTTCTTGCTTAAAAGTCTGTGCTGACCAATTGGCCCCCATCTTCACCCATATTTTCAATAAATCACTAGAGATGTGTTATGTTCCTTCTTGCTTCAAACGCTCTACCATCATCCCAGTGCCGAAGAAGCCCACCATCAAGGAACTGAATGACTACAGACCAGTTGCTTTAACATCTGTAGTCATGAAAACCTTTGAAAGGCTAGTGCTTTCCTACCTGAAAACCATCACGGATCCGCTGTTAGACCCCTTGCAATTTGCATACCGAGAAAATAGATCAACAGATGATGCTGTTAATATGGCTCTGCACTACATCCTACAACATCTTGAGTCTCCAAAGACCTATGTAAGGGTCCTTTCTGTAGACTTTAGTTCAGCATTCAATACTATCATTCCAGACATTCTCCTAACTAAGCTAAACCAGCTACAGGTACCGGAACAGGCTTGTAAGTGGATCACAAGCTTCCTAACAAACAGGAAGCAGCAGGTGAAGCTAAGCAAGATCACATCAAATACCTGTACAATTAGCACAGGGGCCCCCCAAGGCTGTGTGCTCTCCCCACTTCTCTTCTCTCTGTATACCAATGACTGCATCTCCAATGATCCATCAGTTAAGCTACTGAAGTTCGCAGATGACACAACAGTGATTGGTCTCATTCGAGACAATGACGAATCCGCATATAGACGAGAGGTCGAACGACTAGCCTTGTGGTGCAACCAAAACAATCTGGAACTGAACACACTCAAAACCGTAGAAATGGTGGTAGACTTTAGGAAAAACCCTTCCATACTTCCACCTCTCACAATACTTGACAACACAGTATCAACAGTAGAAACCTTCAAATTTCTGGGTTCTATCATATCGCAAGATCTCAAATGGACAGCTAACATCAAAAATATCATTAAAAAAGGACAACAAAGAATGTTCTTTCTGCGCCAACTCAGTAAGCTCAAACTGCCCAAGGAGCTGCTGATTCAATTCTACAGAGGAATTATTGAGTCTGTCATTTGCACCTCTATAACTGTCTGGTTCGGTTCTGCAACCCAACAAGAAAAACACAGACTTCAGAGGATAATTAGAACTGCAGAAAAAATAATTGCTACCAACTTGCCTTCCATTGAGGACCTGTATATTGCACGAATCAAGAAGAGGGCCGTGAAAATATTTGCAGATCCCTCGCATCCTGGACATAAACTGTTTCAACTCCTACCCTCAAAACAACGCTATAGAGCACTGCAAACCAGAACAACTAGACACAAGAACAGTTTTTTCCCGAAGGCCATCACTCTGCTAAACAAATAATTCCCTCAAACTGTCAGACTATTTACTGAATCTGCACTACTGTTAATCTTCTCATAGTTCCCATCGCCAATCTCTTTCCACTTATGACTGTATGACTATAACTTGTTGCTGGCAATCCTTATGATTTATATTGATATATTGATCATCAATTGTGTTGTAAATGTTGTACCTTGATGAACGTATCTTTTCTTTTATGTACACTGAGAGCATATGCACCAAGACAAATTCCTTGTGTTTCCAATCACACTTGGCCAATAAAAATTCTATTCTATTCTATTCTATAAACCACCCGTTTTCTTTTTTCTTCTTTTTCTTCTTTTTATAATTATCCTCTTTTTTATTCTCTTCTGATCTATTCCTCTTTTCTCCTCTCACCTTCCTTGTTTCCCCATTATTAATCCCCATGTAATCATTCAATTTCCCCCCTCTGAATTTTCTATTTTTAACATTCTTAATCCCAGTGTAATCATTAGAATAGAATAGAATAGAATTTTATTGGCCAAGTGTGATTGGACAAGGAATTTGTCTTGGTGCATATGCTCTCAGTGTACATAAAAGAAAAGATACGTTCATCAAGGTACAACATTTACAACACAATAAAAAAGGCATTGCTCGCCTATATTGCCCTCTATTCTCAACTGATCTATTCCCCTTTTTTCCCTCTCTCCTTACTCATGTCCCCATTGATAGTTTGTCACTTTTGTTTCTTTCTGCCCTCTCTATTTTTAGTACTGTTAATCCCAGTATAATCATTGAAACTGTTATTCACTGTTATTCAAAAATTATTGATTTTTTTCTGTCCAAATCAAATGATAAACATACCATTTTAATCATCTCAATTAGTTCTTGCCACATTTTGGTGTTCTAATTACTTTTTAACTCCAATTTAAGGTTTGTTATTTTCCACCTCTTGTATTATCAATGTCCAGTTGCTTAGAAGACAAACAAATCATCCTTACATGAGCTCCTTCCTCAAAGATGCAGTAAATTTCCTGTATTTAAAGTGTTCAATGTAGTACTTTTTTTTCTGCCAGTAGATGGCTCTCTAGAATCCACAAGCTCCAAATCAACAATTTAACAAAGTATCCAGTTTTATATATTAAATCCAATTAACTTTCTTTCTTTCTCTTCTCAGTTTTTTATGCTTTCCAATTTCTAGCTTTACATTTCAGTTCAAGTCCAATTTAAAATCCTTGACAGGGTTTTCTATTGTGGGTTTTTCTTTATTCTTTAATCTTCCTTTAAGGTTCAAAATTTTTCTTGCAGTTTATATTCCAACAGGTTTTTTTTTGAGTTTTTTTTCTTATAATAAATTTAGTCTCTCCAAATTCAGTATCCACATTTAAAGTTTAAATATCAAACTCCATTTTGGGCTTTACTGCTTTTTACTTCCGCTTTCTCTCTTCTCTGTCAATTAACTTCCCCCAACAGCAGCTATTTAGCTGCTGTTTCCATGCCAAGATAGCTTTAAAAATTTCCAATTTTTTTCTTTATTACCTGTGAGTTGGCCAGTCACTCACCTGGTACCAATACTCTGTCCAAATCTCTGCTCCTGCACAATTTTTATACCAGATGCCCCAGCTTCATGGCGGTCGCAATGCCCCCCCCCACCGCCCCCTGCCATTGTATTGAAGAGTTTTCTCTGGCTTTCCAAGGAACTTGTCTGTTCCTCTTAGCTGTCTGAGATGCCTCTCCTTCTTCACCATCCCTACAGGACGGTTCCAGTCCGAAGACCCCTGGCTGGATTTTATCAGGTTCGTCAGAGGCTGGTATTTTTCCAGTCTTGCCGCGACTCTTCCGGTCTGTCCATCACAAAATATACTTGATGAGAATCAGTTGGAAACATCAGATGACTCCGCCACAAACTTTATTCATGTATTTAACTGAAATTCACCAATATGTCTAAAAATAAGTTGAACCAGTCCTTACTTTCTTGAATTTAAATCCTGGACCCCTTTCCATTTTTTTCTGTCACACAGTCACAAAATATTAGACAAGGACATTGAAGTGGCTTTAAATGAAAGGATTATTCTTGAAAAAAGAATCTCTGTGTTATTTTTTTAAACCCACTGCTGTTGCTAAAAATATTTAAAGCAGAATTTCTATTGCAAAATAGTCTTGGCAAGCACATCAAAGATAGCAGAAAAGACTGGCATGCTCTGGAAAAACAACATCAAAAGATGAAATAGCATCAGATGCTGCAAAGCAACACCTCCCTTTTACCTCTTTGAGTTTTTTTCCTGTTCTGTTTAATTCCAGTTAATTTGTATGAGTTCTTTATTGCTGTTTGAATTCTGTCCCAGATGACATCCTTTTTGGCAGTTTTGATTCCCTTATCAAACCCTTTAATTTTGAATAAAAGAACATTCTGGAAGAAGCAAAATTAAGATGATTTTGTCTTCTTTAAATGTCTTCATTTGATTTGGCTTCTCCTCTTAAAAATAATTATGTACCTAAAAGAGAAATGAACTTTCTTCTAGGAGAGGAAGAGGGAGAAGCATAATTAATTGAAGGATACATGCACTTGCAGGGGGTATGTTTCTTTTCTTTTCTCTTTTCTTCTTTCCTTTCCTTACCCTTTCCTTTCTTTCTTTTTTTGAAGGATGGAAGTGAAATGAACTTGTGAAGAGGGAAAATGTTTTTTAGTAAATGGGAGTCATATGATGTTTAATTTGAGGTTAGGTTAATGCACAAAAATGTATTCAATGGTCTTTCCAATTCCTAGCTGGCATAAGATTTTGATTAATCTTGATAACAGATGTTCAAGACAGTATTCAGTGATATATGCAAGAAGAATGTAAAGCTACAGCAATAAATTCTGATTTTACTTAACTGCATCATCATCAGTCCTGGAATCAAAATGCATTATGTCTTAGTCCAGGAGTAAGAACTTTAACAAGCTGGTAACAGCAGCTTCAAGAAGGAAATGAAAATAATCCTTGGTTCCCCATAGAAATTGCTGTCCCATACCTAGAATACTATTTTTTACATTAATCCAGGAAAAGATTGCTGCCTTTGATTCTGAAGAGTTGGCTTAAGATTCAGTAATACAGAACACCCTGAAAAAAATCCCACAAGATCTTGAATCCTTGGAATGATCCCCTATTCAAAAGATCCAGATCTGAAAGGTGGAGCTACGAAAATGTAGATGATAAGACTCTAAAGTAGGAGTGTGTGAATATTTAGTTCAACATTACTCAAATAGTATATACAGTAAATGAATCTGAAATTACTGAGAAGCTTTTCTCATAGGTATACATGTGTTTAAGGGGCTTCCCTGTCACCTGCCCAAGCGTGCTCTCTCTCTCTTTTTTTTTTTAAATTTATTTTGTCACAACAATATATGTAACTATCATACAGAAAGGTTATATAGTATATAAAGGTATAAGCATATATATATAGGAAAAAGAAAAGAAAAACAATAGGACAGGAACGGTAGGCACGTTTGTGCGCTTATGCACGCCCCTTATGGTCCTCTTAGGAATGGGGTGAGGTCAATAGTAGAAAGTTTTTGGTTAAAGCTTTTAGGATTATGAGAAGAGACCACAGAGTCAGGTAAAGTATTCCAAGCACTGATGATTCTGTTACAGAAGTCATATTTTCTGCAATCTAGATTAAAGCGGTTGACATTAAGTTTAAATCTATTAGTTGCTCTAGTATTATTGCAATTAAAGCTGAAGTAGTCTTGGACAGGAAGGACATTACAATAGATGATTCTGTGAGTTAAACCTAGGTCTTGTCGAAGGTGAAGGAGTTCCAAGTTTTCTAAGCCGAGGATTTCAAGTCTGGTGGGATAAGGTATTTTATTGTTTTCAGAGGAATGGAGAACTCTTCTTGTAAAGTATTTCTGGACACGTTCAATTGTATTGATGTCAGAGATGTGGTGAGGGTTCCAAACAGGCGAACTGTATTCTAGAATTGGTCTAGCAAATGTTTTATATGCTCTGGTTAGTAGTGTGGTGTTTTTGGAAAAGAAGCTACGCAAAATTAGGTTTACAACTCTTAGAGCTTTTTTTGCTATGTAGTTGCAGTGGGCTTTGGCACTTAGATCATTTGACATGAAAACTCCAAGGTCTTTAACGGGATGGGGGTCGTCTGTAAGGTAATGTCCATCTAGTATGTATTTAGTTTTTGGGTTCTTTTTTCCTATATGTAAGACTGAGCATTTGCTGGTTGAAATTTGGAGCTGCCAAAGTTTAGACCAAGCGGATAGATGATCAAGGTCGTTTTGAATGATAGAAGTATTGTCTGTGGTGCTAAATAGCTTGACATCATCAGCAAAGAGAACACAATTACTTGAGATGTGGTCACAGAGATCATTAATGTATAGTATAAAGAGTGTTGGTCCAAGGACGCTGCCTTGAGGAACACCACTCTTGACAGGAACAATATTTGATAAAGCATTGCTCTCTGGGGGAAGGGATTGAAGTCCCAGCCTGCTGCTTCTGGCACTGGCACCCCTTCGCCCCTGGCAACAGCAGTTCTTGTGGTGTCTCTTCCCTGGTAGCACCAGGACTTCCTGTGGGCTTTTCCCCCCCATCCCACTGCGATGCATGGAGAATGGGGGGGGGGGTTGGGAGCAACCCACTTATCCCTTTTCTGGAGGAGATGGAAAGGGTGGTCGTGGTGGCGGCGTTGTCATCGTTATTCCGAGGCAGGGCTGTTTGGCCCAACTGATTCTTGCTGTGTATGTATGCGGTGGGCTTTCTGGTGAGCTGATCAGGCTGTGCGGTTACCACAGTAGCTTGTAAAGCTTGGGCTGAGCCTGTGGACTGCCAGGTCCGGAGCCGGCAGCAGGTTCTTCCTGTCACTCAGCTTTGCCTTGGGGTGACTTTTTCCACATTCAGCCCTGAAGGGTAGCTCAGAGGCAGTCTGCAGTCCTCTGGATCCAAGTCTCGGCATTGGAAGAAAAGCAAATTTCTGAAAGGAGCAGATTGATCGGGGTGGGGGGCACCAGTGGCAAGGATGGGTGGCTGGGGCTTCCCTGTCTCCCCACCCAAGTGGGCTTCCAGTATAGCCCCAGGCCTCCAGGGGGAGGGAGGGAAGTCAGCTATGCTGGATGCTGCCTGGAGCATGAGGTGGGGAAGCAGCAGCACAAGAACCGGTGTTGCTGGGGTGAGGGGGTAGTGGTGGCAGGAGTGGCAGGGGGCTTCCCTCCCTCCCCCTGGAGGCCTGGGGCTTCAATCCTTTCCTTGCCCCCTTGCACCCGGTAGCGGTTCTTGCACTGCCCTTTCCCAGCAGTGCCAGAAGCAGTGGGCTGGGGCTCCAATCCCTTCCCCTGGAGAGCCCGCTCTGGTGGGGAGACAGAGAAGCCCCAGACCACACATCCTTGCCACCCCCCTTGCACCTGGCAGTGGCAGTTCTTCACCCTTCCCTGGTGGTGGCAGGAGCAGCTGGTGGGGGAGAGAGGATGGAGGTAGGCTGCAACAGGTAGGCTAAGAGGCAATGGTGGCTCCTCCTCCTGCCACCCTCGCGCCCTGGGCAGTGTCCAGGCAGCCATACCTGGCCTCCCCCTGTGGCAGTCCATGTGGATTCCAGGTAATGCAGTTTTGGGGCCTTTCTTTGCAGTGGCAGTGGCAGTGATGAGGCAAGCAGGCAGCCGGATGTAGGGGAGCGACTGGTGGCAGTGCTCCTGGCTGGCAAGGGGTGGATATCCTGGGGCTTTATGCAGGCAATGACAGCATGGCCGGTGCACACCGATGCTAAAGGCCAGCTGATTGTCGCACGCGCATGTGCACCAGTAAGCCGCAGACTAGCTGGCTGGTGCACATGTGTGCCCTGCAAATCTGGAAGAGGAATGGACAATGCCACACGTGCCAGGCGACATGGCTCTGTGTGAAACTTCCGGCACACATGCCATAGGTTTGCAACATGGGGCTAAACTGATGTAGACTAGATTTCATTTGGACATATGATCTGAACAATTCAGCTGTTTGAACGTTCAAACTGAATAGTACTCAGTTTTCACCCTACATAAAATATTATATTTCTTTTTGGCTAAATTAGGTTTTTTCCCCCTTGATTGTAACACAGCAGAGGGTCTCTGTACCAGCTGTCCAGGGTCCTGAATCTTTATAGTTCTCAAAGTACTTCCCCTTAGTAACGTTTCTTCCAGCTCCCTGTGGCAGCTGTCCAGGGTCCTGAACCTGTACAGTTCTCTTCCTTTACTGGTTTATCTTCCATTGCCTGGGATCTTGGGGCTTAAGTGGGGAGCATCCATCTCATGCAAAACGGGCATATTTTTAAATGACTACAACTGAAAAATAAAGTCTTCCTGCTTCATCTGAAAGATAACGTTGCCCTTATGTCACAAGAAATAATCTAAGAAGAAAAATCAGACAAAGGTGAAAAGCTCCTTTTAAAAAAAAAAGAAAGAAAAGAAAAGTGAATGCTAGCAATACCTTGAATACACTGATACACTCAATCCTCCAAACAATGCACAGTTTACTTGTTATTACCTTCACAGTCTTTCTTCCAGTTCTGTTCTACTTCAAAATTTGTATTATTCTGAATTTCCAAGGGATTTATATGTACTTTGGCCCTTTAGAAATAGAAGCTGTGATTTTTGTTGATTAAGCTACTTGTGCTAAGCTTGATCTTCACCAGGTTTAATTAGTGTTGAGATTTACACACATATATTTTAAAGAACATGATCCCTAAAATTAAGGGGGGAGGAACCCTTCAGTCATAAGCAACATGGCCATTTGTGAATTTGAAATCTTGTTAGTGATATGCCCCTGTTTTAATTCTCTCTGATTAGCAATGTTGCTATCTGCCAGAGTAAGATGCCAGAATAAAGTTCAATCAATTCTGATTGCATATTCTTCCTGTTCCTCTTAGCAAGGAGTCAGTCTTGCAGTATGATCTTCAAGGTAGTTTGCTTTTAACTGAAAGCAGACTTTCTAAAAGTCTATCTTGTTTTT
The DNA here is from genome assembly GCF_028640845.1 of Ahaetulla prasina. NCBI lineage: Eukaryota > Metazoa > Chordata > Lepidosauria > Squamata > Colubridae > Ahaetulla > Ahaetulla prasina. The sequence continues at coordinate 27,521,416 of NC_080547.1, read as the reverse complement.
TAATTTCATTTTTATGCATGCAGAGGGACTACATTGATAGCACACCAGCCTGAGGACTGCATGCAAGTGCTCTAGAAACTTCAACTTGTCTCTGTGAAAACAGATATGAGCATTTAGTATATGCTTCTATGTTATATGGGAAGCAGTCCTTGGCTACAATATTAAGGCTGAATTTACATATTGCACAAACAGAATTTGATAAATTTCATTTTGGGTTAGGGCAGGGGTGAAATGTTCCCGGTTCAGACTGGATTGCCCGATCTGCTAGTGATGGTGGTGGGTGGTTTGGAGAACCAGTAGCAAAAATCCCTCCCCCCCACATGCCCAGCTGAGCTGCGCGATCATCAGAGGGTTTTTTTTCTTTTAAAAGCATTTTTTCTTAGGCCAAAAAAATGCTTTTAAAAGTAAAAAAAAAGCTGGGATCATAAGAGGCTTTTAAAAGCATTTAAAACCTCTTTAGCTGAAGAGGTTGTAGAAAAAATGCTTTTAAAAGGCTCCTCTGGCAATCCCAGCTGACTTGCCTGATCACCCGAGGCTTTTAAAAGCAATTTTTTTAATTTTTCAAAATGCTTTTGAAAGGCTCTCATGATCAGGCAACTCAGCTGGGATCACCAGAGGAGCCTTTTAAAAGCATTTTTTTTCTACAACCTCTTCAACCGAAGAGGTTGTAGAAAAAATGCTTTTAAAAGTAAAAAAAAAAAGAGTTGGCCATGCCCACCCAGTCACATTACCCCCACCACCAAGCCATGCCCACAGTAGTAACAAATTTTACATTTCACCCCTGGGTTAGGGTATTAGATATATCTAGATTCTGTGGTTAATAGCTTAGAAAGATGTGCAAACCTAGCCAATATAATTTATTGATTTATGATCAAACAAACCATGGCTGAGATGAGTGCTGTCAGCCAATACTTAATGATTCATAATTTAGCTTTTTGAAATCAGTAGGATTTCATCTTAGAGAAATATATCTTTAAAATGTGTTTTTCATGTTCACGTTCATAGTTTGTGATATTTTATTACAACAAACTTAAACACACACAAGAAAAATAAAAAATCAGAATAAAAGCATAAAGGATGTATAATTTTTAAGAAAAATAATGTTATGTGCTTTTTTTGTTCTTTTAGAATACTAATCATTGTAAAATGATGAACTGTGAGAGTCGGTTAAATTTTATTTGGTTTTTAAATTAGAGGCTACTATAAAACAACTGCAATGAATTTCCATTTTTGAAAATCTGTAAGCAATTGTTTTTTGATTGACTACTTTTCCAATGACAATTATTTAAGCTCTGGACACTTTGAAAATGAAACATTCTTAGCAAACCAGTTATTTTTGTAATACAAAAAGATGCGTTATGAGTTCTAACTTTGAGAGATTTGAAGAATGGCAGCTCAACAGTTATTATTTATTTATTTATTTGTTTGTTTATTGTTCACACTTTTTTATTAGTAGTTTCCTCTATAGACCTTTACAGACAGCAACTCCTTGTTTCATATAATTTGCATTAAGAATTTTAAAAAGGAAATAGAAGCTAACAAGAACTAAAACAAAGTAAAGAAAAGAAAAGGAAAGATAAAGAAAAAGAAAAAGCTCAAAAGCTCATATATAAAAACGACGTTTCATGATTTTTTTCAGTTGTTTGTCTAGCAAGCAAAAAAAAATCCTCTGATTGTACTTGTATATTAATCTTTAAGATCCTCTGAATCAGGGGCGGGTTTCAAAACACATTGCTACCGGTTCACTAGTGGGCACACAACACTTCTGTGCATGCGCAGATGCATTCAGGCGGGTGGGCAGAACCTTCCGCCACCCTCACTACCAGTTCACCGGATCCAGTTCACCGGATCCATTAGCAACCCACCACTGCTCTGAATTAGTGTATGTATTTGTATCCAAAACTTTATAGCTTTTTTTCCAATTTAAATTTGAAGTACTTTATATGTTCTAGTTAATTTTTCTGATGAGATAAACCAACAATAACATCATTTTATAAAAATTCTCCTTAAAGTTACAACACCATATAAATTTCAATCCTCTCAGCCACATACAGTATTTCCCATTGTTTCATCTGTATATATCTGCAACTCTCAATTGGGATCTTGGAAGATTCAACTCACAGGTGAAGTTATTTTGTGCAGAGACTGATCCAAGAAAATATGACATTGAGAGAGAATAGCTGGCATGTCTGAGAAATGGGATTTAACATTAGGAAGGGAAAAAATATGAGTGCCAGTTTGGTCTAGTGGTTAAGGCACCAGGCTAGAAAGTGGAAAACCACTCATTCTAGTTCCACCTTAGACATGAAAACTAACTGGTTACTTTGAACCGGTCATTCTCTGTTTTCCGTCTCATTATTATTTTTGAGAAAAGAGGAAGATGAAGAAGGTGTGTTGGATATTTTTTCTGCCTTGAATTATTTGTAAAAATAATAAAGGCAGGATACAAATAAATAAAATAAAAAATAATTGAAGTGGATGGAATGTTATTTGTGCAATAATAGAAGATTGGGCATTTGGAATATATTCATCTTCCAGTTTTACACTAGTTTCTGTTTTTGTTTTAAGTCTATCACAATGCTGATAAAAACTCTCATATTTTTCCAGAATTCAGAAGAAAGGGGATTCTACCAGTGGTGAAATCCAGATTTTTTTTACTACCAGTTCTGTGCGTGCGGCTTGGTGGGCATGGCAGGGGAAAGATACAGCAAAATCCCCATTCCCACCCCACTTCTGAGGGAAGGATATTGCAAAATCTTCATTCCCACCCCACTCTGGGGCCAGCCAGAGGTGGCATTTGCCAGTTGTCTGAACTACTCAAAATTTCCACTACCAGTTCTCCAGAAGCTGTCAGAACCTGCTGGATTTCACCCCTGGATTCTACTCTTTCTATGCTAGCTAACTATCACGGCAACTTAGATGTCTTTTTTCAGTAATGCTTATCACTAGGATTATGAACATTTTTAACAGAAAGGGAAAAGTGTAAAACAAAATACAAGAACCAAACATTGTATAGAAATTATGTCTAAAAATAGAGCCTTCATCTGAAGAATCAAGTTGTGTAAGGCTAGTGGAAGTTATATTTTTAAAAAACAATAGAATCTATCTGGAACAATTCACATGTTTAAATCATTAATGTACATATCAGGTAAATATATATATCATACATATGAAAGGATGTTTTTAATTTCTCACACAATTTATTTTATACAGGGTACAAACCCTCTGTAAATTAAGAAGGTAAAAAGTTACATTTGTTAAAAATAAATGTTTTTCTGCATTAATCCAGACACTCAAATAAACATTTCTGGAAAATGCACTTGGGTTTTAATTCCTAAATTGTGTTTTTCTAATGTTTGATTCTCTTTGCTCACTGACTATTCTTTCCAGTGAAAGGGCAATGCTGAAACAAGCTTTTGATATTCAGAAAATTTAAAATTCATATCCAGTCCTGAGGTGAACTACATTGGCATAAGAAAAATTCCTGCCTGAAATTCTATAGAGGTCCTTCTCCTTCTCATAGACAACTGTGGACTTAAGGAACAATGATTAGGCATTGTATAAAATGTATTGATACGTTTTACCTATTATTTTCAAGTTGGCATTAATGCTTCCTGCACTCATGAGGAAAAGTCTAACTTTATACATGGGCGAGTAAGAAAAAAAATATGCTATTCTCTTTGAATGACTGGAGGGAAGATATGCTGATGATTTAATCATCATCAGATGCCTTAGGTGGTGCTATTGCACTTATTGTCTAAGCTAGGTGTGGGTAATAATTGCCTTAAAAACAAAGTGTGCTGCAAATCAGGCAGCCAGTAGATTAAAATAGTTTGCAATCTATTCGTTACCATCAGATTCTGAAGCTGCTTCCTTATCTGAAGCAGATTCCTTATCACCTTATCATGTGCTGCATCAACTGCAAAGTCATGGAATCAATCATCAACCAATCCATTACCTCACACTTAGAAACTAACAACCTACTCTCCAATAAACAATTTGGTTTCAGGAAAAAATTATCATGCAACTTACAACTTCTTCACTGTAAAAACATACGGACTACAAATCTCGATCAAGGCAAAACAATAGATGCAATCTACATAGACTTCTGCAAAGCTTTTGACTCAGTAGTACACGATAAACTTCTCCTAAAACTAAAATCCTATGGCATTTCAGGACCCCTTCACAAATGGATATCTGCATTTCTGTCCAACAGACAACAAGTGGTCAAAATTGGCAATGCTCTATCAAATCCTGTTCCTGTCAAGAGTGGCGTTCCTCAAGGCAGTGTCCTTGGACCAACACTCTTTTTTTTTTTAATTGAAAAGGTTTTACAACAACAATTAAATTTTTCCCCCTCCCTTCCCCTCCCCTCCTTCCCCTCCCCCAAAACCCCCCTCCCCCCCTGACTTCCCGGAGCAAACACAAGGTATAGTTCAATAAACAAACAATCATACATTAAATTTTTAAAATCTAACACAATTATAATCCTTCTCTCTCACATAACCTGACTTCTTCCATTAAAATCAAAAACAACGTCCTTCATTCAAAGGCAATCTGAAATTTCTTAATCTGATATCTATTTTGAATATAATCAATCCAATTCTTCCATTCTTTTAAATATTTTTCTTGAGTATTGTCTTTCAAGAAGGCTGAGATTTTAGCCATCTCAGCCAAATTGGAAACTTTCTCAATATCCATTCTTCTATTGTGGGTAGTTCTTTTTTCTTCCAATATTGTCCAATCAACAGTCTTGCTGCTGTTATTAAATTCAAAATCAATTTAGTCTCAATCACTGTACAGTCCGTTGTTATTCCCAAAAGGAAAAATTGCGGTAGGAACTTTATCTTCTTCTTCAGAACATTCTGCATAATCCACCAAATTCTTATCCAGAAAGACTTAATTTTCTTACAAGTCCACCATACATGAAAATATGTAGCATCATCACAATTACATCTCCAACATTTCGCTTGCATATCTGGATACATACATGATAATTTCTTAGGATCTAAATGCCATCTATAAAACATCTTATAAAAATTTTTTCCCTTAAATTCTGCGCTTGCGTAAATTTAACATTTCTAACCCAAAGGGCCGGAATAGCTCAGGCTGTAAGGAGCCTGTTATTAGAACACAGTAGCCTGCAATTACTGCAGGTTCAAGCCCGGCCCAAGGTTGACTCAGCCTTCCATCCTTTAGGTAGGTAAAATGAGGACCCAGATTGTTGGGGGGGCAATAAGTTGACTTTGTAAATATACAAATAGAATGAGACTATTGCCTTATACACTGTAAGCTACCCTGAGTCTTCGGAGAAGGGCGGGATATAAATGTAAAATAAAAAAAATAAGAAATAAATTTTTTTCCCCCATGTTTCCAACATTATTGGTTCTTGAATATTCTGTGCCCATTTTATCATACAATCCTTTATTAAATCTCTTTCAGAATCTATTTCTATCAACACAGTATACAATCTCTTTATATGCCCCTGGGTTTGATTTCTAATTTGTTTAACCAAATTTTCTTCATTTTGAATAATACCAATTTTCTGATCTTCTTTCCATCTAGCCTTTAACTGTCCATATTGAAACCAAGTATAATTCCTCCCTTCTTCTTTTAATGTATCCAAAGATTTTAGTTGTAGATTTCCCCTCTCATTATATAAAAGATCTTTATAAGTAATCATTTCTTGTTCCTGTTCTATATTTATATTCTCTACTGCGTGCCGAGGACTTGCCCATATGCTCATAACCTTCTATATTCAAAATCTTTTCCTCCGTCAAATTAAACCAATCACTTATTACCGAAAGAACAACTGCTTCATAATACAGTTTTAAATTAGGCATTTTTAATCCTCCTCTTTCCCGTGTATCTTGCATTATTTTCATTTTGACTCTCGCTTTTTTCCCTTCCCATATAAATTTATTAATTCCAATCTGCCATTCTTCCAAATTTTTATCTTTCTTAATTATTGGTATCATCTGAAACAAGAACAAGAATTTAGGCAAAACATTCATTTTTATAGCTGCTATTCTCCCCAACAAAGATAATTGTAATTTTTTCCAAGTATTCATTTCCTTCTGAATTTTTTTCCATAACACATCATAATTATTCTTATACAATTTTACATTTGATGAAGTAAGAAAGACTCCTAAATATTTAACCTTTTTTACAATTTCAAATCCTGTTATTTCCTCTAGTTTTTCTTTCTGGTTCTTAGTCATATTTTTGGTTAACACTTTTGTTTTATTTTGATTCACTTTAAACCCTGAGACCCTTCCATACTGATTAATTACTTCCAACAAATATACACTTGAATTTATAGGCTGAGTCAACATAACAACCAAATCATCTGCAAATGCTCTAACTTTGTATTCGTGTCTTCTAATTCTAATACCCTCTATCTCCCTTAACTCTCTTATCTTATCCAATAAAGGTTCTAAAGACAAAATAAACAATAAAGGTGATAAAGGACACCCCTGCCTTGTTCCTTTCGCAATTTTAAAACTATCTGTCAAACTACCATTAATTATTATCTGAGCTGTTTGCTCTCCATAAATTGCCCTAAGTATTCGTATAAAACCATTTCCAAATTGCATTTTGTCTGTTAATTTAAATAAAAATTCCCAATGCAAACGATCAAAAGCTTTCTCTGCATCCAAGAATATAAACGCTGCCGGAATCTGATTTTTCTTTTCCAAATATTCCAATAAATTCACTATCTGCCTAACGTTATTCCTCATTTGTCTCCCTTTTATAAAACCAGACTGGTCAGTATGAATCCTTTGTTGTACAATTTCCATTAACCTATTTGCCATTATTTTCGCAAAAATCTTATAATCATTATTCAAGAGTGAAATCGGTCTATAATTCCCAGGCTTAGTTCAATCCTGATCCTCTTTTGGTATCAATGAAATAAAAGTAATCCTCCATGATGGTGGCACTCCTCCTCCCATCAGTATCTGATTAAATAACTCCATAAGTGGACCAACTATCTCATCCTGTAACTTTTTATAATATATTGCTGTAAGTCCATCTGTGCCCAGGGATTTCTCTATTTTTAATTGCTTTATTACCCAAATAATTTCCTCAGAAGTTATAGACCGATTCAACTCTTCCCTTTGTTCATTAGTTAAACCTTTAACCTTATATTCTTTCAAATATTTATCAATATCCATATTCAATATTGTATCTCTGGCATATAAATTTGTATAATATTCCAAGAAAGCTTTTTTAATTTTATCCTGTTGAAATCTCACTTTACCCTTGTATTCAATTCTTTCAATAGTACGTGCTTTCTGTCTTTTCCTTAACATATACATTATCTGGCTCTGCGCATGCGCAAGATGGCAGCCTAGCAGGAGATCAGAGACGACGACGATGGTGTGAGGAGGGGATGGCGACGCCCAGGCGGTCTGCCGAGCAGTCTGCGCCCCCCGGTCAGACGTACCATCTCTTGAGCGGCCGGGAGAGGGGTCTCTGGACCTCCTCGGACTCACGGCTGCCAAGAATCGAGACCGGGGAAATGGGCGAGCTGCGAGCGGCGGCCATTTTGTCACTCGGTTGGGCGGGAGCCGAAGAACAGCTGAGCGATGGAGGAGAGGACGGCGGTGCCCGGGTGGCTTGCCAAGCGGTTTTCGCCCCCCCCGGCCAGGTATTCCATCTCTCGGGCAGCCGGGAGAGAGGTCTGCGGGTCTCTTTGGACTCTCGGCTGCCGGGAACGAGACCGGGGGATGGGCGAGCTGCGGATGGCTGCCATCGGCTGCGAATGAGGCCACGGCTTGTGTTTGGCTGTTGGGAAGCCGCGGCTGGGTTGCCCTCCCGTTTTGGATATCTGGCGTTCCCGAATTATTTCGGGGCTTTTCCAGCTCTCCCTGGTCTTCCCAGGTCTTCCTCTGGATTCGGTGGATGGGCCTGGGGTGAAGGGCTGTGAAAGGTCCCCTGGTGGCCCCTGCTGGAGGTATCCTGGCCTAGTTCGGCCTGGTCCGGCCTGGTCCGGCCTAGTTGGGCCTGCTTCTTCCCGGGACCAGGAAGTTACATGGTCATCTGTAACATGGGTCATCAGCATTTTTCATCTTGCACTTTATATGGCTGACTTGAGACTTTTTGGGTCACGGCCATTTTTGGAACTTTCCGGGAAGATGACTGGAGACCGACTGGTGTATCGGGGCCTGATTCTGAAACATCTACTTTGGAAACATCTATTTTGGAAATATCTGGGACGCCGCTGACGGGGGAGAGGAGTACAACCTCTTCTTGGCTCTAGGTTATGGATTTCAGGACTGAGCTTTGTGCAGAGTAGCAATAACTTTACCATCAGACTACATCTGCCTATTATACCATCTTGTACCAGCTTGAAGCCAGCCACCATCTGGAGACATATCGGAAGATGGATATCCATTTGGACTTGGCATTACATCTCGCCATCCCAGACATTACTACCTCCCGTCGTCTTCTTTCTCCTGTTATGTTTTTAATGTATTTATATGCGATATTCTGCTTTAGAACTCTTGCGCCTGCGAGATGCCCCCGCCTCGCAGGAATGGCCCGCTTCATTACCAAGGGCTGGCCTCAATGACGGGTCTTGGGACCCACAGAGGTGGCATGCGAAGAAAAAGAACCTTTGGGGTTTTTTAGATAGGGCTTTTTTAAGGGGTGGGAGGGTTAGGGCGGGCGTTGGGGGTAGCCCGTCGGGTGGGGAGCCAGTCCTTGCGCGCGCTCGTGACGGTCCTTTAATGGGTTCGGAGGTTAGGGGGGAGATTGCGTTCCTGTTGGTGAGGGTGGTTTGATTTGCACGGTAAGTGGGAGGGGCAGATATGGCAGAAGGGGGGGATCATATCGTTTTGGGGGGGCGCGCGTTCGATGTTTGCAGGCGATCGCGCGCCCCAATCCCCCGTCCTTTTCCCGTTCCCCGGATGGTCAAGACCCTCAGAGCCTGGGCCTTCGGCTCATGTTATGCAACGCACGGTCCGTAGTTAATAAGGCCCCCCTAATATACGATCTTATTCAGGGGGGCGCCGCGGACCTTATAGGCGTTACGGAAACCTGGTTGGGCACGGAAGGGGGCGTGCCCCTTGTTGAGATGTGCCCGCCGGGTTTCCATGCATTCCATCAGCCGAGGGCTCAGGGTAGGGGTGGGGGGGTGGCGGTTGTGATTAGAGAGAGCCTAGAGCCGAGGGAGACCACTGTACCTCAGATTACCGGGTGCGAATCCCTCTTTGTGAGATGGGGTCATAGGTGTCAGATGGGCTTGCTGGTCGCGTACCTGGCTCCTTGCTACGTGACAGCTGCCCTGCCCGAGCTCCTGGAGGTGCTTGCTGGGGTGGCAGTTGAGACCCCCAGACTTTTAGTCATGGGAGACTTTAACTTGCCATCTTCCGGCTCGTCATCGACAGCAGCTCGAGAGTTCACGGCTTCCATGACGGCCTTGGACCTGACCCAAGTAGTTGATGGCCCTACTCACATTGGGGGTGGCACTTTGGACCTGATTTTTGTCTCTGGTCAGTGGTTGAGAGATCTGGACTTGAAGAAAATAGTCATTGAACCTTTGTCATGGTCAGATCACTCTCTCCTTCGCCTGGACTTTTGGACCGCCATTCAACACCGCAGGGAGACGGAGCCGATACGTTGGTTCTGTCCCAGGCGCCTGATGGACCCGGAGAGGTTCCGGACGGAGCTTGGGCCACTTCCCGAGGGCCTGGCTCACGGCTCGGTTGAGGAACTTGTTGCGGCCTGGGAACGGGCCGCGGCGGGGGCCTTAGACCGTGTCGTGCCTTTGCGGCCTCTGACCTGGCGCAGATCCCAACCGGCTCCTTGGTTCTCCGAGGAGCTGAGAGGGATGAAGCGCCAGAGAAGACGCCTAGAGAGTTCCTGGAGGTCTAGCCGTTCGGAAGCTGATCGGACACTAGTGAAGTCCTATACTAGGGCTTACCTAGTGGCATTGAGGGAAGCGAGGCGTAGCTACGCCTCCTCCCTCATTGCATCGGCAGATAACCGCCCAGCCGCCCTGTTTCGGGTGACTCGTTCCCTCCTTCACCAGGGGGAGCGGGATGACTCGTTGCAGGGACGTGCTGAGGAGTTTAACGGTTATCTATACGATAAAATCGTTCAGCTTTGGGATGGTCTGGACCAAAATTGCGGTGACTCAGGTGAGACGGCTGAGGGTGGTCTTGGTGACATTTTATGGGATGAGTTTGACCTTGTGGCTCCCGAGGACATGGACAGGTTGTTGGGTAGGTTGAATGCCACCATGTGTTTACTGGACCCGTGCCCCTCCTGGTTGGTGCTGGCCGCTCAGGAGGTGACACGAGGCTGGCTCCAGGCAATTACAAGCGCTTCCTTGGTGGAGGGAGTCTTTCCGGCCGCCTTGAAAGAGGCGGTGGTGAGACCCCTCCTCAAGAAGCCTTCCCTGGACCCGGCTGTTTTAGGTAATTATTGTCCGGTCTCCAACCTTTGCTTCGCGGCGAAGGTTGTAGAGAGTATGGTGGCATATCAGTTTCCCTTACACCTGGATGAAACTGTCTATCTAGACCCGTTCCAGTCCGGTTTCCGGCCCGGTTACAGCACTGAGACAGCTTTGGTCACGTTGGTGGATGATCTCTGGAGGGCCAGGGATAGGGGCTGTTCCTCTGCCCTGGTCCTATTAGACCTCTCAGCGGCTTTTGATACCATCGACCATGGTATCCTGCTGCGCCGGTTGGAGGGATTGGGAGTGGGAGGCACCGTTTATCGGTGGTTCTCCTCCTATCTCTCCGATCGGTCGCAGACGGTGTTGACAGGGGGGCAGAGGTCGACTTCGAGGCGCCTCACTTGTGGGGTACCGCAGGGGTCGATCCTCTCGCCCCTTCTGTTCAACATCTATATGAAGCCGCTGGGTGAGCTCATCAGTGGCTTCGGTGTGAGGTACCAGCTGTACGCTGATGACACCCAGCTGTACTTTTCCACACCGGGCCACCCCAACGAAGCTATCGAAGTGCTGTCCCGGTGTTTGGAGGCCGTACGGGTCTGGATGGGGAGAAACAAGCTCAGGCTCAATCCCTCCAAGACAGAGTGGCTGTGGATGCCGGCATCCCGGTACAGTCAGCTGAGTCCACGGCTGACTGTTGGGGGCGAGTCATTGGCCCCGATGGAGAGGGGGCGCAACTTGGGCGTCCTCCTGGATGAACGGCTGTCTTTTGAAGATCATTTGACGGCTGTCTCCAGGAGAGCTTTCTACCAGGTTCGCCTGGTGCGCCAGTTGCGCCCCTTTCTAGACCGGGATGCCCTATGCACGGTCACTCACGCCCTCGTGACATCTCGCCTGGATTACTGCAATGCTCTCTACATGGGGCTCCCCTTGAAGGGCATCCGGAGACTGCAGTTAGTTCAGAATGCGGCTGCGCGGGTTATAGAGGGAGCCCCTCGTGGCTCCCGTATGACACCTATCCTGCGCAGACTGCACTGGCTACCTGTGGCCTTCCGGGTGCGCTTCAAGGTTTTGGTAACCACCTTTAAAGCGCTCCATGGCATAGGGCCGGGTTACTTACGGGACCGCCTACTGCTACCGAATACCTCTCACTGACCCGTGCGCTCTCACAGAGAGGGACTCCTCAGGGTGCCGTCAGCTAGGCAATGTCGTCTGGCGACGCCCAGGGGAAGGGCCTTCTCTGTGGGGGCTCCCACCCTCTGGAACGAACTCCCCCCAGGACTCCGTCAACTTCCAGACCTCCGAACCTTCCGTCGCGAGCTTAAGACACATTTATTCATCTGTGCAGGACTGGACTAGATTTTAAATTTAAATTTATAGGGGTTTTAATTAGTTTTAATATTAATATCATTTTTTAAGAATCGGGCTTTAGAATAAGTTTTTTAAATGGTTATTTTAATTTGTATATAAATGTTTTTATTTGCCTGTGAACCGCCCTGAGTCCTTCGGGAGATAGGGTGGTATACAAATACGAATAATAAATAAATAAATAATAATAAATAAATATAAGCCAACCACCTCCCTGATTTATTGGCATTACAAAAAGTATTATGTTTAGCATATTGTATATTGGTTGCCACCTGATCTGCCATTAACATATTAAATTGACTCTGTAATATCTTTATCGCCTCATTAATTTTTAAATCATGTGGATTATATACCAGTAATTGTTATTTCCTCTGAATTTCCTCTTCTAAATCCCTACGCTGTTTTTGTAATTTTCTCCTCTGTCTATTATTAATATATATCAAATTACCTCTCATAAAGGCCTTGCTAGCGTCCCACACCATTTCTATCGAAGTTCCCATATTCAAATTATACTCAAAAAATTCTTTCATTTGTTTTTTACATTGATTTACATTACCCTCATATCTAAACAAATTTTCATTCATTCTCCATGATCTTCTTCCACCTTCATATTGCAACTCCATCCATACTGGACTATGATCAGTTAAACACCTTGGAAATATCTTTGTTTTCTTAACCCTAGAAAGCAAGTCATTGGTAATTAATATAAAGTCAATACGTGAAAAAGATTGGTGCCTATCCGAAAAATAATTGTAGTCTCTATCATCAAAATTCTGCCTTCTCCATCAAATCAAAAAAAGATTTAGGCAGTTTTGCATGCATAGGAATTTTCTTAGAAAGAGTTCTTTTTAACAAATTTATTCCACATTTTACTTAATCCCTTTAACCAATAACTTCTACTTACACATTTTAAGTTTGCTTTATCTAAAAACCACCTTGATCCAAATTTCTCTATATCCCTTAACTCTAAGTCTCTCCAATATCTATATACCTTTATCCATATATATATACCAATATCCAATACCTTTAAATATTTTTACCACTATCCGGATACCATACGCACAGTAATAATTAAATAATTTGGGGATTCCTAATCCACCTTCCTTTTGATTTTGATACCACATTTTCTTCACTAATCTAGGTCTTTTGCCACCGTTACAAAATTTATCCAGTTTTTTCTGATATCCTTCAATATCTTTCTCTGTCAAATTTAGTGGTAGCATCTCGAATAAAAAGTTGAACTTGGGCAGCAACATCATCTTACACATTGCAATTCTACCAAACCAAGACAACTTTAAAATTTTATATTTATCTATCTTCTTCTCAATTTCGTTAATCACCACATCATAATTAAGTTTTTTCAATTCTTTAACCTTAAGTGAAAGCACTATACCCAAATATTTCAATGTGTTTTTAATCCTTATCCCAAATTGCTCTTGCATATTCTCAGACTCATTACCATTACTATCCATCAATAATTCTGACTTTGACCAATTTACTTTCAATCCTGTCATTTCCTCAAATTCTATCAAATGCTTATATATCTTTTTCAGATCTTTCTCTACATTTTTCAAAATAATTAAAGTATCATCCGCATACAAATTTATCTTATACCCCTTATATCCTTCTAATTCTTCATCTTTTTCTATCATTTTTGTCAATAAAAATTTTAATTCCGGATATAATCTTTTTGGGGGAGACAATTGGAATTTGGCCGATTAAAAATAATATAAAACGTAATGAAGTGATTAAAGAGGAAAATATAGAAATTATTAGAGATTGGATAAAAGTTATGGAAAATGAAAGGAGGAATAAAGAAATTATTGAAAAATTAGGGTTAAGTTGGTTTGAAAAAATACAGATAGAAAAATGGGCAAAAAAACTAAGGGAAAATTATTCGATAAATAGATGTGAAACTGAATTTGAATATTTAGTATCTCGGATTATGAAAGATGAAATTGGGCTAAAGGGACTCGTTAGTAGGGTTTATAAGATTATAAATTCTGATGAAAAATTACAAAGAGTGATGAGGACAAATTGGGAAAAAGATCTTAATATTGAAATACCAGAGTCAGATTGGAATGTGAATTGGAAGAGTAGAATTATGAGAACTTTATCTATAAGGATTAAAGAGCACAATTATAAAGTTGTTTGAAATGGTATTTGACTCCAGTAAGATTGTCACAAATGGATAAAAAATTAGTAAAAATGTTGGAGATGTGAGATGGAATTGGGGACTTATGAACATATGTGGTATAATTGTGATAAGGTTAAAAAGTTTTGGCAACAATTGGAGAAAATGATATTTGAAATGATGGGGAAAGTAATAACATTGAGAGTGGAAACTATATTATTGTTGGTAATTAAGGAAATAGAATTAACAAAATATAAAAAAGAATTGATTAGAATTATGATTATAATAGGTAGAATTATAATAGCTAGATATTGGAAACTAGATGTGATTTTTAGAATAGAAGAGTGGAATTCTGAAATGTGGAAATTAGCTTTAAATGATAAAATGACATGTGATATTAAAATTAGAAGTGGTGTGTATAAAGAAGATATTTTCTGGAAGACTTGGAAACCATTTGTGGACTTTGCGCTTGGAACATTGGACGCTTCAGTACCTGTACCTCGAGAACGTGGATTTTGGCAATCATGAGGATATATCCGAAGACCCAAATCTTCCTTTTATGTATAGCACAAGGGTGCAATAATGTATTTTCTTTTTGTTTGTTTGTTGCAAAAAAAGTAATTAAAAAAAAAAGAAAGTTCTTTTATCTTTTCTAATATCCATTACACCATTCCAATCCCCTAATATAATAAATGTTTTATAGTCCCAAAGAGTCAATTTTTCATATAACAGTTTTTAAAATTTTTCTTGTTGTTGATTAGGTGCATATATGCCAATCACAAGTGTCTTTTTTCCTTCTAAAATCAATTCAATAGCAATATATCTTCCTTGAATGTCCGTTTCAATTAATTTAGCTGATATATTTTTCTTCAAATATATAACTATACCATTTTTCTTATTCGGAGCAGAAGAAACAAAATGTTTACCTAATTTCAAATTAATCAAATATTTCTGATCTGATAATTTTATATGTGTCTCTTGCAAACATATCACATCGTTTTTAAATTGTTTCAAATAATGAAATATTTTTCTTCTTTTCTGTGCTGAATTCAAACCATTAACATTCCATGTCAAAAATTTATTTGCCATCACTGGCCTCTTGAAGCTTCTGAGCAATTAGCTGAAGACTCTCACTCTTCGGCTTGGCTCCTCCCACAGCTTCAGTAGTAGAATCCCGTTCCTGTCTTTGAAGTCGTTCCTCTATCTCCTTACGCCTAATAGCTCCCCTTGTCACTCTTTGTTCTTGAGGTTGTTCTTGAGGTACTGACATCACAGGTGTAGTTTCAACTTCCCCACTCTGTTTCTCTTGAAGACTTTTATCCACTGTTTCTACATCCACTTTCAATACATTAAAAAGAAAATCTTTTGCTTTCAACTCAGTATCAATTCGATATCTCCTGCCTTGAAAAAATATCCTTTAAGCCAATTGGAACCTCCCATCTGTATTGAATCTGATGCTTCTTAAGCTCTTGTGTAAAAAATCTAAAATCCCTTCTATCCTTTAACATTTTAGCAGGGATCACTTTCAAAACCAACACCTCCTGTTCTCCTATTTGCAATTTCTTTTGGTATGTAGCTTGCAAAATCTGATTTCTTATTGTAGAAGTCAAAAAATAAATTACAATGTCTCTTGGGAGCTTTTTCTGCCTCGCTACCCAAGAATTAACCCTATATGCCTTATCAATTTGAAAATCAACTTCTTGAGGGTCCATTCCTAACATTTCAGCTAAGGCTTCTGATATAACTTTTTTAATATCTTCTTCCTTTCGATCCTGGAGACCCCTAATTCTCAAAGCCTTCTCCAACACTCTATATTGCAATACCACCAGATGGACCAACACTCTTCATACTATACATTAATGATCTTTGTGACCATATCGCAAGTAATTGTGTTCTCTTTGCTGACGATGTCAAACTATTTAACATCACAGACAATGCATCTATCATCCAAAAAGACCTTGATCATCTAACCACTTGGTCTAAAACTTGGCAACTCCAGATCTCAACCAGCAAATGCTCAGTCTTACATATAGGAAAAAAGAACCCAAACACTAAGTACATACTTGATGGACATTACCTTACAGATGACCCCCACCCCGTTAAAGACCTTGGAGTTTTCACGTCAAATGATCTAAGTGCCAAAGCCCACTGCAACTACATAGCAAAAAAAGCTCTAAGAGTTGTAAACCTAATTTTGCATAGCTTCTTTTCCAAAAACACCACACTACTAACCAGAGCATATAAAACATTTGCTAGACCAATTATAGAATACAGCTCGCCTGTTTGGAACCCTCATCACATCTCTGACATCAATACAATTGAGCAAGTCCAGAAATATTTTACAAGAAGAGTTCTCCATTCCTCTGAAAACAACAAAATACCTTATCCCACCAGACTTGAAATCCTAGGCTTAGAAAACCTGGAACTCCGTCGCCTTCGACAAGACCTAAGTTTAACTCATAGAATCATCTATTGTAATGTCCTTCCTGTTAAAGACTACTTCAGCTTTAATTGCAACAATACAAGAGTAACCAACAGATTTAAACTTAATGTTAACCGCTTTAATCTAGATTGCAGAAAATATGACTTCTGTAACAGAATCATCAGTGCTTGGAATACTTTACCTGACTCTGTGGTCTCTTCCCATAATCCTAAAAGCTTCAACCAAAAACTTTCTACTATTGACCTCACCCCATTCCTAAGAGGACCATAAGGGGCGTGCATAAGCGCACAAACGTGCCTACCGTTCCTGTCCTATTGTTTTGGGGTTTTTTTCTTCCTATATATATATTGATGCTTATACCTCCTAATATTTACTCATATATATGTTCATATACTATATAATCCTTTTTATATGATGTTGTGACAAATAAAATAAATAAATAAATAAATCAAGGCACCTCCAGTTAGCAATTCACTCTTCCTTGTACAGGGACATTTAGTACAGGAGTTGATGTTTCCTTGCTCATGTCATCATGTATGTATCACGCAATAAATGAACTAGGCACTAGTTTTATGTCTAGATGGGCTGTTTCAGAGCACCAGTTCTTGTACTATGTATAAAACTGATTTGAAATAGAGGGACACTTCAATATTTATCTCAGCAATTTATATTTACATTCTAACAAATCAATACAAACCCAGTTTAAGCTACTATTCAGATTTCGTATACAGGTAGATCTCGAAACAACCAAAAAAAGTCAAAGTTAATATAGTGCACAATTGAATCACGAGGTTTGTAATCAATTTGGTTAGTTGTTTTGCATAAAACTAGACTTTCTTTATTGGAGAATGGATTTGTGTCCTTCCCCTCCCCCATCTACTGAATGTAACTGACATTTGAAATGAAATTATATGTGAAGAGAAGGGGATCAGTTTGCTTTAATGTTGTGTAATTAATTACAATAACTACAAGCAACATATTTAATTTAGTTCTATGCTTCCCCATGGCCTGTTTAAAAATATTTTAGATGGTTCAGCCTATTCTGTGGTGGAGGCTACCACATGCTGCTCATAATGCTCCGGGTCCATGAAAATCCCTCCCCATGGAAATCTAGACATAGAGTCTCCTGGATGAAACTGCTTGTTTGCTAACAAAATTTTCTTTAAAATCTTTCTCTGAGATTTTCTTTTAAGGGCAGAGTGAGAAGCCAGGAAGGTCACAAAAATTCTGAGACAGGATTATGCAATGAAAGAGAAGATAGGACATTCAGACATACAAGTAGTCCTCAATTTAAAACTATAACGGAGTCTACCTATTGTGGTCATAAGTCATGATGGTTGTAAAGCAGGTCATCACATGACAGACTCAGTTTTAAGACATGGTTTGATGGTCATTGAGTGAATCACCATGGACATTAAGTGAATCTGCAGTTGTTAAGTGAATGCTGTGGATTTTATGCAAGTTCATTGTTTCCTATGGAGCATTTTGGTTGAAAATCAGAAGTAAATGCTAGTTTTCCACAAAAATATTGTAAATCATGGTTATGTGAATCTGGATCAATGCAAACATCTGTAAATGTAGGCCAGTTCCTGAGTGCCTAGAATACAATCACATGATAAGGGGTGCCAGCCATTGGAACTTCAGAACTGGGTCGTAAGTACCTTTGGGGAAGTCTGTCATAACTTTGAATGGTTATTAAGCTACCAGTCATAAGGTGCAGACTCCTTGATCATCTTGTAATGAAGTACAAGACAATCATAATCCACCAATCCACCACAGCTGATAGCAATTTCCCTTTAATCAAATTGGATTAGTACTAGCTCTGACTTTCCTTCATTATGTAACTTGCCTAACTTGTCTGTAAATTGTTCTCTCATCTCAGCCTCCTCAATGAACAAGGATGATCTCTTGAAAGAGTGAGCAAAATGTGCAACACTACTTACTGTTTCTCTCTTTTTTGGAAACAGTGAGGCAAAACTGAAAACCAGTGACCAGTTGCTTTTCCTTTGATTACTTTGGATCTCACTGGCTAAGGCTCGTTAGGAACAAAGAATCGGAAAAACTAGCAGTGATTAGAATTTGGCATCGTAATCACCCTTTTTTCTTCTTCTGTTAATTGTATCTGACTTTTGGAGCCTGCCTGGACAAATCCCTGCAGTTTTCTTGGCAAGGTTTTTCAGAAGTGATTTACCACTGTTTTCTTCCTAGGGTTGAGAGAAAGGGACTGAACAAGCTATTGTGGACAGGTTTACACCAGGGGTGAAATCCAGCAGGTTCTGACAGGTTCTGGAGAACCGGTAGCAGAAATTTTGAGCAGTTCGGAGAACTGGTAGCCGAAATTTTGAGTAGTTCAGAGAACTGGCAAATACCACCTTTGGCTGGTCCCAGAGTAGGGTGGGAATGAGATTTTGCAATATCCTTCCCCCAGGAGTGGGGAGGGAATGGGGATGTTGCAGTATTCTTTCCCTGCCATGACCATCAAGCCACACCACACCCACCAAACCACGCCCATAGAACCGGTAGTAAAAAAAATTTGATTTCACCACTGGTTCACACATAATCATAATAATAAAATATATGCCACAAATATATTGCGCTAAGCCAGATTTAAATACAGCAAAAATAGCATAATATATAAACCCAGCATATTAATTTTTGTGATATTTGGTTAGATTCACGTCCCTTAATTATCATGTTATCTGAACCTTGCTCTTGCATTGCATGAGTCAAGACAATTATGACTTATTTAATAAATCAAGGTTAAGCTAGCTTTGTCTTAACTATGATACTATCAGCCTCCGCTTGCTACAATTTATTGTTTTATTGCTCTATGTAGTCTGTCTCCTGATTTATGCTTTTACTACTTTGCTTGCTATGGCTGTCATGGTAATGGGGGGAGGGAAGAGTGCTGGAGGAGAAATAAAGAGTTTTCTTCAAATGTGTTCCGCAGTTGGAAAGCGGGCTGATAACAGTCAAGATTAATGGTCCGAACATACCAGAGGAATGAAACCATCTGAAGATGCACCCCATGTGTCATGTAGGGGGAACGTGGATTGGACAAGACTGACTGGACTACAGGGAGGAAGGCTTGAGGCATATTTCTTGTATGTAAATTCCGTGCAAAATACCTCAGAGCTTGCTTTCACTTTGTTTGCTTTCAGTTCATACTCAGTAAAAGTACCTTTCTCTACAAACAATGGAGTTGGGGGTTTTCTTTCTTGAGTATTGAAAGGAGGCATTCCTGACATTAAGCAAGCTCTGAGGTCTTCAACCATCCTGGAAACACACCATGGGGACTGACCAGTGACCAGGGAGATATGGGAGCTGCTGGATCCACTCTCCCTCAGACGCAACCCAGCTGGGATGCTTTGGAATGGTTGGCTAAATTACATCTTGAAGAAAAGTTGGAGAAACCCAGATGGTCGCTTGGAGTGGGGAGGCTACTGGAACCAGGGGAGACCCTTCTTGGAGTGACAACTATGAGACGCCAAGGGGGAATGCTAGCCTGGCAGGAAGAACAGAAGGAAGACCAAGAGGTACAGCTACTGAGAGAGGCTTCTGAAAGTCAAAGAGCTTGTGAAAGGTATGAACTGCCTGCCCAGGGATTGTCTGTCAGGGGAGGAGATGAATGTGCCCGGGGGGGAGCTGAAGCTACTACTTGCTTGGAAGAAACAGCTGGAGCCAGGGAAGATGCAGCCCAGACTCCAGGGACCCAAGCATTCGCTGCAGGTCAGCACCCTCCTGCTGGGCAGGCATTGCCATGAAGGCAGAAAAAGCCCAAAATCCCCCCATTACCTGGAAAATATGGAGGGGATCCCAAAGGACAGGGTGATGCAGCCCATGTGAGATGCGTTACCAGAGCCTTAGAGGAGGTGGCATCTGATTGGATGGTGGGACTCCACAATAAAAATTCCCCCCTGCTAAAAAATTATGACCAGTGGCAGCTCTCGAAACGTGATTCGAGGACCCCCTGGCAGAGCGAAGGGCCAGAATCCGCATGAAATCCATCCATCAGGGGTGGAGATTGGTGGCAGAGTATACCCAAGAGTTTTGCGAGCTAGTGCCTTAAATGAGAGGGTGGTTAGAAGTAATTCTGCTGGAACTACAAAGATGACCTCAATGAAGATGTCTACAAGGATTGCCGCACACGTGGAGCCCTGCACGATCTGCAGGGCTGGTATGTGCTGGCTGCGGATGTGGAGATTGATTTGTTCAGAGATCGTATCCGTGGTGGTTGCATTTGGAGCAAGACCCCCTCCTCGCCCTACAAGGGATCTCCAAAAGGCCCTGGGGGACCCACCAGCTCAAAGCTGAAGTCCATCATGTGCTTTGGACGTGGAAAAGATGGTCACCATGCAGCCAAATGCGTCACAAAGCTTGGGCCCAAGATGACCCCTGGTGGTGGGAAGAGAGCTGATAAACTGCTCACCAAAGGCTGTGAGGTCACCCTAAAAGAAGTGGAAGTCATTGAGTTTGCTCCCCCAAAACAGGGTGAGCTGGGAACTCTGACCGGTGCCGATGACAGCGAATCCAAAACTGATTCTGACGAGGACATCCTGGTAAGTCCGAGGGGAGGGACCCTTGACCATCTCAGTGGAACTACAAGTCCCTTCTACCAGGGCCCATGGGAAGAAGTTAGCCCTTCTGGACTTGGGGTGCACAAGCCCCGTGGTCATGGAAAAGATAGGCCTAAGACTAAAATCATTGAATTAGACCCATCGCATTCTGCCAGTTAGATGGGTCGGTAGCCCACCCCACCCATTTCGTAACCAAATCAATAGAGATGAGCATGGGTGGTTACCGAGAGACTCTGAGCTTTATCGTGGCCCCAGGCATGGAATGGCCCCTCCTGCTTGGTCTGCCATGGCTCTGGAAATGGAACCTGCAAATAAATTGAAGGATGGGCATGCTACGCATTTGCTCAAACCAGTGTAGGATAGAGAGGGAGAACCCCTATTGTGTGGCCAAACCTCTGAAGTGGCTGCACCTACAATGGAGCACCTGGAAGGGGAGGAAAGAATTCCTAAAGAATATTGGGACCTTCGGGAGGTGTTTAGTGAAAAGGCCTCTGACATGCTGCCTCCCCATAGGCCTACAGACTCTAGCATAGAAATCCTTCCAGGGATAAAGCTTCCAAAGCCAAAAATCTACTCTATGACCCCCTCAGGAGCTGGAGGAGCTACGGAAATTTATTGATAAAAACCTAAAACGCGGCTTCAGCCAACTGGCTAGGCTGCGAGTAGCCACCCCTGTGTTTAGAGAACATCTGTGATGTTTAGGGAAAAGAAGGATGGGTCTTTTCGCCTGGTGGTCGACTACAAAAATTTGAAAGCCATGTGTGTGGAGAATTTTTACTCATTACCACTCATGAAAGACATGTAAGCCCATTTGTTCAAAGGGAAGATTTTTACTAAATTGAACTTGAACTTGAACTAAATTGGACTTATTATAGGGTACGTATTAAGGAAGGGGATGAATGGAAAACTGCGAACGAACATGTGAAACTAGTGAGAGGGGTCCTGAAAAAACTTAGGGCCACTGAACTGTATGCTAAGCTGTCCAAATGTGATTTCCACCAGACCAGAATTGACTATTTGGGGTACCACAAATCACCGGAAGGACTAGAAATGGATCCAGAAAAAGTCCGGGCAGTACTGGAATAGGCACCTTTGTGTACCTGCAAACAGTTACAAAGTTTCTGGGGTTTTACTAACTTCTATCGACAAGTCATCCCTTCGTTCACAAAGATTGCCTTACCGATTACAAACCTTCTGAAAACAAAGGGGGAGATGAAGCCAAAACCATCCCGGCCCCTCGAATGGAC
Organism: Ahaetulla prasina; assembly: GCF_028640845.1. NCBI lineage: Eukaryota > Metazoa > Chordata > Lepidosauria > Squamata > Colubridae > Ahaetulla > Ahaetulla prasina. Next base: position 27,499,245 of record NC_080547.1, on the reverse strand, counting down.
TATGGAATGTTAGGCCACTTTTGAAAAGCTGAAATGCCTGTTTGCTGCTGAACCGGTCCTTAAACACCCGGACATGGAGGCCCCATTTGTCGTTCAGGCGGATGCCAGTGATGTGGCCGTCAGAGCGGTCTTACTTCAAACCAATGCTAAAGGGAAGCTGCAACCCTGCGCATATACCTCTCAGAAATTGTTGGACACTGACAGACGATGGGCTATCTGGGAGAAGGAGGCTTTTGCTGTTCTCTGGGCTCTCATAATCTAGAGGCAGTTTCTGGAAGGAGCCAAAAACACCCTTTTGAAGTGTGGACTGATCACAAAAATTTAGAAGCTTTAAAAACGCTCAGTAAGATATCACCAAAGCAAGTCCACTGGGCCCAACACTTTAACAGTTTTAACTTCTCATTACACTACCTCCTGGGAGGAAAGAATTTTCTGGTGGATGCTCTTTCAAGATTACCTCAATATAATAGTGCTCGAATGGAGGTGATTCGTTCCATTGTTCCTGTGAATCAGTTGGCGGCCCCAGCAGTCACCTGAAGCCAAGCAAAACTGGACTCACCCATACCTGGAAATTTGACTGAACTACTAAAAGAAGCACTAAAAACTGATGTTTGGTTTTTAGCCCACTCAAATGAGTGCACCATTCAGGACGGTCTCACTTGGGTGGGTGCAAAACTGTACGTCCCTGCCAGCTTGAGGGTGATGATTTTGCAACATTGTCATGACGCTAAAGTGGCTGGACATTTCGGATTTGTAAAAACATTGCATCTACTGAAATGACAATTCTGGCGGCCAGCTTTAAAGAAAGACATAGAAGTTTATGTGTGCAGCAGCAAAGAAACTATTGTGGCTCCCCCCGCCTCCCCCCTGGGCCTGGCCCCCTGCCAGAGAGTGACTCAGAGAGTGAGGGGGAAGGGCCATCAGGGCTTCCCTCCACAGGGCCGGCCTCTCTGGTTCAGCTCCAGGAGCCAGAGGCAGGCCAGGTGGAGGAAGTAACGAGGCCTCTGTCTCCTGTATCTCCCCCCGCCCAGGCAATGCCCCCAGACCCAGCTGTGGACAATCAGTCCTGGTTAGATCCCAGATTTCCTAGACAAGAGAGGCGGGAACAACAGAAGCAGGGATGGGGTAGGCCTAGAAAGTTCTGAGTCATGGAGCCACACCCCACAGGGTATAAAAGCAGGAGGGGCTGCTATACTACTTTGTGACAAACAAATCAACTGACTGGAGAAAACTTGAGCTGAACTATTGGCTTGGATTGCTGTTTTGTTCCTGACTTCCTGGTTTACTCCAGTAATGAGCTACTGACACGCCAGCATCCAGCAAGATAAAAGGAAACCTTGGCAGATGCCCGCTGGTTTGCTGCCAGAGCTGATAGCTGCTGTGAACTAAATTGCTGGCTAATTGAGTCATTTCATGTGCCTCCCGGACTGAGGTGTGGGGACAGAACATCTTGTTCGTCACCCAAACGAAACCATCTTTTTATCAAGATGGACTCGCAACAGCTGCAACAGCTGCTCCAGCAACTGCAAGCTGACAATCAAAGGCTGCAGTAGCAAGTCACTCACCTGACAGCACAAGTTGTTGCCTGGAATACTCCTGCAGGCCCTCTCCCCCCACTCCTCGTCGCAAGTGCCTGGTGCTTGTGCCTGAGAAGTTTTCTGGGCAGCCGGAGATGTTCCCGGCCTTCATGGCACAGTGCCAGCTCTTCATGGTGATGCAGCTGGAGAACTTCACAGACTACCGGGCCAAGGTGGCATTCGTCATGAACCTTCTGTCCATCTCAGCTGCCCGATGGGCCACACCCCTAGTGCTGCAGAACAGCCCCTTGATGGCAGACTACCAGGGGTTTTGGTGGCAACTGCGCCTCATGTATGAGGATCCCGTTCAGACCCTAATGGCCACCAGGCACTTATGGGACCTCCGGCAAGGGAAGTGCCCCCTACTACATTGCCGAATTTCGCCTGGTATGCCAAGACGCGGATTAGAATGATGCGGTGCTAGTAGATGCGTTCCAGAGGGGTCTCTCAGAGGAGCTCCAGGACGAGCTGGCCCAGGTGGAGACACCGCGTACCCTCGACGATCTGGTACCCCACTGCCTGCATCTCGATGCCCGTCTCCAACGACAACCATCCTGTCGCCCCCCCCCCCCCAGGAACAGATAACGATGGCTGTGCTCCCACGTTCCATGCCAATTCCATCCCAGTCTGCCCCGCGCTCTGTGGCCACTGCGGTGGAGCCCATGGAGTTAGGAGTGGCAAGACCTCACCTGACGGCCCAGGAGCGGAGCCGGAGGCATCAAGGGGGTTTGTGTTTGTACTGTGGGGAGCCCGGCCATTTCGCCGCTGCGTGCCCCAGGAAGCACAGTGGGATGCGCACGCCCATCCCTGAATGACCAGTCAGGAAACGGGGCAGGCCCAGCCTCGGGAACACCCTAGGTCGGGCACGTACCAAGCCCCCACCGTACATCGCAGAAGTGGACCCTGGGCCCCCTTGGCACCTGATTTTGGACATCCAGGTGTGGTTGGGAAACTGGTTGGAGGGGATTCCGGTGCACGCGCTGGTGGACTTGGGGCCACAACGAACTTTATGGACCGGGCCTTTGTGGACCATTTTGATGTCCCCTTGGTACCGGTGGACCCTCCTATGAGTGTCGAGACGATCGACGGGAGGGAACTGGTGGCCAGCCCCATTAAATTTGCCACTCAGCCTTTGCGCCTTGCCATTGGGGCCCACGAGGAGGCGATCCAGTTTTATGTGATGGCGGACTTCCATTTCCCGGTGGTCCTTGGTCTGGCCTGGCTTCGGGCTCATGACCCTCAGGTGGCCTGGTTGTGGAACACCATCTCATTCCCAAGCCTACAGTGTGTTGATCACATCTGCCACACCTGTGCCGGCCAGTACATCTTCACCCCGGCCATATCCATGCCTCCTGAGCTGACAGACTTCGCCGATGTGTTCAGCGAGAAGGAGGTGGACCGATTACCCCCGCATCGGCCCTATGATTGCCCTGTGGACCTCCTGCCCAACGCCCCGCTGCTGTGGGACACCTGTACTTCATGTCGGAGCCTGTTGTATCTGCGCCCCCCGAGCTGGGTCCCCTGCCAGAAAGTGACGGGGAAGGGCCATCAGGACTTACTCTGGAACACCGGCTTCCCTGGCTCATCTCCAGGAGCCAGAGGCAGGCCAGGTGGAGGAAGTAACGAGGCCTCCGTCCCCTGACTCTTTCTCCCCCCCAGGCCACGTCTCCAGACCCGGCTGATGGCAGGCAGGCCTGGCTGGACCCTAGATTTTGTAGGCAGGAGAGGCAGGAACAACAGAAGCAGGGGTGGGGTAGGCCTAGGAAGTGCTGAGTCATGGAGCCACACCCCACAGGGTATAAAAGCAGGAGGGACTGCTATACCACTTCATGACAAGCAAATCAACTGACTGGAGAAAACCTGAGCTGAACTATTGGCTTGAATTGCTGTTTTGTTCCTGACTTCCTGGTTTGCTCCAATAATGAGCTTCTGACATGCCAACATCCAGGAAGATAAAAGAAAACCTTGGCAGATGCCCGCTGGTTTGCTGCCAGAGCTGATAGCTGCCGTGGACTAAATTGCCGGCTAATTGAGTCATTTCATGTGCCTCTTGGACTGAGGTGACGGGACAGAACAGAAACCTCCGGGGAAGCCCTTGAGGCTACTTCAGAGTGTGGCCAGACCTGGAGCCCCTTGGAGGGAAATATCCATGGATTTCATTGTTGAATTATCCGAGAGTGGGGGGAAATACAGTGATTTGGGTGGTTACTGACTTGTTCTCCAAACAAGTACATTTTATCCTATGTCCCAAAATTCCCTCAGCAAAAACCTTAGCTAAACTCTTTGTCCAACATGTATATAGGTTACATGGAGCTTCTGAACAAATAATAGCTATCCGAGGGGTCCAGTTCACCTCCCATTTCTGGAAGGAGTTCCTGAAGCTATTAGGCTCCACCCAAGTTCTAAGCTCCACCCATCATCCTCAGACTAATGGGGCTTGTGAAAGAACTAATTCCGTATGGGAACAATACCTCAGATGTTACATAAATTATCAACAAGACAACTGGGTGAATTTGCTGCCTTTCGCAGAAGTCACTTATAACAATTCTATCCATAGCAGTACTGGTTTCACCCTATTCAAGGTTGCCTCAGGGCAAGATTTTGTGCCCATCACAGAACTACCTGGAGACAAACCACAAATGCCCTCATTAACTGAGTGGGTTGACCAACTATGAAACACTTGGGAGGTGACACGCAAGGCCTTTGATGAAGCACACCGCTCTCATAAGAAACAAGCAGATAGGAAAAGAACCCAAGCTAGGGACTACCAAGTAGGAGATATTCCTATCTACCAATTCTTACAAATTACCCAAAAGTCTAAGAAACTTGGCCCTAAGTATGTGGGACCTTTCCCCATTGTACAAGTAGTGAACCCAGTCATGGTACAATTAGAATTACCAAAGACCTTGTGGAGAATTCACCCCATATTTTATGTGAGCTAATTGAAGCCTGAACATATTTCTTCCCTCTGTCCAGAACCCCCCTCTCCCCCTGTTTCAATACTCATAGAAGGAGAGCAACATTTTGAAGTCAAAGAAATCTTGGACTCTGGAAAGCATAGGAGTAAAGTGCAGTATCTAGTGGCTTGGAAACATTTCCCCTTAGCTCACGCTGAATGGGTCAATAAACAGGACGTAAGGGCTCCTAAGCAACTGGAATTATTCTATTCTAAATATCCAGATAAACCCTAATTTAACATGTGATTTTCTTTTCTAGGACTAAAGTCCTTACTGCAGGAGGGCCGAATGTCAGACTCCGCTTGCTACAAGTTTATTGTTTTATTGCTCTAAGTAGTCTGTCTCCTGATTTATGCTTTTACTACTTTGCTTGCTACAGCTGTCATGGTAACGGGGGAGAGAAGAGTGCTGGAGGAGAAATAGAGAGTTTTCTTCAAATGTGTTCGGCAGTTGGAAAGAGGGCTGATAACAGTCAAGGTTAATGGCCCAAACATACCAGAGGGATGAAACCATCTGAAGATAGCAAAAATCCCTGGCCCTGCCCCCCCTGCATCTGCTGAGCTGCACCATCAGCAGAGTTTTGTTTTTTTTAAAGTTTTTCTTCAGCCAAAAACATACCTTTAAAAGTAAAAAAAAAACCCTCTGATGATCGCGGGGCCGAGCAGAGATCATCAGAACACTTTAAAAGATTTTTTTAAAAAAAAACTCTTCAGAGGAAGTGGGGGGGAAAGGAAGGGGGGGCTTTAAAAGGCTCCTCTGGCCTTCCCAGCTGAGTTCCTCATCACCAGAACCTTTTTCTACATGTTAAAACAATTATTTTAAGAGGTTCTGGGCTGCTATAAGGGAACTTCAGCTGAGATCGTCAGAGGAGCTGACTTTAAAACTTTTTTCCTCTGGCAATCCAAAAGGAGTTTCCTGATCCTAGCAGACTTTTAAAATCACTTTTTAACAGCCCCCACTTACAAGAGCCCCCACCCATGCCCAGTCAACTCCCCCTCCTCACTTACCTATAATTACTGCTTCTTTCGGGCTGCAACTGCATGCTTTTCTTCAGTTATTGAAGAAAAAAAAAGCTTGCTTTGACTTCCTGCTTTGCTGGCTGAGGAACTCTGGGATTTGAACTCCACAATAAAATAAAATAAATAAAATGAAATGAAATGAAATGAAATAAAATAAAATAAAATAAAATAAAATAAAATAAAATATTTGTGCAGCTTTCTGAGATTTGGTGTGTTTCTGTAGTGTTTCACTCTAACTACACAAACACACAAAATCTCACAAAGCTGTATGTGGCATTTTGTGTGTGTGTGAGTCAGTTGTGTTGTGTTGTGTGTGTGTAAAGTGTGAAAGTGTGAGGTTCCTGCTTGTTGCAGGGGCCGTTTTGGGTGAAGTGCAGTTGCTTTTACATTGTGTGTGAGTCAGTTGTGTTGTGTTGTGTTGTGTTGTTTTGTGTGTGTGTAAAGTGTGAAAGTTGGTTTTTGGTACCTCTTATTGTTTTGTATACTTTGTTAATTATTTTTATTATTTATTGTTATTGGCCACACCCACCCAGTCATCTGACCACCAAGCCACACCCACCAATTAAGCCATGCCCACAGAACCGGTAGGGAAATGTTTTAGATTTCACCCCTGCCTGACATCTACCTTCATTTTTCTTTTCTTTCTTTTTCTTTTATAAATTTTATTAAATATACAATTTAAAAACATTAGACATGGTGCGACTTGTCTGGTACAAACTTTTCTAACACTTTTTCTTTTGTGTTGATTACAATATAACATCATGCATATTCCATATATACTTTTTATATATTAATCACACTCCAGTTACATACATATTCCCTTTGTATCTATTCAAACCCTGTTTACTCCTATCTAATATTTCTTATATTATTTTATTTATTTTTCTCCCTTGTTCTTCACTTTGTTTCTAATTCCCTATACCTACATTCCTCCTTTTCTCTAACCATTTATAAAATGGTTATAGGTTACATAGAATTCCGATTCATTTTTATCTTTGATGTCCATTATTAACCTGTCCATTTCTGCACAGGTCAATATTTTGTTGATTATTTCTACCTCTTGTGGGTTCTCTCTGCATTTTCAATTTTGTGCGAAGGTCAACCTCGCTGCCGTTAATATGTGTACCATAAAATATATTTCTACTCCTTGTAGCTCTGGTCTTTTTCCCCTGACCCATCGGGGAGGAATGGCAGCCGACATCAGCTGCTACAAAGCCGGAGACGGCCACAAGAATTGGGCTGGAGGAAAAGGCATTTTAAAGAACTGATTGTTGAAGTTGGGTGAGTTTGTTTCAGCTTACGGAGTACTAAATACCTTGGAGGGGGGGAAGCACAAGCACCAAAGAAAACCTGAATTAGTGGCTAATTGAATGGAAACAGAAAACGGAAGGAAATAATTAATGATATCCTACTTTGAAGGAGAGGGCTTGGAATGGAAGTCTAAAGCCCTATTTAATGGAAAGAATTACTTAAAAAATACATGCTTGATGAAAATAAATAAATAAATAAAATAAAAAGTATGTCACTAATCACAGCTTCAGAGGCAGTCATTGAAATGGCAGAACTGGGCTTTCCCTCAAAATAGTTTTTGGAATCTGTCATAATTTTGGTCATTAGGTGAACAACAGTAAGTTGGGGATTACCTGTAGTTATATCCAGTGGTGGGTTCCTATCGGATCTGCCCGGTTCTACCAAATAGGTAGTAACTTTAGGGACCAGTTTTCCGAACCGGTAGTAAGGGCAGCCTGGCCACGCCCCCAAATCGGTTCCCTTGCTCGCCCACCCAATGCGTCCGTCGGATGGTAAGCTGACCAGAACTGGGAAGCGGCTGGCTGGCAAAGAAGCCTCTCAGCTGCCTGGCCACAGGACACCAAAAAGTCGTTCAGCTGGTGAGAAGAAAGCTGCGCATGCACAAAGATGGCAGCAGCGACCGGAAGTCTTTGGCACCCTGCGCCAGTGGCTGGGTGGAAAAGAAGCATCTGAACTTCCAAGTTCAGCAGCAGGGTTGGTCCCTTCACAGGGTCACTTTTTTCCACACCTGAGAAAGATCAAAAGGTGCGGAACAGCCTTTGAGGAGAAAGTTGGCATAGCCACCTAGACAAGGTAAAAGAAAATGAACCACTGAAGGAAGAAGCCCCCCCGAAGCTGCCAGCATTGCAGCTGCCACCCCCCCAGCTTGGAGCTCCAAGCAGAAGAGGTCCTCGGCTGTTGCGAAGAAGTGACAGCTCCAGGTGCGCCATGCCCACTTCGTTCTCTCTCTTTTTTTTAATTTGCATTTATATCCCGCCCTTCTCTGAAGACTCAGGGCGGCTTACACTATGTCAAGCAATAGTCTTCATCCATTTGTATATTATATACAAAGTCAACTTATTGCCCCCAACAATCTGGGTCCTCATTTGACCTACCTTATAAAGGATGGAAGGCTGAGTCAACCTTGGGCCTGGTGGGGCTTGAACCTGCAGTAATTGCAGGCAGCTGCTGTTAATAACAGATTGTCTTACCAGTCTGTGCCACAGAAGCTGCTTACAAAGCTGCTCTCAAAGTTACAAAGCTGCTCTCAAAGAGAATGAAGCAGGCATGATGCACCCAGAGCTGCTTCTTCTTTGCAACAGCCAAAGATGGAAGAGTTCGTCAGGAGCGACGCCAACAAGGAAGGCGGCCAGGTCCTCCCCATAGTCCAAGCTTTTTGGGATGGGTATAACAAGTGTGGGGAGGTGAAGGGCAGTGAGCTCAGCCTTCCACATGTTGCACCCCCCCTCCCAGCTTTTGCCTGCGGCTTCGTGCCTCCAGCGTCTCCTGAAGCTGCCACCGTTGGAGCTGTGACAGGGATTGGGGCAGCCCGGTAAGCTGGGCACCTGAAAATGGTGAGGAGGCTCCCTGTAGTTCCTCAGCTTGTCTGGGCTGCAGCTGAGTCCTCTGCCCTGAGCCGGTGGATGGAGGCACCCTCCCCAGCCAGATCTTTCCGGATTTGACTTGGAGGAAAGCATAGCTCATGGCTGTTACATTTCACTGTGTTGGACGAGCGAAGAGGAAGAAACAGCCAGTGGAGAGCACAGAGCTGCTCCAGTCCGTGTGTTCTCCAGGTCAGCAGCTGTTTCTCTTCTTCCTTACTCTTTTGGTGCAGCACAGCAAAATTTAACAGCCATCAGCCATGCTTTCCCCTGAGCTCTGTGGGCGGCAGAGGAAACAGGAGCTTTTCTCTGCACAAAGCTTTTTGGATGAGACTTGAAGGAAAGTATGGCTCATGGCTGTTAAGTTTTGCTGTGCTGTGGTGGCTCAGACTGCTAAGACAGTCTGTTATTAACACAGCTGCTTGCAATTACTGCAGGTTCAAGTCCCACCAGGCCCAAGGTTGACTCAGCCTTTCATCTTTTATAAGGTAGGTAAAATGAGGACCCAGATTGTTGGGGGCAATAAGTTGACTTTGTATATAATATACAAATGGATGAAGACTATTGCTTAACATAGTGTAAGCCGCCCTGAGTCTTCGGATATAAATGCAAATAAATGCAAATATTTGCAAATAAATGCAAATAAAAAAAACAAAAAAACAAAAACAAAAAAACCCAAAAAAATGCTTTCCCACAAAGAGTAACACAAGAGAGAAACAGATGTTGACCTGGAGAACACGTGGACTGGAGCAGCTCTGTGCTATCCACTGGCTGTTTCTTCCTCTTTGCTATGCAGCACAGTAAAAAGTAGCAGCCATGAGCTGTGCTTTCGTCCAAGTCAAATTCGGAAAGATCTGGCAGGGGAGGGGTGCCTCCGTCTGTGGCTCAGGGCAGAGGACTCAACTGCAGCCCAGACAAGCCGAGGAACTGTGGGGAGCCTCCCGTGTATTTCACCCCCTCCCAGTCTTTGCCCATGCCTCCGTGCTGCCAGGGTCTCCTGAAGATGCCGCCATTGGAGCCGTGACAGGGATGGGGGCAGCCCAGTAAGCTGAAAATGGCACAGAGTTCTGCATGAAGGCTGGGAGGGGGGGGTGCAACATGCAGGAGGCTCCCTGAAGTTCCTTGGCTCATCTGGGCTGCAGCTGAGCCGGCGGAGGCCGTGCAGGGCGTGGCTGGGAGTGTGCTAACCTTGCCCACCCTGAGTGGCAGACTCTGCCATTGCCATCACCCCTGGCCTGCCGGCTCCAACTGCAACCTTGGGGAAGGCCTGTCAGAGGTGAGAAGGGTGCTTTTCGGCCAGGAAGGGCAACAGAGGGAAAGCCGAGATGACCACTGCCACCCCATCGCATCTTGCCCTGGATATGGGGCTGGAGTGTCAAAAAAAGTGTCAAAAAGTTCCAAATTTTTTTGAACCATTTGGTGGCATGGCTTGGTGGGGGAAGGTCATGTGACTGAGTGCATGAATGATGTCAAGTTGGCCACACCCACTCAGTCATCTTCCCCCCCCCAGCCACACCCACAGAACCAGTAGTAAAAAATTTAGAACCCACCCCTGGTTATATCCCCTCTTTATTGTTGTTATTCAGTCACTAAATCATGTCCAACTCTTCACAATCCCATGGATGGTAGCAACCCAGGCTCCCCTGTCTTCCCCTGTCTCCCAGATTTTGCTCAAATTTATGTTCATTATGTCAATGACACTATCTAACCATCTTATTTTCTGCCGTCCCTTTCTCCATTTGTTTTCAATCTTTCCCAACATCAGGGCCTTTTCCAATAAGTCCTCTCTTGTCACTAGGTGGCCAGATTATTTGAGCTTCAGCTTCAGTATCCATCCTTCCAAAGCACAATCAGGTTGATTTCATTTAGGATTGACTGATTTGATCTCCTTGCAGTCCAAGGGACTCTCAAGAGTATTCTCTAGTGCCACAATCTGAAAGCATCAATTTTTCGGTGCTCAGTCCTCATTATGGTCCAAGTGTCCCCTCGTCTGTGAGCTAAATTTAAACTGTGCATGTTTTTGCTTCTTCTAAATATCTCTTTAAAATCCTCCCAAATAATAAAAAAGTAACTTAGTCGTTGGATGCAAATGGTTTCCTCTATCTTCCCTTGCTCTCATTTTTCTTTCCCATTAAGTTTTCTTTTCTTTTTTTTACATATCTGCAAACCTGCCCCCCCCGCCCCCGATCTGGTACTGCCTGCTTCTTGAGCATAAATAATGCCCTACTGGCAGCCTGTCTAAGAGAAACATTAGAATAATTGACTTTATTAGTAGTATTGTATAGAATTCAAAGAATTCAAAGAATTAACATATATTTCGAAAATAAGTCAAAGATGTCATGAACATGACATGCAAGCAGACACAGCTATAGTCCTACCTTGGAGAACATATAAATGATTACCAGAAATCTCTGTATTACAAATAAGAAGGGGAAACGCTTGGCATTTTCTTAATGGGAATAATCTTTTATCTAATAGAATTGTCTGTACAGCTCAGATCTTCCCCAGCTGTGCTGAAAATCTAGGTCTATGGCATTGTGCCAGTTCCCCATTGACAAATGAACTGTTCAGGAGCTTTCAATTTGCATCTGTCATTATCGTTTGTGTGTGCTGAGGTTTAATGTGCAATAAATGTAAATGGGTGATGTATATTCCATGTTTTATTAGCTCTCATTTATGTTTGGCATCCAGTGTATTTGGTTCGCTTCAAAAAGCATTTCATCCTCTGTGTAATCTCACTCAAAATTTCCTTTTCAGATGCCCTTGTTTCTAAAAACAACTCTTTTAGTTAATTTTAAGATGGAGATTGGCCTTTAAAATCTGATATGATTTGATTGTTTGGAAAAAAGCCTCTGCTTAAGGTTATTCACAGGGAGGGTGTGAAATGGTGGATATTTATTTTTATTTAGTTTGTTAAACATGTACAAGATAATAGGTATAAGTATAAACATGGACATGAACACAGGAGATGAGTACAAATAAATAGGGACAGTAGGACAGGGACGTTAGGCACATTGGTGCACTTATGCACACCCCCTCTATGGCCCTCTTAGGAATGAGATGAGGTCCATGATAGACAGTTTAACGTTGAAGCTGTGGAGGGTTGAGGATGTAACAATGGAGTTAGGTAGACCATTCCAGGCATTGACCACTCTGCTGCTGAAGTCGTATTTTCTGCAGTTGAGTTTGGAGCGGTTTACCTTGAGTATGTATCTATTGTTTGCTTATGTATTATTGAGGTTGAAGCTGAAGTAGTTGTTGACAGGTAGGATGTTGTAGCAGACAATTTTGTGTACTATGCTTAGGTCAGACCGCAGGTGGCATAGTTCAAGGTTGTCCAAGCCCAAAATTTTGAGCCTGGTGGCATATTGTGAGCAGAGGAGTGGAGTACTCTTCTCTTGAAATACCTCTGGACCTGCTCAATTGTATTAATGTCTGATATACAGTGTGGATTCTAGGCAGACAAGCTGTATTTGAGAATTGGTCTGGCAAAGGTTTTGTATGCCCTAGTTTGCAGTACAATGTGTCAGGTGTGCCTCCTTTCAGTACTCAAGAACGAAAAACCCCAACTCCATTTTCATAGAGAAAGGTACTTTTACTGAGTATGAACTGAATGCAACCAAAGTAAAGCAAGATCTGAGGCAATAGGCATGAAATTTACATATAGGAAATATCCCCAAAGCCCTCCTCCCTTAGTTCCGGGCAGTATTGTCCAATCCATGTTTCTTCAGAGAAACACGTGGTGTGCATCTTCAAATGGCACCATCCTTCTGGTATGCACGGATGGTTGGCCTTGACCATTATCAGCAGGCCTCCCAACTGCCAGAAATGCAGAGGGAAACTTCTTCTAATCCTCTTCTTGTCACAGCATCTCCACCAGCTTGCTTCCCCCCCCCCACACTACACATAGCCAAGATAGCGCCTCCCCCCGCCCCGTTTCCATGACAGCCATAGCAAGCGGAGCAATAAATGCATAAATCAGTAGGGAGTAAACAGAGTAATAAAGTAGTAGTAAGCGGAGGCTGACATTTGGCCCTCCTGCAGAAGAAACTTTAGTCCTACAAAAAAAATAAAAAGGTAAAATAAGGTTTATCAGGGTATTTAGAATAAACCAATTTCAGTTGCTTCGGAGCTCTTACATCGTGCTTATTCACCTATTCAGCTCGAGCTAATGGGAAGTATTTCCAGGCCACCAAATACTGCACTTTGCCCCTATGTTTCCTTGAACCCAATATTTCCTTAACTTCAAAGTGCTGCTTTCCTTCTATGAGTATAGGGACCGGTGGAGATTCATGTTCTGGTTGGAGGGAGGAAATATACTTGGGCTTCAGTAAACTAACATGAAGTACAGGATGAATCCTCCTAAAGGTTTTTTGTAATTCCAATTGTACTGTAACAGGGTTCACTATGCGTACAATAGGGAAAGGACCCACATATTTAGGTCCAAGCTTTTTTGACTTTTGGGTAGTTTGTAGGTACTTGATGGATAGGAGTACCTTATCCCCTACTTTGTAATCCCTAGCCTGAGTTCTTTTCTTATCTGCTTGTTTCTTATACACGCGGTGTTACTGACCAAGTACTCTGTAGCTGTTTGATCCAATCAGCTAATGAAGGTATTTGCGGTTTCTCTACTGGTAACTCTGGGATGGGTACAAAATCCTGACCTGAGGCTACCTTGAACAGGGTGAAACCAGTATTGCTATGAATAGAATTGTTATAGGTGATCTCTGTGAAAGGCAGCAGATCCACTCCGTTGTCTTGCTGATAATTTATGTAACATCTATAATATTGTTCCAATACCAAATTAGTTATTCACAAGCCCCATTGGTGGGCGGAGCTTAACCCCTGGGCGGAGCCTAACAACCCCAGGAACTTCTTCCAGAAATGGGAGGTGAACTGAACCCCTATGTCTGAGATGCTCTGGAACCCCATGTAATCTATACACATGTTGGACAAACAGTTTAGCCAAGGTTTTAGCCGAGGGGATTTTGGGACATGGTATAAAATGCACGTTTGGAGAACAAATCAGTAACCACCCAAGTAACTGTATTTCCCCCACTCTCGGGCAGTTCAACAATAAAATCCATTGATATTTCCCTCCATGGGGCTCAAGGCCTGGCAACACTCTGAAGTAACCCAGGGGGTTTCCCCGGAGGTTTTTTTGCTGATGCACACAAGGGGCAGATTGTGACATAGGCTTCTATGTCTTTCTTTAGAGCTGGCCACAAGAATTGTCATTTAACTAGGTGCAATGTCTTTACGAATCCAAAATGACCAGCAGCTTTAGCATCATGGCTGTGTTGCAATATCACCCCTCTCAGGCTTTGGGGAACATATAGCTTGGCACCCGTCCAGGCGAGACCCTCCCAAAATGTGCACTCATTGGAGTGGGCTAAAAACCACCCATCAGTTTTTAATGCTTCTTTTAGCTCCTCAGTCAGGTCCCCGGATATGGGTTGGTTTGCTTTTGCTTGGCTCTGGGTGACTGCTGGGGCCACCAGTTTGTTTCAGGGAACAATCAGATGAATCACTTCCGTCCAAGCACTATTGTATTGAGGTAATCTCGAGAGGGCATCTGCCGGAAAATTATTTCCCCCAGAGATGTAGCACAAAGAGAAATTAAAACAGTTAAAGTTTTGGGCACAGCGGGCTTGCTTTGGTGACAGTTTTTGAGGCGTTTTTAGGGCCTCTAAATTTTTGTAATCAGTCCACACCTCAAAAGGGTGCTTCAACCCCATCATTTCTTTTTTTATTTTTAAGCCACAGCTCTGCTTGTTTATTTCCCTTAAAAGATTCTCGCAACGGACTTCCTGCAGAGGCGCCAGAGCGAAGTGGGTGAGGGTGCATTTTAAGGCTCCTGAAAACCCAACTAATTCCTGAAAAGGAGCCCTTTTAAGGGCATCCCCAAACCCGGTGGATTTGGGAAATTAAAGGGGAAGGCTTTGTACTTTGGACGAGATGCTAGCGTCCAGGAGAACAAGAGCTGAACCTCTTAAATCTGCCAGGAAAAAATCTGTCTTTAGGGCAGATCGAGAGTAATGGCGGCCGCACAGTGAGGAAGCGAAAAAGGATTTCAGCATCAGCAGTCCTGAAGGATCGGTGAAAGTAAAAGTGAGAATTCTTACTAAAGAAACCATGAACGAGAGAGTCGCAGAGGGCAAGAGAGTGGCGGCTGGGAAGGAGGCGCTCGCAGGAGATGACCAAACAAAGGCAACAAAGTAACAGAAGGTACAGAAGGAGCAATTAACAAGAAGTTATAAAGTAATAAACTGTAAAAACTGGACTTGAGTTAAGGGTTTAAATGCACCATGAGAAGGAAAAACAGCAAAGGCATAACAAACGGAGGATTTAAACTTTAATGTAAGGAATTTTCATATTTAAATTGGCAGACTTGGCAGTTTTGATGGACTTAGTGGAATGAAAAGGGGGTAATTTGGAAAAGATCAATAGACAGCTACGTGGACAATTGTGGGTTAATAGCTAATAAAATCTTGTTGTGTCCCACTCCTCCTCTGACGGCTGGGTCGGGGAAGTTCGTATCAAGCGTGCCTCTGCAGCTCTGCCAAAGTCCTATCAGAGTCCTCAGGGCAGGCAGGAATCCAAGGTGTGACTTCAGCAATCCAGATTAGACTTTGCCTGACTCAGAGAATGCCAGAAAGCAGATCCTTTATATAGGCCATGGGGTGTGGCTCCATGACTCAGCACTTATCCAGGCCTGCCCCTCCCTTCCTTTTGCTGACGTCACCTCTCCATTCTCCGGAAGCGTGGATCTCTCCAGCCTCCAGCTGTTGGTAATTCCAGCCCAGATGTTGGTAATTTCAGCTCATGACTGGCTTCACATTCCCCAGGCTCACATGCTGTGGGGGAGGGGCCCAGCTGCTCAGTTTCTCTGGGCATGATGCCAGGACTGGGGGCTGGAGGCATGTCAGGCCATTCGTTTTGCTCGGACTGTCCGGGCATGGTGCCAGGACTCGGGGCTGGAGGCATGCCAGGACATTCTTCTGTACTATCAGTGTCTGGCAGGAGATGAGAGGGGCCCGGCTGCGGTGAGGGGGGTGAGCGAGGCACAACAAATCTACTGAGAAGAAGAAAGAGTGGATTGGAATAAGAGAAATAAAAAGATAAAAAAGAAACAATTATAAGAGAGAGACTGGAAGGACGTAAATATTGTGTACTGGACTTGAACATGACTAAGCCTGAATGGAAGATCTGATGCAATAGGGATTGGAAAGAAGGAGAAGAAAAAAACCAAAAAGAACTTTTTTTTTTTAAAAAAAGGAAAATCTGGTTGGAATTTATTATAGTTATTATATATACTGATAATTGATAAAAATCACTATTTGCGGGGGGGAACATACTATTTGGTCTGTTGATAATATTTGGAAAAGGAGAGGTTATAAAAGATATAGAAACTCAATGTTAAGAAATTGTTTGGATAAGTTTGAAAGGATTAAAGAGGAAGATATATTTTGATTATTTGATAATATACAATAATAATCCCAGTGAAAATATTTGAATTAATTGATCATCAATTAATTGATTAGCAAATTTGACTTGGGGGAAAAAATGGAGGGGAGAGACTGTTAATGAGTATCTGAAAGGTAAAGCTTGATCTATGTGGTGATAATTAAATAATTTAAAGAAATTGATATATATAGGAATTAGCGGTAAAAAGTAAATATTAAATATTAGAAGAGTACACTTTTAAGATATTGTGGGAAAAATTTACAAAAAAATTAATAATGTCAACCACATCAATAATGTCAACCACATCAATAGTAACAAGAACAGGAAAAAAGCTCACCTCTAACCCAACATCTACAGCATCTCCCACAACTCATCGGTCAAACGAAAATATGTCAGAGAAAGAAAAAGATAAAACAGAATCAACAATGCAGAGTATGCAAAATATCCTTCAAATCATTCAAGAGACACTGATGAAATTCCAAGAAAAAGTGGCAGACAGACAACCAGGAAGAGGCTAGGAAACACCATCAAGAAATCAAAAATGAGATAGGAGAACTAAAGGAAGATTTAAAAAATATGAAGGAAAAGATAGAAAATATGCAATACACAGTTGCAGAAAATGAGCAAAAAGTTATAAAAATAGAAACCAAGGTGGACCAACTAGACCTCAAGGTAGAAATGGTGGAGCAGAAAACATTACAATCAAATAAAGAACTAACGGATACAATCACCTTTTTGGAAATTGAGAAGGCATCATTTTTCTTATGCTTCCAGAACGTTGTAGAAGAAAGAGAGGAGGACCTGGGGGAAAAATTGGCTGAAATCATAGCAGAGTTAGTACAGAGAGATAAATCAGAAATAAGAGGTACCATAGACGAAACTTATCGCGTTCACAATAATTATATAAGAAGGCACTGTTTAGCAAGAGAAGTGCATATAAGATTTACCAAAAAAAAAAAAAAAAATGAGAGAGGAAATTTATAAAAAATCAAGAGAAGAGACTGTAATCTATAAAGGAAAAGAAATTATAGTATTAAAACAAATCCCACGTGGAATTTGAGAGCAAAGACAGCAATACCACTTCCTAACATCATGTCTTACAAAATATAAAGTAATGTTTAGGTGGCTCATCTCTGAAGGTATCTTAATCACATGGCAAGATAAGAAGTTTAAAGTAGACTCAATAAGGAAAGCTCAAGAATTTTATAAAAATTATTTGGAGGAAGAACAAGAAAGTAAGGATGAATTAGAAAGTAGAAGCCAGGAGGACGACTTACAAGAGGAATCAGAAAGAGAGAGAGAGTTAAGGAGAAGCCAAGAAAAAGAATGAGAAGAAAGAGAAGGAGCAAGAAAAAAAGAAAAAAAGGAAACAAAAAATACCGAGAAACAAACACAGTAGGAGATGGAAGAGACATTATCCCTATTTTCAGTAAATATTAATGGTTTAAATGCACAGAAAAAGAAAACACAAGTATTTACAAAATTAAAAAAGTTAGATATAGATGTGATATGTTTGCAAGAGATACATATAAAAAAAGGATTCCAAAAATTATTGGAAAACAAGAAATTAGGAAGATTATATGTAACATTATCACAACAGAAAAAAAGGGGAATAGCAGTGTACATAAAAGAAAAAATAAACTCAGAATTAGCGTATGCAGATGATGAGGGGAGAACTTTAATGATAAAATTAGATATGGAATATAAACAAATATTACTAGTATAAAATAAAAATCAACAGGAATATTACAAAAAACTACATGATACGATAATAGATCAAAAAATTGAAAATCTATGCATAATAGGTGACCTTAATGCCATAGTTGATAGTAATAGAGATTATCACAGCAATAAAAATAAAAAAAAGAAATATTACCTAAAGAATTTTTCAATATGGCATCAGAACTAAGGTTAAGAGACATATGGAGAGAAACACACAAGGAAAAAAAGCAATATACATATTATTCCCATTCCAATCAATCGTGGTCCAGGATAGATATGGCCTGGATGACAACACAAGTACAATTAGAAACAGAAAAAATAGAAATAGTAACAAATGAATGGGCTGACCATAATCCAAAAACCGAGTATTGGAAAGGGCTAAAAAGATATAAAAGATGGACCTTAAACCAAAGTAAAGAGAAAGAATATAAGAAATTCCTGGAAAAAGAGCTAGAGGTTTTCCTAAGTGTAAATAAAAAAGAAGATACGTCAATTCAAAATCTCTGGGACACATTAAAAACATTTGTTAGAGGGGTGACAATTGCATATATCACAAAAAAAAAAAAAGGAAAGAGAAAAGGTCCCAACAAAATAAACTACAAGAAGAGCTTAAAAAAGCAGAAGAAGACCTGCAAAAAACCCCCCAAAATAAAAAAAATAAAAGAGGAAAGGAGAATAATTAAACATAAATTAAATCTGATAACTCAAGAGGAAGTGGCAATGAAAATAAAGATGGCTAAACAAAATTATTTTGAGCATGCAAACAAAGTGAGCAAATGGTTAGCCTATAAATTAAAAAAAGAAATATTACCTAAAGAATTTTTCAATATGGCATCAGAACTAAGGTTAAGAGACATATGGAGAGAAACACACAAGGAAAAAAAGCAACATACATATTATTCCCATCCCCACCAATCGTGGTCCAGGATAGATATGGCCTGGATGACAACACAATTACAATTAGAAACAGAAAAAATAGAAATAGGAACAAATGAAAGGGCTGACCATAATCCAATAACTGTGTATTGAAAAGGACAAAAAAGATATAAAAGATGGACCTTAAACCAAAATATATGTAAAGAGAAAGAATATAAGAAATTCCTGGAAAAAGAGCTAGAGGTTTTTCTAAGTGTAAATAAAAAAGAAGATACGTCAATTCAAAATCTCTGGGACACATTAAAAGCATTTGTTAGAGGGGTGACAATTGTATATATCACCAAAAAAAAAGGAAAGAGAAAAGGTCCCAACAAAATAAACTACAAGAAGAGCTTTAAAAAGTAGAAGAAGACCTGCAAAAAAAAAACCCCCAAAATAAAAAAATAAAAGAGGAAAGGAGAATAATTAAACATAAATTAAATCTGATAACTCAAGAGGAAGTGTCAATGAAAATAAAGATGGCCAAACAAAATTATTTTGAGCATGTAAACAAAGTGAGCAGATGGTTAGCCTATAAATTAAAAAAGGAAAGAGAAAAGGTCCCAACAAAATAAACTACAAGAAGAGCTTTAAAAAGTAGAAGAAGACCTGCAAAAAAAACCCCCCCAAAATAAAAAAATAAAAGAGGAAAGGAGAATAATTAAACATAAATTAAATCTGATAACTCAAGAGGAAGTGTCAATGAAAATAAAGATGGCCAAACAAAATTATTTTGAGCATGTAAACAAAGTGAGCAGATGGTTAGCCTATAAATTAAAAAAAGAAAAAGAGAAAAGAACAATCCAACAATTGAAAGATGAGGAAGGGAAAATACAAAGCAAAAGAGAAGAGAAGAAACTAATAGTACATACTTTCTTTTCGAAACTATACACACAGGAAGAAACGACAGAAGCAGAAATCCAAAAATACTTTGAGGAAACAAATGCATGTAAATTGACAAAAGAAGAGAAAGAAATATTAAACTGACCAATCTCTGAAACAGAATTTGAAATTCAATAAAAAGACAAAAAAGCAATAAAACGCCGGGCCCAGATGGAATACCGGTGGAATTATATAGGAGTATCCAAGAACAAATAGGAGAATTAATGTTGGAAATATTTAATGAAGCATTACAGAATACAAACATACCCCAAACATGAACAGAAGCTTTAATTACACTTATACCTAAGGAGGATTCGGATCAGCAATCAGTACAAAACTATAGGCCCATCTCTTTATTGAATTCCGACTATAAAATATACATGTCAATTATTGCGGAAAGGTTAAAAACAATTTTAGATAAGTATATACACCCGGATCAAAATGGTTTCCTCCCCGGTCAACAAATTAAAAACAATACTCGGACCATGATCGATATATTGGAGTATTAAGAAGTACACCCAGAGAAACAAGTTTCACTGGTTTTCCTTGATGCACAAAAAGCTTTCGACAATTTGAATTGGAGATTTATGATACAACAAATTAAAAAAATGGAATTCAGATACAAATTTGAAAAAATGATTGAAAAAATATATTCAGGGCAAACTGCAAGAGTAATTATTAACCAAGACACAACAGATAAATTTGAAATAACAAAAGGTGTAAGACAGGGGTGTCCACTCTCCCCACTTCTCTTTATACTATCATTGGAGCCACTCTTAAAAAAAATTAGGGAAGATCGGGAGATAAGAGGATTAAGAATAAAAAATGAGGAGTACAAATTGCAAGCCTTTGCTGATGATATGGTTTTTATTATTGAGGAACCCTTAAAATCAGGCCCCAAATTGATCCAAAAAATAAAAAATAAAAATAGAAGAATTTGGCATAGTAGCAGGTTTAAAAATTAATAGGAAGAAATCTAAATTATTAACAAAAAATCTTACAAAAAAAAAACAGGAGATAGAATTAGAAAATAATATGAACATTCAGATAACAACAACAAAAAAATCTAGGGATTGGTTAACAGCAAGAGGCTCCTCAATTAAGAAAGATAATTATGATAAATTAATTGAGCAAATTGGAAAAGATTTGGAAAATTGGAAAAACTTACAAATTTCATGGATGGGAAGAGTGGCAGCAATAAAAATGAATATCTTGTTCAAAATCCTGTTCCTCTTCCAGGTTATACTGATAAGAATAGAAAAAGGTTCTTTGATTCATTAAACAGATTGACCTCAAAATTTATATGGCAAGGACGAAAACCTAGGATTAGATTGAAAACGCTACAGGATGCTAAGGATAGAGGAGGAGTAGCCCTACCAGGCTGGGAAATTTATTATAAAGCAGCATGCCTGACATGGTTAAAAGAATGGATGGAGCTGGGAAACAAAAGAATCCTAACAGTAGAAGGCCATGATCTTCAGGTAGGATGGCATGCATTCCTGTGGGGTGAAAAATACAAAACACATGGGTATTTTAAAAGACATATAATTAGGAATTCATTACTATTAATTTGGAACAAAATAAAAAAACAACACTATATGAATATACCATTTTGGGCCTCCCCCAATGAGATACTAACACATCCAAATTTAATAGATGGGACTAAAATAATTAGATATAAGGATATGCTAAATGAATTGGGAAAATTAAAAACGAAAGAAGAATTGGAGCAGGATTTGAATAGACAGGTCGAATGGTGGATGTATCTCCAAATTAGATCAAAATATTTAGAAGACTCTAAGACTAAGCAGATACAATTGGAACAAAACAAATTGGATAAAATAATATATGGGAAGGACCAAAAACTAATTAGTAAAACATATAATTTCTTGTTACGGTATAAAATGGAAGAGGAAATAGTGAAAGATACCATGATTAAATGGGCGAGAAATTTTAACCATACGTTAGAACTAGAGAAGTGGGAAAAGATGTGGAAAACAAACATGAAATTGACAAAATCGACAGTATATAAAGAAAACCAGATGAAAATGTTCCATAGATGGCACCTTCCACCTGCTAGAATAGCAAAGATGTTCCCCAACAACTCACCAAAGTGTTGGAAATGTAAGAGCAACTACGGAACATATTATCATCTCTGGTGGACCTGCCCAGTGGTGAAACAATTCTGGGCCAAAATAAAAAGTGGTTACCGGAAATAATACAGGAACCAATAAAAGGAAAGCCAGAACAATTTTTATTAGGGATCTCGACAGAAAATCATTCAAAAGATACGCAATACTTAATACTCCATATACTTACAGCAGCACGCATAGCTTACACTCAAAACTGGAAAAAAGAAAGCCCACCAACAGAGGAAGAATTAATCAAAAAAATACTAGAATGTGCTGAGATGAACAAACTTACAAAAGAAATTCAGGAGAAAGAAGAAACAGATTACTATAAGATTTGGTGCAAATGGTACGAACGGTTAGAAAATAGGCAAGATAAGAAAACTGAACAACAAAGTAAAATGTAGATGAAATAAAGAACAATAGATGAATAAGAGAAAAATAAGATAGAATTTAAATATGTATAAACAATAGGAATGGACTGCCTTGAAATAGCTGATAAATAGTGATATGTATAAAAAAGAAGAAAAAAAGATTCCCGCACCATTTGAAGCATCTCCCATCGTTCCTCATATTCATCCTCCCAACTCTCCATATTTTCAAGGAGAAAGGCTTTTTAAATTCAAGTCCAAAATATTGTCTTTTTTTTCTTCCCCTTTTTTCTATTTCCAAATGCAAGCCAGTTCAGATTTTTTTTTTCTAGGTCGTCCTAGTTCCAATCTTGATCTCTCCAGTCTTTTAAAGCTATGCCACAGCTGTTTGGACAAGTACTTCTTCAGTGTTTCTCTTTCTTTTGGTAGCCTAAACAATGTGATGTTTCTCTCCAATCCACACTTTCCAGCAACAAAATGTCACTCTTTAATCCACAAAAACAATTCCTTTGTCTTCCTCTATTAAATCCTTTTGTTAGCAAAAGATGCTTTCTCTCAGTTTTCTTCTCCTTTTAATATTTATAATTTCTTCCAAAACCAATTTTAAATCTAGATGGAACATTATTTCTTTTAGGGCTTTTGTCTTATAGATTCTCTTTGCTGTTTGTTTCCTTTCACTTTAAATTTCCGTGTGCCAATTAGCTGCTAACTTCAAGCTGGAAAATCTTTGGAGCTTTAAAAGTTTTTTCTTCTTCTTACCTGAGAGTTGGCCAATTACTCACCTGGTAACAATACTCTGTTCTGATCTTAACTCCTGCTCAATCTTCTTGTGTGGCCTTCCCAACTTTGGCAGCTCCTAATGGCTGCCTTTCCTTGTGTTCCTTGGGTTGAAGGCTGGGTGCCAATCCTGCAGGGAATTTGCAACTTCCTTGTTTGTGCCAGCAAGTGCCTTCTTTCTTCGCTGTCCCTCCAGGACAGCTATGGTCCATTGAGGACTTCCAAAATGACCAAAATTTTGACGCTCTTCCCAGAAACAAGAGGAACAAAAATATAATGTTGAAAAAGAAATGAGTGAGCATAAAAATACAGATGATCATATTGGGATTGATAGTGAAAGAATAGAAATGGAGAGATGGACGGAAACCTTGAAAAAGAAAGGGGAAAAAGAAAAAAAGAAAAGATTGAGGGTACAAATTAAAAGAGATTAGCAGTGGGATTAGCAGTGACAGAACAAAGACAAGTGGAGGAAATGGAGAAAAA
The DNA here is from genome assembly GCF_028640845.1 of Ahaetulla prasina. Taxonomy (NCBI): domain Eukaryota; kingdom Metazoa; phylum Chordata; class Lepidosauria; order Squamata; family Colubridae; genus Ahaetulla; species Ahaetulla prasina. The sequence goes on along the minus strand of NC_080547.1, from coordinate 27,476,055 downwards.
TTGAGGGGGAAATTAAAAGAGTAAAAGCTAGAGAAAGGAGGTAGAAAAGAAGATATAAGAAAAAGAGAAAGAAGAAGATAAAAGAATGGGTGAAAAGGAGAAAAATATTAAGAGATGGGATTTTGGACAGACTGAAAGAAAATGGTTAAAAGGAGGAGTAGAAAAGAAATTAAAATAGTGGTAGAAATTTTTAGGAATGATGGAAATATATAGATTATTGTAAAAGGGTAGTAAAAAAGGTTGAAATGAAGTGAATGAAGGGAGTAAAAAAAGAAGGAATACATTGTTTAATGTAAAATGGAGAAGTAAATGACATGTGGAAGATATAATGGGATATATGTTTTCTTTTTCTTTTTGTGTCTGAGAATGTATGGAATGAGGGAGAATTATAGTTGATGGTAAGGAAATAAAATTTAATTATATAAAAGAATGGAAAAATTAATTGAAGTTAAGATATAAAATTGAAAAAAAGGTAAAAAAAAGTACATTGTTTTAAAAAAATAATAATAAATAGTCCAGCAGATGAAATGTGAAAGATAGTATGGTTTATAAGTGAAAATGATTGAAATTAAGATGTAAAAGGAAATAAAATTGAAATTTTAGTAAATGATGTACACTATTGGAAGAGAATAATAATTATTGAATTGTGAACAAAAACTCTAAGAAAATAAGAGGTGGAAGGTTGTATTAATTGATTGTATGATACAAGTGGAATAAGATGAAGACAATGTTAATAACTAAAATATATGAGAGGAGGTTTGAGAAATATACTCAAAAAATGAGAAAACCGAGGTTGCCTGACCACCAGAAATATTGAAATGAAAATAAATACAGCAATGGAGAGAGATAAGAAGAAGGAGAGAGATGGAAAGGGAGAAGGAGGGAGAGAGAAAGAAGAAAGGGAAGAGGAGAGGAGGAAAGGTAGGAGAAATAAGAGTAGGAGAGAAAGTTAGATAGGGAGGAAGGAGGATGGAGGGGAAGAAAGGAAGGGGAAGTAGAGAAGGAGTAGGAAAGAACAGAAGAAAGTAAGTAGGATGAATGAAGGGAGGAAGAGAAGTGAGAAGGAGAAGAAAGGATTGCTGTGAAAAGAAAAAGATGAAATGGAAGAATGGCAACTCCGAATATATTTGAATATATTAGGATAAAAATTGAAACAGTTAAAAAAAGTATGAAAGAGAATGAATATGAATAAAAATTGAGAAATTAGAACTTGAGGGTGAAAGAAGATGTGTCTTAGTGAAATGAGCAAGGAAATATTAGGATATTAATAAAAATTATGAAAAAAGAATATTCTGGCAAAAATTGTAACTATGTAAAATATATTTGAGTATATTGAATTGTATAAGATACGATATGGCCAATACTCTGTTCATAAACAATGTATGTGTGTAGTGGGGGGGAATTAAAAAATCAATAAAAACTTGTTTTTTTAAAAAAGGGTGCTTCACCCCTTCCAGAAACTGCCTCCATGTTAACAGTGCCCAGCGAATGGCAAAAGCCTCCTTCTCCCAGATGGCCCATCGTCTCTCAGTGTCAGACAATTTCCGGGAGGTATATGCACAGGGTTACAACTTCTCGTTGGCATTGGCTCGAAGTAACACTGCTCTGACGGCCACATCACTGGCATCTGCCTGAATGACAAATGGGGCCTCCATGTCAGGGTGTTTAAGGACCGGCTTAGTGGCAAACAGACGTTTCTGTTTCTCAAAAGCTGCCTGACAGAGAGAGGCTGGGATAGTTTCGGCTTCACCTCTCCTTATGTCTTCAGAAGGTTTGTAATCAGTAAAGCAATCTTTGTGAACAAAGGGATGAATTGTCGATAGAAGTTAGCAAAACCCAAGAAGCTTTGTAGTTGTTTGCGGGTACGTGGAGGTGCCCATTCCAGTACCACCTGGACTTTCTCCGGATCCATTTCTAACCCCTCATGTGATATGCAGTACCCCAGATAGTCAATTTTGGTCTGGTAGAATTCACATTTGGACAACTTAGCGTACAGTTCAGCGACCCTGAGTTTTTTTCAGGACTGCTCTCATATGTGTATATACTATATAATCTTTTTGTATGATGTTGTGACAAAATAAATAAATAAATAAAATAAATAGTTGTCCATGGTCTCAGTGTAACTAAGATTGTCATTAGATAGACAAGAACCCTTTGTACAGGTGCTCATGCAGTACTTCATTGATTAGCTGCATGAATAATGCAGCTTGTAGTCCGAAAGGGAGTACTCTGAACTGGAAACATCTCAGGGGATAGTTGAAAGCAGTTTTCCATTCATCCCCTTCCTTAATCTGCACTCTATAATAAGCTCCCACAAGTCCAACATAGTAAAAATCCTTCCTTTGGCCCGGTGGGCTAGCATGTTTTTCATGAGGGGTAGTGGGTAGATATTTTCCACACATATGGTGTTTAAGATTTTATAGTCCACCACCAGATGGCTTTTTTTTCAGTGCTGTTGTAACTTAGAACAATCGCTAAATATATGGTTTAAGTCAAGGACTACCCATACTCTCAGGGAACCTTATTGGATGTTGTTGCTATTGTTATTTGCTTTTCAAAAAGATCTGCCACTTTCATTAAACCTTGCCTGTTGACTGGCCTGTGTAAAAATGCCATGTAACTATTGCTCAGTATAATGGCAGCAAAATAAATGTGACAGCATTCCAGGAAAAAAAAAACCCAACTCCAAGTAAAAACTCTGAAGCAAGCATCTTTCAAGGTTCAATTTACTAGGATAGGTAAACTGGCACATCTGGAAAAACCTGAATCTGAGAGGTCCGGGTTTTCCCTCAGTAAATCAAAAAACCCCAAAACTATCCCCTCTCTCCTCAGTTGATCCCATGCTCCAATCGCCAACCATTCCATCTCAAGACAGCATTCTGACCATTCCTTCTCCAGATGCAGGATCGGCCTGACCTTGACCAACAGGAAGAATGTTATTATGTCTAAAGACAACCCCTCTACTAAATCCCCCCTCCTACTTTCCCGCACATGAGAAGGTGGCAGCACAGAAGCTTCCGACCTAATATGGCTTCCAAAGCTGACATCATGAGGATTACCTCTGGTACTGCAGTTGTGACATGATGGGAGTCCTTGACTTACAACCACAATTGAGTCCAAAATTTTTGCTGCTAAGCAGGACAGTTATTAAGTGATTTCCCACATTTTATGACCTTTCTTGTCACAGTTGCTAAGTAAATCACTGAAGTTGTTAGTAACACAGTTATGAAGTGAATCTGGCTTCCCCCTTCACTTTGTCAGAAGGTCACAAAAAATGATCACATGATCCCAGGACAGTGCAACCAGCATGAATACATGCCAGTTGCCAAGTGTCTCAATTTTGATCATGTGAGCATGTGGATGCTGCAACAGTCATAAGTCATCAGTCATCAGTCACTTTTTCCGGTGCTGTTGTAACTTTGAATGGTCACTAAACACATGATTATAAGTTGAGGACAATCTGTACTAATTCAGTAGAAAACAAAAATGGGGAAAAAAGTGTTTGAAATGGAATGTTAGTTGGCTGAAAAGGAGAGAAGAGAGCAAATTAGACAGCGAGGCAGTGGCCTGGAGATATGGCTGCTTGAAAACTGAGTGGAGAATGGCTTTCACATTTAAAAAATGATTACCAGGCAAAATGTGGAAAGAAAATTGGGACACATATGTTCTATGTAGCTCAAGAGTCTGCATTTTTCGTGAGGGCCTGTCAAATTGGGTAATTGCTTGCTCAGCATCAGAAAAAGAGAAACTACATTACCCAGGAATGGGACAAACAAGAGTGATTTGAAACATGGGATATGTAGAATCCAGATTTAACCTTAGTTGTAATAATCAGGATGTTCTTGCATGCATGATTAATTTACCCAATTTTTGCATCCACTGGAAGTAATACAGAATTAACCATATGTTAAATATTATCTCTCATCATAGTAAGAAAGAATGAAACCAGACACTGTCCAGAGCTGTTCATACAAGATTCCACCACCACCTCCTCCTCCTCCTCCTCCTCCTCCTCCTGAGTATGTTAAAAGTTCACACCTCTGGCAGAAGAAGAAAGAGAAATTAAATGGTGTTTTTTCCCAACCATGCTGCTTTACAATATTTTCTTTGCTTACAACTTGTATTTTTTCACAGCAGACTTGCCTTGGGAGAACTGAAGGAATACACACAAACACATGTGCACATGCACACAAATGCTGGTGCCTCTAACATATACTGAAGGCCTCAAGCATACTCATGCATACTGCCTTTGATGGGAAACACTAAACATTTTTAATTTAGCACATTAATTTGAAAATCTAATGTTTAATGCTTTGTAATGATAGACACTTTTTCACGGTCCTGTCACTTCCCTCGAAGAATTATAAGAAACCTGAACTGCAAAAAGCAAATTAGAAAAAAAAATCCTCATTTCAGTTGCTCTAAGAAGAGAGGAAATTAGATTTTGATTAAAATCACTCACACATATAATTTTAGGTAAACTAATTTAGCAATACTGACTATGTAATTTCCCCCCACACAGCTTCTGTGTTCTTTTTATAATACTTAGGACTATTTATTGTGCAGCCCTTCCTAGTAACCAAATATGAAATGAAAAGCTGCTAAACATCTCCCTTCTCCACTCTTTATTCATTGCCTCATCTTCAAAGGATGAATGACTTGCTAGTTTGTCAATGAAAAGCCACCTACCCTTTGCTCGGGGTGCAATCATTAGAGGCATGATAACATGTCTAAAAACCTCTAATTTTATTTTAAGAATACACAGGTTCTTTTATTCTGTTAAAGAAAGACACTTTTATAAATTTACTCTGAATACTTTCTAACATTTTTATCTTGGCTGCTCTCCTCCCTCTGCAAAAGATTGTGTAGGAGCAGGTAAGAAATCCACCAAGGAACAATTGTTTCCATGAAGATGAGAATGCAAAGAAATTTGATCTATGGACAGATAATAAATGGTATAGATTGCAAGATTTAATGGCCAGTGTGACAAAGACACAATGCTCTGAAACTCTCTTTTCAGAAGATTTTGAACTACCGAACTGGTTCTAATATCAGTAAGCTCAGTAAGCTCAAACTGCCCAAGGAGCTGCTGATTCAGTTCTACAGAGGAATTATTGAGTCTGTCATTTGCACCTCTATAACTGTCTGGTTCGGTTCTGCAACCCAACAAGAAAAACACAGACTTCAGAGGATAATTAGAACTGCAGAAAAAATAATTGCTACCAACCTGCCTTCCATTGAGGACCTATATACTGCACGAATCAAGAAGAGGGCTGTGAAAATATTTACAGACCCCTCGCATCCAGGACATAAACTGTTTCAACTCCTACCCTCAAAACGATACTATAGAGCACTGCACAACAGAACAACTAGACACAAGAATAGTTTTTTCCCGAAGGCCATCACTCTGCTAAACATATAATTCCATCAACACTGTCAAACTATTTACTGAATCTGCACTACTATTAATCTTCCCATAGTTCCCATCACCAATCTCTTTCCATTTATGACTGTATGACTATAACTTGTTGCTGGCAATCCTTATGATTTATATTGATATATTGACCATCAATTGTGTTGTAAATGTTGTACCTTGATGAACGTATCTTTTCTTTTCTTTTATGTACACTGAGAGCATATGCACCAAGACAAATTCCTTGTGTGTCCAATCACACTTGGCCAATAAAAATTCTATTCTATTCTATTCTATTCTATTCTATTCTATTCTATTCTATATCTTGACTTAAACAGGCTTGTTCTAAAGCAGCATTTTTCTACCTTAACAACTTTTGGACTAAAACAATAAAACACTTGATGACCATGAATGAAGACAAATATATGTGTAGTAAGATAATTTCACAGCATCTAATCTTAGTTGGTCACCAGGACCAGCAGTTTAGTCTTCCAAACTTTTGGACTTGTGTTGTAGCCCATCCTCAGGGAACTTCTCTCTCACTATATGATATATGGACTATATGAAGTTCTCTCTCAGTATATGAGAGAGGAATTCTCTGAGGATGGACTCCAGCATGAATTTGAAAGCTTGGAAGCCTAAATAAATAAATAATAAATAAATAAATAAATAAAAAAATAAAATAAAAATAAATAAAGCTCTTCATACTATACATATATGATCTCTGTGACCTCATCTCAAGTTATTGTGTTCTCTTTGCTGATGATGTCAAACCATTTAATACCACTAATAATACTTCTACCCTTCAAGAAGACCTCGACTTAATTTCCGATTGGTCTAAAACTTGGCAACTCCAAATCTCAACCAGCAAATGCTCAGTCTTACATATTGGAAAAAAGAATCCTATCAACAAGTACAAACTTGATGGTCATTACCTTACTGACGTCCCTCACCCTATCAAAGATCTTGGAGTTCTCATATCAAATGACCTTAATGCCAAAGCCCACTGCAACTACATAGCAAAAAAAGCTCTAAGAGTTGTAAACCTAATTTTATGCAGCTTCTTTTCCAAAAACTCTACACTACTAACCAGAGCATACAAAACATTTGCCAGACCTATTCTTGAATACAGCTCATCCGTCTGGAACCCATACCACATCTCTGACATAAATACAATAGAACGAGTACAGAAATATTTTACTAGAAGAGTTCTTCACTCCTCCGAAAACAACAAAATACCTTATACCACCAGGCTTGAAATCCTGGGATTAGAAAATTTACAACTCCGTCGACTTCGACATGACCTGTATTTAACACACAAAATCATCTATTGCAATATTCTGCCTGTAAAAGACTACTTCAGCTTCAATCGCAATATTACAAGAGCAAAAAATAGATTCAAGCTAAATGTCAACCGCTTCAAACTTGATTGCAGAAAATATGACTTCTGTAACAGAGTTGTTAATGCTTGGAACTCATTATCTGACTCCATAGTCTCTACTCAAAATCCCAAAATCTTCAACCAAAAACTGTCTGCTATTGACCTCACCCCATTCCTAAGAGGACTATAAGGGGCGTGCGTAAGAGCACAAAAGTACCTACCGTTCCTGTCCTATTGTTCCCTTCATTATATCAAATTAATATAGTTGATGCATATTTTTTTTACTTATATATATATATATATTTTCTTCAAGATATGTTGTTTTATTTATGACAATGTTTGTGTATACTGTTGTGACAAAAAGAAATAAAAAAAATTCTCTGGTTCCAGTGACCAATCCAGATTGGATTCTGTAACTTGATGATGTTCCTGATGTGGTAAACTGTTTCTCCAAGCAGAACAGGACATTTGAAAGAACTGAGACAGTGAATTGCAACTCTGAAGCTCCTGAGGGCAAAGGATTGGAAGTGGAAATGAAATTTAGTTGGTTGACTTGAAGCAAGTATTCATGCTAGAGCAGTGTTTCTTTTCAGTATACGTGTTAGGGAATTCTGGGAACTGAAGTCCACACATCTAAAAGTTGCCAAGTTTGTGAAACACTGTTCTTTGTTGTGTGCCTCTATTTGTTCTATTCAACCCATCTATGATTGAAGAATAGAATTAACCCTGATGATTACCATTAGTATTATTATTTCTTTTATTCATTAAACATGAAACTCAGTCAACTGAACATTTAAAGAGGTATCACAAATATTGACTGGCACTGATAGTTGATATGGGTTGCTGCCAGCATCCTAGGTATCAATCAAGTGTCTTCTTAAAATGTATGATGTTCTGAGTAGCGCAGTTTTTTGCAGTTCCGCTGGTGTTATTGTAGGAAGCTGTAATTTCTTGATGGATTTTGTAAAATTCTTGGACATAGTGCCAAGTGCCCCGATGAGAATGGGTATCACTGTTACATGTTTCATCCATAGCTGTGTAGTTTCGATGGCCAGGTCACGATATTTCATGATTTTTTACTGTTCTTTTTCTTCAACTCTGGCATCTCCTGGTACCTCAATGTCAATAAATTGTACGTTTCGGTTTTCAACAACTGTGATATCTGGCATGTTGTGTTCCAAATGACGATCCATCTGTATCTGAAAGTCCCACAAGATCATCACCTTCTCATTTTCTATAACTATTTCTACTTTATGTTCCCATGACTTTTTGGATACAGGTAGGTCATATTTTTTGCATAATGACCATTGGATTAATTTAGCAACTCGGTCAAGTCTAGCTTTGTAATCAGTTTGTGCAATTTTGCTGCATTCACATATTAAATGTGAAACAGTTTTGACTTCCCTTTCATGGATTACTGCCTTGTCGTGGCGAAGGGACTTGTGTAGCTCAATGAAGCTATGAGCTATGCCGTGCAGGGACACACAAGACAGACAGGTCATAGCAGAGAGTTCTGACAAAACGTAATCCACTGGAGAAGGAAATGGCAACCCACTCCAGCATCTTTGCCATGAAAACCCCATGGACAGCACAAAAAGGAAAAAAGATATGACACCGGAAGATGAGCCCCTCAGGTCGGAAGGTGTCCAATATGCTACTGTGGAAGAGCGGAGGGCTAGTACTAGTAGCGCCAGAAAGAATAAAGTGACTGGGCCAAAGTCAAAAGGACGCTCAGCTGTGGATGTATCTAGTGGTGAAAGGAAAGTCCAATGCTGTAAAGATTTTTTCTCCATAGGAACCTGGAATGTAAGATCCATGAATCAAGGCAAGCTGGATGTGGTCAGACAAGAGATGACAAGACTGAACATCGACATCTTAGGAATCAGCGAACTAAAATGAACAGGAATGGGTGAATTTAATTCAGATGACTATCAGGTATACTACTGTGGGCAAGAATCCCTCAGAAGAAATGGAGTGGCCTTCATAATCAATAGAAAAGTAGGAAAAGCAATACTGGGATACAATCCCCAAAATGACAGAATGATCTCAGTCCGAATCCAAGGCAAACCATTCAATATCACAGTAGTTCAAGTCTATGCCCCAACCACTGGTGCTGAAGAAGATGAAATTGACCAGTTCTGTGAAGCCCTACAGCACCTGATAGAATTAACACCAAAAAATGATGTCCTTATCAACATGGGAGATTGGAATGCTAAAGTAGGAAGCCAAAAGATAACCGGAATAACAGGCAAGTATGGCCTTGGAGTACAAAATCAAGCAGGGCACAGGCTGATAGAATTCTGTCAAGACAATACGATGGTCATAGCAAACACTCTTTTCCAACAACCTAAGAGATGACTCTACACATGGACATCACCAGATGGTCAACACAGAAATCAGATTGACTATGTGCTCTGCAGCCAAGGATGGAGAAGCTCTATACAGTCAGTAAAAACAAGACCAGGAGCTGACTGTGGCTCAGATCATGAGCTTCTTCTTGCAAAATTTAGGCTTAAACTAAAGAAAGTTGGGAAAAGCACCAGGCCACTCAGGTATGAACTGAATCATATCCCTGATGAATATACAGTAGAGGTGACAAATAGATTTAAAGAATTAGATCTGATAGACAGAGTGCCTGATGAACTATGGACGGAGGTTCACAACATTGTACAAGAGGTAGTAACTAAAACCATTCCAAAGAAAAAGAAATGCAAGAAAGCAAAATGGCTGTCTGAGGAAGCTCTGCAAATAGTTGAGGAAAGAAGGGAAGCGAAAGGCAAGAGAGAAAGAGAAAGATACACCCAGTTGAATGCAGAATTCCAGAGAATAGCTAGAAGAGATAAAAATGCATTCTTAAATGAACAGTGCAAAGAAATAGAAGAAAACAATAGAATAGGGAGGACCAGAGATCTATTCAAGAAAATTGGAGATATGAAGGGAACATTTCATGCAAAGATGGGCATGATAAAGGACCAAAATGGCAGGGACCTAACAGAGGCAGGAGAGATTAAGAAGAGGTGGCAAAATTACACAGAAAAACTATACAAGAATGAGCTTAACATCCCTGATAACCACGATGCGGTGGTCACTAACCTTGAGCCAGACATCCTAGAATGTGAAGTCAAATGGGCCTTAGGAAATCTGAGCAACAACAAAGCTAGTGGAGGAGACAGTATTCCAGCTGAGCTATTCAAAATCTTAAAAGATGATGCAGTAAAAGTGCTACACCCAATTTGCCAGCAAATTTGGAAAGCTCAACAATGGCCACAGGATTGGAAAAGGTCAGTTTACATTCCAATTCCAAAGAAAGGCAATGCCAAAGAATGTTCAAACTATCACACCATTGCACTCATTTCACATGCTAGTAAAGTTCTGCATAAAATCCTACAAGCTAGGCTCCAGCAATATGTGGATCGAGAACTACCAGAAATACAGGCAGGATTTCGTAGAGACAGAGGAACTAGAGATCAAATTGCCAACATATGCTGGATCATGGAGAAAGCTAGGGAGTTCCAGAAAAACATCTACTTCTGCTTCATTGACTATGCTAAAGCCTTTGATTGTGTGGATCACAACAAATTGTGGCAAGTTCTTAAAGAGATGGGAGTACCAGACCATCTTATTTGTCTCTTGAGAAACCTGTATGTGGGTCAAGAAGCCACAGTGAGAACTTGACACAGAACCACTGATTGGTTCAAAATTGGGAAAGGAATCCGGCAAGGCTGTATACTATAACCCTGCCTATTTAACTTATATGCAGAAAACATCATGAGAAAGGTGGGGCTAGATGAATCAAAAATTGGAATTAAGATTGCCGGAAGAAATATCAACAACCTCAGATATGCAGATGATACCACTCTAATGGCAGAAAGCAAAGAGGAACCAAAGAGCCTCTTGATGCAGGTGAAGGAGGAGAGTGCAAAAGTTGGCTTGAAAACTTAACATTAAGAAAACTAAAATCATGGCATCCGTCCCTTTCAATTCGTGGCAGATAGATGGTGAAGAAATGGAGGTAGTGACAGATTTTATTTTCCTGGGCTCCAAGATTACCGCAGATGGGGACTACAGCCAAAAATTAAAAGACGCTTGCTCCTGGGGAGGAAATCTATGGCAAATCTAGACAGCGTACTAAAAAGCAGAGACACCACCCTGCCAACAAAAGTGTGTATCGTCAAGGCTATGGTTTTCCCAGTTGCAATGTATGGCTGTGAAGGTTGGACCATAAGAAATGCTGAGTGCCAAAGAATTGAGGCCTTTGAACTCTGGTGCTGGAGAAGACTCCTGCGAGTCCCTTGGACTGCAAGGCGAACAAACAAGTCAGTTCTAGAGGAGATCAACCCTGACTGCTCTTTAGAAGGCCAGATCCTGAAGATGAAACTGAAATACTTTGGCCACCTAATGAGAAAGAAGGACTCACTGGAGAAGAGCCTAATGCTGGGAAAGATTGAGGGCAAAAGAAGAAGGGGATAACAGAGAATGAGGTGGCTGGATGGAGTCACTGAAGCAGTAGGCATGAGTTTAAATGGACTCCAGAGGATGGTAGAGGACAGGAAGGCCTGGAGGAATGTTGTCCATGGGGTCACGATGGGTCAGACATGATTTCGCAACTAACAACAACAACAACAGTTTTAACTTTGTTGTTGCAAAGTTGGCAGTCTGGATTGTTGGTGAATTTTTGTATCTTCACTGTCACGGCATTAGTTTGTAGTGCTTGTTCTTGAGCAGCGGGTATTAAACCTTCCATTTCTTTCTTGATGGTTCCCATCTTAAGCCATGCCCTGTAAAGTTGTCATCACATTTTCCTTGAATGTTTTTCAAGTGCTGTCCTTGCAAAGCTTTGGTTTTCCATCTATTTAATCTGTCACCCAGCTGTTTTTCCTTATATTCTGCCTTTGTTTCTGTTATTTTTATAATGTTCTCAATTTTCACAACCTGCAGCAATTTTTCTGTACTTTGGTTCACATAATCATTCAAACTTTATTTTTCTTCTTCTACAGTTTGATGGATTTGTAAGAGTCCTCTGCCCCTATTTTTCTTGGCAGGTACAACCTGTCAATGTCACTTCGTGGATGTAAAGTGTGGTACATATTCAAAAGTTTGTGCATTTTCTGGTCCAGGTTTTCCAGTTTATCGAAAGTCCAGTTGATGATTCCAGCTGAGTAGCATATCACTGGAACTGCCCATGTATTAATACTTTTAATTATGTTTCCAGCATTCAGCTTTGATTTTAATATTTTGCGGACCCTCCTAATGGATCCTCCTTTTGCATTGACTCTGACTTTTCTATTCAAGATGTTATCTGCTTCCAATATGCCTAGGTATTTGTAACCATCATCCTTTGCTAATGCTTTCACCATGTTTTCGTTTCCCAGGTCTATTCCTTCTATTTTTTCTATTTTTCCTTGAACAGTAGTAGTAAAATTGGAAGATTCCTCCTCTGATGTTGACTTCATCAATGTTCTCCCCATTTGCTGTTAGAACTGTTTTCCATTTTTGCATATTTACTTTCAAAAATGTACAAATATTTTTGCTGATTCCAAAGTTTTCTAGACAGGTGTTAATCCAGCTGTGGGGTAATGAGTCACATGCCTTCTTGTAATCAATCCATGCCATGTTTAAATTTGTTTTTCTTCGTTTTGCATTTTTTAGTACCATTTTGTCAATGAGCAGCTGATCTTTTGTTCCTCTTGATTTTTTTATAATTTTCTTTTTGTTCTACTGGATACAAACTGTTTTCCATCAGATGATTGAATACTGAATTTGCCAGTATTTTTGTAAAAAGTTTGAATGTTGTTGGTAGACAAGTTATTGGGTGATAGTTGCTTGGCTCTGTGCCCTTTTCAGGATCTTTCATTATCAAGTATGTTCAGCCAGCTGTTAACCATTCTTCACTTGTTGCATTTTAAAGCATTTGATCAAATTGAGTGGCCATGCGATGATGGAGGCTGGTCAGGTGTTTTAGCCAGTATCCATGTAATTCATCCAGGCCAGGTGAACTCCAGTTCTTGACCTTCTTAGTTTGTTTTGCAACCATGTCAGTTGTTATTACAATATTCCATTTTGTTTTTTGTTTTGTTTGTTGTTGAATATCTTTGATCCAGGAGGCAGTTTTGGTATGTTCCACTGAGTTTTCCCACAGTTCTTTCCAAAAGTTCAAAGTTTTTTCTTTACATGGGTGAACATTAGTTTGGACTCGATTTTCATCAAGGGACTGATAGAAGAGGTGTTGCTTTAATTCATCCTTCGTATCTTTCAATTTTCTTTGCTGTTGTTATTACACATTGTTTTAGTTCTTCCATGATTTCCGTTATTGTTTTTTCCTCCAGGTTGTATTTATTGTGTAAACTATTTTTCAGCTTTTTGTTATTTAGTTTTCCTTCTTTCAAGTACTTCAGATTGCTGACATCTCCTCGTAGTTTTTTTATTTTATTTTCAAGTTGAATTTTCCACTCTGGTGTTCTAGTGGGTTTCTTTTTTGGCATTTTATAACCCAGTTCTGCAGTTATAATGGTGGCTGTGCTATACATTAGTTGGTTGGTTTCATATGGTGTGCTGGACGGGATGGAAGTTAAAATGCTGTTCATGGCAGTCAGTAGATTTTTCACTCGTTTGCTATGCACTTTGTGAATGGTAGGTAGTCTTTTTCTTTCTATGGTTTCTTTCTTGATGTGGTTTTCAGTCTTTTCTTTCAGCATTTTTGCTAGCTCTACACTTTCAAGTTGTTGCACAGGAGGATTTTCATCCTGTATGTTGGTTTCTTCCACTGGTTGGTCAGTTTGCTCAGGTGCTGGAACAGTTTCTTCAGCCTGTTCATCATTACCTTTGTTTTCTTTTTAGCCAATCTTTCTAGATGTTGCATTTCCACATCTGTGAAAACTTTATTATGGATGATGAAGCATCTTTGATCCATTAATCTTTGTTCCCTTACGTCACTTTCCGGGTGTTTTTCCTTCCACAGTTGCATCATTCTTTTTTGAAATCTCCTGGCTGTTGGTTCTGCCTGGTAATAATATTTGATGATTTCTCGATTTTCTTCAGTTGTCCAAGTTTTGCGCTTTTATTTTAGTCGCTTTGCAGTTGCATGCCCTGGTTCTCTAGCAGTAACAACTGAGCTCTGTAGCCATTTTTTCAACAGATGTCCAGGAGCCATAGCATCTGACACGGTCCTTATTGACCCAGGCAATGACTGATCCGCTGCGAAATTTCATTGATTCCTTCTCATCATTAGTGAGAATAATCAATGATGATGATGATGATGATGATGATGATGATTGTCAGTCGCATAGTCAGCCAGATGTTTAGATTAAATTATCCACCTATCAAGTCCTTCCCAAGATTAAACAGGTCCCATCTTTCCTGGATTAAACAGATGTTGTTTGATAGTGTACAAGTTATTGTCACAGGATGTAAGCTGCTCCAAGTACAGTTGCCTTTTGCAATTGACTGTTGGTAATATTGTCAATGCTATAATAAAGATTAAGATGAGATTTGGCTGAATTTGAATACTTTGTAACACCAAAGTTTTAGAATTTTTTTCTAGATCTTTTGCATAAATTGTTGGTGAAATATGACTCGGAAACTAAGCATCGTTAAAGATTGTTGATAAAAGAATTTAATTTAACATGAAATCTACTTTTTGGACTATAATTCTACTTATATCACATTGAAAATTTGGATTTCCCTTAAGATAGTATGTTTTGTTAAATATGGAAAGATTTCTTACTGGTTAGATATGGCTGTGGAATGCTTCATTTTAACATCTGAGTATTTGTACTTAATTCATTGATGCTTGGTTTTTACACTTTTTAAATGAAGAATAATTTGGACAAGTATGTGAAATACAGTCCCCTTCATTATGGCCTCTAGACTGTATAACTCCCTGTTTCAAAGGTTTGTTCCGTATTTTGTGTCATTTTGTCAGAGAATTAATACTATGTTCTGCTAAATGCATATCTTATGATACTGTAGGCTTTTTAAATTTCATAATTAATCTCTAGTCTTTCATGTTTTGGAAGTCTGCAAGGTTGTGGCAGATGGGTCTCATATAATTCTCTAGGATTCTCCAGAAAGAAGATAGCAGTGTGGGAAACTACTGTATACAATAATGCAGAAATGGGTGGAGGTGATGCTGACAGAGACAAATACAAATGAGCAGAATAACCAGTTTTATATGAGAACCACTGCTTCACCAAGTTTCATGCTAAAATAGAAGGTATAATGAATATTAAATACGTTCTACTCTTTGGGCAAAACAGCCTCCCAAATCAAGTTCCTACAATAGCATAATAGAGTTGGAAGGATCTTTAAAGATCGTTTGGTTTGTTTGAAAAGGATATCTGATAAGCAGACATCTTTTAAAGAAAGACTTTGTCATATTTTCAGTCTGTTCAGAGTCAATCCGTTCTACAATTGGACAGCTTGAAGCAATAGGATTGTTTTTCTTCTTCTCTTCAGCCCTTCAAATATTACCATTTTAACTTCATCCAACTACTATCCTCTAAACATACTTTTAACTTTGTGACAGTGTTATTATTTATGAATGCTTTTAAGAAAGGCCAATTCATTAGTTCTGCTGATGGGCATGAGCAATGTTCCTGGCTGCAAACTTATTAGCTTTGCATATTCATGTGTCATGGGATAGAAGAATGCTCATTGAAATAATTAGAGTGTGTGTGCTAAACCAGATCTCTAATGTGTGCCCTTTCTTTAAAAGGAACAGATATAACCTTGAGATGATCTCTTTCAAAGTTAATTGTGGCCAAGGTAAAAACATATGTATATATGAAATCACTCTAATGCTTTTAAAGCACCAGTTAATCCCCTTTCAAGCCTGTATTTATTTATTTATTTATTTATTGAGTACTATTAGATAATATATAAGTATAAGCATGAACTGAATACATAAAGGGCTGTGGTGGCTCAGGCTGTAAGAAGCCTGTTATGAAAACACAGCAGCCTGCAATTACTGCAGGTTCAAGCCCCACCAGGCTCAAGGTTGACTCAGCCTTCCATCCTTTATAAGGTAGGTAAAATGAGGACCCAGATTGTTAGGGGGGTAATAAGTTGACTTTGTAAATATATACAAATAGAATGAGACTATTGCCTTACACACTGTAAGCCGCCCTGAGTCTTCGGAGAAGGGCGGGATATAAATGTAAATTTTAAAAAAATGAATACAATTATTATTATTATTTTTTCATAAAAATGTTTTATTTTTACAATCATGTCAAACAACTCATTCAATGTACAGTTTTATACAATTAGTCGGGCTTGCCCAGTCACCACCCACCATTTTTAACACTCTTCCCTCTTCTACCTTCTTTTACTTTCCAGACCTTCCTCTCCTTCTCTTATCTACATCCTCTCCTCCCTCCACCCTACACCTTCCTTCTCC
Source organism: Ahaetulla prasina (assembly GCF_028640845.1). Taxonomy (NCBI): domain Eukaryota; kingdom Metazoa; phylum Chordata; class Lepidosauria; order Squamata; family Colubridae; genus Ahaetulla; species Ahaetulla prasina. Next base: position 27,459,867 of record NC_080547.1, on the reverse strand, counting down.
CTCTTCTACCCCTCTTCCTTCCTCTTCTCCTCTTTCCTACCTCCTACTCTCTCTTTTCTCCCTCCCCACCATTCTAAAATGGTAACTGGGCAGACCCGACCCTACATTAATTATATTTATACATCTTCAATAATCCCTGTACATTAACCATCACTCCATCTCTAGCCTCAACCCCCCAATTCCCCTCCCCCTTACCTCCCACCCCCCACCCCGACTTCCCAGAACAAAATGCAGGGTATCAAAACTAACAATCATAATCTAAAATAATTCCTAAATTGTAATCTCTAGTCTCTCCACACTTAATCACACTCTCAATTCCCCTCTCCTTCAGAAATAAATCTAATACAAAATATTTCCTAAATTTACTCATATGCTATTCAATATTTTTTTATCTGATACTTATTTTGAATATAATCAATCCACATTTTCCATTCTAGATATATTTTTCTTGTGTATAGTCTTTCAAGTAAGCAGAGATTTTTGCCATTTCTGCCAGATTTGATACTTTAAGTGTCCATTCTTCAATTGTAGGTAATTCTTCTTTCTTCCAATATTGAGCAATCAAAAGTCTTGCGGCTGTTATTAAGTTCAAAATCAATTTAGTCTCTATAGCTATACAATCCATAATTATTCCTAGTAAAAAGAACTGCGGGGTAAACTTAATCTTATTTTTCAAAATATTCTGCATGATCCACCATACTTTAATCCAAAATGCTTTAACTTTTTTACAAGTCCACCATATATGGTAATAAGTGGCATCTTCACAATCGCATCTCCAACATTTAGCCTGTACATTAGGATACATACATGACAATTTTTTGGAGTCTAAATGCCATCTATAAAACATCTTATAAAAATTTTCTCTCATATTTGCGCTTGTGTAAATTTAACATTCCTCACCCAAATTCTTTCCCAAGTTTCCAACATTATTGGTTGTTGAAAATTTTGTGCCCACTTAATCATACAATCCTTAACCAATTCAGTCTCTGAGTCTATTTCTACTAATACATTATACAACCTCTTAATATGCTGTTGGCCTTGATCTCTCATTTGTTTTAACAAATTATCCTCAATTTGCTTAACACCTATTTTTTGATCTAATTTCCATCTAGCTTGTAATTGTCCATATTGGAATCATGTATAATTTTTCCCTTCTTCCCCCATCTTTTCTCTGGATTTTAATTGTAATTCCCCCTTTTCCATACAAAGAAGTTCTTTATAGGTAACTACCTCCATCTTTTGATATATATTTATATTTTCTATCATGTGTCTCGGGATTGCCCATATTGGAATTTTTCCATCTAATTTATATTGATATTTCCTCCAAACCCTCAATAATGCATTTCTAATTATATTATTTTTAAATATTTTATCTACTTTCTTATCATATAATAAATAGGCATGCCACCCATATAACTAAAAAAAAATGAATACAATTAAAGGGAACATTAGGACAGGGACGGTAGGCATGTATATCCATAAACAAGTTCATAAATAACTTTTAAATGTATTGAAGAATTAATGCAGCCTTTCTCTTCCCCAAGTAGCAATCCATGTTGCGGTGATAGGGATAATAGTAATAGTAATAACAGGGATGATGACAATCCACAGGTCATGAGAAAATTCTGTTGTTAGGTTCAAAAAGATTTAAAAATCCTTAACAACTGGCTGGATGTCTGCTTATAACCTATAGAAAACTATAAAAAAGTTGATTGGAGGGCAAGAAAAGTTTATATAATATTTTAAATATATTGTAAAGATGTTGTAAAGTTAATGCAAAAACCTGAAACAAAGTGATGTAATAGCTGCTAGAATGCCTTAGTCCTCAGCTGTAATTACTGTACATATAAATCTGGCTTCATTTAGAGGAAGGAGATGCTATATTTTGGGTGCCAAATGCTCTGGAAGGAATGATTATATTCTCAACACCACCTGAAGATAATTTGAAAGGTGTAGTTGCAGAAAATTAAGCTCTGTAAAATGTTATCTAGCAAATTAAAAGACATAATTGATTATACCACCTCATCCTCAAAATTAAATGCTATTAATTGCCAGTGACAGTATTTATTTGGTGCTACTTTTTACCAGCCAATGTAAGTTTATAAAGCTGACACAGAAGGACACTAACTTTGCTAAATGATTGTTCTTCCCTATGGAATAATAAGAAGTGATATTTTGGGTGATGTCTCTTTTTCTTGGAATATCTTCCTGGAAACTGGAAAGCATTGATCTAAGTTATCTTTCAGCATAAGCTATTTACCTGAGGGTTTTATTAATTGTATTTGTCTTTCATGTGGTGCTAAACTGTATATTGTTTGTAAGTTTAACCTGTTTGTCTGAGATTATTTTACATAGGCAATGTAAAAAGTTCTGAATGAATGAGTGAAGATTGAATGAATATTTAAAGAGAGTTAACAAAATTTAGAATGTAAAGAGAGTCAGCTTAGTGTAGTGGTTAGGGCATCAGGCAAGAAACCAGGAAACTGTGAGTTCTAGTTCCATGTTACGTATGGTGACTAAAGCTATCTGGTGACTTTGGGCCTTTTCTCTCCATTTCTAGACCATTGAAATTATCTGAAGACATTTCTGCAGTCATGTAGCCAGTATGATGTCACAGAGTGCTATTACTTTCCCCACTGAAGTGGTATCTATTAATCTACTTGCATTTACATGCTTTCAAACTGCTAGGTGGGCAGCTAGGGTGAGGATGGGAGGTTACCCCATCACATGGTGCTCAGGTCTCGAACCTGGGCTGCTGGCTTTCCTTATCTTAACCACAAAGCCACAGCACCACCCTCAAGGACAACCAGTTGTATCCAGACTGTTGGACAAATTTGCACATACATGTGATTGCCATATCCAATGATGATTGTGGAACCATATAGGATCCCCCATTTCATATTTACCCTATCCTGGGCATAGGCAACCTGCAGCTTTGTGATGTATGGTTTGGGTTATGGTCCTACCTTAAACCCTTTATAAATGCAGTGTGGCACTTCTAAAAGCATTTCCCTGCTATGAAAGCTCCTTAAGTTTCAAATAAACTCAAGGCAAAATTGCAAAACAGCAATTCCTCTAAATTCTGCCTTCTCCATGTGTGGAATTCATGCTTTTTTTTTGCCGCATCCACTCTAACCCTCAGCTTCAAGCAAACAAACAAACCCCAAACCCTGTTTGTAAAGGCTCTTGACACACAATGTTTGCCCACTTCTGCTTTAGCTGATTCCTGAAAGTCATCCCTCACTAACAGTAGCAACAAGGTGCTTTCCACGATTGAGTTAATCAATTGATCATGATGAGCATTTATAAGCTTCTTCATGTTTACAGTGACACAGAAGTCTTTAAAAAGTGTGATTTGCCTATCAACAAAAATAAATTGACTTGTCATCCTGTGTTACGCCCAAGATAATTGCAGCCTTTTCTCGTGTAAAACTAGTTTTTGAGTGCTGTTCACTAAACTTGTTGAAGGGACAATTTTGCCATAAAATTCTGCATATTATCCAGAATCTGTGAGGGCTTTCCATGCTGTAAACCAGAGATGTTCAACCCCTGGCCCATGGGTCTTATGCAGCCGTAGACAGCTAATAATGCTGTCCTACAAAATCGTAATGAAAAAATATAAGAAAAATAAAATTTGTTATTTATATACATTAACTATATTATATATTTCATATGTGGCCCAACATAATTCCTTGTCAAGTTTCCAAGTTATGAAACCCATTCAAAAAAAGAAATAGGCAAAGTCCATCTTCCAAAACAAATTTCTTTTATTTATGTAGGCATCAAATTGGCAAAGACTATTGCAATTCTGGATCTGATACAAACTGGAATTACACCACATAATATTGAAAATTAGAAACATCCCACAAAAGTCACATTCCCTAATAAAAGCAAAATCAACATTGCCTGATGTCATCAAACTCCACCTTCAGCTTGCTGACAGCCTCCTTTCCCATGGGAAAGAAGATCACCTAGTCAAAACAATGCTCACTATCTATTCCCCACCTTAAGAATGTGGGGAGCCTGAAAAACCCCCTTACAAAACACAGAGAAAGAGAAGGAATAAATGAGTATAAAATAAAGCTAACTAACATGGCTACACATATGTCATTTTCGAGTTTGACATTCCTCTTCACTCAATGAGATCAGGCAAGCCAAAAGGATGGACATGCCTGCTGGAGGCATTGCTACTACTGTGAGTCAGTTACGGATACTCCTTGTCTTATGACTACTGTTATTGCTGTCTTGCTAAACAAGACAGTTATCAAGTGAGTTTTGCTCCATTTTACAATCTTTCTAGCCACAGTTGTTAAGTGAATCACTGCAGTTAAGTTAGCAACATGATTGGTGAGTGAATCTGGCTTGTCCATTGACTTTGCTTGCTTGAAGATTACAAAAGGTGATTACATATCCCAGGGACACTGCAACATCATAAATATGAGTCAGCTGCCAAGGGTCTGAATTTTGATCACGTGAGCACAGGGATATTGCAACCGTTGTAAGTGTGACAAATGATCATAAGTACTTTTTTCAGTGCCATTGTAACTTTGAATGGTCACTAAACCCACTATTGTAAGTCAAGTACTACCTTTATAGTGATCAAATGGCCATGAAGTGTACAGTCCTGAAAATGTTTTTGAGCAAATGGAACACAATGACTTTTGATGGGTTTTCTTTGGTTAGCATCTGATATTTGTTAACTTAATAGGTAGCTCATCATGCAGCTTCTGACCTGATCACAAATAGTTGCTAATGTTCAGCATTTGTCATTACCATGGATAAACACTCCATTGGTACCTAAATTCTGCCTACCTTCCCTTGATATATTGTCTGAACAAAAGCACTGAGGAATATTGAATCCTTTAATCATGGCGGAGATTTACTGGTTTGGTAATCATGCTTTCTTTCATCAGATTTAATATATCTCTCATTATAGAAATCTGCCTTTATGACAACATCTGGTTTATAAATCAGGCTGGCCTTTTCCTTCCTGGCTCCAAGAACTTTCACCAAACAAGACATAAATGGAAACTGTATGACAGGAGGTCAGAACGGCCCTAACATATATTAATTTCTGCTCATTAAACTCATTTTAATAGTGCATTTTAATAATATAACACAGTGATTCCCAAAGTGTGAGCTGCGGCTCCCCAGGGAGCCGCGCTATCGTCATAAGGGCGCCGTGAAATATTCAATTAATATCTGCGCCCGCTGGGTCTAACGCTGATGCGCCATTTCTGAAACGTCTAGTGCGCATGCGCAGTTACAAGTCAGATTTCTATTCGTTTGTTATCACCTTCTCAGTGCTCGCATAAGTTTTTGTTTGTTGGGCTAACTTAATAGTGTGGTGGTTAAGTTACTTTTCAAAAGCTATTTTTCTGATCACCCTAAAATGGACAAATTCTTATTAAACTTGAATAATCAAGATAGTGCTAAATCTATAGACGAAGTTCCACAAACTAGTGGCAAGGGTTCCGAGAAGCGAAAACGTCGTAAATATGACGACAGTTACTTGGATTTTGGCTTTACATCAATAAACGAAAATGATAAAGAGAGACCACAGTGTGTATTGTGCATGAAAGTTTTGGCACCGGAATGTATGCTTCCAAGTAAGTTAAAACGACATTTAGAAACCAACCATTCTAACTTTGTTGGTAAACCTCACAACTTTTTTAAAAGAAAGTTAATGGAATTAAAACAACAAAAAGGCAGCATTTATAAACATATGTCAATACCAAATAATGCTTTGCTAGCATCATACAAAGTTGCATATAGAGTTGCTAAGTGTAAAAGCCCCATACTATTGCTGAGCAACTCATTCTACCGGCTGCTGTAGATTTAGTGAACATTATGATTGGTGAGTCGGCGGGGAAACTACTTTCAAATGTCCCTTTGTCTAACAATACAATCAGTCGCAGAATTCAGCACATGGGGGAGGATCTCAATGCACAATTAATTGAAAAATTAAAAGGAAGTGAATATGGACTGCAACTCGATGAGGCCACAGACAATAATAAGGACGCACACTTGATTTGTTACGACGGTTCTTAGATGGTAATTCAATCGTTGAGGACCTTCTCTTTTGTAAAAGTATTACTGGAAGTACAAAGGCTCAGGATTTGTTCGAGATCCTGAATATATTTATGGTTGAAAATAATTTAGACTGGACAAAGTGCGTTGGCGTCTGTACTGACGGTGGTCGTTCGATGTCCGGCTCTTATGGAGGATTGCAGGCGCTTATTCGAAACAAAGCTCCAGATTCAGTTTGGACCCATTGCATCATTCACAAAGAAGCACTTGCATCAAAGTATATAAGTCCTCCACTAAATATAGTTTTAGAACGTGTGGTAAATATAGTAAACTATATAAAAACACGGCCACTAAAAGCAAGATTTTTTAAAAGAATGTGTGAAGATATGGGAGGTGAATACACATCTTTGTTGTACTACTGCCACTCACGATGGCTTTCTCGCGGGGGTGTATTGTCTCGTACGTTCCAATTACGGCAAGAAATATACACTTTCCTTGAAGAAGAAAAACATGAGTATGCCAAACACTTTGTAGAAACAGACTTTTTGATTAAACTCGCATACCTATGTGATATCTTTGAAAAGTTGAATGTGTTGAATCTCTCTTTACAAGGAGGCAATATGCACATTTTAAAGTTAACAGAAAAGATTTCAGCTTTCAGAAAAAAATTACAGCTATGGAAACTAAAATTAATGAAGATGATCTTAATGATTGCTTTCCTTGTTGCACCAGTTTTAACCTCCAATGAAATCAGTTTGTCTTGCAATTTAAAATCTCTTTTGAAGATCATTTATCTCAGCTTATCAAATGGTTCAAAAATACTTTGAAGCAGATAACATTGAAAATTTACTTGGATTCAAGACCCATTTAGAGCCAAAGCTCCATCAGAATTTACCTCTACAGAAGAAGAATCTCTTATTGAGTTGTCTTGCGACACAACATTGAAGTTAAAATTTGTTAGCAAGGAACTTTCTGATCTTTGGATATCAGTAAAGAGGAATACCCACTGCTTAGTTGCAAAGCCCTAAGAATATTAATTCCTTTTGCAACGTCCTATTTGTGCGGTTGGTTTTCGCAGTCGCGGTAATAAAAAGTAAATATCGCTCAAAAATTAACGTCGAGCAAGAAATGAGAGTCGCTATTTCCAATTTTATTCCAAGATTTGAGAAGTTGTGCAGCGAACAACAAGCCCATCCATCCCATTAATAATTTTAAATCATTAAACGATGTTCAATAAATTGTGAATTTAAAGCTCGTATTTAATTTATTTTTCAATTAACCTAACCTTAACGATCTAAAAAGTAGATTTCCAAATCCTTAAAAAGACAAAAATTAAAAAAAAAAATCGGATGTACCTATTAAGGGAGCCGCGGAAAAAATCCGAAGTGTTATGGGAGCCGCAAACCGAAAAAGATTGGGAACCTCTGATATAACAATTAATTCCTTCCTATTATTGCCTTATCTGTGTTTTAATATACCAGCCTTAATGGCAGGGGCCAAGTAGGATCCTTATTAAGCTCTTTTAAGGTTTGTAGACTTTACTATAGTCTATCTTTGCACTGATGATTGCCCAGGCAGGCTGGCAGTGCCCAGCTTTTAATAATATTTTGTTAATGTCACACAGGACATTGAAACTGATTTGTGAAAGCTGACCTGAAAGCCAACAAAGCAGATTTTGTCTTGTGCAAGAAGAGGTTGCCCAGTCAGATGTAATTTGATGCAGAAAAAGAGATTTTTTTCCACCTTTAAACTGATGCTGAGAGAAAAGGGGATTAGAATTGATCTTTGGGACAATGTTGTCTAATAAGGTGTGCATAAACCATATTTACCTACCTTATATTATTGAAACAACCACAGTAGGAAGAAACAACCGTGTGCATATACCTTGTTGGACACTGAAAGACGGTGGGCCATATTGGAAAAGGAGGCATTTGCTGTTTACTGGGCTCTCTTAATGTGGAGGCAATTTCTGGAAGGGGCCAAGCACCCTTTGGAGGTGTGGACTGATCACAAAAATTTAGAAGCCCTGAAAACGCCTAGGTAACTGTTACCAAAGCAAGCCTGGTGGACCCAACATTTTAACTGTTTTAATTTTTCCCTATGTTACCTCCCGGGAGGAAATACTTTTTTAGCGAATGCTCTTTCAAGATTACCTCAATACAATAGCACTCAGACGGAGGTGATTCACCCCATTATAATATAACAACAGAGTTGGAAGGGACCTTGGAGGCCTTCTAGTCCAACCCCCTGCCCAGGCAGGAAACCCTACACCATCTCAGTCAGATGGTTATCCAACATTTTCTTAAAAATTTCCAGTGTTGGAGCATTCACAACTTCTGCAGGCAAGTCTTCCACATATTAATTGTTCTAACTGTCAGGAAATTTCTCCTTAGTTCTAAGTTGCTTCTTTCTTTGATCAGTTTCCACCCATTGCTTCTTGTTCTACCCTCAGGTGCTTTGGAGAACAGCCCGACTCCCTCTTCTTTGTGGCAACCCCTGAGATATTGGAACACAGCTATCATGTCTCCCCTAGTCCTTCTTTTTATTAAACTAGACATACCCAGTTCCTGCAACCATTCTTCATACTACTACGACTGCGAGGTTCCCCCGCCTCGCAGGAATGGCCCTCCAAGCTATCGAGGGCTTACCTTAACGAAGGGTCTTGGGACCCAGAGAGGTGGCATGCGGCTAAGAAGAATTTGTGGGGTTTTTTAAATAGTTTTTTAAATAAGGGTTTTTTAAGGGGGGGGATTTGACGGGTGGGGGAGGACCCGTGGGAGGGATCCAGCCCTGTGCTAGTTCGCGACATTACGCCATCTTGTCTGAAGGCAGGGGGGAGGACGTTCCAGATCTAGAGGGCTGTTCGATCTGTACGGTGAGTGGGAGAGGCAGATATGGCGGGGGGAGGGGCCGTATCGAGTTATGGGGGCACGTGTTCGATGTCTGAGAGCGATCACGTGCTCCGGCCCCTCAGTCCCTACCCGTTCCTCGGGTGGCCATGATCCTCAGAGCTTGGACCTTCGGCTGATGTTATGTAATGCCCGGTCCGTGGTTAATAAGGCTCCCCTGATTTGTGACCTTATTCAGGGGGTCCATGGACCTCATGGGCATTACGGAGACCTGGTTGGGCCCTGAGGGAGGGTCCCCTTGTTGAGATGTGCCTCCAGGCTTCCGAGCATTTCATCAGCCGAGTCCAAGGTAGGTGGGGGTGGCGGTTGTTATTAAGGAAGATCTAGAGCCGAGGAGACCACTGTTCCTCAGATTGCCGGCTGCGAATCCTCTGTGTGCGCTGGGGCTATAGGAATCAGTTGGGCTTGGTGATCGCGTACCTGGCTCCTTGCTGCATGACCACAGCCCTGCCCGAGCTGTTGGAGGTACTGGCTGCTGTGGCGGTTGAGACCCCAAACTTATAGTTATGGGGATTTCAACTGCCATCAGTTGGCCTGTCATCGACGGCAGCTCGGGAGTTCCAGGCTTCCATGACGGCCCTGGACCTGATTCGAGTAAATGATGGCCCCACACAGGGGAGGCATGCTAGATCTGATTTATATCTCTGGACAGTGGTTAAATGATCTGGTATTAGATGATTTAGTAACAGAACCAATGTCATGGTCGGATCATTTCTCCTTCGCCTAGACTTCCGAACCGCTATTCACCACCGCAGGGAGACGGAACCTATACGGTGGTTCCGTCCCAGGCGCCTGATGGACCCTGAGAGGTTCCAGACGGAGCTTGGGCCATTCCCTGAGGATCTGGCCCACGGCACGACTGAGGAACTGGTCGTGGCCTGGGAGCAGGCCGCGGCCGGGGCCCTGGACCGTGTCGTGCCTTTGCGGCCTCTGACCCGGCGTAGGTCTCGTCCAGCCCCTTGGTTCTCCGAGGCAGAGGGAGATGAAACGCCGGAGAAGACGCCTAGAGAGCACCTGGAGGTCCAGTCGCTCCGAAGCTGATCGGACACTAGTTAGGACCTATACTAGGACCTACCTAGTGGCAATGAGGGAAGCGAGGCGCTCCTACGCCTCCACCCTCATTGCGTCGGCAGATAACCGCCCGGCCGCCCTGTTTCGGGTGACCCGCTCTCTCCTACATCAGGAGGTGCGGGATGACCCTTGCAGGACGAGCTGAGGAGTTTAGTGGTTATCTATACGATAAAATCGCTCAGCTGAGGGACGGTCTGGACCGAATTTGGGATGATCCAAGCGAGGGAGAGGAGGCACGTCTTGTTGAGCACATTTGGGATGAGTTTGACCCTGTGGCTCCCGAGGACGTGGACAGGTTGTTGGGGAGGCTTCACGGCACGACATGTTTACTGGACCCGTGCCCTTCCTGGCTGGTACTGGCCACTCAGGCGGTGACACGAGGCTGGCTCCAGAGGATTATCAACGCTTCTTTGTTGGACGGGGTTTTCCCTGCCGCCTTGAAAGAGGCGGTGGTGAGACCCCTCCTTAAGAAGCCCTCTTTGGACCCAGCTATTTTGGGTAATTATCGTCCAGTCTCCAACCTTCGCTTTGTTGCGAAGGTTGTAGAGAGTGCCGTGGCGCGACAGCTGCCCCAACACCTGGATGAAGATGCCTATCTAGACCCGTTCCAGTCCGGCTTCCGACCCGGATACAGCACGGAGACAGCTTTGGTCGCATTGGTGGATGATCTCTGGAGGGCCAGGGACAGGGGATATTCCTCTGCCCTGGTCCTATTAGATCTCTCAGCGGCGTTCGATACCATCGATCATGGTATCCTGCTGCACCGGTTGGGGGGATTGGGAGTGGGAGGCACCGTATACCGGTGGTTCTCCTCCTATCTCTCCGACCGGTCGCAGACGGTGTTGACAGGGGGGCAGAGGTCGACCGTGAGGGGCCTCACTTGTGGGGTCCCACAGGGGTCGATTCTCTCGCCCCTGCTGTTCAACATCTACATGAAGCCGTTGGGTGAGATCATCAGTGGTTTCGGGGTGAGATACCAGCAGTACGCTGACGACACCCAGCTGTACTTTTCCACCCCGGACCACCCCAATGAAGTTGTTGAAGTGCTGTCCCGGTGTTTGGAGGCTGTACGGGTCTGGATGGGGAGAAACAGGCTCAAGCTTAATCCCTCCAAGACGGAGTGGCTGTGGATGCCGGCACCCCGATTCAGTCAGCTGCAGCCGCAGCTGGCTGTTGGAGGCGAGTTACTGGCCCCAAAGGATAGGGTGCGCAACTTGGGTGTCCTTCTGGATGATCGGCTGTCGTTTGAAGACCATTTGACGGCCGTCTCCAGGAGGGCCTTCCACCAGGTTCGCCTGGTTCGGCAGTTGCGCCCCTTCCTTGATCGGGATGCCTTATGCACAGTCACTCATGCGCTCGTTACCTCTCGCTTGGATTACTGTAATGCTCTCTACATGGGGCTCCCCCTGAAGTGCGCTCGGAGGCTTCAGTTAGTCCAGAATGCAGCTGCGCGGGTGATAGAGGGAGCTACACGTAGCTCCCATGTAACACCGCTCCTGCGCAGACTGCACTGGCTGCCTGTGGCCTTCCGGGTGCACTTTAAGGTGTTGGTTATGACCTTTAAAGCGCTCCATGGCTTAGGACCTGGGTACTTACGGGACCACCTGCTGTTACCATACGCCTCCCACCGACCCGTACGCTCCCACAGAGAGGGACTTCTCAGGGTGCCGTCCGCCAAACAATGTCGGCTGGCGGCCCCCAGGGGAAGGGCCTTCTCTATGGGGGCTCCCACACTCTGGAACGAGCTTCCCCCAGGTTTACGCCAAATACCTGACCTTAGGACATTTCGTCGCGAACTCAAGACTCACCTTTTTATCCGCGCGGGGCTGGCTTAAATCGGGATTTTAATCTTAAATTTATTAATTTTAAACGGGGTTTTAGTATGGTAAATTTTAATCATTGGGCTAATTTAAATAAGTTTTTTAAATCGTATTTTAAATCTGTATATTGTATTGTCGGTTTTTTATTCTGCCTGTACACCGCCCTGAGTCCTTCGGGAGAAGGGCGGTATAAAAATCAAATAAAATAAATAAATAAATAAATAAATATGTTTTAGCCTCCAGTCCCCTAATCATCTTTGTTGCTCTTCTCTGCACTCTTTCTAGAGTCTCAACATCTTTTTTACATCGTGGCGACCAAAACTGGATGCAATATTCCAAGTGTGGCCTTACCAAGGCATTATAAAGTGGCACTAACACTTCACGTGATCTTGATTCTATCCCTCTGTTTATACAGCCCAGAACTGTGTTGGCTTTTTTAGCAGCTGCTGCACACTGCTGGCTCATATCTAAATGGTTATCCACTAGGACTCCAAGATCCCTCTCACAGGTACTACTATTGAGCAAGGTACCACATATACGGTACCGGTGCATTTTGGTTTTTTTCCTAAATGTAGAACCTTACTTTTTTCACTGTTGAATTTCATTTTGTTAGATAGCGCCCAATGTTCAAGTCTGTCAAGATCTTTCTGTAACTTGAGCCTATCTTCTGGAGTGTTGGCTATTCCTGCCAGCCTGGTGTCATCTGCAAATTTGATGAGTTCCCCATCTATCCCCTCGTTCAAGTCATTGATGAAGATGTTGAAGAGTACTGGGCCTAAAACAGAGCCTTGGGGTACTCCATTGCATACTTCCCTCCATGTGGATGTAGTTCCGTTGAGGACTACATGTTGAGTGCTGTTGGTCAGCCAGTTACGAATCCATCTGGTGGTGATGCTGTCTAACCCACATTTTTCTACTTTATCTAGTAGTAGGTTATGGTCTACTTTATCAAATGCTTTACTGAAGTCCAAGTAAATTATATCGACAGCATTCCTCTGGTCTACTAATTTTGTCATTTTGTCAAAGAATGGGTACTAGGTATGCACGCCCCTTACCTCTTCAACACCAATTGCTACAGATCTCAAATGCAAATTGATAAATGTGAGAAGCATTGTTAACAAATTACCTGAATTTATCCTCTTGTTAAACAGTGGTACATTCGATATCATTTTTGTTTGTGAAACATGGCTGAACTCATCCCTTCCTGACTCCATTATCTCAAACAAAGAATATCAAGTTCATCGATCAGATCGTGAAATCTGAAGGGGTGGTGGAGTGGCTATCTTTTACAAAAAGTCACTGAATCTAAAAAATATTCAAGTTTCACACAAACTTTCTCTCCCTGAAACTATTGTATGCGACCTATCCCTTAACACCACTCTTCGATTCTTACTATGCTACAGAGCCCGACTATGACATTACCCATGCAAATATGCTAACCTCACTGCTAACATGGGCTACCTCTTGCCCATACCCTCTCATCTTCCTGGGCGACCTAAATCTACCTCTCATTAACTGGATAACTAATGAATGTATAACTGATCCAATCCATACTACACTATACAACGCTGTTACAAACCTAGGTCTTGAACAACTTGTAACTAACAATACAAGAATCAAAAACTGCCTTGATCTCATCTTCTGCAACAACCCAAACTCAATTTATGAACTACAAATTAAAGAACCTTTTTCCAACAGTGACCACTGCATGATTGATTTTCGTCTCAATATACGTCCATACTCAAATCGTCATAACAATAGTATCCCAATCTACAACTTCAAAAAAGCCAACTACGACCTCATAAACAATGATCTTTCATTTCTGGACTGGCAAAATCTGTTTGCAAACTGCATAACTGCTGAAGACCACTATAGAGTTTTCCTACTTGAAATCAATAGAGTCATTAAACTATATGTACCACAAATGACAACCATGATCAGGAAAAGCAAACTACCCATATCAATAAAAAAGCTTCAATCAAAAAAAAAATCCCTCTGGAAAAGAAACAAAAAAGGCTTTGTAGCAAATTTCAAAAACCGCTACAGAAATATATGCAACCAAATAAAAACTGAATGCACAAATTACCACACCAAACAAGAAGAGGACCTTCTGCGCACAAATTCCAATCGTGCCTTTTATAATTTTGTTAACAATAAACTTAAAGACTCAAGATCCATCCCACCACTAAAAGATTCTAACAACAAAGAATCCAATGACGAAACACTTAAAGCCAACCTCTTCAACATTTTCTTTGGCTCAGCTTTGGTAACTCCGATAACACATACCCGACATTCCACAAAAGTGCCAGCAATGATTATGATGACTTAACTCATACAGATTTCACAGAAGATAACGTTAGAAAAGCTCTTCATAACTTAAAAACATCGCTATCTATGGACCCGATGGACTATGTGCATACTTCTTAAAAAAACTTTCCATTAATATAGCAGAACCCCTAAGTATTATCTTTGATAAAGCTTTCACTACCAGTTCCCTTCCCAAACTTTGGTCACTTGCCACAGTCATCCCTATCTTCAAAAAAGGAGACCCCAGCTTAGTCAAAAATTACAGACCAATCTCTCTATGCTGCATCACCTGCAAAGTCATGGAATCAATCATCAACCAATCCATTACCTCATACTTAGAAGCAAACAACCTACTCTCCAATAAACAATTTGGTTTCAGGAAAAAATTATCATGCAACTTACAACTTCTCCACTGTAAAAACTTATGGACTACAAATCTTGATCAAGGCAAAACAATAGATGCAATCTACATAGACTTCTGCAAAGCTTTTGACTCAGTAGTATACGATAAACTTCTCCTAAAACTAAAATCCTATGGCATTTCAGGACCCCTTCACAAATGGATATCTGCATTTCTGTCCAACAGACAACAAGTGGTCAAAATTGGCAATGCTCTATCAAATCCTGTTCCTGTCAAGAGTGGCGTGCCTCAAGGCTGCATCCTTGGACCAACACTCTTCATACTATACATTAATGATCTTTGTGACCATATCTCAAGTAATTGTGTTCTCTTTGCTGACGATGTCAAACTATTTAACACCACTGATAATACATCTATCATTCAAAAAGATCTTGATCATCTAACCGCTTGGTCTAAAACTTGGAAACTCCAAATCTCAACCAGCAAATGCTCAGTTTTACATATAGGAAAAAAGAACCCAAACACTAAGTACTCGCTTGATGGACATTACCTTACAGTAACCCCCATCCCATTAAAGACCTTGGAGTTTTCATGTCAAATGATCTAAGTGCCAAAGCCCACTGCAAATACATAGCAAAAAAGGCTCTAAGAGTTGTAAACCTAATCTTGCGTAGCTTCTTTTCCAAAAACAGTACACTACTAACCAGAGCATATAAAACATTTGCTAGACCAATTCTAGAATACAGCTCACCAGTTTCAAACCCTCACCATATCTCTGACATCAATACAATTGAACGTGTCCAGAAATATTTTACAAGAAGAGTTCTCCATTCGTCTGAAAACAATAGAATACCTTATCCCACTAGACTTGAAATCCTGGGCTTGGAAAACTTGGAACTCCGTCGCCTTCGACAAGACCTAAGTTTAACTCATAGAATCATCTATTGTAATGTCCTTCCTGTCAAAGACTACTTCAGCTTTAATTGCAATAATACAAGAGCAACCAAGAGATTTAAACTTAATGTCAACCGCTTTAATCTAGATTGCAGAAAATAGGACTTCTGTAACAGAATCATCAGTGCTTGGAATACTTTACCTGACTCTGTGGTCTCTTCTCATAATCCTAAAAGCTTTAACCAAAAACTTTCTACTATTGACCTCACCCCATTCCTAAGAGGACCATAAGGCGTGCATAAGCGCACAAAGCGTGCCTACCGTTCCTGTCCTATTGTTTTCTTTTCTTCTTCATATATATATATATATATATATATATATATATATATATATATATATATATATATATATATATATATATATATATATATATATATATATATATATATATATATATATATATATATATATATATATATATATATATATATATATATATATATATATATATATATATATATATATATATATATATATATATATATATATATATATATATATATATATATATATATGTACTATATAACCTTTCTGTATGATACTTACATATATTGTTGTGACAAAAATAAATAAATAAATAAATAAATAAATAAAAATAAAATGCAATAAGATTAGTCTGGCATGATCTGTTTTTGACAAACCCATGTTGGCTTTTGGTTATTACTTTGTTTGCTTCTAGGTGTTCGGTGATTCATTGCTTGATTATCTTTTCCAGAATCTTCCCCGGTATTGAGGTCAGGCTGATAGGTCTGTAGTTTCCTGGATCTGTTTTTTTTTTCCTTTTTTGAAGATGGGAACTACATCAGCTCTTTTCCAGTCCTCTGGCAGCTCCCCTGTGCTCCAGGTTCTTTCAAAGATATAGTTCAGTGGTTCTGAAATCACGTCTGCCAGTTCCTTTAGAACTTTGGGGTGTAATCCATCCGGTCCTGGTGATTTGAACTTGTCTAGGGTAGACAGGTGTTCACTTACCATTTTCTTCCCTATTTTAACTTGTGTTTCTAATCTGCTTTTGTAGTGCTGTTTTTGATAGGTTGGATTGTTTTTTCCTTTTGTGTAAAGACAGATGCAAAAAATGAGTTAAGTAGATCTGCTTTCTCCCTGTTGCTTGTCATCTTCTTGCCACTTTCTCCCAGCAATGGGCCAATTGTTTCCTTGACTTTTTTCTTGTTTTTAACATGTTGGAAGAAGCTTTTTTTGTTATTTTTTCCTTTTGTCGCTAGCCTTTGTTCATTGTGAGCCTTAGCTTTCCTCACTTCATCTTTACAGGCTTGGGCTATTTGTTGATATTCTGCCTTAGTTATTTGCCCCTCTTTCCACTTTTTATATTTGTCCTTTTTGTCTTTCAATTTGTCAGGTAGTTCTTTATGCATCCATGCTGGTTTCTTTTGAGATCTATTATTTTTCTTCTTCATTGGTATTGTGTTAGACTGCGCTTTTATAATCTCACTTTTCAAAATTTCCCAAGCTTCTTGAGTTGTTTTCCCCCTGAGGATTCTCATCCATTGAATCCTTCTCAAGCTCTCTCTAAGTTTATTGAAATTAGCTCTCTTAAAGTCCAAGACTCTAGTTTGACTTTGTTCTACTACTTGTATTTGCTTAATGTCAAATTCCAATATTGCGTGGTCACTTTCCCCCAAGGTTCCTGTAGCTTCAACACCTTCTATCATTTCATCTCTGTTAGTGAGAATTAAGTCCAGTATGGCTGATCCCCTTGTTGCCTTCTCTATTTTTTGGGAAACAAAGTTGTCTGCTAGGTTTGTTAGGAACCTGTTGGAACTTCCACTTGGTGCACAGTTTGTTTCTGTCAGCCTCCGATTCAATTAAGTGTATTTCTACTACTAGATTCTCTGACTGTTTTATTACCTTGTTAAAAGTCTGCTCTACTGACTGACTTATATGCTTTATGGAGGAGGGGGAGGTTTTCACTGTTTCCAGCGTCAGCTGACATTGCATGTGGGGGAGAGGAAAGAAAAGCCCTTTGCAAAATAGATGTTTTGAATTATTCTGGCGCGTGAATATAACGGCAGCTGCTGGCTTCACATTCCATCCAGAAGATTGACAGAGGGAGAATATCGGAAGTGAATCTACACGTGGCCGAGGAGGAAGAAGACATTGGACTATTACTGTATTGACCTCTAGTAGGGGGAGGGTTCAGGAGAGAATATGACTCTGTGGTTTTGATTTACTTCCAGTTCCAGCGTTGCTTCCACCGCATCCAGACTCGTATGATATAAATTACCAAATTCTTCAACATGATGAAGTTGGGTTTTTATTTTCTCAAACACTGATCTGGGGCAGGCTGACAGTTTCCCAGTTGATGTCAGGGTAGTTAAAATCCCCCATTACTACTGTGATGTGCTTCCTACATACCTTAGATAGCTGACTAGCAAAAAGTTCATCTACTTCCTCTGTTTGGTTGGGTGGCCTATAATATAGACCTATGGCAATATCATTTTTCACCCCTTTTATATTGACCCAAATACATTCAAGATGATTTTCATCATTGTTGTGCTCTATTTCTGTAGAGATGTAGTTATTTCTTATATATAGTGCAACTCCACCTCTTCTTTTATTTAGTCTATTTTTTTTAAATAATTTATATCCCTCTAGCTGTATGTCACATTTGTCAGTTTCATCCCACCAAGTTTCTGTAATGGCAACAATATCATATCTGTCCTCATTTACTTGAATTTCTAATTCACCCTGTTTATTCCTCATACTCTGTGCATTGGTGTATAGACATTTGAGTCCATTTTGATTGACCTTGTGTTTATTGCATTGACCATTGTTCCTGCAAAGCAGCTGGCAGCCCCAGCAGTCACTCGAAGCCAAGCAAAAACAGACTCGCCCATACCTGGCGATTTGACTGAACTGTTAAAAGAAGCCCTGAAAACTGACACTTGGTTTTTAGCCCACTCAAACGAATGCACCGTCCGGGATGGACTTGCTTGGGTGGGTGCCAAGCTGTATGTCCCTGCCAACCTGAGGGGGACAATTTTGCAACATTGCAATTACGCTAAAGTGGCTGGACATTTTGGTTTTGTGAAAACTTTGCATCTACTGAAAAGGCAATTCTGGTGGCTGGCTCTAAAGAAAGACATAGAAGCTTACATAGTGAGTTGCCCTGTGCCCTGTGTGTGCAGCATCAAAGAGACTGCCAGGGAAGCCCCCGGGACTATTGGGCCGTGATAGCTCAGGCTGTTAAGAAGCCTGTTATTAGAACACAGCAGCCTGCAATTACTGCAGGTTCAAGCCCGGCCCAAGGTTGACTCAGCCTTCCATCCTTTATAAGGTAGGTAAAATGAGGACCCAGATTGTTGGGTGGGCAATAAGTTGACTTTGTAAAAAATATACAAATAGAATGACACTATTGCCTTATACACTGTAAGCCGCCCTGAGTCTTCGGAGAAGGGGGGGATATAAATGTAAACAAAAAACAAAACAAAAAAAACAAAAAAAAATTACAAGGTGTCGCCAGACCTGGAGCTCCATGGAAGGACAGATCCATGGATTTCATTGTTGAACTGCCCAAGAGAGGGGGGAATACCATGATTTGGGTGGTTACTGATTTGTTCTCTAAACAAGATCATTTTATTCCCTGCCTGCCCCAAAATATGGTTACACTGTTTGTCAAACATGTGTATAGACTATATGGGGCCCCTGAGTGAATAATCTCTGACCAAGAGGTCTAGTTTACCTCCCAATTCTGGAAGGAGTTTCTGAAATTATTAAACTCCACCCAAGGATTAAGCTCCTCCCATCATCCTCAAACTAATGGGGCTCGTGAAAGAACCAATTCAGTTTTAGAACAATATCTCAGATGTTATATAAATTACCAACAAGACAACTGGGCGGACTTGCTGCCTTTTGTAGAGATCGCCTATAACAGTTTTATCCATAGCAGTATGGGTTTCAGCAGGACTTTGTACCAATCCCAGAACTGCCTGGAGAGAAACCACCTATACCATCATTAGCTGATTGGATTGAGCAAGTACATAGTACATGGGTAGTGACACGCAAGGCTTTAGATTGGTGTTTATGAGGCACCAATCTCATAAGAAACATGCTAATAAGAAAAGAGCTCTAGCTAGGGACTTCCAAGTAGGGGACAAAGTGTTTTTATCTACCAAATACTTACAAACTACCCAAAAGTGAAAGAAACTTGGCCCTAAGTATGTGGGACCTTTCCCCATTGTAAGAGTAGTGAATCCAGTCACTGTACAATTAGAATTGCCAAAACCTCTGCGGAGAATAATAATAATAATAATAATATTTTAATTTGTATACCGCCCTTCTCCCGAAGGACTCAGGGCGGTGAACAGGCAGATAAAATACAAGCATATACAATAATTAAATCAACCCTTAAAAAACTGATTTAAATATGCCCCAAAATTAAAATAATATACACCCCCATAAAATTACAAAAATTTAAGAACCCATCACATTCAATTAAAATTAAAGATAAAAATCAAGCTAGTCCAGCCATCTGAAATAAATAGGTTTTAAGTTCGCGGCGAAAGGTCCCAAGGTCAGGTAGTAGTCGAAGCCCGAGGGGAAGTTCATTCCACAGGGTCAGATCCACCCAGTATTTCATGTGAGCCTGCTACGAACATATTTCCTCTCTCCAACCTGAACCCTCCTCTCCGTCTGTTCCAATTCTCATAGAATGGGTGAATAACAAAACCATGAAGGCTCCTAAAAAACTACTATTATTTTATTCATAATATCCTAATAAACCCTAATTTAACCTCTGATTTTCTTTTCTAGG
The DNA here is from genome assembly GCF_028640845.1 of Ahaetulla prasina. Taxonomy (NCBI): domain Eukaryota; kingdom Metazoa; phylum Chordata; class Lepidosauria; order Squamata; family Colubridae; genus Ahaetulla; species Ahaetulla prasina. The sequence continues at coordinate 27,439,647 of NC_080547.1, read as the reverse complement.
ACTAACGTCTTCCTGCAGGAGGGCCGAATGTCAGCCTCCGCTCGCTACAAGTTACTGTTTTATTGCTAGGAGTTAATTATTTATTTATTTATTTATTTATTTTTCAAATTTATATACCGCCCTATCTCCCTAAGGACTCAGGGCGGTTCACAGGCAGTTAAAATACATATAAATACAAGTTAAAAACAACAATTAAAAAACTTATTCTATTGCCGAATTTAAAAAACAATATAAATAATAAAAAAACCCTTAAAACCAATAACTTTAAAATCTAATCCAGTCCCGCGCAGATGAATAAGTGCGTTTTAAGCTCGCGACGAAAGGTTCGGAGGTCCGGAAGTTGACGAAGTCCTGGAGGGAGTTCGTTCCAGAGGGTGGGAGCCCCGACAGAAGGCCCTTCCTGGGTGTCGCCAGACAGCACTGCCTAGCTGACGGCACCCTGAGGAGTCCCTCTCTGTGAGAGCGCACGGGTCGGTGAGAGGTATTTGGTAGCAGTAGGCGGTCCCGTAAATAGCCCGGCCCTATGCCATGGAGCGCTTTAAAGATTGTCACCAACACCTTGAAGCGCACCCAGAAGGCCACAGGTAGCCAGTGCAGTCTGCGCAGGATAGGTGTAACACGGGAGCCCCGAGGGGCTCCCTCTATCACCCGCGCAGCCGCGTTCTGGACCAACTGAAGCCTCCGGATGCCCCTCAAGGGGAGCCCCATGTAGAGAGCATTGCAGTAATCCAGGCGAGACGTCACGAGGGCGTGAGTGACCGTGCATAAGGCATCCCGATCTAGAAAGGGGCGCAACTGGCGCACCAGGCGAACCTGGTGGAAAGCTCTCCTGGAGACGGCCGTCAAATGGTCTTCAAAAGACAGCCGTTCATCCAGGAGAATGCCCAGATTGGCCACCCTCTCCATCGGGGCCAGTGACTCGCCCCCAACAGTCAGCCGAGGACTCAGCTGACTGTACCGGGATGCCGGCATCCACAGCCACTCAGTCTTGGAGGGATTGAGCTTGAGCCTGTTTCTCCCCATCCAGCCCCGTACGGCTTCCAAACACCGGGACAGCACTTCGATAGCTTCATTGGGGTGGCCCGGTGTGGAAAAGTACAGCTGGGTGTCATCAGCGTACAGCTGGTACCTCACACCGAAGCCACTGATGATCTCACCCAGCGGCTTCATATAGATGTTGAACAGAAGGGGCGAGAGAATCGACCCCTGCGGCACCCCACAAGTGAGGCGCCTCGGGGCCGACCTCTGCCCCCCTGTCAACACCGTCTGCGACCGGTCGGAGAGATAGGAGGAGAACCACCGATAAACGGTGCCTCCCACTCCCAATCCCTCCAACCGGCGCAGCAGGATACCATGGTCGATGGTATCGAAAGCCGCTGAGAGGTCTAATAGGACCAGGACAGAGGAACAACCCCTATCCTGGCCTCCAGAGATCATCCACCAAGCGACCAAAGCCGTCTCCGTGCTGTAGCCGGGCCGGAAACCGGACTGGAGCGGGTCTAGATAGACAGTTTCATCCAGGTGCAGGAAACTGATATGCCACCATACTCTCTACAACCTTCGCGCGAGCGGGTTGGAGACGGACGATAATTACCTAAGACAGCCGGGTCCAGGAGGCTTCTTGAGGAGGGCCTCACCACCGCCTCTTTCAAGGCGGCGGAAGACTCCTCGAACAAGGAGGCACTCGTAATCGCCTGGAGCCAGCCTCGTGTCACCTCCTGAGTGGCCAGCACCAGCCAGGAGGCACGGGTCCAGTAAACACGTGGTGGCATTCAGCCTACCCAACAACCTGTCCATGTCCTCAGCCACAGGGTCAAACTCATCCCAACAAATGTCACCAAGACCACCCTCAGGCGCCTCATCTGAATCGCGCAATTTTGGTCTAGACCGTCTCGAGCTGAACGATTTTATCGTATAGATAACCGTTAAACTCCTCAGCACGTCCTGCAAGGTCATCCCGCTCCCCTGGTGAAGGAGGCGGGTCACCCGAAAAAGGCGGCTGGGCGGTTATCTGCCGGCGCAATGAGGGAGGAGGCGTAGCAACGCCTCGCTTCCCTCAGTGCCACTAGGTAGGTCCTAGTATGGGACCTAACTAGTGTCGATCAACTTCTAAACGGCTAGACCTCCAGGAGCTCTCTGGCGTCTTCTCCGGCGTTTCATCCCCTCAGCTCCTCGGAGAACCAAGGGCGGTTGGGATCTGCGCCGGGTCAGAGGCCGCAGAGGCACGACACGGTCTAAAGCCCCAGCCGCAGCCCGTTGCCAGGCTGCGGCTAGTTCCTCTTCCGTGCCGTGAGCCAGACCCTCAGGAAGTGGCCCAAGCTCCGTCCGGAACCTCTCCGGGTCCATCAGGCGCCTGGGGCGGAACCAACATTGTGGTTCCGTCTCCCTGCGGTGTTGAGTGGTGGTCAGAAAGTCCAGGCGAAGGAGAGAGTGATCTGACCATGACAAAGGTTCTATGACTACATCTCTCAAATCCAGATCCTTCAACCACTGACCAGAGATAAAAATAAGATCCAGAGTGCCACCCCCGATGTGAGTGGGGCCATCAACTACTTGAGTCAGGTCCAAGGCCGTCATGGAAGCCATGAACTCCTGGGCCACTGTCGATGACGAGCCGGCAGATGGCAAGTTAAAGTCCCCCATGACTAAAAGTCTGGGGGTCTCCACTGCCACCCCGACAAGCACCTCCAGGAGCTCGGGCAGGGCAGCTGTCACGCAGCAAGGAGCCAGGTACGCGACCAGCAAGCCCATCTGACACCTATGACCCCATCTCACAAAGAGGGATTCACACCCGGCGATCTGAGGTACAGTGGTCTCCCTCGGCTCTAGACTCTCTTTAATAGCAACCGCCACCCCCCCACCCCTACCCTGGGCCCTCAGCTGATGGAATGCACGGAAACCCGGTGGGCACATTTCGACCAGGGGCACGCCCCCTTCAGTGCCCAACCAGGTCTCCGTAACGCCTATAAGATCCGCGGCGCCCCCCTGGATAAGATTGTGTATTAGGGGGGCCTTATTGGCCACGGACCGTGCGTTGCATAACATAAGACGAAGGCCCAGGCTCTGAGGGTCTTGACCATCCGGGCAGGAAAAGTCAGAGGATCGGGCACGCGATCGCTTGCAGACATCGAACGCGTGACCCCTAGAACGATACGATCCCCCTTCCGCCATATCTGCCCCTCCCACTTACCGTGCAAATGGAACCACCCTCACAAAAAGGAACACATTCCCCCCCCCATAACCTCCGAACCCACTAAATAATCACCACGAGCGCGCGCAGGGACTGGTTTCCCTCCCGACGGGCTACCCCCAACACCCGCCCTAACCCTCCCACCCCTTAAAAATGCCCTATCTAAAACACCCCAAAGGCTCTTTCTCTTCGCATGCCACCACTGTGGGTCCCAAGACCCGTCATTGAGGCCGGCCCTTGGTAGTGAGACGGGCCATTCCTGCGAGGCGGGGGCACCTCGCAGGCGCAAGAGTTCATGTGCAGCGTAACGCATAGAAAAGTACGAATCGGTGAGGGTGCTAAGATGGTAACATCCCAGATGGTAAGACGTTAAAAGATGGATCCTCCAACGGATGTCCAGATGTCAAAGAGGACAAATAAAGCTGGAACCAGATGAAGATGATAAGCCCAGGTAAACAGGCCGGCAGCCTCCATGGTAAACCTATGGAAAATGTTTCTACAGAAGGTCTTAATCAGGTAGAAATGGCTGTCAGTCTGTTCATAGTCCATAGTCCAATCCAGTCCAGTTAGTCCATAGTCCAATCCACTGCAATTAGTTTATTGCAGTGGGTAATATATCTTCTGATTGTGGCCTAGCTCACTATGGCTGTCATAGTAAAAAGGGGGGGGGGAGACAATGGAGGTTGGAAGAGAAACGAAACTTTAAAATGAATAGTTTTCTTCAAATGTGTTCATAGCTAGAAGGTCGGCTGATAACATACACAGCTAAAGGCCCGAGCATACCAGAGGGATGAAACCATCTGAAGATGCACCCCACGTGGCACCTAAGGGGAACATGGATAGGACAAGACTGACTGGTCTACCAGGGGGAGGGCTTGAGGCTTATTTCTTATATCTGTATTCCGTGCCAATTACCTCAGAGCTTGCTTTCACTTTGTTTGCTTTCAGGTCATACTCAGTAAAAGTACCTGTTCTGTCCTCCTTCACCTCCGTCCGAGTGATGGCTTAATTATTTGGCACTATCAGCTCTGGCAGCAGAATAGCGAACATCTGCCAAGTTCTCTGATATCTCCCTCGACGCTGGTGAGTCGCTTCAGCTCTCAGTTAATCAGTTGATTTGCCGGCTATGAAGAGACACAGCAGTGCTCACTGCCTTTATATCCTGTAGGGTGTGGCTCCATGACTCAGCACTTCCTAGGTCTGCCCCACCCCTGCTTCTGTTGTTCCCTCCTCTCCTGCCTACAAAACCTAGGATCCAACTACGCCTGATTGCTATCAGCTGGGTCTGAAGGTGTGGCCTGGGGGGGAAAGAATCAGGGGATGGAGGCCTCATTATCACTTCCACCTGGCCTGCTTCTGGCTCCTGGAACTGAGCCAGGGAAGCTGGTGCTCCCGAGGTAAGTCCTGACGGCTCTTCCCCCTCACTTTTCAAGTCACTTTCTGGCAGCAAGCGCAGCTCCAAGTCACTTTCTGTCAGGAGGCCCAGCTCGGGGGGCGCAGACACAACAGGACCTTTCTCTACTAACCATGGAGTTGGGGTTTTTCTTTCTTGTGTATTGAAAGGAGGCATTCCGGACAGCTAGCATCTTCCCCTGGGCACCCAAAAATGGCACTCTTAGTTCTACTGGGATAGTCATGGTGCCCCCACATTGACTTACCAAGGGATCATCGTTGATGTCAGTTTTGGTTTTGCTGTCATCTGCGATGGTCAGAGTTCCCAACACCCCCAGGCCTGGGGAAGTGAACACATTGACTTCCACCCCCTTCAGGCCCAGCTCACAACTCTTGTCTTGAGGCTTGTCAGTGTTCTGTCTGCTTCCCCACTTCAGACTCACGAGCTGGCCTTCAGCCAGTGGATTCATGGCTCTTTTTTTTTTAATTGAAAAAGTTTTACAAAAACAATTAAATTTCCCCCCCTCCCCCCCTTCCCCCCTCCCTCCAAAACCCCCCTGCCCCCCCGGACTTCCCGGAGCAAACACAAGGTATAGTTCATTAAACAAACAGTCATACATTAAATTTTTTAAAATCCAACACAATTATAATCCTTCTCTCTCACATAATCTGACTTTCTTTCATTAAAATCAAAAACAACATCCTTCATTCAAAGTGCTATCTTTCAAGAAGGCTGAGATTTTAGCCCATCTCAGCCAAATTGGAAACTTTCAATATCCATTCTTCTATTGTGGGTAATTCTTTTTTCTTCCAATATTGTCCAATCAACAGTCTTGCTGCTGTTATTAAGTTCAAAATCAATTTAGTCTCAATCACTGTACAGTCCATTGTTATTCCCAAAAGAAAAAATTGCGGTAGGAACTTTATCTTCTTCTTCAGAACATTCTGCATAATCCACCAGATTCTTATTCAGAAAGACTTAATTTTCTTACAAGTCCACCATACATGAAAATATGTAGCATCATCACAATTACATCTCCAACATTTCGCTTGCATATCTGGATACATACATGATAATTTCTTAGGATCTAAATGCCATCTATAAAACATCTTATAAAAATTTTCCCTTAAATTCTGCGCTTGTGTAAATTTAACATTTCTAACCCAAATTTTTTCCCATGTTTCCAACATTATTGGTTCTTGAATATTCTGTGCCCATTTTATCATACAATCCTTTATTAAATCTCTTTCAGAATCTATTTCTATCAACACAGTATACAATCTCTTTATATGCCCCTGGGTTTGATTTCTAATTTGTTTAACCAAATTTTCTTCATTTTGAATAATACCAATTTTCTGATCTTCTTTCCATCTAGCCTTTAACTGTCCATATTGAAACCAAGTATAATTCCTCCCTTCTTCTTTTAATGTATCCAAAGATTTTAGTTGTAGATTTCCCCTCTCATTGTATAAAAGATCTTTATAAGTAATCATTTCTTGTTCCTGTTCTATATTTATATTCTCTACTGCGTGCCGAGGACTTGCCCATATAGGAATTTTATAATTTAACTTGTAATAATATTTTTTCCAGACACGCAGAAGAGAAATTCTCAACACATGATTCTTAAAAGCTTTATCTACTTTCTTATCATACAATAAATATGCATGCCAACCATATAATAAATCATAACCTTCTATATTCAAAATCCTTTCCTCTGTCAAATTAAACCAATCACTTATTACCGAAAGAACAACTGCTTCATAATACAGTTTTAAATTAGGCATTTTTAATCCTCCTCTTTCCCGTGTATCTTGCATTATTTTCATTTTGACTCTCGCTTTTTTCCCTTCCCATATAAATTTATTAATTCCAATCTGCCATTCTTCCAAATTTTTATCTTTCTTAATTATTGGTATCATCTGAAACAAGAACAAGAATTTAGGCAAAACATTCATTTTTATAGCTGCTATTCTCCCCAACAAAGATAATTGTAATTTTTTCCAAGTATTCATTTCCTTCTGAATTTTTTTCCATAACACATCATAATTATTCTTATACAATTTTACATTTGATGAAGTAAGAAAGACTCCTAAATATTTAACCTTTTTTACAATTTCAAATCCTGTTATTTCCTCTAGTTTTTCTTTCTGGTTCTTAGTCATATTTTTGGTTAATACTTTTGTTTTATTTTGATTCACTTTAAACCCTGAGACCCTTCCATATTGATTAATTACTTCCAACAAATATACACTCGAATTTATAGGCTGAGTCAACATAACAACCAAATCATCTGCAAATGCTCTAACTTTGTATTCGTGTCTTCTAATTCTAATACCCTCTATCTCCCTTAACTCTCTTATCTTATCCAATAAAGGTTCCAAAGACAAAATAAACAATAAAGGTGATAAAGGACACCCCTGCCTTGTTCCTTTCACAATTTTAAAACTATCTGTCAAACTACCATTAATTATTATCTGAGCTGTTTGCTCTCCATAAATTGCCCTAAGTATTCGTATAAAACCATTTCCAAATTGCATTTTGTCTGTTAATTTAAATAAAAATTCCCAATGCAAACGATCACTTTTTAAATTTTATCCTGTTGAAATCGCACTTTACCCTTGTATTCAATTCTTTCAATAGTACGTGCTTTCTGTCTTTTCCTTAACATATAAGCCAACCACCTCCCTGATTTATTGGCATTACAAAAGGTATTATGTTTAGCATATTGTATATTGGTTGCCACCTGATCTGCCATTAACATATTAAATTGACTCTGTAATATCTTTATCGCTTCAGTAGTTTTTAAATCATGTGGATTATATACCAATAATTGTTGTTTCCTCTGAATTTCCTCTTCTAAATCCCTACGCTGTTTTTGTAATTTTCTCCTCTGTCTACTATTAATATATATCAAATTTCCTCTCATAAAGGCCTTGCTAGCGTCCCACACCATTTCTATCGAAGTTCCCTTACCCAAATTATAATCAAAAAATTCTTTCATTTGTTTTTTACATTGATTTACATTATCCTCATATCTATACAAATTTTCATTTATTCTCCATGATCTTCTTCCACCTTCATATTGCAACTCCATCCATACCGGACTATGATCAGTTAAACACCTTGGAAATATCTTTGTTTTCCTAACCCTAGAAAGCAAGTCATTGGTAATTAATATAAAATCAATACGTGAAAAAGATTAATGCCTATCCGAAAAATAAGTATAATCTCTATCATCAAAATTCTGCCTTCTCCATATATCTTTCAACTCAAAATCTTCCATCAAATCAAAAAAAGATTTAGGCAGTTTTGCATGCATAGGAATTTTCTTAGAAAGAGTTCTTTTATCTTTTCTAATATCCATTACACCATTCCAATCCCCTAATATAATAAATGTTTTATAGTCCCAAAGAGTCAATTTTTCATGTAACAGTTTATAAAATTTTTCTTGTTGTTGATTAGGTGCATATATGCCAATCACAAGTGTCTTTTTTCCTTCTAAAATCAATTCAATAGCAATATATCTTCCTCGAATATCCGTTTCAATTAATTTAGCTGATATATTTTTCTTCAAATATATAACTATACCATTTTTGTTATTCGGAGCAGAAGAAACAAAATGCTTACCTAATTTCAAATTAATCAAATATTTCTGATCTGATAATTTTATATGTGTCTCTTGCAAACATATCACATCATTTTTAAATTGTTTCAAATAATGGAATATTTTTCTTCTTTTCTGTGCTGAATTTAAACCATTAACATTCCATGTCAAAAATTTATTTGCCATCACTGGCCTCTTAAAGCTTCTGAGCAATTAGCTGAAGACTCTCACTCTTCGGCTTGGCTCCTCCCACAGCTTCAGTAGTAGAATCCCGTTCCTGTCTTTGAAGTCGTTCTATCTCTACCTCTATCTCCTTATGCCTAATAGCTCCCCTTGTCACTCTTTGTTCTTGAGGTTGTTCTTGAGGTACTGACATCACAGGTGCAGTTTCAGCTTCCCCACTCTGTTTCTCTTGAAGACTTTTATCCACTGTTTCTACATCCACTTTCAATACATTAAAAAGAAAATCTTTTGCTTTCAACTCAGTATCAATTCGATATCTCCTGCCTTGAAAAAATACTGTTAAGCCAATTGGAACCTCCCATCTATATTGAATCTGATGCTTCTTAAGCTCTTGTGTAAAAAACCTAAAATCCCTTCTATCCTTTAACATTTTAGCAGGGATCTCTTTCAAAACCAACACCTCCTGTTCTGCTATTTGCAATTTCTTTTGGTATGTAGCTTGCAGAATCTGATTTCTTATTGTAGAAGTCAAATCATAAATTACAATGTCTCTTGGGAGCTTTTTCTGCCTCGCTACCCAAGAATTAACCCTATATGCCTTATCAATTTGAAAATCAACTTCTCGAGGGTCCATTCCTAACATTTCAGCTAAAGCTTCTGATATAACTTTTTAAAGATCTTCTTCCTTCCAGTCTTGAAAACCCCTAATTCTCAAAGGCTTCTCCAACGCTCTATATTGCAATACCACCACATGGTCCTCATTTTTATCCACTTTATTTTGGAGCTCTCCAACTTTATTATCCAAATACTGATTTGCTTGACTAATTACTTCTACTTTATCCTCCATTACTTCCAAATTTTTTGCCAAACCTTGAAAAACCATCAATAAATCTTCTCTAATTTTTTTATTAGTCTCTTTAATTTCTTCCCTAAGTTGATCCTTCAGACCATGAATATTATTCATAATTTCTTTAAATCGCTCTTCAGAAACTCTATTCTGTTCCTTTAACATATCTTCTAAGTTAGTTTCAGACCCCCTTCTCGTCATGGGAGCTTTTGGTGGCTTAGAAGCCATTTTAATTTAAGTAAAGTCTCTAATTAGAATTGTAAAATCTCAACGTCTCAAAAAGTCTCAAATTAAAGTTGTAAAATAAAAACTTTCACCTTGCCTCCTATGGAGAGCTTCTATTCAGCCAAAATCCACAAAGACGAACTTCCTTTCTCTCACAATCAGCCTCCAATCCACTTCCTCTCAGACGCCATTTCTTCCTTCACTAAGTTAAAGTGAAAAAGTTTTCCCCTTTTTTAAAAAGAAGTAGAAGTCAGCTCTCTTCTTGCTTCCCCAGTAATCGATCACTTGTATTTGTCCCGTCTGCTTTTAGTTATTCAAAACGGAATCAATGGAGCAGAGATGAGCGTCTTCCTCTTGTCCTGCCTAATTAGCAGGATTGAGCCAAGTCTGGAGTAGGGCTGGATTAAGCAGGCACCCCTCCGAGACTCTGCATAAGAAAGCAGAGCCCCTGAAGCAATCTTCTGCTATCCAGCCACTCTTCGCTATTCTCTTTCACCCAGAGAAAAGCTTTGAAGCTGGCTAACAGCTGTTCTCCGCTGTTTCACCAGCTTTTACAGAATCTCAGTTCGAGACGCCATTCCAGACATCCTCCGGGGAAGACGGAAGCCACCGGAAGCCCGATTCATGGCTCTTATCAGTCCTTGCAGAGAAATTGCAGCTGCCTGCCAAAGTTCAAACAAATGACTTATGTAGTAAGACTTTCAGCTCTTTTTGAAATGGTTCAGCTAAACTTTACTTCCCGTGGAGTGAGAGCAGCCCCAAAGCTCCTGCCCCACCCTTCCTTTTGATGATGCCGCCTCTCTAATCTTCTGAAGCACGGGTCAAGCCAAGCTTGATTATTATTATTATCAGCTGGGTCTGAAGGTGTAGCCTGGGGAAGGGAGGAATCATGGGATGACCGCCTCATTACATCCTCCAACTGGTCTGGTTCTGGCTCCTGGAGCCGAGCCAAAGGAATCGGTACTCCCAAGGTAAGCCTTACTGGCCCTTCCCCCTCACTCTCGGAGTCACTTTCGGGCATGGGGCCAGGTTCGAGGGCTGGAGTTACAACAGTCAGCTTTCTTCCCTCCAGCAGGGGTCTGCCGAGAGCCAAGTTTGGAGAGACAATCAGTTGCTCAGTGCCCCTCTTTTCCACATCGGAAGCAGGCGGTGGACCTAGGCTTTGAGGTTGCCCCCCCTTTGGACATCTGAAGCTTCCTCTTGGGGGAGGTGAGGTAAGGTTTGTTCCAATTCCGGCCACCACGGTAGTGATCCCTGGCCAGTCAATCTCCATGTCGCCAGCCATCACATACCAGAGTTGGAAATCTCAAGGGGCCCCTTGGTAGCAGCAAGCCTTGTAGACATCAAGGCCATCCTTCTAACACTCCATCAGTGCCTCCTGGGACCACCCCCTCATGTGGCACACCAGCTCATGAAACTCTTGGGTGTATTCTGCCACTGATCTCCATCCCTGTTACCTTATGCCTCCCATCGACCCGTACGCTCCCACAGAGAGGGCCTTCTCAGGGTGCCGTCCGCCAAACAATGTTGGCTGGTGGCCCCCAGGAGTAGGGCCTTCTCTGTGGGAGCACCGACGCTCTGGAACGAACTCCCCCCTGGCTTACGTTAAGTGCCTGATCTTCGGACCTTTCGTCGTGAGCTAAAAACATATTTATTCATTCAAGCAGGACTGGCATAAATAGTGGTTTTTAAATTGGGGTTTTAATAATATTTTAAATTTTTAAATCTTTTAATTATCGGCCATTTAGTAATAGTTTATTTTAATTTCTTTTAATTGTATATACTCTGTATTTTATTTCGGCTGTACACTGCCCTGAGTCCTTCGGGAGAAGGGCGGTATAAAAATTTAATAAAATAAATAAATAAATAAAAATCCCTGATTTATAGACTTCATCCTGATTCTGGCCTTTCGCTCAGCTAGGGGGTCCTCAAACTGCTCTTCAAGTGCTTCCATAAACTGGTCATAGTTTCTCAACAGGGGGGAATTGTCATCATGGAAGCCCACCCACCATTCAGCAGCTATTCCCTCAAGGGCCATGGTGACGCATCTCACACGGGCAGCTTCTGATGTGAAATCCTCTCCATACTCTTCCATGTAATTTCACACTTGAGATAAGAAGAATCCCAATGCCTTGGAATCCCCTCCATATTTTACTGTCAGTGGTGGAAGCTTTGGAATCTGACGCCTCTGGGCTCCTGCCCCCTCACCGGGGTGGCCTGGGTTACAACCTCAGCCTGAGACCCAGCAACCTGCTCTCTCTCTGCCTGGCCTCTGGGAATCTCTTTTATGCTTGCTGAAGCTTCTGCTTTCCCCCTTGGGTTTTCAATCTCCTCCTTTAACCGGTCCCACATACCTTTTGCGGGCTTTACGACTCTCAAGGGCCTCTTTCAAAAGCTGCAAGGCTTGAGTCAGCAGGAGGTCTTCTTTGTTCTCCTCCTGCTGAGCTGCCTCTCCACACTGGCATCTGGTAACTGTCACCCCTGAGGGGATTTCCTCTAGAGGTTCCATCCTGCTGACACCCAGAAACCACTTAGCTCTGACTGGTTTTTCTTCAAGCTGTAATTCTGACATCCACTCCGAAACCTCCCCATAATGCCTGGGCTGAGAGGGGGTAGATCAAGTAGCTCCCATGTCTTCCTGGTCACTGTCTTGGTAAGACATTCTTGGCTCAGCCTCCACGATAGAGCTTTCTCCAGGATGGCTTCTAAAGAAGACCTTGCTTAATGTCAGTTGTGCCTCTACTCAAAACTCAAGAAAGAAAATCCCCAATTCCACGTTTGTAGAGAAAGGTACTTTGCTATCCCATAGAGACAGTGAATATGAACTGAATGCAACGAAAGAAAAGCAAGATCTAAAGCAATAGGCGTGAAAATTAGATATTGATAGCAATCCCAAATCCCACACCCCAAGGACCCAGGTTGAGTGTCCAATCCACAACTCCCCAAGGTGTCATGTGAGGCTTTTCTTCAGGCTGCCCCAATCTATCTGGTATGCCAGAACAGTTGACCTTGACAGCTATCAGTTCCTTCCACAGCTGCTTGAAGCCTGTGAGAAGTTTCTTCCCTTTTCCTCGAGATGTTTCACCAGCTCACTTCTCCCTTCCAAATACCAGCAAAACCTCCCCCCTCCCATTACAATGGCAGCCGATAGCAAGCAAGTATCATAGGCAGAGGCTGACACTCCAGAAGATAGACTTAATGTATAGAAGGATCTTGACAGACTTGAATATTGGGCACTATCTAACAAAATGAAATTTAATGGTGAAAAAAGTAAGGTTCCACATTTAGGCAAGAAAAACAAAATGCACAGGTACAGTATATGTGGTACCTTGCTCAATAGTAGTAACTGTAAGAGAGATCTTGGAATCCTAGTGGACAACCATTTAAATATGAGCCAGCAGTGTGCAGCAGCTGCCAAAAAAGCCAACACAGTTCCAGGGTGCATAAACAGAAGGATAGAATCAAGATCACTTGAAGTGTTAATACCACTTTATAATGCCTTGGTAAGAAACAGCACTGGCTCTTTGGCTTTGAAATGGAAATGAGCTCCACTCCCTAGAATCGGGAACGACTACCACATTTGTGCGAGGGGAACCTTTACCTTTAAGGCCACACTTGGAATACTGCATTCAGTTTTGGTCACCACGATGTAAAAAAGATATGGAGACTCTAGAAAGAGTGCAGGGAAGAGCAACAAAGATGATGAGGGGACTGGAGTCCATATGCAGAACGATTGCAGGAACTGGGTATGTCTAGAATAGAAGGACTAGGGGAGACATGATAGCAATGTTCCAATAGCTTAGGGGCTGCCATAAAGAAGAGGGAGTCAAACTATTCTCCAAAGCACCTGAGGGTAGAACAAGGAGCAATGGGTGGAAACTAATCAAGGAAAGAAGCAACCTTGAACTAAGGAGAAATTTCCTGACAGTTAGAACAATTAATCTGTGGAACAACTTGCCTCCAGAAGTTGTAAATGCTCCAACGCTGGAAGTTTTTAAGAAGAGGTTGGAGAACCGGGGGTGTGGACAGTGTCGCGGTGGTACGGTGTGGATTCCGGGGCTCTGGGAAAATGCCGATATCCCAGCTGAACAGGGGATCCCTAGTGGATCATAGCTATCCCATAGAGACAGTGAAGAATAGAGGCGCAGGCTGGTGTGAACAGGAAAGTTGCAAGTTCCCTGGAGTGCCAGCGTTAGCCTCTGATCCAGCAACGTGGGAAGACAGCCATTGGGAGCTGTCAAAAGCCGGGGCGGCCACATGGAAGATTTGAGCAGGAGCAATGATTGAATGGAGTATTGTTACGGATGAGTGACTGGCCAACTCACAGGTAAGAAGGACACATTTTTAAAGTTTGAAAGAAGCTCCAACCTGAAATTAGCAGCTAATTGGCATGCAGGAATTCAAAGTGAAAAAACAAAAAACAAAGAAGAATTTTAATTTCAAAGCCCTAAAAGAACTTTCCATCTGGATTTAAAATTGGACTTGGAAGAAATTAAAAATAATAAAAGAAAAAGGAAACTGAGGAAAAAGCATATTTTAATAACAAAAGGATTTAATTGAAGAGGAAGTAATTATCTTTGTGGATTAACAATTGAGATTTTGTTGCCGGGGGATTTGTGAATTGAAGAGAGAGACAACTACTGTTGGAAAAAAAAGCATTGCATTACTTAGATCATTGTGGGAAATGCCTGGCGGAGTATTTGTTTAAACAGTTGGAACACAATTTCGAAAAGAGGTAGAAAGAATAAATTGGACTGTCAGCTTTGGAAGCCATACTAGGCTAAAGGCTTCCACACTGCCACTTTCTCCTGTGTGTAAAAGTAGGGGGGGGTTAGTAAAAGGGGCCATTAGACATAATAACATTCTTCCTGCCGGTCAAGATCAAGCCAGGACTGCATCTGGAGAAGGAGTGGTCGAAGTGATGTCTCAAGATGGGATGGTTGGTGATTGGAGCATGTGATCGGCAAAGGGGTTCAGGGATGGTGGTTTTGAAGTGTGTTTCACTGAGGGAAGACCAGGATCTTCCTGATTCAGATTTCCCCAGTTGTGCCAGTTTACCTATCCTAGTAACAGAACTTTGAAAGATGCTTGCTTCGGAGTCTTTACTAAAAGAGGGGGTTTTCTGGAACACTGACACGGACATTATTTAGAAAGAAAAAAGAGACATTAGATGGACTTGAATTTGAATTATACATAAGCTAAAATAATAAATCCAAAAATCCTTTCTCTTTAAATTGATAACATGGAGAATTGGGAGTATGAGTATGAGGAACTAAGGGAGATGCTTCAAATGGTTCAAGAATCATTTAAGGGAAATAAAGAAATGAAGAACTGGTTAGAATGTAAAAAAAAGGAAAAAGAAAATATGAGTGAGAAGCAAGAGGAACAAGAATATAATGTTGAAAAGGAAATAATTGAAGATAAAAAGATAGATGATTACACTGGGATTGACAGTGACAGAATAAAAATTGATAGTGGGAAATATCTTTCAAAAAAGAAGAGAGGAGAAGGAAATGGGAAAAGATTGAGAGGGAAAATTAAAAGAGTAAAAATTAGAGAAAGGGGTCAGAAAGGAAGATACAAGAAAAAGAAAAAGAAGATAAGATAATGGGAGAAAGGGAGGAAAACATTAAGAAATGGAATTTTGGAGAGACCGAAAAAAAATGGTTAAAAGGGGAAGAAAAATGGATAGCAGAAAGGAAATTAAAACATCAATAGGTTGATTTAAGGCAGTGGTTCTCAACCTTTATAGTGCTGCGACCCCTTTAATACAATTCCCCACGATGTGGTGACCCCTTTAATACAATTCCCCACGATGTGGCGACCCCAACCATAAAATTATTTTTGTTTTGAATTTATTGTTCCTGAAGCCATATTGGCTAGCGATCTGAACTGCTTGCGATTGCCTTGAGGCCGGAGGCATTAAAGCGGAGACTCCTCCCCCGTTAAGTTTATCGTGCCTGAAGCCAGATTAGGCTAGCGATTGGTAGTGATTGCAGCTGGCTTGAGAGGGAGACATCAGAGCAAAGATTTCTCTCTTTTTTAATTTATCGCGCCTGAAGCCAAATTCGGCTAGCGATTTGAAGAGCCTGCAGCTGGCTTGTGGAGTCAACCATTGGAGCGCGATTCTTCCACTCTCAAGTATACTTCCCATATTTCCGATGGTCTTACGTGACCCCTGGCAAATCGTCATTTGACCCCCAACGAGGTCGCGACCTACAGTTTGAGAACTGCTGATTTAAGGGAAGGATATTAGTAGTAGAAACTGTATGTAAGAAGTAAATTAGAAGAAATATATAGATTATTATAAAAGGGAAGTGAAATGAAGTATATGTAAGAAGCAAAAAAGAAGAAATATACTGTTTAATGTAAAATGGAGAAGTAGATGAAATATGAAAGATAAAATGGGTCATATGTTTTGCTGTCTGAGGATGCATGGATTGGAGAGAACTATAGTGGATGGTAAAAAAATATGTTTTAAATATTGAAAAGAACAAAGAAAGTAATTGAAATTAAGATATAAAACTGAAAAAGTTAGTACATGATATAAGGATGAAAAAAAATATGCAAGAAATAAAAAAGGAAGAAGTATACTGTTTAAGAAAAATAGACCAGCAGATGAAATGTGAAAGATAGAATGGTTTATAGGTGAAAATAATTGAAAAGTGAGATATTATAAAATTTAACAAAATTGAAATGCTAGTAAATGATGTATGCTAATGAAAGAGAAAAATAATTATTGAACTGGGAATAAGAATTTAAAGAAAATAAGAGGTGGAAGGTTGAACTAATTAAAACATTGTAAGGTAAAAATGGAATAAATTGAACGACATTGTTAATAATTAAAATTATATGAAGGGAATTCTGAGAAATATACTCAATAAATGGAAAAACTGAGGTTGTCTGGACACCATAGTGAAAAAATACTGAATTGAAAATGAATACAGCAATAGAGAGAGATAAGAAGGAGTAGAGAGACAGAAGAAAGGGAGAAGAAGAGAGAGGAAAAGAAGAAAGAGAAGAGGAGAGGAAGAAAGGGAGGGGAAATAAGAGTAGTAGAGAAGGCTAGATAGGGAGGAAGAAAGGAGGAGGGGGAGAAAGGATTGGGAAGTAGAGAAGGAGTAGGAGAGGAGAGGAGAAAGTAGGAAGGATAAAAGAAAGGAGGGAGAGGAAAGAGAAAGAGAAGAAAGATTGCTGTAAAACGAAAAAAGATGAAATGGAAGAAAGGCAACCGTGAACATGTTTGAATATATCAGGATAAAAACTGAATTATCTAAAAAATAATAAAAGAGAACATATATCAGTAAAAATGGAGAAATTAGAACGAGGGTGAAAGAAGATGTTATATAAACAAACATAGAAATAGAAACATAGAAATATTAAGATATGATTAAAAATATGGAAAAAGAACATTTTGACAGAAATTGTAACTAAGTAAAATGCATTTGGATATGTTAAGTTGTATAAGATATGATAAGGCCAATACTCTGTTCATAAAATATGTGTGTGTGTGTGTGTGGGGGGGGAAATCAATAAAAATTGATTCAAAAAAAGAGAAGATGTTGGAGAACCATTTGTCTGAAGTGGTGTAGGGTTTCTTGCCTAAGCAGGGACTAGAAGACCTCCAAACGACCGGTACGTTCTCACAGAGAGGGTCTCCTTAGGGTGCCGTCAGCCAAACAATGTCGGCTGGCAGTCCCCAGGGGGAAGGCCTTCTCTGTGTGGGCTCCTACCCTGTGGAACGAGCTTCCCCCTGGACTCCGACAACTGCCCGACCTTAGGACCTTTCACTGCGAACTTAAAACCTATTTGTTTCATCTTGCTGGACTGGCTTAATTTTTTAAAAAAACTTTTAAATGGATTTATTGGGGTTTTTAAATTTTAGTGATTTTATAAGGGTGTAATTGTATTTTAGCTTGGCCAACTGAATAAGTTTTTTAGGGGTAGTTTTTAATTATTGTATGGGTTTGTTTTGTATTTTAACTGGCTGTTCACCGCCCTGAGTCCTTCGGGAGAAGGGCGGTCTATAAATTAAATAATAATAATAATAATAATAATAATAATAATAATAATAATAATAATAATAATAATAATAATAATAATAATTATTATTATTATTATTATTATTATTATTATTATTATTATTATTATTATTATTATTATTATTATTATGGTCCCTTCCAACTCTGTTATTCTATTCTATCCTTTTGAAGTGAGTAAAATGAGGACACAGATTGTTGGGGGCAATATGCTGACTCTGTAAACTGCTTAGAGAGTGCTCTAAAACACTATGGAGCAGTATATAAATCTAAGCGCTGTTGCTATTGCTAGCAGTTAACACTGAATTTAATGAAAGAGGATATCCCTTTTTTCACAAGGAAGAGGATTTGAGAAATTGCAAGACAGTTGGATAATTCCAGGTACACCTTTTCTTTTTTCATCCTTTCTTTTTATTTCTTTGCTGGAAACCCACCCTGCTAAATATTTATGTCCCATTGAAAGTCCTGATTCTTTGCCTGGATCATTCTGCCTGCCCATCTCCTACTGGGTTGACATTTGATGCGATTCTTCACATCAGCTATTATGCTTTTTTCAAGATCACCAGCGACTTCTCCATCTACAGGTGTCACTCTCTGTCTGCGGTTCCAACCACCAGACTTTGTTTCTTTTTAAATGATGCTGCTTTTCAGCACCATCATTCAAATCCTCTCCCAATAAACTGTAATCTGTTTACTTTCACAAAGGCTATAATTTCAGCTGTAGTTTCAGCTGAAATCCATTTAGGGCCGACTCCTCATAAAGTGCTATTTAGGCCTGAAGATACAATCACTGGCTTATTCTCATGCAGTAGCAAGTTTGTCATGTAATTAATGTGGTTTAAACTAAAAAGTGCCGAATTACTTAGTTTTTATGACCCCCCTTTTATCCCACATACAAACGATATCATAATAAACAAGCAATTAAAAAAATTGTAGATAATTTTGTGTTTTAAAATGTCACTATAAAGAAATCCTTTTTGGGTGCAAAGGAGAACATCCTAAAAAGGATTTAGAAAGAACTTGAGGAAATGCGAGAAAAATAGCCAATTTGAAGCAACTGTGAGGGCACAATGGCATCTTTAGTTGAATATTTTATTTATTTGTTAGATTTATACCTTTCCTTTTTATTAAGGGTCCCTAGCAGTATATTTATTTATTTTTATTTATTTTATTTATTTGTCGAGTTCATATTAGATAATATATATAAGTATAAGCATGAATTGAATACATAAAATGAATACAATTAAAGGGAACGTTAGGATGGGGACGGTAGGCATGCTGGTGCTCTTATGCACACCCCTTACAAACCTCTTAGGAATGGGGTGAGGTCAACAGTAGCCAGTCTAAGGTTAAAATTTTGGAGGTTTTGGGATCAAACCACAGAGTCAGGTAGTGCATTCCAGACATTGACCACTCTGTTGCTGAAGTGATATTTTCTCCAATCGAGTTTGGTGTAGTTTACCTTACATTTGTATCTATTGTGTGCTCATGTACTGTTGTGATTGAAGCTGAAGTAGTTATTGACAGGTAGGACATTGTAGCAGATGATTTTATGAGCTATGCTTAGATCATGCTGAAGGTGGCATAGTTCTAAATTTTCTAAGCCCAAAATTTCAAGTCTGGTGGCATAAGGTATTTTGTTGCGAGTGGAGGAGTGGAGGACTCTTCTTGTGAAATATTTCTGTACACTTTCAATTGTATTAATGTCCGATATGCAGTGCAGGTTCCAGACAGATGAGCTGTATTCGAGAATTGGTCTAGCAAATGTTTTGAATGCTCTGGTTAGTAGTGTAATATTACTGGAGAAGAAGCTACATACACAGAATGGGACAGCTCGCCACCATGGCCAACTTGCCATGGCTAACTTGCCATGGCCAACTTGCTGTGGGACAATTCACTATGGAATTCAACAAATACAAAGGTTAAATTAATTTCAATGGAACTGGGGCCAATAATAATAAAATAAAGTAAATCCAGAAATATAAGAGTTACAATAAAATTAGCCCAGAGTAGGCATGTGGATGGGGCAAGTATCTGAAAAAGGACCTTCCCTAGTTTCTTGAGCTGAAGAGGTGAAGGAGGAGAAATAGATTGTCAGACTTGCAAGATTCTTTTTTTTTTGTCACAACATAATATACAAGCACATATAATGAAAGAAAACAATAGGACAGGAATGGTAGGCACTTTTGTGCACTTATGCACACCCCTTATAGTCCTCTTAGGAATGGGGTGAGGTCAATGGTAGACAGTTTCTGATAATGTCATATTACAAAAAACTAGAATTAGCTCAACTGGCTGTGTTTCCTGCCTCATAAGGTGACACCAATCTTGCAATTCTGAACGTACATCCTCCCCCATCCCTTTACAATTAAAGTGCTAGTTTTGCCCTATAAAGATCTTTATGGATTGGAACTTGAGCACCCACAGGACCCCTGGAACTAGATGTTCCAACCTAACAGGCTGATTAGGAAGCAAATAGTCTTAGTTTATTTTTTCTAGGAAGTGAATAGAATTAAAACTGTTTTTCAGGGCTAGCATTGGTTTATTGAAACATAAACATAAACAGTGGTTTATTTTGTATATAGTATACAAAATGGATGAAGACTATTGCCTGACATAGTGTAAGCCGCCCTGAGTCTTTGGAGAAGGGCGGGATATAAATGCAAATAAAATAAATAAATAAAAATAAATTTATAAGAGTCCTGGTGGCACAGTGGTTAGAATGCAGTACTGCAGGCTAACACTGCACGTAGTCTGGAGATCAATCCTGACTGGCTCAAGGTTGACTTAGCTTTCCCTCCTTCTGAAGTAGGTAAAATGAAGACCCAGATTGTTGGGGGCAATATGCTGACTCTGTAAATTGCTTAGAGAGGGCTGTGACTATGAAGCAGTATATAAGTCTAAGTGCCACTGCTATCTCCCAGTAAAAATTAGACTCTTCCTCTTCTTGATGGCATTTGATAAGATGCTAAAAACTGAGCCATTCCAGACAGTTTCAAGTTAATCTTACAGTGAATCTTATCCAGTTATTTGATTTTATGATTCTTGTTCATTTTATATTGTTTTATTTATTTTATTTTAAGACTTAATCATGGATGCTTTAAGGTTTTCTCTATCATTTACAACTGGGTTGCAGTGGAATACAAACTGAATAAATCAATATATGAATAAATAATGGTATTTTCAGTAATGATCAGCAGAAACAGCTCTCCAGATTTTAGTCCACTCTGTGGCAGCCATCACTTCATGCTCAGAAGAATTCCCAAGAATTGAGAAATTTGTCTGCCCCAGCATATTGTGGGGCAGGCAAGTGTTTTATTTATTGTAGCTCTCTGTTAATTTGATGACAATTTGTGTTTGAAAATAATTATTTTTTAATCTGATAGGAGAAAAGAAATTTTGTGAAAGTCTCATGGGTAGAATATGGCATTCTTGTGCTGATTTATTTATAAGACGCCTAAGGGATGTATATATGAATGCTCATTCTTTCACTCTACTGCATATCTCCCATATGAAAAAATCCCAATGGAAGACATCATAAGAAAATTCCTTCTTTTGGGGGCTTTTATTTAGATTGGGAAAGCTGAAATGCGATAGATGAGTATCAGGAAAAAAATCACCCCCAAATCCAGGAAATGTAGCACCTTTCATCACTTCCAACAAAATTAGATCAAAATACAACCAAGATAAATGTGAAAATAAGGTAGAAAAATGAAAGTCTTTTTATGCCGAGGATGAAAACAACTGAGAAATGGCAAGTAGTATAAACTCATTGATATGCAATATCATATCCTCATCATCATCATAAGATGGAAAAACTAAAAGTTGGAACTACCTTGTCCAAACAATTGACTTTCTGAAAGTTATTTCTGTTGCAAATAATTTCTGGCTTCTAGTAAGGCACTATACACTGAGCTGTTAACAGAGCCTAACCTTAATTAAATTCTTGTTTTATTCACTGAAATGTGCAAAATATAAAGATGTCAAGGAAACATGGTAAATAGCCCACCAGGCTCTATTATTATTGCATTGACAATGAAAAATCAATAGCATGGCTGAGATATAGGAAAGCTATATCACAAGAAAGGAACTGATATTTCTGCACCAAGATCATAGATTATCAGTGAATAATTAAAATAAATTCATTGCTAAAACCACTGGAAATGGGAACTGTCTCACAAAATGTCAAGAACTTATAGCTCATTAATAAATTTGTCTAATTCCGTCATCTATCGATTACTGGGTAATGAATATGACCAAGGAGTAATAATAATGAATTTGTTGTTGTAGTCTGCTGGTGGCCTGCAGAGCTGGCAGCAAAGTTGGACAGTGAGGAGGTTGTGGAGGAACATGGGCCAGTTCTGGAGTCTGGGGAAGGGTCAGACCAGGGCTCTGCATCTGAGGCAGAGAGGGGGCCAGGGCCATCTGGGAGTTATGGCTGTCTCTGGAGCCTCCAGAGTCGGACATCAGTGAGGCAGAGGAACAGAAGGAGCCTATTCCCAGTGCGCGCATATACAGAGCTGTGAGAAGGCAAGAACAGTTAAGACAAAAGGGATGTAGGCTTTGGAGATGACTGGCCCCTCCCATAAGACATAAAGGAGGAACAAAGGCACATGAGCCTTTGCAGGAAGCAACTTTGTTCATTCTGGTCAATTTAAATTCTGAAGCTGCATTTTGACTCTGTGTTCCATGTGACCTTGCAAAACTAATTGCAAATTAGGTCTTTGGCAGCGTGTCAAGGGAGATAAAGGTGGGTGCTTATCAGCCTTATCCCAAAGGACTGTGGCAGACTTCTGTCAGATTCTTTACAAACTATTTGTGACTAATTACAGGCTGTGAATGAAAATAATTCACATCTGTTGAAATAAAAAGAAGGGACTAATCGTGTGCTTTTTACTGTCTCAGGAAGAGACTGTGTCAGAACATTTGTGTAGCAATGTTATCTCAGATTTGAAAGTCTTTACTATAATCAACTAGAACATATTTGGAAATGTAAACGGATGTACATTTTTATTGCTTTTGATTGCCTTATTTATTTACTTATTTATGAACTTATTTACAGTCAAGATGTAAGAAAATTTGAAACTACCATTGTTATAAAGTATGCATCTGATATGTGCACCATAGACATAGTTCACATATTTCCAATAGTGCTATTTACAGTAGGTGGACACAACCTAAATACATAGCTAATGGTAAATAACTGTCCATGATGACATGATGACTGTCTTCCAGTATGTGAGGGGCTTTCACAGAAAAGAGGGGATTGACTTATTCTCCAAAGTACCAGGACAGGAAGTATTGGGTGTAAGCTTGTTAAAGGGAGATCCAATTTAGAAGTAAGGTGACATTTTTTTACATGAGAACAATCAACCATAGCTTGCCTCCTGGAGCTGTGGGTGCTCAATCACCAGAGGTGATCAAAATGAGACTGGACAACCATTTGACTGGGATGGTATAAGGTCTGTTGCCTTGAGCAGGGGATTGGACTAGAAGACCTCTGGTGTCCCTTCCAGCCTTATGATTCTGTGTTCTAAACTCCTGTAAATTGTTTCACAGATCTACAGTTCTTTACTGTACTTGGATTGTCAATGAGTCAAATGTTAGAACTGGATGTAAAGAACATAGAGATGAAAATAAACAACAGACAAAATTGTACTTAAGAAAACACACCTTTCTGGTTGGTCACATCCACTTTATTGGTTTTGCTCAGAATGATGCTCCAATAAATTTCACAAAATATCCCACCTCACCAAAAATTATCCTGCACAAACAAACTGGACTTTAATGCCATTGATTCAAGTGCATATTTGCAGTGAAGTGTTAATATTAATTCATTAACTAGTGAAGCATTATTTTCCATTGCTCTCTGCTAGAGGGAGCAAGCATCTTAATACACAGTATTATAGCTACATCTGTTTACCTCTTTTAATGAAGTGAAAATCTGAAGTTTTATTGGATTGTGGCAACTGCATAGAAATATGGTTCTCAGAACTCAAATAAGAGATGATATGAAGATGTGAAGGAAGGAAGCATGCTACTTAAAATTCAAAGAATTTTGCCCAATGATTTAGACCTCATATGCAGTAACGGCTGGCTACGTATTTCTAATTAATAGAAAGAGCAATGATCCAAGAATGGATACGATATTTTGTAAGTACATTGCAAGAATTTCACTTGCATGGGTTAAATGAATGACTGCTTTGGCAAGAAAGAAAGACCTTAAGCAGAAATTCACATGTGTGATCTAACATAATCTTTGCCAGGAAACCTCTATTCTAGATGTGTTAGAGTGGCATCATTGGAATAACATAACTTAAGTTAAATACAGCTGTGGGATTCCAAGTTCAATAAAGCTGATGGAATATATAATATATTTGCTTTGTTCAGCAGAAGCTAATCTATATTAATGTTACACTTTTCTATTAAAATGAGTGCTCATGGTAGCTAACTATTAATTAAAACAGGATACAGAACACTTAAAAATAATATTAACTAATATTAAAAGTCAAACGTTTGGTGTGGAAAAATTGGGTCTCCTTTGCCTTTGGAAATGTTTCAAGTTCAAAATGTGTTGCTCTAACCATCTGGTCAAATATCTAGCTCAGAAATGTGTTTTGAGTTCAGGATGGCAGAATTTCAAGGCTGGACCAATTCCAAAACCACTGAATCAACTTGAGCTTTCAGCATTCAAAATATCTCATATTTTTTGAGTTGTCATAGACAAATTTGATTGCAATGACTTATTGGGATGTTTAGAAAAATGGCCACAATATAGCTTTCTTCTCAAGATCTGTTTAGTGAAATAATCTCTCCATCCTTTTTGTGGTGTGGTGAGAGAAAAAGTTTTTTTTATAGCCAATGAGAAAAGAATCAAAAGCTTTCTCAGCCACATGCCCTGGAGACATGAAAACTCAGAGAAAGTAATATAGAAAAAGTTGAAGGATCAGAGTGGCTTCTGAAAGTCTTTATAAGGCTTCTTAACTAATTCTTAAACTTTATTTGGTCTGCTATCTAGAAGTGCATCTCAAAGTGACAGTAACTCTTGAGGGGTTCATAAAACATATTTTTCAGCATTCTGATTTTTTAAAAATTGTAACTCTAATAAGTGGATTGTTTAATAATGATAACTTAGCTCAAGGATAGACAACCATCTAAAGTTGTATGTAAGTTTTAGAGAATTTGATAAAAAGTGCAATATAAAACCATGCAAGTTTTTCCATTCTTCAAGATTTTTGGAGGGTAGAAATATGATTATGAAGGGTTTCTTGGCATTTCTAGCTGTGCATATTTTAGGGCTTACACTCTCTGGGTTTTATGGAGTCACCACAGTGAATTTTCTGAAGTTAGACTGCTGAAATCCAATGATGCAATTGGCATTGGGGACATAGATTAATTTTAGATTATATCTTCACTGAATTCTAATCCTTCCCCAGCCTAGCACTTTCCCAATGTTTTGGGATGCAGCTCCCAGAATTTTAGAAGAATAACAGAATGACAGAGTTGAAGGTCTTCTAATCCAACCCCCTGCTTAAGCAAAAGACCTATACTCAGAGAAATGGAATCTTTTGATCCCATTTAATTGAACAAATGGAAAATACCAAATCAGGGATACCTAAATTAGAATATGAAGATTCTTAAGTCTCTCCTATCATGGTTATATTGTAGCCTTTCAAAAGGGAAGTCCCATGCTTAGACCCATGTTTACACTTTGCTATTGGCTGGATGGTTCCATTTCCCATTTAAGGCTGATTTAGACTTCCCCACAACTTCAAATAGCCATTGTCACATACCTACATCTTGAAGGGATTGATGGGTAAGTGTAGATTGCAAATGGGTTGAAGTGCACATCTCCCAAATCTGAACAGTGTGTTGTGCAGAGGTGCGTGCCCTACATACTGATTGGTTGAGCTAACTTCCTGTTCTGTGCTTTGCTGTTTGAGTATCCCCTAGCAAGAACATTAAAATTTGCGGATATATGAATGCAACAGTTACACAACTGTCTATTCATAAACATATAAGTAATAGTTGCAGGAATTGGGTATGTCTAGACTAGTGAAAAAAAGGACTAAGGATGACATGATAGTAGCCTTCCAATATCTAAGGGGCTAACACAAAGAAGAGGGGGGTACCTATTCTCCAAAGCACCTGAAGACATAAAAAAAAATCAATGGATAGAAACTAATCAAGAAGAAAAGCAATCTAGAATTAAGGAGAAACAGTGAGAATAATCAACCACTGGAATGGCTTGCCTTCAGAAATTGTGGGTATCCCATCAATAAAAGCTTTCACAAATAGACTGGAGAGCCATTTGTCTGAAATGGTATAGACTCTCTTGCTTGAGCAGTGGGTTGGACTAGATGACCTCTAGATTCCCTTCCAACTCTGTTATTCTATGTTCTATCTTCTACAGACAACAGACACATATGTTCCCTCATGTCCAGTGTCAGACAAGTCTGCTCAACTAAAGGCAAGAAGACCAGAACTAAAGACAACTAAGGGTATTGCTTCTAAAACAGGTAATTGGACTTCAAATAGCTGAAACGGCTGAAATGTTGCCTTTACAGAGAGCCAGCCTCACTCGCCTCAAGCTCTACCTTGATTGATCTGGTTCTATATTTAGCATTCCACCTGTATTAAAATAACTGGAGGGCTATAGTTAATTGATCAATCATGCTTTGAGTGAAAAACAGTCTACTCCCAATACAAAGGTTAAAGTTGTGGCACAGCTTTCTAAAGAGTTTTTGGCATTCACAGCAAGAAAACTGATGTTCATAATATGGTGATTGCTAGACTTCATCAGGCTTTCCAATCCAGAGCTGCTTTTGTGTCTTTCTAATTACCATTTTTTGCTACAGAGAGAGGAATGTTAAAGCAGGAAAATAATTAGACATAAGACCAGTGCCAAAATATCCCTATTTAGGAGAACAAGCCAAATGGGTATAAAAAGAAGCATTTGAAACTCTAGCCAGGATGGTGTTTCGCTAAGTGACCCAGGTTCAAGTTTTTCTCAACCATCAATATTCAATCAGTATCAAGCTATACATCAGGATTATTGCTGAGGAAATTAAGGAGGAGAAAATGCTCCTGGGAGCTCATAAAACTAATACATAAAGTACATAAATAACAAATGCCTTTAACAAATGTATTTGCATGAGGAATTGCTTGGAAACAACTTAGCTGATTCATTCATTGCTTGGAATTTTGGATTGATTAAAAAAATGCTTTAAAAAACAATGCTATCATTAAATTTGTTTACAAGAAACTAAGCTTACTATTTTTCCCTAAAGGAAAAGTAATTGTAATTCATATGAATTGGGTGTGGTTTTTTAATTCTTATGTTGATGAACAGATAGGTAAGGCGTATGTCAAGACCCCACTAATGAACCCAAGCAAATCAGAACTCTGAGGCTAAGTCTTCTTCTAGAACTTTATTGGATACACCATATCAGCAGGATCAAATGGAAAACCAACTCTAAATATTTCCCATGTTTCAATATAATTAAAATAGGAAATAACTCCCTCCCCAAATGTCAGAAGTCACTTTGGCCAATTAGGTCCAGGTATCCCTCCCCATCTTTATACGCTACCTATAAAGATGACCTTAATTCTCATGAGAAAGTTCTATGTTTTGTCTAGCAGCGCCTTTCATCCTCCTTTCCCCTCCCCACTCTGTGTGGCAACCTAGGAATGGAAAAATGGCTTCTGCCAGGTTCAATTTGAAGTTGACAGCGCATATGTAATTGGGTCTAAATTCTTTGGCAATCTCTAGCTTCCCTGGCTTTCTTTCTTTTAGTTTAAATCTCGGGCGAAAATATTATGAAGGGTCTCTTCTTATAAGGGTTTAGGAACAATATGGACTAATAGAAAGAGAGGGAAAGACAGAGAGAGAGAAAGAGATAAAAGAAAGAAAGAGAAAGGAAAGAGAAAGAAGAGATAAAAAGAAAGAAAAAAGGAAGGAAGGAAAGGAAAGAAGGGGAGAGAGAGGGGGGAGGGAGGAGAGAGAGATTCTATCAGCAACTTTGATTATCTCACAAAAATAAGTATCTTCCACAAAGTAATTGTAAAGAAATTCTACAGCACTTGGACAGCAAAATCAAAAAAACAAAGATCTCCTTTAAGTAGAAAGAAAATGTGGGGGAAATCAGAAGACAGATATCATGATTTCAGAAACCTCTCCAAGTCAGAATGGCTGTGCCAGCAGAACAAAGAACTGCAGTTTCTTTGTAATTATGGGAATATGGCATCTTGCTGAAAACAAGTAGTACAGGTGACAGAGGAACAAAACTACTACTTTTCTCACAAATGAGCGGTATAGGGGAAGATTTTCACTCTTAAATCATAAATACCAGTGATAGATTTTTAAATTTTTTATTTTATATCTTTGACAGAGAGGCAAAGTACTACTGCTATCCTTCCTTATCCTCTTCCTCTTATGAATATCATGATTTTGCTGTCAGCAATGAGTGCCCTTGTTCCCTTTTAGAATAACTTCTTCCTTATTCTAATTCCCTTCAAAACAGCCTTGTGGAAGGAAAAATAATGTTCTCATTACTTTGTTAATAAAACCATTAGCTTTATCTGCTGCCTCACTGTATTAGGATGATATTTCTTGATGTATTTAGCTAGTTATTATTTCTCTGTTCTTCTGGCACTCTTCTGTTAGTGCTTGCTTTGACCTATACAACAAGGTTTATTTTCTTGGAGATTTTCAAGCTTTGCCACCAAATCACCTACTGCCTTTTCCTCTCAATCTCCCCTCTCCCTCTTTTCTCAAGCAATTTTATTAATGATTATAATAGTAAAATCTAATATAAACTTAAAGCAATAGAAAGGCATAAAAGATGCAAAGGGAAAAAAGATGCAAAAATAGAAATAAAAAAGAAAAGAAAGAAAAATATAAATGTAATAAAGAAAAAGAAAAGAAATATATAAAGACATGACTCCCAGCCTTCATCACAAGTAAGTTAACACACGAAGCAGGCAGCTTTGAATTCCTCTGACCATGCATTTCCTAGCTGAAGCAGCAATAAAAAAAATAGTGTTTAGGATAATATTCTTGAATTGTTGCGAATGAGTGATAGAAAACAATACCTGAGAAACAATGCATTTTGTATTGGATGTGCTTGCATTTTGTGCCACACACAAGCAAATCTCAGAAATGTACCATTCAATTTATCCGTTCAAAAGCAGCCATGCAAATCATTAAAATGCACGGAACCATTTCTTTTGCATTAACAAGCTTGACTGCAGTCTTGTTATCTGAGCCCTTGCAAAAAGCCAGTTGTTTTGATAAGCAGTGATATTGCCATGACAGAAAATGGGTAGATAATGACAAGGAAAGAACAGTATTTTTTTTGTTAGTTCTGAAAATGAGCAGTGATTAATTTATTTGCATCCTGAATAATATCCCAATGCATGATTTGAACCATACAACTTCTTTTCTCATGTCAATTTTGCCTCAAAGCCAAAATATCTGGATATATTTGGAGCTTTTTTCATTTGCACCTAACCATGGCACCTTTGTACACTGACCACATCTTTTCTATGATATATCCTCCTATTGTGCCTGCCAGGTGTGCCTCCTTCAAAACCCAAGAAAGGAAACCCCCAACTCCTTGTTTGTAGAGAAGAAGTACTTTTACTGAATTTGAAATGATAGCAACAAAAGAAAAGCAAGAACTGAAGCAAAAGGCACGAAAGTTAGATATTTATTTATTTTTATTTATTTATTTATTTTGTCACAACAATATATGTAGGTATCATATAAAAAGATTATATAGTATATAAACACATATATGAGTAAATATAAGGAGGTATAAGCGGCCGAGTTTTCGGTGGCGGCGGCGGCCTGGTCTGGCGTTGCTCCAGGAGGAGCCTTGGAGCTCTCTCCCCCCGGCGGCGGCGGCGGTGGCGGTGCTGTCGGCAGTGGCGGCGATGGCGGCGGCCTGGCTGGACCGGTCTGGCGGGGGCCTAGCCTGTCGGTGGGCGGCTGGGTCCGGCGGTGGCATGACCCAGCAGGCCCGGCGGGTGAGTGGCCTACTCCAACTGGCGGCCTGGCTTAGCGGCCATGAAGAGGCCCGATGGTCACCTTCTTTGCCACTCTGAAGGCTATCCACGGGCCTAGGGGACGCCCTCCCTATCATCTTGAGGGCGTCTATGGCCGTCTATGGGGGCTTTTTTGAGTCCTTTGCCCCCCCCCCAGATTTTGGGAGAGAGGCGTCTCGTCGGTGGAGCAGCTGGCCCATTAGGCACGTGCTCGCCCTCTTTGTCAACTTGAAGGACGATCACGGGCCATGTGGGCGCCTTTTTTTTATCATCTTAGAGGACGCCTAAGGGCTGGCTGCAAGGGGACCTTCTGAAGATCTTTGGCCCCAGTGGGGTGAACTGAGGTTGGTCCTGGACAATCCTAGCTTGACTATTGTAGGACTTCATCCTTTCCCCCCCTTCCCTCATCCATAGTCCACCCCTCGGGATAGGAGGGGTTGGTACTCTGACTTAATCATGGCGGTTTTTCATCCACCGCCTAAGAACTATATCTCGTCTGTCTTTCACCCGGAATTACTGGTGTGTCAATTTTCATCTTGACAGGTCCAGGATGGGTCTGCTTGCCGGACTCTTATCATGCGGACATTTACAGCGGCTGACCTTCTTGCCCTGCGAGATTCCCCTCTCTCGCGGGTTTGGCCCTCCACACTATCGAGGGCCCATCTTGAGGATGGGTTTTGGAACCCCGAGAGATGGCATGCCAAAAATAGGAGACTCAGGGGGTTTTTAATTAATTGTTTTAATAGATTTTTTAAGGGGAATTTTAATGGGAATTTTAAGGGGAGGGTGGGGGGAGGGATTTGACGGGTGGGGGAGAGAACCCGTCAGGGAGGGATCCAGCCCCTGTGCTTGTTCGTGGCACTACTTCATCTGGTCTGAAGGCAGGGGGGGAGGGCTCAGTTCCAGGATTAGAGGGATGTTCGATCTGTACGGAAAGTGGGAGAGGCAGATATGGCGGAGGGGGGGGCGTATCGAGAGCTGGGAGCACGTGTTCGATGTCTGAAAGCGATCACGTGCTCCGGCCCCCCAGTCCCTACCTGTTCCTCGGGCGGCCATGATCCTCAGAGCTTGGATCTTTGGCTGATGTTGTGTAATGCCCGGTCCGTGGCTAATAAAGCTCCCCTGATTTGCGACCTTATTCAGGGGGAGTCCGCGGACCTGATGGGAATTACGGAGACCTGGTGGGGTCCAGAGGGGGGGGTTTCCCCTTGTTGAGCTGTGCCCTCCAGGTTTCCGAGCATTTCATCAGCCGAGGGCCCAAGGTAGGGGTGGGGGGGTGGCGGTTGTTATTAAGGAAGATCTAGAGCCGAGGGAGGCCACTGTTCCTCAGATTGCCGGCTGTGAATCCCTCTATGTGCGGTGGGGCCATAGGAATCAGTTGGGCTTGTTGATCGCGTACCTGGCTCCTTGCTGCGTGACCACAGCCCTGCCTGAGCTGTTGGAGGTACTTGCCGCTGTGGCGGTTGAGACCCCCAGACTTGTAGTCATGGGGGATTTCAACCTTCCATCAGCTGGCTTGTTATCGACGGCAGCTCGGGAGTTCCAGGCTTCCATGACGGCCTTGGACTTGATTCGAGTAAACGATGGCCCTACGCACTTGGGGGGAGGCACGCTGGATCTGATTTATATCTCTGGACAGTGGTTAAATGATCTGGAATTAGATGATTTAGTAACAGAACCAATGTCATGGTCCGATCATTTTCTCCTTCGCCTGGACTTCCGAACCGCCACTCACCATCGCAGGGAGACGGAACCTATACATTGGTTCCGTCCCAGGCGCCTGATGGACCCGGACAGGTTCCTGATGGAGCTTGGGCCATTTCCTGAGGATCTGGCCCATGGCACGACTGAGGAACTAGTCGTGGCCTGGGAACAGGCCACGGCTGGGGCCTTGGACCGTGTCGTGCCTTTGCTGCCTCCGACCCGGCGTAGATCTCGTCCAGCACCTTGGTTCTCCGAGGGGCTGAGGGAGATGAAACGCCGGAGAAGACGCCTAGAGAGCACTTGGAGGTCCAGTCGTTCTGAAGCTGATCGGACACTAGTTAGGTCCTATTCTAGGACCTACCTAGTGGCAATGGGGGAGGCGAGGCGTTCTTACGCCTCCACCCTCATTGCGTCGGCAGATAACCGCCCGGCCGCCCTGTTTCGGGTGGCCCGCTCCCTCCTTCATCAGGAGGTGCGGGATGACCCTTTGCAGGGACGAGCCGAGGAGTTTAGTGGTTATCTATACGATAAAATCGCTCAGCTCCGGAACGGTCTGGACCGAAATTGGGATGATCCAACCGAGGGAGAGGAGACACGTCTTGTTGAGCCGGTTTGGGATGAGTTTGACCCTGTGGCTCCCGAGGACGTGGACAGGTTGTTGGGGAGGCTTCACGGCACGACATGTTTACTGGACCCTTGTCCTTCCTGGCTGGTACTGGCCACTCAGGAGGTGACACGAGGCTGGCTCCAGAGGATTATCAATGCTTCTTTGCTGGAAGGGGTTTTCCCTGCCGCCTTGAAAGAGGCGGTGGTGAGACCCCTTCTCAAGAAGCCCTCCCTGGACCCAGCTATTTTGGGTAACTATCGTCCAGTCTCCAACCTTCGCTTCGTTGCGAAGGTTGTAGAGAGTGCTGTGGCGCGACAGCTACCCCAATACCTGGATGAAGCCGTCTATCTAGACCCGTTCCAGTCCGGCTTTCGACTCAGATACAGCATGGAGACAGCTTTGGTCGCATTGGTGGATGATCTCTGGAGGGCCAGGGACAGGGGGTACTCCTCTGCCCTGGTCCTATTAGTCCTCTCAGAGGCTTTTGATACCATCGACCATGGTATCTTGCTGTGCCGATTGGGGGGATTGGGAGTGGGAGGCACCGTGCATCGGTGGTTCTCCTCCTATCTCTCCGACCGGTCGCAGACGGTGTCGACAGGGGGGCAGAGGTCGGCCGCGAGGTGCCTCACTTGTGGGGTCCTGCAGGGGTTGATTCTCTCGCCCCTGCTGTTCAACATCTACATGAAGCCGTTGGGTGAGATCATCAGTGGCTTCGGGGTGAGATACCAACAGTACGCTGATGACACCCAGCTGTACTTTTCCACCCCGGGCCACCCCAATGAAGTTGTTGAAGTGCTGTCCAGGTGTTTGGAAGCCGTACAGGTCTGGATGGGGAGAAACAGGCTCAAGCTTAATCCCTCCAAGATGGAGTGGCTGTGGATGCCGGCATCCCGATTCAGTCAACTGCAGCCGCGGTTGACTGTTGGAGGCGAGTTACTGGCCCCAAAGGACAGGGTGCGCAACTTAGGTGTCCTCCTGGATGATCGGCTGTCGTTTGAAGATCATTTGACGGCTGTCTCCAGGAGGGCCTTCCACCAGGTCCGCCTGGTTCGGCAGTTGCGCCCCTTCCTTGATCAGGATGCCTTGTGCACAGTCACTCATGCGCTCGTTACCTCTCGCTTGGATTATTGTAATGCTCTCTCCATGGGGCTCCCCCTGAAGAGGCTTCAGTTAGTCCAGAATGCAGCTGCGCGGGTGATAGAGGGAGCTACGCGTAGCTCCCATGTAACACCGCTCCTGCGCAGACTGCACTGGCTACCTGTGGCCTTTCGAGTGCACTTTAAGGTGTTGGTTACGACCTTTAAAGCGCTCCATGGCTTAGGGCCTGGGTACCTACGGGACCGCCTGCTGTTACCACATGCCTCCCACCGACCCGTACGCTCTCACAGAGGGACTTCTCAGGGTGCCGTCCGCCAAACAATGTCGGCTGGCGGCCCCCAGGGGAAGGGCCTTCTCTGTGGGGGCTCCCACACTCTGGAACGAGCTTCCCCCAGGTTTACGCCAAATACCTGACCTTCGGACTTTTCGCCGCGAACTGAAGACACACCTTTTTATCCGCGCGGGGCTGGCTTAAATTGAATTTTAAATGTCAAATTTTATTAATTTTAAATGGGGTTTTTTAGTGTATGGTAAATTTTTAAATTGTCAGGCTAATTTAAATAAGTTTTTTAAATTGCATTTTAATTGTATTTTGTATTGTTTGTTTTATTCTGCCTGTACACCGCCCTGAGTCCTTCGGGAGAAGGGTGGTATAAAAATCAAATAAATAAAATAAAATAAAAATAAATAAATAAATATATAGGAAGAAGAAAAGAAAAACAATAGGACAGGAACAGTAGGCACGTTTGTGCGCTTATGCACGCCCCTTATGGTCCTCTTAGGAATAGGGTGAGGTCAATAGTAGAAAGTTTTTGGATAAAACTTTTAGGATTATGGGAAGAGACCACAGAGTCAGGTAAAGTATTCCAAACACTGATGATTCTGTTACAGAAGTCATATTTTCTGCAATCTAGATTAAAGCGGTTGACATTAAGTTTAAATCTATTAGTTGCTCTAGTATTATTGCAATTAAAGCTGAAGTAGTCTTTAACAGGAAGGACATTACAATAGATGATTCTGTGAGTTAAGCTTAGGTCTTGTCGAAGGCGACGGAGTTCCAAGTTTTCTAAGCCTAGGATTTCAAGTCTGGTGGGATAGGGTATTCTATTGTTTTCAGACGAATGGAGAACTCTTCTTGTAAAATATTTCTGGACACGTTCAATTGTATTGATGTCAGAGATATGGTGAGGGTTCGAAAAAGGTGAGCTGTATTCTAGAATTGGTCTAGCAAATGTTTTATATGCTCTGGTTAGTAGTATGGTGTTTTTGGAAAAGAAGCTACGCAAAATTAGGTTTACAACTCTTAGAGCTTTTTTTGCTATGCAGTTGCAGTGGGCTTTGGCACTTAGATCATTTGACATGAAAACTCCAAGGTCTTTAACGGGATGGGGGTCGTCTGTAAGGTAATGTCCACATAGTATGTACTTAGTTTTTGGGTTCTTTTTTCCTATATGTAAGACTGAGCATTTGCTGGTTGAAATTTGGAGCTGCCAATTCTTAGACCAAGCGGTTAGATGATCAAGGTCGTTTTGAATGATAGAAGTATTGTCTGTGGTGTTAAATGGTTTGACATCTTCAGCAAAGAGAACACAATTACATGAGATATGGTCACAAAGATCATTAATATATAGTATAAAGAGTGTTGGTCCAAGGACGCAGCCTTGAGGAACGCCACTCGACAGGAACAGGATATTGGAAGTATCCCCAAATCCATGCCCTAAGGACCTTGGGTAAATGTCCAATCCCCAACTCAACTGGTGTTATGTGGGCTGCATTTTCAGGTGTCCATCTGGTATTCTTGGATGGTTGACCTTGACTGGGTATAAACAAGTCCATACAGCTGTGCAGTAGAACATGGGAGCAATCCTCCCTTTTCGTTCACACAGGGCATCTCTCTCCAGCTCACATCCCCTGACCTAAATGCCAATCTCTCTTCCCTCCTGTTACTATGCAGCTGATAGCAAGTAAGCATCATAGTGACTGACAGTGTCTTTATTTTATCCCCAGGCCAAGAGTGACATTTATCTAAGCTACCCTTATGTATTACGTTAGAATGTCCCCTTTTTTCAACATAGTCCAAGAGAATTCTCAAAGTGTGTAAAACTTGAGGGAAATCAAATGCATAGCAATGACAAGGAATGGGGCAAGAGAGATAGTGTCAGCCTCCGCTTTATTTAAGTGTATTTCTCCTACTAGACTGTTTTACTGTTTTATTACTTTGTTAAAGGTTTTCTTCTTACTGAATGTCTTACATGATTTATGGAGGAGGGGGAGAGGTTTGCACTGTTGCCAGCATTCGGCTGACATTGCATGTAGTGGTGGGGAGATAGTTTTTCAAACAGACGTTTGAACTGATTTGGCGCGTGAATGTAATGGGAGTTGCCTGCTTCGCATTCCATCCAGAAGATTGACAGAGGGAGAATATCGGAAGTGAAACTACACGTGGCCAAGGAGGAAGATGACATTGGATTATGACTGTTTGAACTCTAGTGGGAGGAGGGTTCAGGAGAGAATATGATATCTGTGTTTATAGTATACCTTCAGTTCTGGCTTACCTTTGTTTGCAATCTGATGTGTTTGGTAAAAATTACCAATCTCTTCGAAATGATGGAGTTGGGTCTTTATTTTTTTAAACATTGATCTGAGGCAAGCTGACATTAACCCAGAACTCACAAAAATCAGTCATCCAGGATCACAACCTAGAGGACTGAAAACTTTTTCTTAACGATGTCGGAGCATGAATGTGATAATGAACAGCTGGCAGACATCTCATCCCAGGACTATTCCAGAGGAGGAATCTTTTCTAGGGAGAAAGCCAACCCCAGAAGATGAGCCGGAGGAGATGGGAGCAGGCTTGGCAGCCACATCGTGCCCTCCCAAGTATTCAGGAATTTCTGCAGAGTGGCTGGAGAAACTACAAATAGAGGAGAGATGGGAGAAGGCCAAACTGGATTTTGGAAAACTTCCAGACCCGGGGGAGCTACAATCCGGAGTTACAAGACATAAGCACAAAAAGAAACTCTCAGATTGGCAACGTGAACAGTTAATTAAGGATGAATTACAAATCGCAGAAACTGTCAGATTGTATCGTGAGGTGATAGAGCGATAGCTACAAATCGCAGAAACTGTCAGATTGTATCGTGAGGTGATAGAGTGATAGCAGACTGTGAAAGGTATGAGGTCCCCACCCAGAATCCCTGGAGGGAGGGGGAAGAAATGGAAACAGAATTTTTGACAGCCACCAGGGGAGCAGCATACAGCAGAGAAATTCTGGAGGAACGAGAGTCTGAGCTGTGTTCTCTGGGGGGCGGGGGGGGGGCTGCAGATTTTGATAGAGGACGGGGGACCCCTGCTGGACAAATGTAGCCTCGCAGAAGGAAAAAACCTAAAATTCCCTCAATTCCCAGGAAGTTTGATGGGGACCCTATGGAATTAGGGTTATTCCAGGCTATGGGGGACAGCCACATGCAGGAATGGGGTGAAGATTATCTGTCAGAAGCCGCTAAAGTGAGAAGCGTGACCCAAGTCTTGAGTGGAAGGGCGGCTTCCTGGTATGTGTCCTTGTACCAAGAAAATTCCCCTCTCCTGAAGAACTACCACCACTTCATGGCAGCCCTGAGAATGAGATTTGAGGACCCTTTGGCAGAGCAGAAGGCCAAGATTTGCATGAGGTCCATCAGACAAGGGAGGAGACCAGTGGCTGACTACAACCAAGAGTTCAGCGATCTGGTGCCTCTCATGAGAGGGTGGTCAGAAGTGGCTCTTTTGGACATATATAAAGACCGCTTAAACGGGGATTTATATAAGTTGTGCAGAGCCCAAGCATCCCTGACTACCCTGCATGGCTGGTACACCCCGGCAGCAGAAATGGAGATCGATCTAGCCAAGGACTGCCTGCGAAGTGATCGCGCTTGGAAGCACCCCACCTCAGTTCCAGAGAGAACCGCCCAGGGATTCTGCTGCAGTGAAAGGTGGAAAGAAGAAAACCACGGGCTGTTTCAGATGTGGAAAGGAAGGCCACCGAGTGGCTGATTGTTGCACAAAGCTGGCGCCAAAGGTGACCCCTAGTGGCAGAAAAGCAACAGTGCAGGCAGAAACTAAAATGCGAGAGGTCGCAAAGAGGGAGCGGATGTCGCCAAGAATGCTCCTCCCTTTGAGGAGGAACTTGGGACTCCTTCCGGGTCAGATGACAGCGAGCCATCTTCGGAATCAGACGAGGATCTCCTGGTGAGTTGGAAAGAGGCCCCCCTTACCGTTCCAGTAAAACTGTGCGTCCCATCCTCGGGAATGCAGCCCCGAGGTGGTGGAGAAAATGGAACTAAAGCTAAAAACGTTGAACAGGCCCATAGCTTTTTGCCAGCTAGATGGGTCGGTGGTGGGGGGAGGCCCAGCCCACTTTGTGACAGAACCCATAGAGATGACCATAGGAGACCATCGAGAAATCATAAACTTTATTGTGGCCCCAGGGATGGACCAGCCACTCGACTGGGTCTCTCATGGCTCTGGAAATGGAACCCGAAAATAAACTGGAGAATGGGGGTGTTGCAACTCTGCACAAGGGCGCAAAAGAAGGAGAAGATAACTTTAAAAACCCCTGACCCCGATCCCACTGAGATACTGGGGTCAATGTTTGAATGGCTGGAGGGGGAGGAAAATATTCCTAAAGAGTACTGGGACCTACGAGAGGTTTTTAGTGAAAAGGCCCCTGACGTGCTACCTCCCCATAGGCCTACAGACTGTGCAATAAATATCCTTCCAGGGATGAAACTCCCGAAACCGAAATCTTATCCCATGACCAAGAAGGAATTGGGAGAATTGCAAAACTTTATAGATAAAAATTTGGAGCAAGGATTCATTCAACCGGCTAGGCCTTGGGTTGCAGCCCCGTCATGTTCCAGGAAAAGAAAGATGGCACTTTTCGCTTAATAATGGACTATAAAAATTTCAACTGCGTGTGCGTGGAGAATGTATACCCCATGCCTCTTATGAAGGACATGCTCGACCACTTGGCCAAAGAAAAGTTCTTCACCAAATTGGACATACAGGAAGCGTATTACAGAGTGCTCATAAAAGAAGGGGATGAATGGAAAACGGGGTTCAATTGT
The DNA here is from genome assembly GCF_028640845.1 of Ahaetulla prasina. NCBI lineage: Eukaryota > Metazoa > Chordata > Lepidosauria > Squamata > Colubridae > Ahaetulla > Ahaetulla prasina. The sequence continues at coordinate 27,401,601 of NC_080547.1, read as the reverse complement.
CCCCTTGGTTGCTTTCAATTCCCAGTTCTACCATTTGGGTTGCAAGGGGCTCTAGCAGTTTTCACGCAGCTAATAAATGAAGTGCCCCATGAACCAAAAGGGGTTCTTGTTTATCTTGATGACATACTTATCTACAAAGAGACCATGGAGGAGCATGTGAAGCTAATATGAGCAGTACTCAAAACATTACTGGCCACAGAACTTTATGCAAAATTGTCTAAGTTTGAATTTCATCAAACGAAAATCGATTATCTGGGATACCGTATTTTCCCTGATGGTTTGGAGATGGACCCTACAAAAGTCCAGGCAGTACTAGAGTGGGCACCCCCTTGCACCCACAAACAGTTACAAAGCTTCCTGGGTTTTGCTAACTTCTATCACCAGTTCACTCCCTCGTTTGCCGACATTGCTCTGCCAATCACCAACCTCCTCAAAACAAAAGGGAATATTAAACTCCTTACCACTAGAGTGGTCAATGGAGTGTCAGGCCGCTTTTGAAAAGTTGAAGCGATTGTTTGCCGCTGAGCCGGTCCTCAAGCACCCTGACATGGAGTCCCCATTCGTGGTTCAAGCAGATGCTAGTTATGTAGAAGTCGGAGCAGTTTTACTCCAAAACAATGCTAAAGTTGAGCTTTAACCGTGCGCGTACACATCTCGTAAGCTCACTGAAACAGAGCAGAGATGGGCCATCTGGGAGAAAGAAGTTTTTGCAGTGCACTGGGCTCTCTGTACATGGAGAAAATTCTTGGAGGGAGCCAAACACCCTTTCGAGGTGTGGACTGATCATAAAAACTTAGAGGCCTGAAAACTCCCAGAAAACTATTGCCAAAACAAGCTCGATGGGCCCAATACTTTAACCATTTTAATTTTTCCTTGCGATACATTCCTGGGGGAAAGAACTTCCTGCCGGATGCCCTTTCTCGTTTGCCTCAGTACAACAGTACTTGCAAGGAAGTAGCACACCCTATACTCCCAGTTCAACAACTAGCTGCCCTGGCAATTACCCATAGCCAAGCACAAAGCCAAGCACATACCGATGCAGCACTACCAGAAGATCTCACCAAGTTGCTCAAGGAAGCCTTAAACAAGGATGACTGGTTCTTGGCCCATTCGCATGTGTGCACTCTTCGCGATGGACTGGCTTGGGTGGGGACAAAGTTGTATGTCCCTGCATCTCTGAGGGAGGTCATACTTCTACACTGCCATGATGCTAAAATGGCTGGACATTTTGGGTTTGTGAAAACCTTACTCCTCCTGAAAAGACAATTTTGGTGGCCAGGGCTTAAAAAGGACATTGAATCTTATATAGCGAGTTGCCCTCTTTGTGCAGCAGCTAAAAGACCACCAGGGAAGCCTCCTGGTTTGCTTCAAACAGTAACCCGGCCAGAAGCCCCATGGAAAGAAATATCCATGGATTTCATAGTGGAGTTACCCGAAAGTGGAGGCAATACAGTGATCTGGGTAGTTATGGACCTGTTCTCAAAACAACTGCACTTCATCCCATGTTCCAAAATACCTTCTTCAAAAACTTCGGCAAAGCTGTTTGTGCAACACATCTACAGACTCCATGGAGTTCCGGAACGGATAATCTCAGACCTGGGGGTACAATTCACTTCTCAATTTTGGAAAGAGATTTTCCGGCTGATAGGCTCCGCCCAAGGATTAAGCTCCTCCCACCATCCTCAAACTAATGGGGGTTGTGAACGCTCAAACGCTCGAATGCTCGAACTCAGTACTGGAACAATATCTACGATGTTACATTAATTATCAACAAGATAATTGGGCGGACCTACTACCTTTTGCCGAAGTAGCCTACAATAATTCTGTCCATAGCAGCACTGGGTTCACCCAGTGCTTCAGGTCAGGAATTCAAAGTGGCTTCAGGTCAGGAATTTATCCCCATTCCTGAACTCCCTGAACAAAAGCCATCGATTCCATCACTGGCTGAATGGATAGAACAATTGCAAAGTACATGGAAAATTACACACAAAGCAATAGACGATGCACATCGCGCACACAAGAACAAGCAGATAAAAAGAGAGCTCCTGAGAAAAAATTCCAAGTAGGAGATAAAGTTTTCTTGTCCACTAAATATTTGCAAACTACACAGAAATCGAAAAAACTTGGACCCAAATATGTGGGACCATTCCCTATTGCAAAAATCATTAATCCAGTGACTGTCCAACTAGAACTTTATTTATTTATTTATTAATTAAATTTCTAGACCGCCCTTCTCCCGAAGGACTCAGGGCGGTGTACAGCCTTATTAAAATACATAGATAGACAATAAATTTAAAATAATTTTAAAATGAAATATTTAACCTGCCAATTTAACTAAAAATAGCAAAACCAATTAAAATCAGTACAAAATTTAAAATTTAAAATTTAAAAAACTAAAAAATCTAATCCAGTCCTGCGCACCTGAATAAGTGTGTTTTAAGTTCACGACGGAAGGTTCTAAGGTCCGAGAGTTGGCGAAGTCCTGGGGGGAGCTCGTTCCAGAGGGCGGGAGCCCCCGCAGAGAAGGCCCTTCTCCTGGGTGTTGCCAGACGACACTGCCTAGCTGACGGCACCCTGAGGAGTCCCTCTCTGTGAGAGCGCACGGGTCGGTGAGAGGTATTCGGTAGCAGAAGGCGGTCCCGTAAATAGCCCGGCCCTATGCCATGGAGCGCTTTAAAGATGATCACCAACACCTTGAAGCGCACCCGGAAGGCCACAGGTAGCCAGGTGTCACCCGGGAGCCACGAGGGGCTCCTTCTATCACCAGCGCAGCCGCATTCTGGACTAACTGCAGTCTCCGGATGCCCTTCAACGGGAGCCCCATGTAGAGAGCATTGCAGTAGTCTAGGCGAGACGTCACGAGGGCGTGAGTGACCGTGCATAGGGCATCCCGGTCTAGAAAGGGGCGCAACTGGCGCACCAGGCGAACCTGGTAAAAAGCTCTCCTGGAGACGGCCGCCAAATGATCTTCAAAGGACAGCCGTTCATCCAGGAGGACGCCCAAGTTGCGCACCCTCTCCATCGGGGCCAATGACTCGCCCCCAACAGTCAGCCGCGGCTGCAGCTGACTGTACCGGGATGCCAGCATCCACAGCCACTCTGTCTTGGAGGGATTGAGCTTGAGCCTGTTTCTCCCCATCCAGACCCGTACGGCTTCCAGACACCGGGACAGCAACAACTGCCAAAATCTTTGAGAAGAATTCACCCAGTTTTCCACGTTAGCTTGGTCAAACCTGAACACACATCCCCCCTTAGGGTGAATCCTACTAAGACCCCTGTACCAATCCTCATAGAAGGGGAAGAACATTTTGAAGTTAAGGAAATCCTAGACTCTAGAAAATATAGAAATAAAATCCAATATTTGGTAGCTTGGAAACACTTTCCTCTATCACAAGCAGAATGGGTTAACAAAGAAGATGTTCGTGCCCCCAAAAAGCTAGCACAATTTTATGACAAATATCCTGATAAACCTTAACATTTTTCTTTTCTTTTCCAGGACTAATGTCCTTTTTCGAAGGAGGGCCGAATGTCAACCTCCGCTTTATTAAAGTGTATTTCTCCTACTAGACTATTTTACTGTTTTATTACTTCGTTAAAGGTTTTCTTCTTACTGAATGTCTTACATGATTTTTGGAGGAGGGGGAGAAAGGAAGTGGAAGTAGAGAAGGAGTAGGAGAGGAGGGAAAAAGTAGAAAGGATAAAATAAGGGAGGGAGGGAAAAGAAAAAGAGAAGAAAGATTACTGTAAAACAAAAAAGATGAAATGGAAGAAAGGCAACCCCAAACATGTTTGAACATATCAGGATAAAAACTGAATTATCTAAAAAATAATAAAAGAGAATATATATCAGTAAAAATGGAGAAATTAGAATCTGAGGGCGAAAGAAGATGTGGTTTATATAAACAAGCATAGAAATATTAAGATATGATTAATAATATGGAAAAAGAACATTTTGGCAGAAATTGTAACTAAGTAAAATGTATTTGGATATGTTAAGTTGTATAAGAGGATAAGAATACTCTGCCCATTTAGGCCTAGGATGCAAATCTTCTTTCTGACCTGCTTGGAGGCCTCAGGAGATGTGCCTGATGGCATTGAAACACCATTGAAAAGGATAGGGCCAAATGTTCAGAACTTCTTTTATTGATTTGGGTAGGTTTGCAGATAATAAGGTATCATTCCGATATCCATCATACATGAACCTTACTAAAGTAACTTCCCCAGCATCCCAAACAGGGGTGCTATTCAGCAGGTTCTGATAGGTTCTGGAGACGCGATAGTGGAAATTTTGAGTAGTTTGGAGAACCGGCAAATACCTCCTCTAATTGGCCCCAGAGTGGGGTGGGTACTAAGTGTGGGGGTTGAATGAAGAGGCGGGACTCCAGCAAATGATTTCAGCTCTTTATTTGTGGTTCAGAAAACTTCTGCTAGGCTAGCCGGCAGCGCTCTTTTTTAAAGGGAGCTGTCCGGCAGCCTAACCACCGACATTGCTTTAATTTTCTGTTGCTTGAATGGGCCAATGAGCGGAGGGTATGCTAATGTCTGGCTAACCCCGAACCTGAGTGAAGCCTATGCTCCAGGCTTCACTCTCTATTTACATATTTAACAGTGGGAATGGAGATTTTGCAATATCCTTCCCCCAGGAATGGGGATTTTGCAGTATCCTTCCCCTGCCATGCCCACCAAGCCATGCCCACAGAAGAGTTGGTAAAAAAAAAACTGAATTCCACCACTGATTCCAAATATATATAGACAAACCTGTGCATTGATCCTCTAACTTTTATTTTATCAATTTTTATATATAATGATTATTTCCCCAGTGTTGATAATCATTAAAATGCTTTTAAGCAAACATTTTCTTTTCTTTTCCAGGACTAATGTCCTTTTTCGAAGGAGGGCCGAATGTCAACCTCCGCTTTATTAAAGTGTATTTCTCCTACTAGACTATTTTACTGTTTTATTACTTCGTTAAAGGTTTTCTTCTTACTGAATGTCTTACATGATTTTTGGAGGAGGGGAGAAAGGAAGTGGAAGTAGAGAAGGAGTAGGAGAGGAGGGAAAAAGTAGAAAGGATAAAATAAGGGAGGGAGGGAAAAGAAAAAGAGAAGAAAGATTACTGTGAAACAAAAAAGATGAAATGGAAGAAAGGCAACCCCAAACATGTTTGAACATATCAGGATAAAAACTGAATTATCTAAAAAATAATAAAAGAGAATATATATCAGTAAAAATGGAGAAATTAGAATCTGAGGGCGAAAGAAGATGTGGTTTATATAAACAAGCATAGAAATATTAAGATATGATTAATAATATGGAAAAGAACATTTCTAAGTAAAATGTATTTGGATATGTTAAGTTGTATAAGATATGATACGGCCAATACTCTGTTCATAAAATATGTGGGTGTGGGTGTGAAGAACCCACTTAGGCCTAGGTTGCAAGTCTTCTTTCTGACCTGCTTGGAGGCCTCAGGAGATGTACCTGATGGCATTGAAACACCATTGAAAAGGACAGGGCCAAATGTTCAGAACTTCTTTTATTAATTCGGGTTAATTTGCAGATAATAAAGTATCATTCCATCATCCATCATACATGAACCTTACTAAAGTAACTTCTGCAGCATCCCAAACAGGGGTGCTATTCAGCAGGTTCTGATAGGTTCTGGAGAAGCGATAGCGGAAATTTTGAGTAGTTTGGAGAACCGGCAAATACCTCCTCTAATTGGCCCCAGAGTGGGGTGGGTACTAAGTGTGGGGGTTGAATGAAGAGGCGGGACTCCAGCAAATGATTTCAGCTCTGCCATAAGGAAAGCCCTGGGACTGGAACAAATGGGGAGCCAGCACCACATATTGTTCTCCTTATTTCTACAGCACCTGAGGACTAGAGGCCAGACTACAGGAAGTCCTTGACTTACAACCACAATTGAGCCCAAAATTTCTCTTGCTAAGTGAGATACTTGTTACATGAGTCTTTTGCTCCATTTTATGACCTTTCTTGCCACAATTGTTAAGTGAATCACTGCAATTGTTAACTTAGGAACACAGTTGTTAAATGAATTTGGCTCCCCCATTGACTTTGCTTGCCAGAAGGTCACAAAAGTTGATCGTATGACAGGATACTGCAATTGTCATAAATATGAATCAGTTGCTAAGAGTCTGAATTTTGATCACGTGATCATGGAGATGGTGCAACAGATGCAAATGTGAAAAACAGTCATAAGTCACTTTTTTCAGTGTAACATTAAACAGTCACTAAACGAACTATTGTAAATTGGAGATTACCTGTATTTGGAGTTTTAGCACTTGTTTTACTTCTTCTGTTTCTCTCATGCTGAAATTTACAAATCAGATTTCTTGGAACAGAAATTTGCCTTCTTACATTCAGTAAAATTCTATTCCATTCATGATGACAGAACAGAACAGAATAACAGAGTTGGAAGGGACCTTGGAGGTCTACCAATCCAAACCCCTGCTCAGGCAGGTAGCCCTTACAAGTTCAGACAAATGGTTGTCCAATCTCTTAAAAACTTCTAATGTTGGAGCATTTACAACTTCTGGAGGCAAGTCGTTCCACTGATTAATTGTTTAATGGTCAGGAAATTTCTCCTTAGTTCTAGGTTGCTTCTCTCTTTGATTAGTTTCCATCCATTGCTTTTGTCCTGCCTTCAGGGGATGATGATGATCATGATGAGAATATCCTTTGTATAACTCCTCTGCCTTCAATTTTCCTAACAAATATACGCTCACTTGCAAATAAGATGGATGAAATACTCCTCTTAAACAAATACTATTCTGATTTTCGCAATTCAGCAGTCCTATGCTTCTCTGAAACCTCATTAAATGAATCAATTGAAGATAGCAGCCTGAACATTCCAGGGTTTCAGATTGAACGATCAGACAGGATTACCAGACATCTGGTAAAAAGAAAGGAGGAGGCTTATGCCTATATACTAACAACAACTGGTGTCAAGATTTAAAAGTAATTTATAAATTCTATGACAACAATTTAGAGAATTTAATTATCAACTGCAAATCATACTATTCGCCTCGTGAATTTTCCTCATTTCTTCTAATTGCTGTTTATGTCCCACCACAAGCCTGTGTAAACAAGGCATTATGAACTCTAGCTGACCAAGTCATGGAGGCTGAAGCCAAACACCCTGATTCACTGGCCATTGTTTTGGGAGATCTAAACAAGGCAAACTTAAGGAAAGAGCTACCAAAATACTTTCAGCATGTCAATTGTCCCACCAGAGGCAAGAATACTCTAGACCAGTGGTTCCCAACCAGTGTGCCGCGGCACTAAGGGGTGCCGTGAGATCTTTTGAGGGTGCCGGGAACTTTTGAGCTACGGAGATTTTAAATATCTATTTCCTTATAAGGGTGCCGGGAACTTTTGAAAGGCTTTCCAAGGGTGCCTCAAACAAGAAAAGGTTGTGCCTCAAACAAGAAAAGGTTGGGAACCACTGCTCTAGACCATTGCTACACAACACTAAAAGATGCTTATCGGTCTTTACCACGTGCAGCTGTAGGACACTCTGATCATTGCATGATTCACCTTGTACCTGCTTACAGGCAAAGACTTAAAACCACAAAACCAACAATTAAATCAGTGAAGACCTGGACGGAGGAGGCAAAATTAAAGCTACAGGCATGTTTTGACTGCACTGATTGGAATATCTTTGAAGATACCTCTGCAGACCTGGATGAACTCACAGATACTGTAACATCATATGTCAGCTTCTGTGAAGACCTATGTGTACCTACAAGGAACTTGCGAATATACAGTAACAACAAACTTTGGTTCACACCTAAACAAGCAGCTACGATATTCCAAAGAGGAAGCTTACAGAAAAGGTGATAAAATGCTGTACAATCAGGCCAGAAATACACTAACAAGGGAGATCAGAGCAGCAAAAAGAAGCTACTCTGAAAAGCTAAAGAATCAGTTTTCAGCAAATGATCCAGCAAACATGTGGAAAACTCTTAAAAATATCACCGGCTGTGGCAAACCTCCTTCCCAGGCTGAAGGTAATCAACAACTGGCAGATGACCTGAATGAGTTTTACTGCAGGTTTGAAAGGAAACTACAGCCACCTATCTCCACAACACCCATCTCAGACACACCATGAGGGGTGTTAGGAGTGTCTTACCCCCACAGTATTTTTTTCCAGAGAGTAAGTCATCTGTGTACCAAGTGTGGTTGAAATTGCTTGAGCTGTTCCAGAGTTATGCTGGAACACACACACATACACACATACACAGAGAGAGAGAGAGAGAGACCCACACACAGACACTCACCCATTCCGAGCAGTGTGTTACTCCCACAATATTTTTTTCCAGAGAGTAAGTCATCTGTGTAGCAAGTTTGGTTAAAATTGCTTGAGATGTTCCAGAATTATGCTAGAGCACACAAGAGAGATACACACCCACCCACCCACCCATCTGAGGGATGTTAGGGGTGTCTTACTCCCACAGTATTTTTTTCCCAGAGAGTAAATCATCTGTGTACCAAGTTTGGTTAAAATTGCTCAAGGCGTTCCAAAGTTATGCTGGAATACAATGTAGGTCTTGGTGTATTTGGGTCTTTTCCCATGTAAGGCTGAGAGTATCTTGGCGACATTTCGATGAGGTCTCACTCATCATCTTCAGGCTGGTGCTTACGGCTTCATGCTTGTGCGAGCAAAGTGCTTCAGAGGAGCCTTTTAAAATCTTTTTTTCCTCTGGCCCACCCAATCCCTCCTTCTCACTTACCTCATTACAGCTTCTTTCAGGCTGGCAAAGCCATGCTTTACATCAGTTGCATCAGCTAGCAACTGAATCTGCCTGCCTGGATTCCATCTCCTCAGTGAGCAACTGCTTTGCTGGCTGAGGAACTCTGGGAATTAAAGTCCACAAATCTTAAAGTTACTAAGGTTGGAGACCCCTGATCTAAAAAATATAAATAAAATAAAATAATAAAATAAAATATTTGTGCAGCTTTCTGAGATTTGGTGTGTTTCTGTAGTGTTTCACTGTAACTACACAAACACACAAAATCTCACAAAGCTGTATGTGGCGTTTTGTGTGTGTGTGAGAGAGAGAGAGTCAGTTGTGTTGTGTTATGTGTGTGTGTGTAAAGTGTGAAAGTTGGTTTTTGAGCTTTTTGTGGCTGTGTAAGATTCCTGCTTGTTGCAGGGGCCATTTTGGATGAAGTGCAGCTGCTTTTACACTGTGTGTGAGTCTGTTGTGTTGTGTTTTGTGTGTGTGTGTGTGTGTGTGTGTGTGTGTTTAGTCACACTGAGTCTATTTAAAAATTCCAAAGCCCACCTGGGAGTCAATTATCTTTCCACCTCTTTACATTGAGTTCAACCTGTAGAGAGAAGGTGAACTGGGCTGATTTTCTTCTGGGTTGGAGCTAGGTTGGGGTTTTGCTTCATTTTCCTGTCAATTGTTGAATTCTGGAGAGTTGTTTTACAGAGTTATGCTTCTCCTTTTCTCCCTCTCAGTTTTCCTCAAGAGACATGAGCATCTTTTCTGTGTGTGCTATCAATCAGGAACTGTATTAAGAAGAAACAATCATGGAAATTGATTGATCACATTAAACATCAGAAAACACTTCATGTGTTACACATTTTCTAGTTACATTGACTTTGCTTTTATGCCCTCTAGTTTAACAGCCTCATCAACAAGATTTCAGAGGCTAATCAATATTTCTGGAGTGGTGGAAGGAACCAATGTGTATTACTTAGAAACAGATGGAGGTTAGGCAATCTACTCAGAGTAGTAGGTTGTAGGCCTGTAGTGCCTGTAAGCTATTTTGCAAAACATAAATTAGTTTTCCCATATATAGAAATATGTATTTGACTATATGACCCAGTTGTGTGAAGTGAATGTAGACTTTAAAAAATGATAAGTAATGCAGGCTTCTTTCAAAGAACTGGAGTCAGTTCGTCCTGCATTCAGGATGAAGATTGTATTAAAAGAAAAAAAAAATATTTTTTTAAAAAAATTAAATATTTTTTTTTAAAAAAAGATGAAGATTGCCCTATCGAAATAATTTTGTACACTTTTGTTAAAAGTTTGCAATGAATAATCCCAAAAGATTCTGGATAAATGAAATAAATAATCAGAAAATGGCACATGAGCTACAGCTGAAGAAAATAGCTTTTGGCAAGGTTTAATTTTTAATTTTTAATTTTTAATTAGCCCTCCCTTAGAAGATGTTTTTACAAAGTAATTTCATTACCTTAAGAAATACGAATTTTGGTCAGGTATCATATTTGGGCATTTCTATTAAATGGCAGGAAAAGGGGGTAGAATTGGTTTAGCAGATTTTTGCAATCTTCTTCTGTTGATCCTGCCATGTTAATGTAACTAGAACTGTGATGATATGTGGGAACGACCTTGGGAGACAAGAGGAAGACCTGCACTGGGTATTCCTCCTTCTCCCATGGCAAGAATCACTCTAGAACAGTGGTTCTCAACCTTTATAGTGCTGTGACCCCTTTAATACAATTCCCCACGATGTGGCGACCCCAACCGTAAAATTATTTTTTTTAGGCAGCGATCTCAGCGTGCCTCAGCAGCCGCAGAAGGGGGGGGAAAAGCGGCAAACTGTTTTTTTGAATTTATTGTGCCTGAAGCCGTATTGGCTAGCTGTCATGTCCCACTCCTCCGCTGACGGCCGGGTCAGGGAAATCCGAATCAGGCTTGCCTCTGCAGCTCTGCCCAAAGTCCTAGCAAAGTCCTCAGAGCAGGCAGGAGACCAGTAAGTTACTTCAGCAAGATAAGTTCGACTTTTGCCTGACTCAGAGACTGCCAGAAAGCAGATCCTTTATATAGGCCATGGGGTGTGGCTCAATGACTCAGCACTCATTAAGGCCTGCCCCTCCCTTCCTTCTGTTGCCTCCGCCTATCCAGCCTTCTGATGCGAGGGTCACACCAATCAGCAGCTGTTGGGAATAAACCCTCCTCAGGCTCACATGCTGTGGAGGAGGGGGAGGGGTCTAGCTGCTCCGTTTGCCTGGGCATGGAGTCAGGGCTGGGGCCGGGAGATGCTCCTTCTTCTGCAGTTTGTGTGGGCATGGAGCCAGGACTTGGGCCGGGAGGCATACATTCCTCAGTGTTCGGGAGCAGGTAAGAAGGCCCCGGCTGCTCTGAGGGCGGGCAAGACACAACACTATCCCTCACCGCAGGGCCCTTCCCCCGGGGCTGACGATCGGGATGCAGTCGGGCCGGGTTCTGCTTGTGGAAGGCCCGCACCAGGTCCGGGGCGTGGACGTCGGAGGCGTTGACCCAGGTGAACTCGGTCCCGTACCCTTGCCACACAACCAGGTATTGGAAGCGCCCCTTCAGCCAGCGGGAGTCGCGTATGCTGTGCACCTCGTACTCCTCCACCCCGTCCTCGTCGACAGCGACGGGTGGCACCGGGCGCCGGAGGGGAGACGGCGGGGCCTCAGGGACCAGCAAGGACCGATGGAAGACGGGATGGATCCGCATGGAACGCGGCAGGGTCAATCGGTAGGCCACCGGATTGATGACCGCCTCGATGGGGAACGGACCGATGAACCAGTGGTCCAGTTTCTTCGCCGGCCGGTCAGACGGGAGATGCTTTGTGGAGAGCCACACGCGGTCTCCGACCACCAGCGGAGGTGTTGCCCGTCGGGAACGATCGGCGACCCGCTTGTAGTCCTCCTTCGCCCGATTCAGCTGCCGACGCACCATCTGCTGGACCGCGTGCAACTCGGAGAGAAAGGACTGTGTCTCAGGAACCGGGGAGTCCGGGGGCGCCAGAGGGAAGAGCCGCGGATGGTACCCCAAGTTGGCCAGGAACGGGGTGGTCTGGGTGGAGGTGTGTTGGGAGTTGTTGAATGCGAACTCTGCCAGGGACAGGTAATCGGCCCAGTTGTCCTGCTGTTGGTTCACGAAGCACCGGAGGTACTGTTCCAGGACGCCGATGACCTTTTCCGTCCCGCCATCGGTCTCTGGATGGTGCGCCGACGACAGGCACACCTGCACCTCCAATGCGGCCATCAGGCTCTTCCAAAAGCGGGCCGTGGACTTCCGGGTGGCTCCACCTCTTCGCTGAGCCCTAATTAAAGGGGCTCCGCACTGAACATCATAAAAGCCAGGAAAAGCCGGCTTTAATCTTTTTCCCTGGATGAAAGGGAAAGATAAGAGCAACAGGAAATGTTGGTAGACCTCCCCAGAGGCTTTGTTTTAATTAAGCAGAGCCTCGAAGGGTCGACGGGTCCCATAAATATTCCTGCCCTCCGACTTCAGTGCGTGTCTGCAAAAGCAGGAAAAGAAGAAAGTGTCCATCTCTGCTAATTGTCTTATCTTTATGGATCTCTTTAAGCAGACGGAATGAGTGCCAGCGGACAATTATTGGATTGCAAGTATTTTTGATTTCCTGACTTCTACCTTCTAAAAAAGAGAAATTTTTTTTCCTTTGTTTTAATTGACTCTTAAAGATGGCGCCTGAACGGGAGTGAAAGTGACGAATGGAATTTCAAACAGTCTGTGCAACTAAGAAGATAAGAAATGTTATGTGTGGATTTTAATGAAGTGAACTGAGCTCTCCTATACTTAAAGGGAAAAGAGAAGTTTCTAGACTTATATTTTGTGAATTTTTAAAACTGAAATGGCTACTAAACCACCTAAGACTGGGGGCAGAAGGGTTCTGAACCAGCTTTAGAAGATCTGATTAAAGAGCAAGGAAAGTGTCTGAAGAAAGGTTTAAGGAGATTATGGATAATAATGAGAAAATAAGAGAAGAAATAAAGAGAATAATAAAAAATAAGAGAAGATATCTTGATGGCTTTTCAAGGTTTGGCAAAAGACTGGAGGTGGTGGAGGAGGAGGTGCAAGAAATTGTTCAGTCAAATCAACAAATAGAAAATAGAATGGGGGGAATGCAAATCAAATTGGATAAAAATGAAGATCAAGTGGTGGTGATGCAGTATAGAATGATGGAAGGAGCTCTGAGAATTAGGGGTTTGAATGAGGAGAAAGGGGAAGATTTAAAAAAATTTTTATCAGAAGCTCTGGCTGAATTTATTGAACTTGACCCACAAGAGGTTGCTTATCAAATTGACAAAATTTATAGAGTTAATTCTTGGATTGCTAGGCAAAAGAAACTTCCTAGAGACATTGTGGTTTATTTTTTGAAAAGAACAGTGAGGAATCAAATTTTGCAAGTTGCTTTTCAGAAAAACTTGAAAATAGGGGAACAGGAGTTGAAGGTTTTGAAAGAGATTCCTCCCAAGATGTTAAGGGATAGAAAGGACTTTACATTTTTTACACAAGAACTTAAGAAATACCAGATTCAATTTAGATGGGAGGTTCCAGTTGGCTTGACAGTGTATTATCAAGGAAGGAGATATCGTATTGACACAGTGCTTAAGGCCAAAGATTTTCTTTCTACAGTGCTGAAATTTGAAATAGAAATAATAGAAAAAGAATTCAAGAGACTCAATTGGTTGTGGAAGCTGAGGTGATTCCAGTGATGTTACCATCAGAGGAACAACCACAAGAACAAAGACTGACGAGGGGAGCCCTTAAGCGTAAAGAATAGGAGCAACAAACACAAAGTAAAGTTCAGGACTCTGCTACAGAAGCGGTGGAGGAGCACGCCAAGATACGGAGGACGATCTTCAGTTGATTGCTCAAAGGCTTCAGCAGCCCAGTAATGGCAAATAAAATCTTGACTTGGAATGTCAATGGTTTGAACTCAGCTCAGAAGAGAAGAAAAATATTTCATTATTTGAAACAATTTAAAAATGATGTTATTTGCTTACAAGAAACGCATATTAAATTATCAGATCAAAAGTACCTAATAAACTCAAAGTTAGGTAAACATTTTGTTGCTTCAGCTTTGGAGAAAAAACATGGCATAGTGGTTTATTTGAGAAAAGATATACCAGCCAAGTTAATAGAGGCAGATATTCACGGAAGATATATTGCTATTGAACTTACAATAGAAACAAAAAGGACTCTCTTGCTTGGTATATATGCACCCAATCAGCAACAAGAAAAATTTTATAGAATGTTATATGATAAGTTGAATCTATGGGATTATAAATCGTGCATTATATTGGGAGATTGGAATGGAGTAATAGATACACGAAAGGACAAGAGAACTTCTTTCAAGAAGATACCTGCACATGCAAAGCTGCCTAAATCCTTTTTTGATATGATAGAAGATTTTGAGTTAAGAGATGTATGGAGACTGCGGAATTTGGAGGAAAGAGACTATACTTTTTTTTCTGATAGGCATCAATCCTTCTCACGTATTGATTTTATTTTAATTTCTAATGATTTGCTTTTTAGGGTGAAGAAAACTAAGATATTTCCAAGATGTTTGTCTGATCATAGTCCTGTTTGGATGGAATTGCAATATGGAAAAGAGGGTAGAAGAACTTGGAGATTAAATGAAAATTTGTTTAGATATCAGGATAATGTAAATCAATGTAAAAAGCAGATGAAAGAATTTTTTGATTATAATTTGAATAATGAAACATCGATAGAAATGGTTTGGGACTCCAGTAAAGCTTTTATGAGAGGTGTATTAATATATCTTAATAATAGACAGAGAAATAAGCAACAAAGACAGCGTAGGTATTTAGAAGAGGAAATTTATAAGAAACAACAATTATTAATACATAATCCACATGATCAAAAACTTAAAGATGCAATAAAGTTACTACAGAATCAATTTAATATGATAATGGCTGATCAGGTGGCAACAAATATACAATATGCCAAACATAATACTTTTGTAATGCAAATAGACCTGGTAGGTGGTTAGCATATACTTTAAGGAAAAGACAAAAACAACGTACTATAGAAAAATAGAATATAAAGGTAAAGAGATATCAACAGGATAAAATTAAAAAAGCTTTTTTAGAATATTATACAAATTTATATCTTAAAGATAATATATTGAATAGGGATATTGATAATTATTTGAAGGAATATAAGGTTAAAAATTTAACTTTAGAACAAACGGATGAACTGAATCGGCCTATAACCTCGGAAGAAATTATTTTGGTAATTAAACAATTAAAAATGGGGAAAACTCCTGGTACGGATGGGCTCACAGTTAGTTATTATAGGAATTTACAGGATGAGATGTTAGGTCCACTTAAGGAATTATTTAATCAGATACAACTAGGAGAATTCCCCTCATGGAGAACCTCTTTTATTTCATTGATACCAAAGAGGAACAGGATTGTTCTAAACCTGGGAATTATAGGCCAATCTCACTTTTAAATAATGATTATAAGATTTTGTTAAAATAATAGCTAATAGATTAATGTTGATTCTGCAGCGAAGAATTCATAATGATCAATCTGGATTTATAAAAGGGAGACAGATGAGGAATAATGTTAGGCAGATTGTTAATTTACTGGAGTACTTAGAAAAGAAAAATTTTATTCCAGCAGCATTTATTTTTCTAGATGCAGAGAAAGCTTTTGATCGATTGCATTGGGATTTTTTATTTAAATTAATAGAAAAGATGCAATTTGGAGATGGTTTTTTAAGAATAATTAGGGCAATTTATGGAGAGCAAACAGCACAGATTATAATCAATGGTAGCTTAACAGAACCTTTTAAGATTGCGAAAGGAACAAGACAGGGATGTCCTTTATCACCATTATTGTTTATTTTAACTCTAGAACCATTATTGGATAAAATACGAGAAGTAAAGGAGATAGAGGAATTAGAGTTAGACAGTATGAATATAAGTTAAGAGCTTTTGCAGATGATTTGGTGATTACTTTAACAAACCCTATAAATTCTAGTAAATCTTTGTTGGAAATAATTGATCAATATGGAATGTCTCAGGGTTTAAGGTAAATCAGAAAAGACAAAAGTGATAATAAAAATATGGCCAGACAACAGAAAGAAAAACTAGAGGAAGTAACAGGATTTGAAATTGTAAAGAAGGTTAAGTACTTAGGGGTTTATATTACGTCAAATGTGAAATTGTATAAGAATAACTATGAGGTTTTATGGCAAAAGTTCAGAAGGAGTTGATTGTTTGGAAAAAGTGCAATTATCTTTGCTGGGAGAATTGCTGCTATTAAAATGAATGTTTTACCTAGATTTTTATTCCTCTTTCAGATGATACCAATAATTAAGAAAGATAAGAATCTTGAGGAATGGCAGAAGGAATTAACAAATTTATATGGGAAGGTAAAAAGCTAGGGTTAAAATGAAAATAATTCAAGATTCTCGGAAAGGGAGGTTTAAAATGCCTAATTTTAAATTATATTATGAAGCAGCTGCTCTCTGCAATAAGTGATTGGTTTAATTTAACAGAGGACAGAATTTTGAATATAGAAGGTTATGATTTGCTATATGGATGGCATGCATATTTAATTTATGACAAAAAAGTGGATAAGGCCTTTAAAAATCATGTGCTAAGAAATGCCCTTCTGCGTGTTTGGAAAAAATACTCTTATAAATTAAATTGTAAGGTTCCTATATGGGCAAGTCCTAGACATACAGTAGAAAATATAAACATAGAACAGAATCAGGAAATGATTACATATAAAGATCTTTTGTATACTGAAAGAGGTAATTTGCAGTTAAAATCTCTGCAAGTATTAAGAGAGGAAGGGAAAAATTATACTTGGTTTCAATATGAGCAACTACGTGCTAGATGGAAGGGAGATCAGAAAATTGGTATAGAGCAGAATGAGGGAAATTTGGTAAAGCAAATTAGAAATCAGTCTCAGGAGCACATAAAGAGATTGTATAATGTGTTACTTGAAATAGATTCTGAAAGGGACTTGGTAAAGGACTGTATGATAAAGTGGGCACAAAATTTTCAGGAGCCAATATTATTGGAAACGTGGGAAAAAATTTGGGTTAGAAATGTTAAATTCACGCAGGCACAGAATCTGAGGGAACTTTTATAAAATGTTTTATAGATGGCATCTAGATCCTAAAAAATTATCGTGTATGTATCCAGAAATGCAAGCAAAATGTTGGAGATGTAATTGTGATGACGCTACATATTTTCACATTTGGTGGACTTGTAAGGACATAAAGGCCTTTTGGATAAAAATTTGGTGGATTTTACAAAATGTTCTGAAAAAGAAGATAAAGTTCCTGCCGCAATTTTTCTTGTTGGGAATTATTATGGATTGTACAGTAATTGAGACTAAATTGATTTTAAATCTAATAACTGCAGCAAGATTACTAATAGGACAATATTGGAAGAAAAAAGAAGTACCAACAATAGAAGAATGGATATTGAAAGTTGCCAATTTGGCTGAGATGGCTAAGATATCAGCCTTTTGAAAGACAATACGCAAGAAAGATACATAAAGGAATGGAAAAAATGGATTGACTATATTCAACGTAGATATCAGACTAAGAGTTATCAGACTGTTTTTGAATGATTATGATGTATTATTTTTGATTGCTTTTGGGGGAAGTTAGGAATTGATGATTGTAGCGGTATAATTAAGTTGGGACGAAAATTTTTTAGCATATGTTTGTTTTATTTTTAACTATACCTTGTGCTCGTTCCGGGAAGTCGGGGGGGGGAGGGGGGTTGCGAAGGGAGGGGGGAGCAGGGGGGGAAAGGGGGAAAAAAATTTTGTAAAACTTTTTGAATAAAAAAAAAAAAAAAAAAAAAAAACAAAAGCGGGCCGTAAACTGCACCCCACGGTCCGACACCACCCTCTCTGGCAGGCCGTGGAGGCGGAAGACGTGCTGCAAGAAGAGACGGGCTGTCTTGGTGGCGGTGGGCAGCCCGCGGCACGGGATGAAGTGTGCCATCTTGGTGAGCATGTCCACCACCACCAGCACCGTGGTGAACCCCGAGGACGGCGGCAGGTCCGTCAGGAAGTCCATGGAAATCGCCCCCCAGGGTCTGTCAGGAGTCCGCAAGGGCTGGAGGAGACCGGGAGGGGCCCCCGTGGTGGCCTTGGCTTGCCGGCACGGCACGCAGGACGTCACATAGGCATGGAAATCATGCCGCACCCGGGGCCACCAGAAGGTCCATGTTACCAGGTTGAAAGTCTTGAAAAACCCGAAATGGCCCGCGGCAGGGTTGTCGTGGCACTGGGTCAGGACGAGGGACCGGAGTGGCCCCGTGGGCACATACAACCGCCCCCGGAACTTGAGTACGTCGTCTTCCAATGTCCACGGAGACGTGGGGCCCGCCTCTGCTCGCCGCTGCTGAGACCAGGCGTCTTGGCGCTGTGCCTCTCGCACCCAGGCCCGTAAGTCCACCGGTTCCCGGGCGGCGGCCAAGGCTTCCACCGGCAGTACGGTCCGTGGAGGAAGAGGGTCTTGGGCGCTCAGGTACTCCGGCTTACGGGACAGGGCGTCCGCCCTCCGGTTGTGGCCGCTGGGGATATAGGTGACGCGGAAGTTGAACCGGGCGAAGAACAGTGACCACCGGATCTGCCGCTGGTTCAACTTCCGAGCCGTGGTGAGATGTTCGAGGTTCCGATGGTCCGTTCGGACCTCCACCTGATGCCGGGCCCCCTCCAGGTGGTGCCGCCATGCCTCGAACGTGGCCTTGATAGCCAGCAACTCCTTTTCCCAGATGGTATAGTTGCGCTCGGAAGGGTTGAGCTTCCGCGAGTAGTACGCGCAGGGAAAAAGAGTGCCGCCATCCGCTGGGGCCTGTAGCAGCACCGCTCCGAGGGCGACGTTGGAGGCGTCCGTCTCCACCACAAAAGGCCGGTGCGGGTCGGGATGTCGCAGGATGGGCTCCGTGACGAAAGCCTTCCTGAGAGCCGTGAAGGCTTCCTCCTGCGGGGGACCCCACCGGAACGGGACCTTCTTCTGGAGGAGCTGGGTGAGCGGAGCCGTCAGCGTGGCGAAGCCCGGGATGAAGGTCCGATAATAATTGGCGAAGCCCAGCAGCCGCTGGACATCCTTCACCCGACGCGGGGCTTCCCAGCTGCTCAGGGCCTCCACCTTGCGCGGGTCCATGGCGATCCCCTCAGGTGAGAGGATGTGCCCGAGGAACTCGATGGACGACCGGAGGAAAAGCACTTCTCAGCTTGGCGAGAGCTGGTGCTCCGCAGGCGCTGCAGGACCAGGCGGAGGTGCTGGAGGTGACTTTCCCTGGACCGGGAGTAGACCAGGATGTCGTTCAGGTAGATCACCACGAACCGATCCAACATGTCCCGGAACACATCGTTCATAAAATGTTGGAAGACGGCGGGGGCGTTGGTCAGCCCGAACGGCATGACCGTGTACTTGTAGTGTCCGTACCGGGTGCCGAACGCCGTCTTCTACTCGTCCCCTTCACGCATCCGCACCAGGTTGTAGGCCCCCCGGAGGTCGAGCTTGGTAAAGATGGAGGCCTCCCGCAGCCGGTCCATCAGCTCCGGGATGAGCGGCAGGGGGTAGCGATTCTGCACCGTGATGGCGTTCAGCCGGCGGTAGTCGCAACACAGGCGCAAATCCCCTGTCTTCTTTTTTACGAAGAGGACCGGGGCCGACAGAGGGGACTTGGAAGGCCGGATGAACCCTCGGGCCAGATTTTTGTCCAGAAAGTCCCTGAGGGCAGCCAACTCGGGCTCGGACATGGAATACAGGCGTCCCGTTGGCAGCGGGGTGCCGGGTTGCAGGTCCACGGGGCAGTCGTAGGGCCGGTGCGGGGGTAAGCGGTCCGCCTCCTTTTCGCTGAAGACGTCAGCAAAGTCCTGCAGCTCAGGGGGCACGGCGACGGCCGGGGTGAAGACGTCCTGGCCGGCGCAGGTGTGGCGGATATGGTCGACACACTGCAGGCTGGGAAATGAGATGGCGTTCTGTGACCAGGCCACCTGAGGGTCGTGCGTCTGCAGCCAGGCCAGTCCGAGGATCACTGGGAAGTGGAGGTCCGCCGTCACGTAGAAGCGAATCGCCTCCTCGTGGTCCCCGATGGTGAGGCGCAAGGGCTGCGTGGCGAAGTTAATGGGTCCGGCCACCAGCTCCCTCCCGTCGATGGTCTCGACGCTCATCGGAGGGTCTACCGGAACCAAGGGGACACCAAAATGGTCCACGAAGGCCCGATCCATAAAGTTCGTGGTGGCCCCCGAATCCACCAGCGCGTGCGCCGGGATCCCTTCCGGCCGGTCACCCACCCACACCCGGGTGTCCAAAATCAGGTGCCGAGGGGGCCCGGGGTCCACGTCGGCCATGTCTGGCGGGGGCTTGGTCCGTGCCCGGCCTAGGGTTTCCCCTGGGCCGGGCCTGCCCCGTTTCCCGACTGGCCAGGCCGGGATTCTGGGACGGGCATATGTGCTCCGCCGCGCTTCCTGGGGCATGCGGCGGCGAAATGGCCGGGCTCCCCACAGTACAAGCACAGCCCCCCTTGGCGCCTCCGGCTCCGCTCCTGGGCCGTCAGGCGAGGCCTGGCCGCTCCTAACTCCATGGGCTCCTCGGCGGCGGCCACGAAGCGTGGGGTGGCCCGGGACGGGGTCGGCACGGGTCGAGGGAGGGCGACGGTCTTTGACGGTTGCTGGCGGCGACAGGACGGGCGTTGCTGGAGACGGGTGTCGAGGCGCAGGCAGAGGGGCACCAGGTCAACGAGGGTCCGCGGCGCCTCCACCCGAGCCAGCTCATCCTGGAGCTCTTCCGAAAGGCCCCTCTTGAACGCGTCCGCTAGTGCCGTGTCGTTCCAGTCCGAATCATGGCACAGCAACCGGAATTCCACGATGTACTCCCGGAGGGGGCGGGGCCCTTGATGGATCTCTCCGAGGTGCCAGGCAGCTGTCTGGGCCCGCACAGGGTCTTCATACATCAGGCGTAGTTGCCCCCAGAACCCCTGGTAGTCCGCCAGCAAGGGGCTGTCCCTGAGCACCAAGGGCGTGGCCCACTGCGCAGCCTGGCCAGACAACAGGTTCATCACGAAGGCCACCCTGGCCCGGTCATCTGGAAAGTCCCCCGGCCGCATTGCCATATAGGTCTGGCACTGGGCCATGAAGGCCGGGAACATCTCCATCCGTCCTGAGAACTTCTCCGGCACCGGTACCGGGCTGTGGCGCTGAGGAGGAGGAGGAGGAGGAGGTTGGACTGCTGGGGCATTCCCAGCAGCCAGTTGAGCAGTCAGCTGGGCGACTTGCTGTTGCAGTTGCTGGTTATCTGTTTGTAGCTGCTGCACAATCAGCGCCAGCTGTTGCTGATCCATCTTGTAGATGTGTGAGGAGTCAGGCAAGATGTCGTGTCCCACTCCTCCGCTGACGGCCGGGTCAGGGAAATCCGAATCAGGCTTGCCTCTGCAGCTCTGCCCAAAGTCCTAGCAAAGTCCTCAGAGCAGGCAGGAGACCAGTAAGTGACTTCAGCAAGATAAGTTCGACTTTTGCCTGACTCAGAGACTGCCAGAAAGCAGATCCTTTATATAGGCCATGGGGTGTGGCTCCATGACTCAGCACTCATTAAGGCCTGCCCCTCCCTTCCTTCTGTTGCCTCCGCCTATCCAGCCTTCTGATGCGAGGGTCACACCAATCAGCAGCTGTTGGGAATAAACCCTCCTCAGGCTCACATGCTGTGGAGGAGGGGGAGGGGTCTAGTGCTCCGTTTGCCTGGGCATGGAGTCAGGGCTGGGGCCGGGAGATGCTCCTTCTTCTGCAGTTTGTGTGGGCATGGAGCCAGGACTTGGGCCGGGAGGCATACATTCCTCAGTGTTCGGGAGCAGGTAAGAAGGCCCCGGCTGCTCTGAGGGTGGGCAAGACACAACACTAGCGATCTGAACTGCTTGCGATTGCCTTGAGGACCGAGGCATTAAAGTGGAGACTCCTCCCCTATTAAGTTTATCACACCTGAAGCCAGATTAGGTTAGCGATTGGGACTAATTGCAGCTGGCTTGAGAGGGAGACATCAGAGCAAAGATTTCTCTCTTTTTTAATTCATCGCGCCTGAAGCCAAATTCGCGATTCTTCGACTCTCAAGTATACTTCCCATATTTCCGATGGTCTTAAGCGACCCCTGGAAAATCGTCATTCGACCCCCAACGAGGTTGCGACCCACAGGTTGAGAACCGCTGCTCTAGAAGGGAGTAAAAAAGTAAAAAAGGGAGTAAAAAAAGCTTCGATCAAAAAAAATTGTTTCCCTCTGGAAAAGAAACAAAAACAAAAAAGTCTATGTTACAAATTTCAAAAACCGCTACAGAAACATATGCAACCAAATAAAAACTGAATGCACAAATTACCACACCAAGCAAGAAGAGAACCTTCTGCGCACAAATTCCAATCGTGCCTTTTATAATTTTGTCAACAATAAATTTAAAGACTCAAGATCCATCCCACCACTAAAAGATTCTAACAACAAAGAATGCAATGACGAAACAGTCAAAGCAAACCTCTTCAACATTTTCTTTGGCTCAGTTTTTGTTAACTCCGATAACACATATCCGACATTCCACAAACGAACCAGCAATGACTATGATGATTTAACTCATATAGACTTCACAGAAGACAAAGTTGGAAAAGCCCTTCACAACTTAAAACCATCGCTTTCTATTGGACCCGATGGACTATGTGCATACTTCTTAAAAAAACTTTCCATTAATATAGCAGAACCCCTAAGTATTATCTTTGATAAAGCTTTCACTACCAATTCTCTTCCCAAAATTTGGTCACTAGCCACAGTCATCCCTATCTTCAAAAAAGGAGACCCCAGCTTAGTCGAAAACTACAGACCGATCTCCCTTTTCTGTGTCACCTGCAAAGTCATGGAATCTATCATCAACCAATCCGTTACCTCACACTTAGAAACTAACAACCTACTCTCCAACAAACAATTTGGTTTCAGGAAAAAATTATCATGTAACTTACAACTTCTCCACTGCAAAAACATATGGACTTCAAATATTGATCAGGGCAAATCAATAGATGCAATCTACATAGACTTCTGCAAAGCTTTTGACTCAATAGTACACGATAAACTTCTCCTAAAACTAACATCCTATGGCATCTCAGGACCCCTCCACAAATGGATATCTGCTTTTCTGTCTAACAGACAACAAGTGGTCAAAATTGGCAATGCTTTATCAAATCCTGTTCCTGTCAAGAGTGGCGTTTCTCAAGGCAGCGTCCTTGGACCAACACTCTTTATACTATACATTAATGATCACTGTGACCACATCTCAAGTAATTGTGTTCTCTTTGCTGATGATGTCAAACTATTTAACACCACAGACAATACTTCTATCATTCAAAACGACCTTGATCATCTATCCGCTTGGTCTAAAAATTGGCAGCTCCAAATTTCAACCAGCAAATGCTCAGTCTTACATATAGGAAAAAAGAACCCAAAAACTAAATACATACTAGATGGACATTACCTTACAGACGACCCCCATCCCATTAAAGACCTTGGAGTTTTCATGTCAAATGATCTAAGTGCCAAAGCCCACTGCAACTACATAGCAAAAAAAGCTCTAAGAGTTGTAAACCTAATTTTGCGTAGCTTCTTTTCCAAAAACACCACACTACTAACCAGAGCATATAAAACATTTGCTAGACCAATTCTAGAATACAGCTCACCTGTTTGGAACCCTCACCACATCTCTGACATCAATACAATTGAACGTGTCCAGAAATACTTTACAAGAAGAGTTCTCCATTCTTCTGAAAACAATAAAATACCCTATCCCCTATCCCAATCGTAGGCTTAGAAAACTTGGAACTCCGTCGCCTTCGACATGACCTAAGCTTAACTCACAGAATCATCTATTGTAATGTCCTTTCTGTTAAAGACTACTTCAGCTTTAATTGCAATAATACTAGAGCAACTAATAGATTTAAACTTAATGTCAACCTCTTTAATCTAGATTGCAGAAAATATGACTTCTGTAACAGAATCATCAGTGCTTGGAATACTTTACCTGACTCTGTGGTCTCTTTCCGTAATCCTAAAAGCTTTAACCAAAAACTTTCTACTATTGACCTCACCCCATTCCTAAGAGGACCATAAGGGGCGTGCATAAGCGCACAAACGTGCCTACCGTTCCTGTCCTATTGTTTTTTTTCTTTTCTTCTTCCTATATATATGCTTATACCTCCTTATATTTACTCATATATGTGTTCATATACTATATAATCTTTTGTATGATACCTACATATATTGTTGTGACAAAATAAAATAAATAAAATAAAATAAATAAAAAATAAATAAAAATAAAGAGTTCCATAAAATTAGAACCCTTTGCTGCTATCTAGTGTTTGCAGCTCAGATGTGGTAGGCTTAAGCAGAGGCTCCTACACAGCTATTACTCACACCATACATTTGCACGCCAGATCAGGTTAACCGGGAGGTTTGCTTAATCTCTGAATGTGTTTAGGGATGAGTTATTTTCTTTTTATCCTCTTACTTTATTGTTTCCCTTGTTCACTGTGACATGTTTTCCACTCCCTTGAATTTTGATTTAATTGGGAGGATATTTAAAATGAATTCCAGAAATGCTTGATTAGTTTGAGGTTCATTTTGCTGTAACTTTTTTTTTTTTTATCAATTGTCACCATGGTTATCTACCTTGATAGAACACTGCAAAATAGTAACGATGACAATACAAACAGTAAGGTCTTCTATATGATTATATCAAATTATACATAGACATTCTTTCACTTATATTCTCTCACTTTCACACACATCACACACACACACACACACACACACACACACACACACACACACACTGGAGAAGACCAGTAATTACTTCCCTGTTAAGGAATTCTTATGCAACATATTAAGCTTGCTTTAAAGCAAAACAAAACATTAGATCCCATCTTTTCTCTGAAAGGTCAAGCTGGCAACCAAGAAAATAACTGCTTCTTCCTACCTAGCCCTATGAAATTAGCCCTTTGAGGGATGAATTGAAATTTGTGTTGAAACTAAAATGCTGCCCAATCAAAGTGCTTTTAATGTCAACTCCAATCTCTGCTTTTATAATACTGCTTTTTCTAGAGCATGGCTGGCACTTTCTTTTAGGCTCTGCACTGCACTGAAACTGCGGGACATGGTGGCTCAGTGGATAAGACAGTGAGCTTGTCGATCAAAAGGTTGGCAGTTCAGCGGTTTGAATCCCGAGTGCCGCGTAATGGAGTGAGCTCCTGTTACTTGTCCCAGCTTCTGCCAACCTAGCAGTTCAAAAGCACGTAAAAAAATGTAAGTAAGAAAATAGGGACCACCTTTGGTGGGAAGGTAACAACATTCCATGCGCCTTTGGCATTTAGTCATGCCGGCCACATGACAACGGAGGCATCTTCGAACAGCGCTGGCTCTTTGGCTTTGAAACAGAGATGAGCACTGCCCCCTAGAGTCGGGAACGACTAGCACATACGTGCTAGTAAAGAGGAACCTTTACCTTACCTTTTACTGCATTGAAGCTTAAAAAGTAAGGAGGGTTAATTGTGGAGATGAAAGTAGCAAATAACTTACCTGTAATGGGAATCAGATGATAGATTTGTTACACTTACTTTGACTGCTCCAGTATCTCCACTGCTACCATTTGCTCAAAAATGTTTCCTAGTAAACCTTGAAATTTCCAAAATGATAAGTGGACAATTGTTCTACTAGCAGAACAAGGAAAAAAATGAATCCTTCTCAGCCCTGATTCATTCATTCCTTCCTTCCTTCCTTCCTTCCTTCCTTCCTTCCTTCCTTCCTTCCTTCCTTCCTCCCTCCCTCCCTCCCTTCCTCCCTTCCTCCCTTCCTTCCTTCCTCCCTCCCTCCCTACTTTGAACATGCAATAATGGAAGGAAGTAAAATCACACAAGAGTAGGGCTATGCCAACAAAATCCCCTTCCCCATGATACTCTTTGCTGCACTAACTCTTTGAGGCTGGCAGAGAACAAAATGACTTTGAATAGAAGTTAATTTTTGGAGGGAAAAGTCATCACCCAAGTTCTGATGCAATGAATTACCTGAAGAGGGAAAGGCAGCCCTGGAGAAATTGAATAGATATTCAGGTTTTGCAACAGAGCCAGAATCAATGCCCACTGAGCTAGGCCTTGCTTGAGCCAGGCAGAACATCTGTGGGTGGTGAAAGGCAGGAAAAAATGCTCATATGTTCAGGATGGAGAACCATACTGGTGGGATTTTTTGCTTTGTGTGCTGAAAGAATTTGTCCTGGGAATGAGGTACCTGTCTTGGATTGCTGGATAATACCTTTTGTTGTTCACTTTTAGACCCAATGAACTTATTTTTTTTATGACAATTTTTCTTTTTTATTACAAATGGTGTTAAGTTCGGGCAATGAAGAGGCAGGAGACGATACAAGTGACAACAGCTCTTTAGTTTATTGTGATCCCAGCAAAAGCCAACAGGCAAAAACCCCTCTTTAAATAGTAATCTAGACCGGGATGCCTTATGCACAGTCACTCACGCCCTTGTGACGTCTCGTCTGGATTACTGCAATGCTCTCTACATGGGGCTCCCCTTGAGGGGTATCCGGAGGCTTCAGTTAGTCCAGAATGCAGCTGCGCGGGTGATAGAGGGAGCCCCTCGTGGCTCCCACGTGACACCTATCCTGCGCAGGCTGCACTGGCTACCTGTGGCCTTCCGGGTGCGCTTCAAGGTGTTGGTGAACGTCTTCAAAGCGCTCCATGGCATAGGGCCGGGCTATCTACGGGACCGCCTGCTGCTACCGAATACCTCTCACCGACCCGTGCGCTCTCACAGAGAGGGACTCCTCAGGGTGCCGTCGGCGCGACAGTGTCGTCTGGCGACGCCCAGGGGAAGGGCCTTCTCTGTGGGGACTCCCGCCCTCTGGAATGAACTCCCCCCAGGACTCCGTCAACTTCCGGACCTCCGAACCTTTCGTCGCGAGCTTAAAACTCACCTATTCATCTGCGCTGGACTGGGTTAGTTTTTAAACTTATGGGTTTTTAATGGGTTTTTATTCTAAATTTTAACCGTGGCCAATTTAATAAGTTTTTTAATTATATTTTAATCGTATTTATATTGTATTACTTTGTATTTTTTATCAGGCTGTGAACCGCCCTGAGTCCTTCGGGAGAAGGGCGGTATAAAAATTTAAATAATAAATAAATAAATAAATAAATAATTTGGCTGAGG
Organism: Ahaetulla prasina; assembly: GCF_028640845.1. Taxonomy (NCBI): domain Eukaryota; kingdom Metazoa; phylum Chordata; class Lepidosauria; order Squamata; family Colubridae; genus Ahaetulla; species Ahaetulla prasina. The sequence goes on along the minus strand of NC_080547.1, from coordinate 27,374,584 downwards.
CATCAGCCAATCAGCAACGTGCATTTTCCCACCCAAATTTCCCTCCTAAAATTCAAATACATTACAAATGGGTTTACAAATTGTAAAAAAAAAAAAATCAAATATGGCTAACAGCAAAATGTTCATCACTAAAGGAGGACAATTATATGGCATTAGCTCAAAAATTAAAGAATGATTTGGAAAGATGGGGGAGATTACAACTATCACTTTTAGGTAGGATAGCAGTTATTAAGATGAATGTCCGACCTAAACTCCTATATTTATTCTAGACAGTCCCCATATTATTAGACAGAAAATTCTTTGGAGAACTTAATAAAATTACCAACAAATTTGTTTGGGCAGGAAAAAAGGCAAGAATTAAATTATTCACTCTTCAAGACAGTAGAGATAGGGGTGGCTTTGGACTTCCAGCATGGGAACTTTACCACAAGGTGGCATCTTTGGTTTGGATAAGGGAATGAGTCAATTTAAATAATAGAAGAATTATAGCATTGGAAGGCCATGACTTACAAAAGGGGTGGCACACCTTCATGTGGGATTAAGGAAGTAAGACACACTCATATTTTTACAGACATAGAATAAGATACGCATTGGTATGGAATTGGCAAGACATAAGGAAAAAGCACTATCTGAAAATTCCTGGCTGGTTATCCACCATGGTGGGATGATCCACCCCAACACACTAGACATAAGTAAGATGCCTAGATATTCAGAGATATTAGACAAGCAGAGAAAACTTAAAAATATTCAGACATTAAAGGAACAGGGAATATTGATAGATTGGTGGCCATATCTACAATTGCAATCCAGATATAAGAAAGACATGGAAGAATTTGGAATTGATATGGAACCAAATCAACTAGACAAATTATTGATAGGCCCAGAAGGAAAATTAATATCTAAATTATACAAATACCTACTAGAGTTTGATAGAATGTAAGAGGTGGCGAAAGAACCAATGATTGCATGGGCAAGAATATAGGGCACAATATAGATTTAGATAATTGGGAAATAATCTGGAATAAAATTTAAAATTAACCAAATCTATTGCTTACAAAGAAAATCAATATAAAATGCTTTACAGCTGGCACCTACTGCCAGATAGGTTGGCCAAAATGTACTCGAACCTAAATCCAAAGTGCTGGAAATGTAAACAACATCCAAGGTACCTTCTTTCATGTCTGGTGGACATGCCCCGAAGTGAAAAAGTACTGGGTTAAGATACAGGGATGGTTACAGAGATAACAAAATGCCAAATTGAACTAAAGCCAGAAACATTTCTCTTGGGAATGTTTAAGATAAAACTTGAAAAACCCCCAAGATATTTGATTTTGTACATTTTAACAGCAGCAAGGATTGCGTTTGCACAATATTGGAAACTTAGTAACATACCACCAGAGAGTCTGATTATCCAAAAAGTATACGATTGCACAGAAATGGATAGGCTTACCATAGAATTACAAGAAAAAGAAGATTCAGAATACTATGTGGTCTGGGAAAATTGGTACACATGGACAATTAATAGAAATAGAAAACAAGATATATAGAAGGCTATTGATGATTAGATGTATATAATGTATATAGAAATTATATGGAAGGTAGATCTGAAATATACAATGTCACGGTTCTGTTGAATATGTACAATTGTTATAAAAAAAATTGTAATAGACCCAATGAACTTAAATCAATGCATTGACTTAACCATGGGCATCCAAGGGCAGCTTCCAGGACTTCCCAGAACTATTAACCCAAACATCTGTGTTTCAGTTTTGCATATGTTTTCTTCCCCTTCCAAAAAGGGCTTTTTTTAAAATCTAGTTTTCAGGGGTGGGAGGGGGAGGGAGGGAGGGGGAAAGAGAGAGAGAGAGAGAGAGAGAGAGAGAGAGAGAGAGAGAGAGAGAGAGAGAGTTTTATTAACTTTTTAAAACAAAAAGGTAAAAACTAATAAGAAGTAGTATTTAGAATATAGAAAGAGGAACAATTAAGAAGACAAAGCTACCAGTACAGAGAAAAAAGAAGAAAATATAGAGATGTAACTTTCAATTCTCTTTTAAAGCAATTATAAATATAAATGTAAATTAACCTCATATTCTATATTACATTATTGCTTACATTTTTCTATTATCTGCTTTCTTTCTAATCAAAACCAAGCATCACAATTTCATTTTTTCCTGATTCATGCCAAAATGCAATAAGAAGTTTAAACAGCTTTAAACTTAAATAATCTTTGGATTGAATCACTGATGACTTTGAACTATTGTAGTTCAAAGTAGCCCCAGGGGCTTCCCTGGAGGTTTCTTTGCTGCCGTACACACAGGGCAGCTTGCTACATAGGCTTCTATGTCTTTCTTTAAGCCCGGCCACCAGAATTGTCTTTTCAGTAGATGTAATGTTTTTACAAATCCGGAATGTCCAGCCACTTTAGTGTCTTGACAATGTTGCAAAATCATCCCCCTCAAGATGGCAGGGACATATAGTTTTGTACCCACCAAGGCAAGACCGTCCCAAATGGTGCATTCATTTGAGTGGGCTAAAAACCAAACATCAGTTTTTAGGGCTTCTTTTAATAGTTCAATCAAATCAACAGGTATGGGTGAGTCTTTCTTGCTTGGCTTCGGGTGACTGTTGGGGCCGCCAGCTGATTCGCAGGAACAATGGGACAAACCACCTCCGTCCGAGCATTATTGTATTGAGGTAATCTTTAAAGAGCATCCGCCAAAAAAATCTTTCCTCCCGGGAGGTAACGTAACAAGAAATTAAAATGGTTAAAGTGTTGGGCCCAGTGGGTTTGCTTTGGTGACAGTTTTCTGGGCATTTTTAAAGCTTCTAAATTTTTGTGATCAGTCCACACCTCAGAAGGGTGCTTGGCTCCTTCCAGAAACTGTCTCCACATTAAGAGAGCCCAGTGAACAGCAAAAGCCTCCTTCTCCCAGATGGCCTATTGTCTTTCATTGTCCACCAATTTCCGAGAGGTTTTTGGTTTTTTTTTGTTTACATTTATACCCCGCCCTTCTCCGAAGACTCAGGGCAGCTTACAGTGTATAAGGCAATAGTCTCATTCTATTTGTATATTTTTACAAAGTCAACTTATTGCCCCCCCAACAATCTGGGTCCTCATTTTACCTACCTTATAAAGGATGGAAGGCTGAGTCAACCTTGGGCTGGGCTTGAACCTGCAGTAATTGCAGGCTTTGTGTTCTTAATAACAGGCTTTACCAGCCTGCGCTATTCACCGGCCCGTATCCACAGGGTTGCAGCTTCCCTTCGGCATTTGCTCGAAGCAGGACTGCTCAGATGGCAATATCACTGGTGTCCGAATTCTGACCCTTCGCTCCACCAGGGGGTCCTCGAATTGTGCTCTGAGAGTTGCCATTAACTGGTCATAATTTCTTAGCAAGGGGGATGGTGTGAAAACCCACCATCCAATCAGACGCCACCCCCTCTAGAGCTCTGGTCATGCATCTCACACGGGCTGCGTCAGAAAAAAAATCTTCTCCCCAGTCTTGCATGTGGTTCCATACTTGTGTTAGGAAGCACCTCAGTCCTTTGGGATCCCCTCCATATTTTCCAGGTAAAGGGAGGATTTTGAGTTTTTTTCTGCCTTCGTGGCAATGCCTGCCCAGCAAGGGGGGGGCCTGGCCTGCAGCAGATGCTAGGGTCCCCAGGGTCTGGGCTGCGTCTTCCCAGGCTCCAGCTGTTTCTTCCAAGCATGTAGAAGTTTCAGCTCCCCCCTGGGCACGTTCATCTCCTCCCCTGACAAACAATCCCTGGTCAGGCAGTTCATACCTTTCACGAGCTCTTCAACTCTCACAAGCCTCTCTCAGTAGCTGTACCGCTTGGATGATCAGAAGGTCTTCCTTCTGATCTTCCTGCCAGGCAAGCACTCCCCCTCGGTGTCTGGTAGTTGTCACTCCAGGGAGAGGTCTCCCCCGGCTTTGGTAGCCTCCCCACTCCAAGCGACCATCTGGGTCTCTCCAACTTTACTTCAAGCTGTAATTTAGCCAACCATTCCGAAGCATCCCAGCTGGGTTGTGCCTGAGGGAGACTGGATCCAGCAGCTCCCATGTCTTCCTGGTCGCTGCCTTGGTCAGACCTCCTTTTCTCAGTCCCCACGATGTGTTTCAGGGATGACTGAAGTTCAAGAGCTTGCTTAATGTCAGGAATGCCTCCTTTCAATACTCAAGAAAGAAAAACCCCAACTCCATTGTTTGTAGAGAAAGGTATTTTAATTAGTAAGAACTGAAAGCAAACAAAATGAAAGCAACCTCTGAGGTATTTGGTGCAGAATTCACTTATAAGAAATATGCCCCAAGCCCTCTTCCCTGTAGTCCAGTCAGTCTTGTCCAATCCACGTTCCCCCTAGGTGGCACGTGGGGTGCATCTTCAGATGGTTTCATCCTTCTGGCATGCTCAGGCCATTAACTTTGACTGTTATCAGCCCGCCTTCCAACTGCAGAACACATTTGAAGAAAACTCCATTTCTTCTCCAGCACTCCTTACCCCACCCCCGTTACCATGACAGCCACAGCAAGCAAAGTTAGTAAATGTATAAATCAGGAGACAGACTACTCAAGGCAATAAAACAATAAACTTGTAGAGAGTGGAGACTGACAGTTTCTATGTACATAGAATGCAAAACAGTGGGAAGCTTTTTATCAATTGATTCCTTGAATCAACTGATTTAATTCTATCCTTTTAACATCAGCTCTAACATTCATTAATTTTGAATGATATCATTAAGTTTTAATACAACATCCTAATTTTTGAGATCCATTTGAAATGGGTCTAGTATCCTTCACACACATCCCTAGTAAGCCTAATATGGATATTTCATGTTCAAACATTGCCAATTTTTTTCAGGATATCCTACACTCTCTTACTGTACCTAACGGGACAGTAATGCAATGAAGAAGAAATTTAACCAATCTTTCCAAAAGGGTAATGCCATTTTCTTAGACAAATAAATAAACAAATAAACAAACAAATTTTCCCAACTGTCCACTCTTTTCTCATCCTCCCAACTGTTTTCTGTTAAGCCATATTTATTGCCTCTGGAAAGTTCAGAATCTCTTTCCACACATCAAACCGTAAATTCATTTGGAGTGTGAGATACATTCAACAGTACCCAGGGAGCAGCACTAAGCTTTTTGAACCATGTCACAGTGGCTTTGGGGATCAGGGTAGGTGCTGTTCCTATATCAACATCTGGGATAAGATTGCTCTTGAAAATGAGGGAAGTAATCAGGAATTCTAGTCCTTTGCTCTTGGGACCTAGGGAACACAAGTGCAGGGTACCAGGTGTAATGGTATGTGAGAAAGACCTTGAGAGATGGGACAAAGAAATTGTGCCTTAAAACAGTCAGATAAGAGAAGACATAGCCTGAAGCTGCATAATGGGTAGAGAAAGAGGCTTAGAAGGCTAGCCTTTAAAGGAGACTGCAAGAGATTTGTACTTTCAGACTTGCAAAATTCTGTCAATGCAGCCATTAAAATTAAATTGTCTATTGTGTGATCTACCTGGGAAGGCTGACATCAAACTTGCATTCTTATATCTTGGACTCGTCTTGCATCAATCAGGATGGCAATTAAGAGTGCATGTTTCATTTTCTTTTAAAAAAAGTTTTTAACAAAGAATAAACATAAAAAACTCATCAAATCAATTACAATGTGTTGATGGGGCATTTACATATGTTCTTGTGCAATCTCAAAATAAACATCTCTTTCATACATCTATCTTATATCATCTAGATCTCTTATTCGGTCTGAGTCTTTAACATATATTTCCTTCTAGCCAATAATAAAATAACTCCCATATTTTGTAATATTGCTTATCTTCTTGATCTCTAATTTCAAATTCAATTTACTCATCTCTGCACATTGCATCATTTTCCTTATAATTTTGTCTTGCAAGGGTAATTTCTCATTTTTCCAATTTTTAGCAAACACAATCCTGGCTGCAATCAAATATTTAACATCTCTAGTATATATTTCAGGTAAAATTCCCAGCAAAAACACTTCAGGTTTAAAGTCAATATGTTTTTTGATCATTTTCTCCAACCACGTGTGTATTTTGGTCCAATATTTTTTCGCTTTGACATATGTCCACCACATGTGGTAATATGATCTAGGTATCTGATGACACTTTCAACATTTTTTGGATTTGTCCTTAGACATTCTAGCAATTCTTGATGGGGGTAGATGCCACCTGTAAAAATCTTATTCAAGTTCTCTTTGTATGCTTGTAGTCATTGTCATTTTATAATTATATATCCAAAGTTTCTGCCATGCCTCTATGTCTATCCCATAACTAAAATTCTTCCCCCAAGCTATCATTGTCTGTTTTACTTGTTCTTCCTCCAGTTTAACCTCTAATAAGTATCCATACAGCTTCCTAATCAAGTTATCATCTGAACCTGTTAAAATCTTATCAAAACTTGTTATATTGTTATAAAAGCTTTCTGTTTTAAAATCTTTTTCATATCTGGATTGTATTTGTAAATAAGAAAACCAATTCATTTTTATACCTTCTATTTCTAATTCTAGAGAGTGCATGTTTCATGAGTGTTTCTGGAATATGAATGCACATAGCATAGAGGAAAAAATACGCTTAGTGGGACAAAGTCTCCAAGCTCCTATCTTCTGGTACAAATAATTCCCTACTCCCAACTATATATTGTTTTGAAAATTTCTGTTCTGGTTAGATGGAGAATCTCTCTCTCACTTCTGACATCTTTTCATTCCACCACATTTTAATTCATAAAGACATTATCTGTCAAAATAATAACTTGGCTTTTCAGAAATAATAGCTTTAGCCACTTCACGGATAATCTACTTATCATAACTGGTTTAGATCCTATTGATGATCACTGTGAAATGCTGCTTTATTATTTGCATGGTTATTTATTAACCGTATTTGTATACCAACTAATGAATGCTCTTTTGTATTCTATGGCCAATGAGTATATATTTTCTCTTAGAGTGCAAGAATGGATTACTTGGGGAATTCATCTTATTCCATTAAGAATCCTAAATCAGCTAACAATCTAAAATAAAATAGAAAGCATTAAAATAAAATTATTGCAATTTTAAGTGAAAAATGGAGATTCAATCTGCCCCTCATGTTTATGATAGTATTACAAAGCTGGGGTTTGTAAGCCCTCCCAATATTTTCTATTTATATAAGGGTGATGCTGTTTTATCTACAGAATTATTACGATAGCATACCTAGCCTGACTTCATAATATCAAGGGAATAATTTAGGTTGCCATTAGATATTTTGAGAAAGGATGTGAGTTTTAGAATACAAAGCAGGGTTCCAAGCAGAATCTATATTTGATTATGGGTCTCAAATTTGCAAAGCCCCATCTCTGTAACATAAGACAGGACTCTCTTGAGTGAAGATCACCAAGCAGTTCTCAGATGGAGACTTCTTAGGGATAAGGAGATGCATTAACCATTAGCATGGTCTGGCCAATGCTTCATTCTTTCTTGACAAAATAATATTTAATTTGCTTTGCTCAAAATAATATCTAGAAATCAAGGACCAAAACTAAACACTCAGGGCTGTCTTCCTGAGAAGTGTTTGGAAAGGAAAGAATCAGATTTATGAATGAACATAATGCAGATTTGTCACAGAGTAGAGATAGACTGTAGGCTATTCATCTAAGGCACTGGCCCAGTTTTGACTGAATAGAAGAGACCAACCACTAGTTTTTTCCCCCAGCTATTCCCCTGCCCATCTTCCTTCTGTCAGTTCCAGCATGCCAGCCAGCCCGGAGCTGCCATTCGGGTGGGACTCTGCCAGCATGAACACCAGCCCACCAGGCACAGACGCGGTGCAGCAGGGAAGCCAGGTGATGCCAGCCTCAACTGTTTTCGCATTGGAGACACTCCCGATGGCCCGCGGAACTCCACCATGCTGCCATACTGCCACACAGTAGCTAAATAGCTGAGAGGCAGACATGTGATGATGATGTCATCAGGACTGGCAATAAGAGTGGAGGAGGCATAGCTGCTGTCCCTGGCCCCTCCAGAAGCCTTTGGCTGGCTAGCTGTCCAGGGAAAGGAGAGTCATGCCGCCCCTGAGGACTTTATGCCTGGAGCATCTGATGTGGGCTGTAGGACTGGCGGATGCTGACTTCATCTTCATTTCCTTCTTTCCTTCACTTCCTTCTTCCTGGGTCATGTGGGAGGGAGCTGAGCGTATGATTGGGTGGGTGGTGCTTACAGTATAAAAGGTGGTTTTTGAAGGTTTTGAAAGTTTTTTAAAAGAGATTGGGCAACCATTTGCCCAGAATGGTATAAAGCAGTGATGCTAACCTTTTTGCCATCAAGTGCCAAAAGCAGGGGTGGGGGGAGCACAGGGGGATCATGCATGCATGTGGCCACACCATAATTCAATGACTCCCCTGTGCATGCACACGCGACGCCCCCACACTCCCTCCACTTTTGGCATGCAGTGGCATGGTAGGCCTGTTTTTCACCCTCCCCAGGCTCCAGAGGCTTTCTTGGAACCTGGGGAGGGCTAAAACAGCCTTCCCCACAACCCAGGAGGCCCTCCAGAGGCCAGAAATGGCCCATGCATGTGGGGGTGTGCATGCATTCAGGGGGCAGTGAGTGTTTGGGGGTGCATGGATGCGCGTGGGCGTGGGTGTGTGCAGGGGGCCCACACACACATGCATGGGACAGGGGTGCATGCAGGGGCCATGCACACATGTGCTCACATGCATGGAGGTGGGGCACGTGTGCAGGGCACGCACACACAATGAATTTTGGGGGTTTGGGCACTCAGTCCGGAAAAGGTTAGCCATCACTGATCTATAACATACACAGGGGAAAAAAAGAAAAAGAAACAAAACCAAAAGTCATTAGCAGAAGTACACAAGATACTGGAATTAGAACTACAGAAAGAACCAAACAAGAATATTCTAAAAAATCAAATGGAACTAAAACATAAAATAAATCTACTAGATAAAGAAGAATTAGCAGAAAAAAAAATAAAGAATGCTAAACAGAACAGAACTTTTTTGAAAACACAAATAAACCAGGAAGATGAATAAATAATAGTTTATTTAGAGAAAGAAAATACTTTATTTAGAGAAAGAAAAGAAATTGATACATAGGCTGGTAGATGAGAAAGGAACTTTGTACTACCAAAATGAGGATAAAAAAAAAAATAATTCAAGATTATTATGAAAAGACGTATGAGCAAGAAAAAGTTTCGGAAGAGAAAATTAAAGACTATTTGGAAAAAGCGGAACTACCTAAAGTACCAGAAATAGTAAAAGCTATGTTAAATGAATGAATATCAATGATGGAATTATGAGAAGCGATTAAGAGACAAAAGAGCAATAAAACACCAGGATCAGATGGGTTGCTAGCAGAATTTTATGAATGCTTACAAGATACTCTGGGCCCATCAATGTTAAAGTCTACAATGAAGTATTAATTGATGTGAAGGTACAAAATTCATGGATTGAAGCAAATATTACTTTGATTCCGAAAAAAGACTCAGATTTGATGCAGATAAAAAACTACAGGCCCATATCTTTACTGAATGTTCACTATAAAATACATGCTTCAATAATGGCAGAAAGACTAAAAAGGTTTCTAAATGAATTTATACATTCAGACCAAAATGGCTTAAAACAATATGAGAATTATTTTAAATACGTTGGAATATTATGAAGCACATCCTGGAAAACAAATGGTATTGATCATCTTAAATGCGCAGAAAGCATTTGATAATGTAAATTGGCAATTTATGTTGTTACAACTAAAATCTATGGACTTTGGATTCATTAACATGATAAAGGCAATAAACCATAAACAAATGGCAAAGGTAAATGGAGATATGACAAAATTTTAAAATAAAAGAAGGCACAAGACAAGGATGTCCACTATCTCCTTTACTATTTACATTGACATTGGAAGTGCTAAATAGAAATATTAGACAAGATATAGAAATTAAAAGTATGGAAATAAAAAAGGAACAATATAAATTGTTTGCAGACGATTTGGTTTTGATCTTGGAAGACCCACAAGAAAATGGACTTAAACTAATTAGGAAAATAGAAGAATATGGTGAAGTTGCAGGACTGAAAATAAATAAAGAAAAATAATAGTTAATAATGTTACAGACACACAGAAAAAAGAACTAATGAGGAAAATAGGTATACAGATAGTCAAGAAAGTTAAATATTTCGGAATTCAACTAATGGCAATGTGTTAAACGATTAAAGAAGATAATTAATATAAATTGGCACTAAAATGGATTTGGAGAAGTGGAAAAATCTACAACTATCATTGATGTGAAGAGTAGCCACTATAAAAATGAATATCCTCCCAAGATTACTATATTTTTTTCAAACAATACCAATAAAACTGGAAAAAAATATTTTGAAGAATTAAATAAAATAATATTAAAGTATATTTGGCAAGGGAAAAAAGCTTGAAAATGTTGTGAGATTCTAAAAATAGAGATGGTATTGGGCTACCAGATTGGGAATTGTATTATCAGGCTTCGATACTTAATTGGGTGAAAGAATGGATTGGCTTGAGGAACAAAAGACTATTGACCTTGGAGGGACATGATCTTGAACTATGTTGGCATGCTTTTTATGGTATGAAAAAAACAAAATACATAGCTATTTCCAAAGACACTATGTTAGGAATGCATTATTATTAGTATGGAAGAAAATTAAAGAACAGCATTATTTGAAAATACCAGTCTGGCTTTCCACAATGGAGGCACTGATTTATCCAAATGTTATTGATATAGAGGATGTTACCAGATATAAAGATATTTTAAATGAAAAAGGGGAACTTAAAACTAAATAGGAATTGAGTAATCAAGGGATTGAGATAACATGGTGGTCATATGTGCAGATACAATAGATATGAGAAGGATGTTAAAATGTATGGTTTAAATAAAGAATTAACAGAACTAGGTCAGATATTAACAGGGACAGATGAAAAATTAATAAAATATATAGCTATTTGATAAGTATTAAGAGGGAAGATGAACAAGTAAAAGAGACAATGATAGTATGGGCTAAAAATTTTGGCTATTCCATTGAGTTAGATCAATGGCAGAAATTATGGGATAGAAATTATAAATTAACAATGTCTACTGCATACAAAGAAAATCTTTATAAAATGTTTTTAAAATAGGATTTTCCACCCTCAAGGTTAGCAAATGTTTAAGGATAAATCTGCAAAATATTGGAAATGTCACCAGATACGCTATCATATGTAGTGGACATGTCAAAAAGTGAAAAAATATTGGACAAAAATACATACATGGCTTGAAAAAAGGATAAAACAACATATAGATTTGAAATCATAGATATTTTGTTGGGCATTTTACCACACAAGTACAACAAGGTGAATGAATATCTGAATTTACATGCATTGACTGCAGTGAGAATAGTATTTACACAACAATGGAAAAGTGAAGTGATCCCAACGGAGCACCCATAACTTCTGAAGGCAAGTTATTCCATTGGTTGATTGGTCTCACCATTAGGAAAGTTCTCCATAGTTCTAGGTTGCCTGTCTCCTTGATTAGCTTCCATCCATTGTTTCATGTCTTGCCTTTTGGTGCTTTAGTTTAATCTCCTCATCTCTGTAAGAGACTCTCAAATATAGGATCACTGCTACCATGTCCCCATTTGTCTTTCTACACCATTTTCTTTAACATGCACATTGTAAGCTATTTTCCAGAATGGATGCATTTATTTATCCAATTTTCAAAATGTGTTGTTTTCTATATAACTTTCCTGAGTTTGCCTATTTTTTAATAGACACTTTCCAAATGCACATTATTTTCAGATTGCTTTTCAAGTTGCGAAATAACTCAGGTTAGTCCCTGGCAATTGTGTAAATAGTGTGGACATCTGTGCTGCAACTGAATCCTTTTTGATGGATTGTGACTATTCATTGGAAAAAAGGCTTATGCCAGATATCTCAGCCACTCCAAAATGAGAGTTGTGCACAAAAGATAAGATGGAATTTGGATCCTATATTGACATTTTAGAAAAAAAGGTTGATTTGGTTTAGAGAAGATGGCTGGAGAATATGTCTTCTTCACCTTTTTCTCTGAATCTGTTCTCATTTTGTCTAATGAAGGAACAATTGCTTTCCAAATTCCTTTTAAATGAAAAAGAATTTTGGTGAAATTCTCACAATGGTGAGTTGTGTTCCTGCATTTATTCAGTTATGTCATGACTGATGAATGTGTCTGAATGTCCTGTCTTTCATTATACAATTTTCTATCCTACCTCCTACCACTATATGTTTCAGTTAAATTCTAATGGAAGGTTTCAAAAGGAAATTCTGATCCTGGAAGTTTTCAGACTGGATAGTATGGGAGGCTGATGGAAAAAGATATGTAAAAGAAAATGATATCCCATTAACACTTTCATAATAAAGAAAATTGTGAGTTGATAGCTTTTGGGAAATCATGGCAATGTAAAAAAAATCAGCAGGTAAATGCACAAAGTATTTCTACTTTTTTGAAAAAGTTACTGTGGCACAATTATTTCTATTTATTTCTTGTCTGAAAATCTTGAAATCTTCAAGTTCTTCTTGACAAAGCAAGTTCTGTAAATTTATCTTAATCCTCCTTTAGCATTATTTAGGAGTAGTATCAGTCCAGTAGGCTGGTTGATTTACGTTGAAAACTTAACATTGCTGTAGTACTCTCAGAAGCTGTTAGTAACCTTGACTCTACAATTTTTCTGAAAATATTTACAAGGATGTTGTATAAAGGCTTGATATTATATTGATTTTGGCCTTTCTTGAATAACTAGACTCAAATGATGTTACTAAGGAATGTCTTTGCCATCTTAGTTTTTACACTATTAGGTTATTTAAAAGTGTCTTATGAGTTGATTTGAATTCATGCTGACTGTCTACATGTCTACATCCATGTAGTTTTCTTGGCAACAATATTTAAATAGTTCATTATCACTTTAAAAAGAATTTGGGGAAAAATTCTCCACCTTCCATCCATAATATAATATAATAACAGAGTTGGAAGGGACCTTAGAGGTCTTCTAGTCCATCCCCCTGCTTAGGCAGGAAACTCTACACTACTTCAGAAAAATGGTTTCCCAATCTCTTCTTAAAAACTTCCAGTGTTGGAGCATTCACAACTTCTGCAGGCAAGTTGTTCCACTGATTAATTGTTCTAACTGTCAGGAAATTTCTCCTTAGTTCTAAGTTGCTTCTCTCCTTGATTAATTTTCACCCATTGCTTCTTGTCCTACTCTCAGGTGCTTTGAAGAATAGCTTCACTCCCTCTTGTTTGTGGCGGAAATACAGTAGTGGGTTTCAATTTCAGCTGCTACCAGTTCACTCATGGGCGTGCATGCTCTTGCACATGACACTTCTGTGTACGTGCAGAGATGTCTAGGTGGATGGGTGGAGCTTCCCGCCACCGCTGCCGCTACCAGTTCACCCAATCTAGTGATTGGAATACTGCTATCATGTCTCCCCTAGTCCTTGTTTTAATTAAACTAGATATACCCAGTTAATGCAACCGTTCTTCATATATTTTGGCCTCCAGTCCTTTAATCATCTTTGTTGCTCTTCTCTGCACTCTTTCTAGAGTCTCCACATCCTTTTTACATTGTGGCGACCAAAACTGAATGCAGTTTTGCATTCAGTTTTAGTACCCTGTCTACAATGCTGGAAGTCTCATATTTAAGTTCTATTAACCAAGCCCAACCATACTAAGTCAGTCTTACTTAGTCAAACATGGTCATTTATGATTTCTACAAGATGGTGTAGAGTTCTCTTTTGAAATCATTGGTTGTAACACAACTAACACAGCACAACAATAGCAAAGAATGACAAAAAGCAAATTTTCTACCCTACAGCTTAGACAGGAAAAATACACAAACAGAAAACGAACACAGATGTACAGGGACATATTTCAGAAAACTGACTGATGGGTGAGAAATCAGTCTTTATTATTTATTTATTTATTTATTATATTTGTATATCGCCCTTCTCCCGAAGGACTCAGGGCGGTTCACAGCCAATAAAAACAAATACATATAATACAAATTAAAAACAATATAAAAAACTGATTCGATTAATCGCCTAAAACTTTTTAAATACAATTAAAACCCCGTTTAAAACCCCTAATTCAAAACCCCAATTTAAAACTATGTTCAAGCTAGTCCTGCATGTCGAAACAACAGCGTCTTCAGAATAATTAAGGATGAAGGTATCTGCAGCCCTTGCCAGTGCCAAAACACCCCCGTCTAATCTCACAATTCAAGAAAGGAGAGCAGTGACATCTCTAGGAAGAGACCCAAACATCACCATCCTGCCAACTGATAAAGGAAGATGCACAGTCATCCTAAACACAGATGACTACAAGGCTAAAGTGAACAAACTTCTGAGGGACACTACTACATATGAGACTCTGAAAAGAGATCCCACCAGCAGTTACAATAAAAAGGTCACTGATTTCTTGCAACACCTATTGAAGGACAATGCCATTGTTGTGGTTCTGGCCCCCGAACATGTCCTCATGGAGGAGAGTGACTGGATGAGTGAGAGAGAGGAGCCAGCAAGGCCTCCCTCACCAGGACCCTCCTCGCTGGCACTGCCCCAAGTTCCAGCTGCAGGCCAGGAGGAGGAGCTGACAAGGCCTCCCTCTCCTGCACCCTCCTCCTCCCTGGCAACGCCTCAAGTCCCAGCTGCTGACTATCAATCCTGGATTGATCCGAGGCAGCAACGAAAAGATAGGCATGCGCAGCAGAGGAAGAGGTGTGGCAGGCTCAGAGATTGCTGAGTTACTGAGCCACACCCCACAGAGTATAAAAGTGGGCGGAACTGCCATGTGGCCCTTATGACGGACAAAAAAGCTACCTGTTCTGTCTCCTTCCCCACTTCGGATCAACGAGCTGGCCTTCAGCCAGTGGATTCAGGGCTCTTATCAGTCCTGGCAGAGAAATCGCAGCTGCCTGCCAAAGTTCAAACAAATGACTCACGAAGCAAGACTTTCAGCTCTTTTTAAAATGGTTCA
The DNA here is from genome assembly GCF_028640845.1 of Ahaetulla prasina. Classification (NCBI taxonomy): domain Eukaryota; kingdom Metazoa; phylum Chordata; class Lepidosauria; order Squamata; family Colubridae; genus Ahaetulla; species Ahaetulla prasina. The sequence goes on along the minus strand of NC_080547.1, from coordinate 27,359,541 downwards.
GCTAGCTTTTGCTTCCTGTGGAGTGAGAGCAGTCCCAAAGCTCCTTATATATCCTGTGGGGTGGGGGTCCTGCCCGCCCTTCCCTTTGATGATGCTGCCTCTCTAATCTTCTGCAGCACGGGTCAATCCAAGCTTGATTATTATTATTATCAGCTGTGTCTGAAGGTGTAGCCTGGGGAAGGGAGGAATCAGGGGATGACGGCCTCATTACATCTTCCGACTGGTCTGGTTCTGGCTCCTGGAGCCAGCCAAAGGAATCAGTGCTCCCAAGGTAAGCCTTACTGGCCCTTCCCCCTCACTCTTGGAGTCACTTTCAGGCATGGGGCCAGGTTCGGGGGCTGGAGTCACAACACTACCAAGGATGCACTGCAGCTCGGTTGTTGGAGGGTTAAAGGACTTTGTCAGTGAGTTTTTGGCAATGGATCTTGGACATGAGATAACGGACTCAGAACTTGGCAGGCCTTTGCATGGTCACTGCCAAGTATTTTCTCAACTGAAGAAAATCAGGTCTGTAGCAAATAAAAAGACTGGGAGACATGCGTCTTTGCATTTGCTCTGTGAAGTGGGGAGGGGGAACCGAACAGCCATCGACAAGCCACAATATTGCCGTCTTTACCCGGGGGAAGCCGCTCAATACATATATGGACTCTCCAAAATCCACAAAGAGGCAACTCCACTAAGTCCAATTGTCAGCAGCATCAACTCTGTCACCTACAACATTGCAAAACATCTAACCACCTTATTAGTTCCCCTAGTTGGCAACCCAGCCCATCATATCAACAATTCACAGGACTTTGCCAGCAAGGTTTGGAAATTAAAACTGGACCCAGATGAGACCATGATCTCCTAAGAGAGAAGTCATACCTGCATTCCAACTACTGAAGCTGTCATAGTAGTGAAAAAACAACTGCTACAAGACAGCAGCTTAGGGGATAGAACCAACTTCAGCCCAGAACACATATGTGTCATGCTGGACCTCGGCTTGATCTATTTTAAGGTTTCAACAGACAAAAATACAGCAGTGAAATCCGGCCAGATCTATCCGGCTTGCACAAACTGGTAGTGCTGGGAAGTTCCGCCCACCTGATGGGACATCATGATGTCCTGTTTTTGACCCTCTGAGCATGCTCAGAAGAGGCATGTGCTTGCCATGCTCGCACGTGCACACTCCTGAACCAGTAGCGAAGGTAAGTGCATTTCACTGCACTTATGGCTGTGTCATGGGTTCATCGGTGTCCCCCATTGTAGCCAATATCTACATGGAAACATTGGGGAAACAAAACAACCACTTCATAGACACATGACACAACATAGGAGAACAAACGTATCAGGACTTGTTTCAACAGTCCATCTGGATTTAAAAGACAAAGGCCACTCTTTTTGAAGACAAAGGATTGCTGGTTTGAAAGAGAGATTAAAGAGGCCATCTATGTCAAAATTGAACAGCTCTCTCTCAACAGAGGGGCAAGGATATAACATCATCTATCGCCAATCTATAACACAGTCCTTTCAACAGTTCCAAGAAGGCTCCACACCAATTTGCACCACTCAGGTGACCCTGATGATACAGACAAACCTCCAGGTGACCTTAATGACCTGTTAAAACAATGCAAATGACCAGCTGTCTGTAAGGAGTATAAATTAGGGGTGAAATGCTCCCAGTTCAGACCAGATCACCCAATCCGGTAGTGATGGTGGCTGATGGTTCGGAGAACCAGTAGCAAAAATCCCTAGCTCTGCCCCCTGCCCCTGCTGAGCCACACCATCATCAGAGGTTGGTTTTTTTTTATCTTTTAAAAGCAGTTTTTCTTCAGCCGAAAAAATGCCTTTCAAAGTAAAAAAAAAAAAGCCTTTGATGATCCCGCAGCTCAGCTGGGATCGTCAGAGCCTTTAAACTCTTTTTTAAAACAACTTCTCACCAAAGACGTTGTAAAAAAAAGGTTTTAAAAGGCTCCTCTGGCGATCCCAGCTGAGTCCCCTCATCACCAGAACCATAACAAACATCTTTTCTACAAACTCTTCAGCCGAAGAGCTTGTAGAAAAAATCATTTTAAGAGGTTCTGAGGTGATGAGGGAATGTCAGCTGGGATCATCAGAGGAGCCTTTTAAAATCTTTTTTCCTCTGGCGATCCCAGATGAGTTTCCTGATCATCACAGGCTTTTAAAATCATTTTTTAACAACCTCTTACAACAGTCCCCACCCATGCCCACCCAAATCCCCCTCCTCACTTACCTATAATTACTGCTCCTTTCGGGCTGGCAAAACCATGCTTTACTTCAGCTACTGTAATCAGTTGCATCAGCTAGCAACTGACTCTGCCTGCCTAAAATCCATCTCCTCGTGAGCAACTCAATCTGCCTGCTTTGCTCTGGGAGTTGAAGTCCACAAACCTTAAAGTTACTAAGGTTGGAGACCCCTGATCTAAAAAAATAAATAAATAAAATAATAAAATAAAATATTTGTGGAGCTTTCTGGGACTTGGTGTGTTTCTGTAGTGTTTCACTCTAACTACACAAACAAACAAAATCTCACAAAACTGTATGTGGCATTTTGTGTGTGTGTATGTGTGACTCAGTTATGTTGTGTTGTGTGTGTGTAAAGTGTGAAAGTGTGAGGTTCCTGCTTGTTGCAGGGGCCATTTTGGGTGAAGTGCAGCTGCTTTTACATTGTGTGTGAGTCAGTTGTGTTGTGTTGTGTGTGTGTAAAGTGTGAAAGTTGGTTTTTGGTACCTCTTATTGTTTTGTATACTTTGTTTATTATTTTTATTATTTATTGTTATTGGCCACACCCACCCAGTCATCTGACCACCAAGCCATGCCCACCAATTAAGCCACGCTCACAGAACCGGTAGGGAAGAGGGTGGAGCGATGTCGCGATGACACGACGAGCGATCTGGGGGCTCCAGAATCACCGTCAAAATCTTCACATCTGGAAGGTGATTGTTTAGGGCACACTCTGTAAACCCCAGGGACATTGCAAGATCCCTGGTTGGTCCAGAGAAAGCCCTTTTTTCTGATGTAGAAGACACAGCCTGGTGCTGCTAAAGTTGGGACACTCCGAAATGGAAGGAAGTGAAAGTGTGCCGGTGGGGTGAGAGACTTTCTTTTCTCTTGTTAAATCTAATTAGAACTGATCCTGAAAATTTGAAAGTAATTTTAAAATGAGAGAAAAAGAAGTTTGAGCGGCGGATTAAGAACTTTGTGGAAGAAATCTATTTTCCTTTGCTTTTTTAAAACTTTCTCTTTTGAAACAGCCGTTTATGGTGGATTTGCCTTGTTAAGGCTGGACTGGTCTGGACGAAATTGATACATCTTGATGCCTCTTTTGGAAGTTTAAAATATTATTATTTGATTGGATTTTTAGAGAATTTTTTTATATAAACAATTAAATTTGTTGCTGTTATAACAATTAAAATTAACCTTTTCCCCCTTTTTTTGAGAATAAGGGAGATAGACGGACTATACAACACTGCCATCTAGTGGAGTTGGAAATATTTTTTTTCCCTCTTGTTGCTCTTTGCTTTCTCTTGATATTTGGAAATTGTTACAATGAATTCCCCAAGGACTCTGAACTTATTACAAAGATAGTGAATAAAAGCATTGAAGAATTTTGTTTATTCAGGTGCTCTTTTGGATATTATCAACTTAAGGAGTCTGGAAGGGAAAAGACAAAAGAGAGAAGCTTTTAAATAGGTTGTTGTGACTCTGAATGAGAGTTACCAAAAAAAATTTTTTTTCTCTCCCTCTTTCTGTCTCCTTTTTATTTGTGCAATTTGGAAATAAAGGCTCCTCTTTTTCCTTTTATTTTTGTTTTGTTTTGTTTTGTTTTTCTTTTTTTTCTCTTTGCATTATTTGGGTTAGTTTTTACCAATCGAATTTTGGATTAAGACACACAAGAGTCTGAAGAATTTTTTTTTGATTTTTGGATATTTTTTGCACCTCCTTGGATTTACATTTGGCTTTTTTCCCCTCTTTTTCCCCCCTCTTCATTCCTCTTTTTGCTTTTTTAAAACTTTCTCTTTTGAAACAGCCGTTTATGGTGGATTTGCCTTGTTAAGGCTGGACTGGTCTGGACGAAATTGATACATCTTGATGCCTCTTTTGGAAGTTTAAAATATTATTATTTGATTGGATTTTTAGAGAATTTTTTTATATAAACAATTAAATTTGTTGCTGTTATAACAATTAAAATTAACCTTTTCCCCCTTTTTTTGAGAATAAGGGAGATAGACGGACTATACAACACTGCCATCTAGTGGAGTTGGAAATATTTTTTTTCCCTCTTGTTGCTCTTTGCTTTCTCTTGATATTTGGAAATTGTTACAATGAATTCCCCAAGGACTCTGAACTTATTACAAAGATAGTGAATAAAAGCATTGAAGAATTTTGTTTATTCAGGTGCTCTTTTGGATATTATCAACTTAAGGAGTCTGGAAGGGAAAAGACAAAAGAGAGAAGCTTTTAAATAGGTTGTTGTGACTCTGAATGAGAGTTACCAAAAAAAATTTTTTTTCTCTCCCTCTTTCTGTCTCCTTTTTATTTGTGCAATTTGGAAATAAAGGCTCCTCTTTTTCCTTTTATTTTTGTTTTGTTTTGTTTTGTTTTTCTTTTTTTTCTCTTTGCATTATTTGGGTTAGTTTTTACCAATCGAATTTTGGATTAAGACACACAAGAGTCTGAAGAATTTTTTTTTGATTTTTGGATATTTTTTGCACCTCCTTGGATTTACATTTGGCTTTTTTCCCCTCTTTTTCCCCCCTCTTCATTCCTCTTTTTGCTTTTTTGCTTTTTCCTTCTTTTTCCTTTTCTCCCTTTTTTACTATAATGAGTAAAAAGGGAACAACATTTGGAACACAACATCAACCCCTCAATCTTCACCATCTGAAGGTCAAAGGTCAATACAAATGATGCTTCAGCAGAAGAAGGAGAGGGAGAAGGAGAGGGAGAGGGAGAAGGAGAAGGAGAAGGAGAAAGAAATCACATTACAGGTGATTTGGCAAGGAATACAAAATCTTCAGTCAGAAGTGGAAAATATTAAATTACATTCAGAGAGAATTGAACAAAGATCAGAAAAAATTGAGCAAAGAACACAAAATACAGATGAGAAGGTGGAGAATGCAAAATGATACAAAAATATGAAGACAGACTTCAAAGAATTGAGGAAAGAGAGGAGCAAAGAGATAAAAAAAATAGAAATATGGATTTGGTTGAACAAGATAGAAGTGGAATGCTTGGCTGGGAAATGGATAGAGCAGAATTTTATCTTAGATTCCAAAATATAGAAGAGGAAAAAGGAGAAAACTTGGCTGAGAAAATGGTAGGGATACTAGCTGAGGCCCTGGAAATTAACAACGAAAAGATGATGGATGGTATTGATGAGATATTTAGAGTCCACACGAGATACGCTACAAGGGAAGTCCATATAAGGTTTACCAAAAAATCAATTAAAACACAAATATTGCAGATGGCAAGAAATAAAGCACTAAAATACAAAGACAAAGAAATTGTGGTACTGAAACAAGTACCGAGAAGAGTGAGGGAGATGAGAAGAGAATATCATTTTTTGACTAAGATCTTGCTGCAGAAAGGTGTGAACTACAAATGGCTGATACCAGAGGGTTTGATATTTACATGGCAACAACAAAAATACAGAACTGATTCAATAGACAAAGCTAAAGAATTTCATGCAGAATTTCTTAAAGAGAAAGAAATGGACACTAGTGGAGAAGCCACATTGGTTGAATTACAAGAGTTGTAGGCAATGATTGAAAAGGAACAAGGCGCTGTTCGTGGAGAGTGGAAGTCAAGTCACAATGTGTACTATGATCAACCAGAGCCATAAACCCTAACTATAAAGTATAAATGGAGGAGAGGAAATTGATTACAGTAAACATAAATGGTCTTGATTCGGCTATTAAGAGAAGAAGAATATTCCATTAATTAGAGAAATTAAAATTTGACATAATCTGTTTTACAAGAAGTACACATTAAAAAACATGAACATTTACTGATTCAGCCAAAGTTGGGGAGAATTTTCACCTCCCTGCTGCAATGTAAAAAAAATGGAATTGTATTATATATAAGAGATATAATTGAAGCCAAGTTAGTATATACAGATGAAAATGGTAGGATTTTGATGGTGGAAATAATAAACAACAATATAAAAATACTTATTGTAGCAATATATGCTCCAAATGATAACCAAGAAGACTTTTATAAAAAGCTACATGTGAAAATTACTGATTTGGAATATGAAAATATTTGTTTGATGGGAGACTTAAATGGCGTGATTGATGGGAAATTAGACTATAGAACCCCAAAAGTGACAAAACAAAGTAGAAAGATTCTTCCAGATCATTCTATAAAATGCTTTAGGAAATGAACTTAAAGGATGTATGGAGAGAAAGGCCCCTGGGAAATAACCAATATACTTTTTACTCAAATAGACATTTCTCATGGTCCAGAATAGATATGATATGGATGACAACGCAATTGATACTTAATACAGAAGAAATTGATATAGAAACTAACACTTGGGCGGACCATAATCCTATAACAATGAAATGGAAAGGACAAAGGAGAAGAAGTTGCTTATATATATTGTTGTGACAAAATAAATAAATAAATAAATAGACTTTAAATACAACATTACTAAAAGATAAAGATTTTGTACAGAAAATGGAGGCGGAGTTGGCCTTTTTCTTTAAGGAAAATAAAAAAGAAGATACATCATTACAAAACTGGTGGGACGCAATGAAGGCATATGCTAGAGGCTTGTTTATAGACTATGTAAGGAAGAAAAACATGAAGAAAAGTGCTACATAAAGTGCTAGAAATCAACCATAAGAATTTAGAGGAAAACTTACAGAAATTTCCAGAGAAAAAAGATGTTAAAATGAAAATGGAATTAATTAAGCATAAAATGGCCTTAATTGAAAAAGAAGAAAAAATTAGAGAGGCAAAACAAAACTATTTTGAAAATGCTAACAAACCGGGTAGATGGCTAGCATATAAATTGAAAAAAGAGAAAGAGTCCCAGCAAATAATATGATTAGTAGATAACCAAGGCCAGGTTCAATATAGAGAAGAAAAAAATTGTACAAGACTACTACAAGGAACTATATGACCAGGAGAATATATAACAGGAAAATGTTAAACAATACTTACAGAAAGCAAATTTACCTCGTATTTCTAAAGACATGGAAATGATGTTGGAAGGGAATATAGCAATGATGGAATTGACCGAAGCCCTTTAAAAACCAAAAAAATGGGAAGGCACCAGGTCCAGACGGGCTACCAGCAGAATATTACAAAACATTTCAGGACTCATTGATTCTCCCACTACTAGAAGTCATGAATGAAGTGATGTTAAAAAAGAAAATACCAGAGATATGGACAGAGGCTTATATCACACTTATCCCAAAAGAGGATACCAATTTACAACAAATAAAGAACTATAGACCCATATCTTTATTAAACTTGGATTACAACATTTTTGCTTTAATATTGGCAGAAAGACTTAAAAAATACTTAAATGACTTTATACATTCTGATCAAAACGGCTTTCTGCCCAAAAGACATATCAAAGATAATATGAGAATAATTTTGGATACTTTGGAATACTATAAAGCCCATCCTGAAAAACAGATGGCTTTGATATTTCTTGATGCACAGAAGGCTTTTGATAACGTGAATTGACGTTTTATGATACAACAATTGGAACAGATGGGTTTTGGTAGGAAGTTTATTAAGGCCATAGAAGCTGTATATTATAAACAAACAGCTAAAGTAATGATGAATGGAGAAGTGATACAAATTAAAAAAGGTACAAGACAAGGTTGCCAGTTATCACCTCTGCTGTTTGTATTAACACTGGAAGTACTTATTAGAAATATCAGAGAAGAAGAGGGAATAAAGGGTACGATAATTAAAAGGAAATAATACAAATTACAAGTATTCGCAGATGATCTGGTTTTTATCCTTGAAGATCCATTAGAATCGATAAATATATTTATTTATTTATTTTATTTATTTATTTATTTGTCGTAACAATATATACAAGCGTTGCATAAAGGGTTATATAATATATGAATGTATATATGAGGAGAAACGAGGTACTATAAACATATATATACATAAGGGAAGAAACAATAGGACAGGAACGGTAGGCACGTTTGTGCTCTTATGCCCCTTAGAGTCCTCTTAGGAAAGTGGTGAGGTCAACCGTGGACAGTTTTTGAGTAAAGCCTTTGGGGTTATGAGAAGAAACCACAGAGTCAGGTAATGCATTCCAAGCATATACAATTCTGTTACAGAAATCGTGTTTTCTGCAATCTAAACTAGAGCGGTTGACATTGAGTTTAAATCTGTTGGTAGCTCTTGTGATATTGTTATTGAAACTAAAAAAGTCATTGACAGGAAGGACATTACAACGGATGATTTTATATGCTAAACCCAGATCCTGTTGAAGGCGACGAAGTTCCAAGTTTTCTAGACCCAGGATATCAAGTCTGGTGGAATAAGGTATTTTATTGGTTTCGGAGGAGTGGAGAATTCTTCTCTTGATTGATAAGATAGGAGAATATGGGAAGGTAGCAGGTTTGAAAATAAATAAAGATAAAACAAAGATTCTGACAAAAAACATGTTAATAAAATACAAAGATGAATTGGCGGAAAGATCAGGGATGCAAATCACTAATAAGGTTAAGTATTTGGGGATACACCTGATAGCAAGATGTAGTACATTGAAAGAAAATAATTATGTTAAACTTAAGCAGCAGATCGTGCTAGATCTGGCAAAATGGGAGAATTTACAATTATCACTGATTGGAAGAATATCAACTGTTAAGATGAATATATTGCCTAGAATTTTGTATCTGTTCCAAACAATTCCAATAAATTGGGGAAAGGATATTTTGAGGACCTGAATAAAACAATGTTGAAATTTATATGGCAAGATAAAAAAGCAAGAATAAAATTCAAATTATTGCAAGATGTGAGAATTAGAGGAGGCTTTGGATTACCCAGTTGGGATTTATATTATCAATCAGCCAGTTTAATGTGGATCAAGGAATGGATAACTTTAGAAATAATAGAATATTGACATTGGAAGGACATGATTTGTTGTTGGGATGGCATGCTTTTCTATGGTATGGGGAAGCTAAAACACAGGGCTATTTCAGAAGACATTTATAAGAGAGGCATTGTTGCTAAACTGAAAAGATTAAAAAAAACACTATTTAAAAATTCCAGTTTGGATATCGACTATTGAGGCTTTTTCATATTCAAAAATATTTAGGAAAGAACAAATTGTTAGATATTGTGAATTGTTGAATGAAAAGGGTGAACTAAAAGCGATACAAGAATTAGAATTACAAGGTATAAAAATGAATTGGTTTTCTTATTTGCAAATACGTTCCAGATATAATAAAGATTCCAAAACAGAAGGATTTTATAATAATATGATTAACAGATAAAATTTTGACAGGTGCTGATGACAACCTAATTAGGAAATTATATTGTTACTTATTAGAATTTAACTTAGAAGAAGAACAAGTCAAAGAGACAATGATTGCTTGGGGGGAAAATTTTGGACATGGAATTGACTTGGAGGTGTGGCAAAACTCTGGACTGAAAACTATGAAATGACAATGTCTACCGCATACAAAGAGAATTTGTACAAGATGTTTTATAGATGGCACCTACCCCCACAAGAATCGCTAGAATGTTTAAGAATAAATCTGAAAAATGTTGGAAATGTCACCAGACACCTGGTTCATATTACCATATGTGGTGGACATGTATAGAAGCTAAAAGATAATAAAATCCACACATGGTTAGAAAAGATGATCAAGAAACATATTGATTTCAAACCAGAAGTTTTTTTATTGGGAATTATACTTGAAACATATAATAGAGAATTGAGATATTTGATTGTAAATGTTTTGACAGCAGCTAAGATTGTATTTGCCAAAAATTGGAAAAACGAAAGACTTCCATTGCAAGATGAAATTATTAGGAAAATGTTGGAACGTGCAGAAATGAGTAAATTGACATTAGAAATTAGAGAACAGGAAGAGAAACAATTTTATAAAATATGGGATCTCTTTTATCAGTGGTTAGAGAGGAAAATATGTTAAAGAGATTTAAGTAAGATTGAATAAAGAAAATGTTAAAATATATAATTGAGTTTAGGGAATGAAACTGGAGATGCATAATATTAATCTAGGAAAGCTGACTTGAATAGAGAGAAGGAAATGTTATAGCTAATTAAGATTAATTGATTAAAATGTTGAGGGATATATTATATTGATAAAAAAAATAAGATTAGATAAATTAACTGCAACAAATATGGTGACCTGCACAAAAGACTGGTGATCAACCCACCGATGCAATATATTTGGATTAAAGATAGTTTTATGTATGTATGTGTCAGCTTGCCTCAGATTAATGTTTAAGAAAATAAAGACCCAACTCCATCATTACGAAGAAATTGGTAAGTTTTACTAAACACATCAGATTGCAAACAAAGCTTAGCTAGAACTGAAACTAATTACTACTGTACAAAAGTGTATCCTCTCATGAACCCTCCTCCCTCCAGAGTTCAAACAGTCATCAGCCCAATGTCCTTCTCCTCCTTGGCCACGTGCTGCTTTACTTCTGATGTTATCCCTCTGTCTATCTTCTGGTTGGAATGCAAAGTATGCAGCACTTGTTAACTTGCCCTCCAAGTCTGTTTGAATCCTTATCTTTCCTTCTTCCTGTAAATGACAGCCGATGCTTACAGAACTACACACTCTTCTTCCCCTATAAATCATGCATTACAATCAGTAGCAATAAAACCTTTCACGAAGTAACAAAACAGTTAAACACTACTAAGTAAATATACTTTTAAAACAACAAGTGGAGGCTGACAGTATGTTTGTTAAAAAAAATAAAAAGTTTTTTCTAAAAAAAAAATGAACCGGTAGGGAAAATTTTTAGATTTCACCCCTGCCCCCGCCCCAGCTGAGTCACATGATTGGAGGTTTTTTTAAAAAAACTTTTAAAAGCATTTTTTTTCTGCTGAAAAAATTCTTTTTAGAAGTAAAAAGAAGCCTCTGATTATCACGCCTCCGTGAACCTCGGTCGAAGAGGTTGTAAAAAAAAAAAAGCTTTTAAAAGGCTCCTCTGGCGATCCCAGCTGAGTTGCCTGATCACCAGAACCTTTTAAAAAGCATTTTTTTACAACCTCTTTAGCCAAAGAAGTTGTAGAAAAAAAATGCTTTTAAAAGGTTCTGGCAATCAGGCAACTCAGCTGGGATCATCAGAACCCTTTAAAAGCATATTTTCTACAAACTCTTTGGCCAAAGAGGTTGCAAAATAGTGCTTTTTTAAAGATTCTGGCAATCAGGCAACTCAACTGGGATCATCAGAACCCTTTAAAAACTTTTTCCCTCTAGCAATCCCAGCTGAGTTGCCTGATCATCACAGGCTTTTAAAAGCATGTTTTCTACAAGCTTTTTGGCCGAAGAGATTGTAGAAAAAATGCTTTTAAAAGTAAAAAAAAAGTTGGCCATGCCCGCCGAGTCACATTCCCCCCCCACCAAGCCACGCCCACAGTAGTAACAAATTTTACATTTCATCCCTAGTATAAATCCTTCCATTCCCCACCATCCAGTCAGAGCTGAAGAAGCTTCTTGGATGAGAGGCAAAATCTCTTCAAAGAAAAACCAAAATGTCCAGTTGTGTTTTGAAAAAAGCACCTTTGGGGCAATCATGACCTGAATGACTGAGAATCTCCATAGACAAGTTTAGCTTGGTAAACACAGCTATGGCTATATACCAAGAAATTCACCTTAGTTCATACTATAAGTCTTGCTTGCATTCATGGTTTGTTAATTGAAATAAAAAATAAAATAAAAAATAAAATAAAAAATAAAATAAAATAAAAATAAAAAATACATGGAGTTCTCTAATGTAATACAATTTTAATATCTACTTTTCTTTAACATGTTTATGTTTTTTACATTTTTGAGTTAAGAACTGGGTGACATATTCCTGAAAAGTTAAGCATTTCAAGTACATTTCAGTTTACATTTATGGTAAAGTACAAATATTTAGAATGTTCCTATAAAAATTCAGATCAAATGAACATATTCTTCTTCTCTGCAAAATATAAGCCAAGAGGGAACTTGCAAAGAGGTGCATTTAAATATCCAGAGAAAGATGAAATTTAAATGGTAGCTCCTTAATCTACTTAGTGAATTTCTATTTTACCAACCCCCCCTTTCTCTCCCTCCCTTCTCTCTCTCTCTCTCTCTCTCTCTCCCTCCCTCCCTCTTGTTATTGTTATTGGCCACGCCCACCCAGTCATCTGACCACCAAGCCATGCCCACCAATTAAGCCACACCCACAGAACCGGTAGGAAAAATTTTTAGATTTCACCCTTGCCCTGGCCCATTGTGGCCAAAGCTTCCTTAGTAAATCTCACTAATCTTTCAGCCTGCCCATTACTGGCCAGATGGAACGGTGCCACCAATGCATATCTGATGCCCAAGTCAGCCAAAAATGCCTTGAAAGGGATGGCCATTAATTGTGTACCATTGTCCGAAACTAGCAGTTGGAAAGGCCATGTGTAGCGAACAGTTTCCTAAGTGCCTTAATGATGACTTTGGCAATGGTTGAAGTCATTAGAACTATCTCTAACAACTTAGAGTAAGCGTTGACAACAATCAGGAATGTTTGCTCTTTTACTGGCCCTGTGAAATCTATATGCACTCTGGCGCAAGGAGCCTGGGGCATTTCCCGTGTTTTGGCTGGGGCAACGGGTAGAGCCGGTCGGGATTCCTGGCACAGAGAGCAGGTAGCGACCCATTCCGCAGTGTCCTGGTCCATCTTGGGCCACCAGACAGAGCTCCTGGCCAGCCCTTTCATCCTGACAGTACCAGGATGCTCCTCATGCAAAACTTCCAGCATTTCCCTCCGTAATTTAGAAGGAATGACCATCCTTTCCCCCCATAAAAAACAACCTTTTAAAACAGACAGTTCATTTTGGCACAAGAAATAAGGTCGAGCGGATTCTGAAACCGGGGCACTGGGCCAGCCTCGCCACATGTAGTTCAAAATTTGCATGAGTTCAGAGTCTTCAGTGGTATGCCGAACAATCTCAGTTGCAGTGATAGGCCCCGAAGTGATGTTCTCAAGCAGGAGGACTTGGCAAACTAGTGCAGGGTCTTCCACCAGGGCAGGCAGAGGGCAACAACTCAGTGCGTCTGCATGGCCCAAAGACTTTCCAGGCTGGTGAATTAGCTAGTAGCTGTAGGCTGCCAGGAATAGTGGCCATCACATCATTCAAGGTGGCATTATGGCCTGAGTCAAACGGTTGCCTGCCAACAAACCCAGCAAGGGCTTGTGGTCAGTCTCTAGGGTGAAGTGTCTGCCATACAAATAGTCATGGAACCACCAGACCCCAGTGACCATAGCCAGTGCCTTTCTGTCCAATTGGCTGTAGTTTCATTCGGTGGCAGACAAAGTTTGAGAATAGAAAGCAAGAGGAGCCGCCTAGCTATTAGGAAGCTGATGGCTGAGGACAGCCCCCATCCTGAAAAGCAAGGAATCACAAGTCAGAATTAGGGGCAGGGAGTCACTGTAATGGACCAACATGCTGTCAGATGTCAGCAATTTCTTTATAGCAGCGAAAGCAGCTGCCTCGGCTGGGCCCCAGAACCAGGAAGCCTTCTTTCCAAGCAGCCTGTGTAAGGGTTCAGCCATGGTGGCCTTTTGCTTTAAAAATATACTATAGAAAAGGCTTGCTCCTGTTTATTTTTAGGGATTGGAGCATTCTGAATGGTGGCAATTTTGGATTTGATGGGGTGAATCCCTGAGCCATCGATCATGCACCCAAGGAACTCCACCTGGGACACTGCAATCTGGCATTTTTCCCGCTTAACTTTAAGGCCTGCCTCCCTGAATGTGGTCAGGACAGTTCTGAGCTGGGCAAATAGGGCAGGCTTATCAGTAGTGGATACCAGGATGTCCTCAAAATAGGGCACCACCCCAGGGAAGCTCTGCAACAAACATTCCATTAAGCTTTGGCATAGTCCTGGTGCCATGCTGACACCGAATTGCAAGCAGCAGCATTTAAATGCACCCTTGTGGGTGACAATTGTCTGAGCTTTGGCTGTGCTGTCATTGACTGGCAGTTGTTGGTACGCTTGTGAGAGGTGTAATTTGGCAAAAGTTGTTCCAGTTCCCAATGAAAGCAGTAAGTACTGAACAATGGGAACAGGATAGGCATTCTGCTGCAAGGCCTTTGTTCTGTTTCCCTTCCCCCAATACTCCCAGCAAAGAGTCAGTCAGAGGCCTCCTTTTCTGATTTATTTACATATATATAAATGTCCTGGCCACGTCTACCCACGGGCCTGCCAAGTTTCTGGAGATAACAAGGAAATTACAGATAAGGCCAGAATTACTCACGAATATATTCTTCCCTCCATTGATACAGTTTGCCCAAGAATTCATTGCTTTGTCCAAGACAAAAAACCAGGAAGTCCCGCCTCCTATTTATAGTCTCTGCAGATGTCACTGCATGACAATTATGACTTGGCTTTATCCCAACGCTGCTTCTGCTGCGCGCGCCGGTCACGCCTGCTCAGTCTTGCATCACTCCAAAACTGTTCTTGGGGCGTTGCCAAATCAGAAGAAGGCTCCAGGGAATCAGGCTTTGCCGGCCCCTCCTCCTCCCTTTGAGTGGGTGCCAGGGAGGGAAAGGGCTCAAGAGAAGCAGGGCTTGCCAGGTCTTCTCCCTCACTTTCTGAATCATCCGAGTCCAGGAGTTCGGGTCCAGGAACCTGGGTCACAACAGCCTTGTTGATTGTACACTTATAGTTCATGCAGATGCAGACCGAGCCATCTGCTTTGACAGGAGTGACTATAGGGGTCTCCCAATGGGCATGGTCTACTGGCTCAAGGATTCCCTGGCCAATCATCTTGTCCAGTTCCTTATCGATCTTAGGCCTAATAACCAAGGAAATCTTACAGGGCTTAATCCTAATAGGTGCTACTTGGGGATCTAGGTTGAAGGAAATAGGTATTCCTTTGTACTTGCCTACGCCACTGCTGAACATGTCCTCGAACAACCTTACGAGGTCCTCAGTGCCATCTTCTGTGATGGTGTTGATGCCGGTCACACCCATGCCAAGGGCCTCGAACAGTCCAAGCCAAGCAGGCTTGGCAATGCCCACGGTGATTTTTAAGGGGCCGGAAAAATCCCAAAATTGTAGTTGGAATATTCCGCTGCCCACAACGGGGTTGCAGTTTCCTTGGTAGTCTTTGAGTTGTAACTGCTGCGGCTTAAAGTCTCTTTTCCAGATGCCCAGAACCATGTTCTTCATGGTGTTCCATGCAACTATGGTCAGAGACGATCCCATGTCGATTTCCATCTCGCACTCCGTCTCTTCGATCAGCACTGTCATGTGGATTTTCTTGGCTGACCAGGGGGTCTATCTAATATTTGTCTGATACGCCTCTCTGTCAGCGGTGGTTGATTTCTCTCTGTGCTTTGGTTTCTACGGCTTGGGTTTCTTCTTTTCTGGCGCGGCAGCGGCAACAGGTTGCTGTTTAGCCCTGAACACAGATGGCATGCTGGCACGGCAGACTCGAGCCAGGTGCCTTTTTCGGTCACACCTCTAGCACGCAGTGTCCTTGTATCTGCACGTTGCTCTGGAATGTGGCCCTCCACACCCTGCACAAAGGGATTGTCTCCATTCTGCGTTGAAGTAGGCTCTTTTCTTCTTGTCTTGGAGCCGGTAGATGTCATTTTCATCTTCCAAAGACTCAATCAGCTCAGTGCTCTCCTGATGCACTGTGTCAGTTTGGCACGAAGTTGGCACGTTTCCTGCTCTTTGCAGGGCTGCAGCTGATTTCTGTGAGTTTTCTGCAGCTCTGGCCTCATTTAAGGCCATTTGTAGAGGGCCGGCTTTGCTAATAACCGCTTTTGTACGCTAACATCCCTCACTCTGCTTATGAGCTGTTCCAACAGCACATCCTACAGCTCTCTGAACTCGCAATATGCAGCGGCTTTTCTGAGTGCTGCTACATACTGGTTCACAGATTCGCCTTCCTCCTGCACTCTGTGGTGGAACTCGCATCTCCGGACGAACTTCGACTAAACCAGGGCATAATGTGCCCGAGGTGTGTTCTGTAGCATGGCCCATGGTATCGCTTGAACCATGACTGGTTCAACAAGTACCTTGGCTGTATCAAAAACATCCATACTGCAATAACTGAGGAACAGTGCTCGCTTGCTGTTGTCAGACAGTCCCAGGAGATCGTTTGCCACCATGAAGCATTCAAAGCGATTCATGTAGGAGTCCCAATTGTCGGTGGCTGGATTGAACGGAGCCGGTGGAGTGTAAGTGGTCATCATGCTTGCAGTTGGTGGTTCTGCAGACAGCGAGCGATGCCGGTTGCTTCCTACTCCATTGGGACTCTGGTCCACTTGTCCTTAATCTTCCAATCCCACCTTTGTTGCCAGTGTTAAATCTGATGATGGAAGAGACGGACACAGCTCTTTCAGTACCAACAGCTCTTCATTAATAGGCCAGTACAACCTAACAGAATGCTAGTCTGGCAGTGTCCTCTTTTATAGAGGGCTGCCAGACAGCTTAACCAATGAGCTTTAAGTATTTTCCTGCCTTTTTGGAGGACCTGAGTGAAAACTATAGCACACTCCTTATATAGTACATAACATATCTCACGATCAATAACTGCACTTTTAACTTTTTAGAAGAAGATCTCCTTCCTAACATGCCTCTTTCACCTCCCAAGTTTCCTGTTTGACTTCCTTCCACTGCATTTTTAATCTTTCTGGAATGAGTCCTAAGGGACTAAAGGCTGAAAGCTTCTACATTCTTCATCAGAACCTTTGATCTCAATTGACATTTAAAAATATTGGCTTGCCTGGGAAAAAAAATACAGAATTACAATGTGACAGTTTTCACAGCAGCTCTTTCTGCACTTACTGTGTATGAACTGTTGTTTTAAAGTTGGAAATGCTGCTTTCATGGACTGAGATCCATGAAATGAGATGGACTATTTTTCATCTACTTAAAGGCACCACGCTCTCTGGAATAATCAAGTACTCTTGAAGAACATTCAGAAGCTACAGCTGGTGATGTAATATCACTGCTGCATTGGCTGCTGGTTTGCTTTTGGGTGCAATTCAAAGTGTTGTTAATCACCTTTAAAGCCATCCCTAGCATGGTCCAGGCTACTTGAGGGACCATCTCATCCCACTGGCATTGGCCCACCTCACCCATGCTGGCAGAGAAGGCTGTGATAGCTCAGGCTGTTAAGAAGCCTGTTATTAGAACACAGTAGCCTGCAATTACTGCAGGTTCAAGCCCGGCCCAAAGTTGACTCAGCCTTCCATCCTTTATAAGGTAGGTAAAATGAGGACCCAGATTGTTGGGGGGGGGGGGTAATAAGTTGACTTTGTAAAAAATATACAAATAGAATGAGACTATTGCCTTATACACTGTAAGCCGCCCTGAGTCTTCGGAGAAGGGCGGGATATAAATGTAAACAAACAAAAAAAAATGGTGCAGGCCCCATCAGCCTGGTGATGACTGGTGAACAGGATCCAGTAGAAGGGTCTTCTCTGTTTTTGCACTTGCCCTGTGGAACATTTTGCCTGCTCCCTGGTGTGAGGAAAACCCCAACCTTCCTGACCTTCCAGAAGAGCCTGAAGACCTGGCTTTGACAGTTAGCTTGGGGCTCCAATGAGGGAGCATCACAGTGGAGGTGGTTGATTAACAATGGATCCCACCTCCCCCATCCACACATCCTGCTTCTGCCCTTCCCATCTTTTAATTGGGCTACAGTGTTTTGGATTTAAATTATATATGTTTTTAATTTATATAGTTTTATATATATATTTATGATTGTAAGCCACCCAGAATTATCTTGAGTAGTCTATAAATCAATAAATATGTGAATGAATTGTGGGGCTGAGACAAATGATGGAGAACATCCTGTTCTCACTCATTTTGGCTCCAACAGCACATACACACACACACACTCTCTCTCTCTCACACACACACACCTTCATTCTCTTATGTAGCCGAGTGCCAAGAAAAAAAAAGATAGTTCTGTCTAAAATGATCATTTGCAAAGCAATCATGAAATTATTCCAAAGATTACATTAATTTACACTCAGCTTATTCTCCCTCCATGCTGTATGGTGTTTATTTGTAAATAATGATAATGATACTAATACTAAAAAGGTAAAGGTAAAGGTTCCCCTCGCACATACGTGCTAGTCATTGCTGACTCTAGGGGCGGTGCTCATCTCCGTTTCAAAGCCGAAGAGCCAGCGCTGTCTGAAGACGTCTCCATGGTCATGTGGCCAGCATGACTCAACGCCAAAGGCGCACGGAACGCTGTTACCTTCCCACCAAAGGTGGTCCCTATTTTTTCTACTTGCATTTTTACATGCTTTCAAAACTGCTAGGTTGGCAGAAGCTGGGACAAGTAATGGGAGTTCACCCCTCGAACCGCTAAGCTGCCGACCTTTTGATCGAGAAGCTCAACGTCCTAGCCCCTGAGCCACCGCATCCCTTATAGACTAACATACTAATATACTAATGCTATACTAATACTAACAACAACAACAACAAAAACCAAAACCACAATAAACATAACCAAAGTATAGGAAAAATTGCTGCAGGCTGTGAAAACAAAGAACATTATAAAAACAACAGAAACAAAGGCAGAAAAAGGAAAAACAGCTGGATGACAGATTAAATAGATGGAAAATCAAAGCTTTGCATGGACAACACTTGAAAAACACTGAAGGAAAATGTGATGACAACTTGACATGGGCATGGCTTAAGATGGAAACCATCAAGAAAGAAACGGAAGGCTTAATATTCACTGCTCAAGAACAGGCATTACAAACTAATGCCATGAAAGCAAAGATACAAAAATTCACCAACAATCCAAACTGCCGACTTTGCAACAACAAAGTCAAAACTGTTTCACATTTAATATGTGAATGCAGCAAAATCGTACAAACTGATTACAAAGCTAGACATGACCAATTTGCTAAATTAATCCACTGGTCATTATGTAAAAAATAATACTTACCTGTATCCAAAAAGTCATGGGAGCACAAAGTGGAAAAATCAGATGAGGAATCTTCCAGGGGGACTCACTTCACCACTACTGTTCAACATGACATTAATTCCATTGACAATAATCCTATGAAACTTAAATCAATACTCAACACAATACTCAAATCAATACTCAAATACTCAACATCAATATGCAAATCAATACTCAACTGTTCAGCAGCAACATCAAAATGAACTTTGGACTTGAAAAAAGTGCTATATTATCCAGGCAGCAAGGAAAAATGGAAAAAAATAGAAGGAATAGAATTGGGAAATGGAAACATAGTAAAAGCATTAGCAAAGAATGATGGCTACAAATACCTAGGCAGATTGGAAGCAGATAACATCTTGAATGGAAAAGTGAAAGAGTCAATGCAAAAGGAATACATCAGGAGGGTCCACAAAATATTAAAATCAAAGCTGAATGCTGGAAACATAATTAAAGGCATTAATACATGGGCAGTTCCAGTGATACACTACTCAGCTGGAATCATTGACTGGACTTTGGCTGAACTAGAAAACTTGGACCGGAAAATGCACAAACTTTTGAATATGTACCATGCTTTACATCCATGAAGTGACATTGACAGGTTGTACCTGCCAAGAAAAATAGGGGCAGAGGACTCTTACAAATCCATCAAACTGTAGAAGAAGAAAAATAAAGTTTGAATGATTATGTGAACCAAAGTACAGAAAAATTGCTACAGGCTGTAAAAACAGAGAATGTTATAAAAACAACAGAAACAAAGGCAGAATATAAGGAAAAACAGCTGGATGACAGATTAAATAGATGGAAAATCAAAGCTTTGCATGGACAGCACTTGAAAAACATTGAAGGAAAATGTGATGAAAACTTGACATGGGTATGGCTTAAGATGGGAGCCATCAAGAAACAAAAGGAAGGTTTAATACTCGCTGCTCAAGAACAAGCACTACAAACTAATGCCATGAAAGCAAAGATACAAAAATCCACCGACAATCCAAACTGCCAATTTTGCAACAACAAAGTCAAAACTGTTTCACATTTAATATGTGAATGCAGCAAAATCGCACAAACTGATTACAAAGCTAGACACAACCGAGTTGCTAAATTAATCCACTGGTCATTATGTAAAAAATATGACTTGCCTGTATCCAAAAAGCCATGGGAACATAAAGTGGAAAAAGTTATAGAAAATGAGAAGGTGAAGATCTTGTGGGACTTTTGAATACAGATGGATCGTCACTTGGAACACAACACACCAGATATCACAGTTGTGGAAAACCGAAACATACAATTTATTGACATTGCAGTACCAGGCGATGCCAGAGTTGAAGAAAAAGAACTGAAAAAAATCATGAAATATGGCGACCTGGCCATCGAAACTATACGGCTATGGATGAAACATGTAACAGTGATACCCATTGTCATCAGGGCACTTGATACCATGTCCAAGAATTTTATAAGATATATCAACAAATTGCAGCTTCCTGCAATAACACCAGCAGAACTGCAAAAAACTGTGCTACTTGGAACATCATATATCTTAAGAAAGTACTTGGTTGGTACTTGGACGCTGGCAGCAACCCGTATCAACCATCAGCACCAGTCAATGGTATTTGTGATGCATTTTTGAATGTTCAGTTGACTGACTTTCATGTTTAATGAATAAAGTAAATAATCATAATCATAATACCACCACCACCGAGGGATCAATTCTGGATGCACAACACCAAGCCTTAAAGGACAATTACATATAAAGCCAGAATTGAGAAGAGAGCAACAGATAGTAAATGCTGCCTATGCAAAGAAAGCTGCTGCAAAAAGATCGCACAGACTGACTAGAAGCAGCAGCATGACAAAATAGCAACAATGGTGCATTGGAAGAGCTGCAAGAAATATCATTTGCCTTTAAGTAAAAATTGGTGCAACCATAAAATGGAAAAAATGGAAAATGAAGTGGTTAAATTTCTCTGGGACTTCAGAATTCAGAAAGACAGGCACCTGCTACATAACACCCCAGACTTTAATAATAATAATAATAATAATAATAATAATAATAATAATAATAATAATAATAATAATAATAATAATAATAATAATAATTATTTAATTTGTATACCGCCCTTCTCCTGAAGGACTCAGGGCGGTGCACAGCCAAAATAAAATTCAAAGAAAACAGTACATATAATATTAAGAACAACCCCTTAAAAAACTTATTCGATTGGCCAAAAATTTTAAAATACAGTAACACCCAATAAAAATTTACAAAAATTTAAAACCCATAAAAGCAAATTAAAAATTTTAAAACCAAGCCAGTCCAGCTAGACGGAATAAATAGGTTTTAAGTTCGCGGCGGAAGGTCCGAAGGTCAGATAGTTGACGAAGTCCAGGGCGAAGTTTGTTCCACAGGGTAGGAGCCCCCACAGAGAAGGCCCTCCCCCTGGGGGCCGCCAGTCGACATTGCTTGGCTGACGGCACCCTAAGGAGTCCCTTTCTGTGAGAACGCACCGGTCGCTGGGAGATAGAAGATGGCAGTAGACGGTCCCGTAAATATCCTGGTCCTAAGCCATGGAGCGCTTTGAAGATAGTCACCAATACCTTGAAGCGCACCCGGAAGACAACAGGCAGCCAGTGCAGTCTGCGCAGGATGGGTGTTACATGGGAGCTCCGAACCGCTCCCTCTATCACCCGACTTAATAATTGTTGATAAGAAAGACAAAAATGTCTGGATATGCCAGTCCCTGGAGACAGCAGAATAGAAGAGAAAGAACTGGAGAAGATAACAAAATACAAAGATCTACAAATAGAAATAGAATGACTGTGGCAAAGGCAAGCAAGGGTAGCACCAATAGTATAGGCGACTTGGGTGCAATCCCAAAACAATTGAAGCACCACTTGAACAGCATAGGCACTGACAAATTCACCATCAGTCAATTGCAGAAGGCAGCTTTACTTGGAACAGTTTCCATCCTGCGACTGTATCTGTAACACAGTCAAACATCCAGATTTGCCTATCCCAGGTCCTTGCTAAGGACTCGATAGGGAGACAAAAATGCCAAACCCTGTCTGAACCTCTGGCTGACTATACCATGATCAATAATAATAATCACAGTTCTAGGTTTGAAATATGCTTCAGTTCCCCCCCTTGAAATACAAAAAAGAAAAAAAAATGCATCTATCATTTCACAACTGGGGGGAGGGATTTAGAGAGGCCAAAACGATCTGGATCTGTCTACTTCCATGAATTTCTTCATATTTATTACCTCCTTGTTCAGCAATGTAATGGTCATAATTTATGGCTGGGTGTCCGTAGAAATCATTTACTAGTAATGTAATAAAGAGCTAAAAGCCCTGGAAAGTCCAATAAATGGCAAGGTAGCACTGAAGAAGAAAAAGAAGTCATTAAATCAATAATGCCAAGGACTGGCTCTTAGCTATGCTGAAGTCAATAGTATCATAAAGTTTTATACTGACTTTAGCATGAGAAAATATTATTACCCATGACACGAAGTGACAAAAGAATTTAGATCTGATAGACTCACCATCTGAAGAGAGGAAAAAGGTGATTCTCTGATCTGGAACATTTGTTGGAAAATAAGTTGTTTATAGCAAAAAATTACACTTATTATTTCAAGATCCAAAGATAATCCCTCTTTTATTATTGCAGCAAGGAAATGGGCTTCTAAACAAGACTTCAAAACTGAAGCAGAGAGATTTGGAACAGTGAGACCGATCTTCCTTGATAATAATGTATGCCATGGGAAAATGGCACATAAATTCTGGAGATAATGAGTTTATGGGGAAAATGCTACCTTTATATTTCGTTAGCCTGCAGAGTCTTGATCAGACAGGCAAGATTGTGTTAAAGTAATATTTTTGAGTGAAAGATCCCATATTCACCTACAAGTTAGACTGTCCTGTATAGTCAGTTTCACACAAGGCATTTCAAACTGTGCAGTCACATAGATTAATCCACATTTGGTCAATTACACATTTCTAAGCAAGTGGAAAATCATCCAGAAGTTTACCTTTGCACAGGTGTACCATAGTAATAAAAGGGACACAGTACCTCAGTGGCTAAGATGCTGAGCTTGTTGGTTGAAAAGTCAGCAGTTCAGCAGTTCAAATCCCTAATGCTACATAACAGAGTGAGCTCCCGTTACTTGTCCCAGCTTCTGCCAACCTAGCAGTTCAAAAGCATGTAAAAAATGCAAGTAGAAAAATAGGGACCACCTTTGGTGGGAAGGTAACAGAGTTCCATAGCATTTAGTCATGCTGGCCACATGACCACGGAGACCTCTTCGACAGCTCTGGCTCTTCAGTTTTGAAACAGAGATGAGCACCACCCCCTAAAGTTGGGAACAACTAGCACATACGTGCAAGGGGAACCTTTACCTTTTACCATAGTAGTGACATTTTCATAGTAACCTGTTATAGGGTTTACTTTACTCTATCAGGTGTTTCAAAGACTGTGGTCTTCTTGCTTTAGATAGAATTCTACAAACTTGACTTGAGTGAGAAGATGGAAAAAATCCCTATCACTGTATAGATAAAGGTAAAGGTAAAGGTAAAGGGGGCGGTGCTCATCTTTTATTTTTATGCAGCACTAGGGATTCGAACCACTGAACTGCCAACCTTTCAATCGACAAGCTCAGCATCTTTGCCACTGAGCCACCATGTCCCTTCTATCACTGTATATACATTTAAAAATAAAGTGTTATTTAAAGCAGGTTTTGCCAGTTGCATTCTATATCTTCTAATAATCAAATGATTTCTTTAGGACAATACTAATGCACATATACATGCTTGATTAAAGAAAAGAGATTTGGATCTTTCAAAGCCAAACATCCTACATAGAGGCATATAATTGCTTATGGTCAAAGACATTCCAACTGAATAGGCAATTATTTGATCAAATAATTTATAGAACTGTTGTTAATCTGTATGGAAAAAGCCACTGCTTATTTGCCAAAGTAGACTAACCAATGAAAAATTGTTTTCTTGAAGCTAGTTGTCTATTACAACCTGCTTTTAGAAGAATTATAAAGATGCTTTGCACAAGATGGATTTGCTTTCCTAGCAAAGCTGCATCTCCCAAAGGGAAATATCAAATCTGATTATTTTCTGAAACACATGGGAGGTTTGGCACGTATGCACAGATACAGATACAAAAATGCATTCCAAAATCTCCTAACATAATCTTGCACTTGGTGTGATTTTTGTTCTCCCCCCGCCCCCTGACAATAAATGCATTTTTCTTCACTTTCAAAGAAGCAGATTGAAGTGGCCATGAAAATATCTGTCTAAAACATTTTGGATTCTTCACAAAAACAAAGAAAACAGTGTCAATGTAAAAGGCAACTGCTAGTTTGGAAGTTATAGATCATTCTTCTGTAGCAAGAATAAGATGCTCTAATATAAGCAAACACTTTAAGTATATAACATACCCTTCACAATCCAATCAGAGGCACTTTAATAAGAATTCATGTTTCCCCCCCATCTTTTTTAAAAGCAAAACATACCTTTTGATTCCACTTTACAAACACATTTTAAAAGAAAAAGTGTTGGAAAAGGAAATAAAAACAAGGACAATACAACATGAGTTACATTTTCACATTATATATCATAGCTCAGCTAATAAAATCAGGGTGTGCTACATACTCTCTGATATTGTATAAATTATGAATAATACATCAAGGAAAAAAACACAAAAAATTCCAATGGAATCAAACCTGCATGGGAATGAATAAAACATCCCATCACAGTGGGACCTTAGCTTGCTGATTTGATAAAATATGTGTGTTTGTGGAGAAAACAATGAGTGAAGGAGAGGGAGCAAAGGAAGAATGAAATGAAGTGATTCCAAATGTATTGTTATTGTCAGCATCAACACA
The DNA here is from genome assembly GCF_028640845.1 of Ahaetulla prasina. NCBI lineage: Eukaryota > Metazoa > Chordata > Lepidosauria > Squamata > Colubridae > Ahaetulla > Ahaetulla prasina. The sequence goes on along the minus strand of NC_080547.1, from coordinate 27,334,510 downwards.
GTAAACAAAACTCAGCAAGAGAAGAAATAATTAATATATAAAATTCAATTCATCCAAAAATGAGGAGAAAGAGAAATATGGTGAAGAGGGACTATTCACTATCCATAGTGTTGAAAGAAAAAATTGATTGGGCAGCATGTTAAATACAGGTAATCTACGAGTTACAAGCATTTCCTTAGTGAATGTTCCCAGTTACATGATAAGTGCCCCCTAGTGTTTATGAACAAGTCCTGAAAGTACGAATGTTGCAGTACCACGGCAGTTGTTCGCCCTTACGAAAAATCACAGAGGCTCTACAACATTTGTTCTGCCTACTCCCCTCTGTTCCACACTTTGCTGGCCAAAATGGAGTTCATATCCCTGATGAATAGTCCTGACGGCCTAGTGCTTTTCCTACTTTCTTCAATTTAAGCCTAAATTTTGCAATGAGAAGCTCATGATCTGAGCCACAGTCAGCTCCTAGTCTTGTTTTTACTGACTATATAGAGTTCTCCATCTTTGGCTGCAGAGCACATAGTCAATTTGATTTCTGTGTTGACCATCTGGTGATGTCCATGTGTAGAGTCATCTCTTGGGTTGTCAGAAAAGAGTGTTTGCTATAACCATCGAATTCTCTTGACAAAATTCTATCAGCCTGTGCCCTGCTTCATTTTGTACTCCAAAGCCAAACTTGCTGTAACCTAGGCCCAGGTAGTTATTACCAGACACAATCAGTCCTAAACAAACATATTTTATTAGAACAGCTGATAATTTCTTCCAATGTCCACGCATTGCTCCCAGATGGCTCCATCTCTGCCTCCGACACAGAGCCTCGTCTGGGCCTTCCCCTGACTCCAGGACATTGTCCTCCCCAGCCTCCTCACTGTCTTATTCTGCTGCCACCACAACAAAACTTGCCTGTTATTCTGGTTATCTTTTGGCTTCCTACTTTAGCATTCCAATCCCCCATGATGATAAGGACAACATTTTTGGTGTTAATTCTATAAGGTGCTATAGCAATGGTGAAATCTAAATTTTTTTGCTATTGGTTCTGTGGGCATGGCTTGGTGGGCGTGGATTGGTGGTGTGACTGGGTCGGTGTGGCCAACTCAACATCACTCACATTGAGGGGTGCCTCACCTCATCCCTCCCCTCCCAGCCACTCCTTGTCATGAATGGCAGGAAAACAGAGAGGGGAATTTTCCTGCCTACCATCCTTCCCTCAGTCTGTGCTGAGCTTCAGGAATGGATGACAGGCAGGAAAATCCCCCTCCCCATTTTCCTGCCTTTCATGAAAACGGCAATCCTGGGATACGCTGAAGGTTCAGAATGGGGACTTTTTTGTGAAAGGCAGGAAAATGGGGAGGGGGATTTTCCTGCCTACCATGCTTCACTCAGTCTGTGCTGAGCTTCAGGAAGGGATGACAGGCAGGAAAATCCTCCTCCCCATTTTCCTGTCTTTCATGAAACGGCTCCATTCCGAACCTTCAGGGTTGCAATCCTGGGATATGCTGAAGGCTCAGAAAGCCTCTGCTTCAGTGCAGAATGACTTTTGCCCATCTCTTTCTGGGTACAGTGCTTCTGTCTGTTGGGCTATTTTCCAAAGCTGGCAACTCCGTAGCCAGCCACTTTGCTTTTTTCCTCTGTTTCATCATGGGAGGCTTGCGTAGTGGCACCAGCAAAAGGTGGAGGCAGAGACACAGGGAGGCAGAGGCAATCCCAATGCACCAGCCCCTTTGTCCCATTGTGTCTTGGCTTGCCTGCAGCTGCACTGGCCAAACACCAGCACTGGGCATCTGGATTGCCTGCCTTCCCCATGCTAGTGCAGCTGTGCAAGCCTCCTGAGAGCCTCCCAAAAAGAGGTAAAAAGCAAAGCAGCTGGCCGCGAACCTGCTGGCTTCAGGGAAGTGGTCCAACAAACAGAAGCTCTGCACCCAGAAAGAGGGCAAGAGGGGCCAGTGGGCTGCAGAGGCGAAGGCAAGCTCTGGGGCAGCAGCAGCACTCTGGGAGAGAGGGCGGATGTCCTGGGGCTGCACATGCAGTGCTGCCACCACCGGCCCTCTCAGCCCTAGCGCAGCTGATGCATCTCCCCCAAGGGCCGACTGCCTACCTGCTATTCAGGCCAGGCCAGAAGTGGCACGTCTCCCATCAAGGGCTGGATGTGGAACTGGACCTCGGAAGGAAAGCGGGCATGGGGGAATGCTGGGACTGCCACGCAGAAGGTAAGCAAGCATGGCAGAGTTGCAGGGAAGGCAGTAGGCTGCTAGCTCTTTTTTTTTTTTTTTTTTTTTTTTTATTCAAAAAGTTTTTATTAGTCAAAAAAGGTTTATACAAATACATATCAGGTATGGTAAATTTTCATTTTTCTTATCTAAAATAAGAATTTTACTCAAATTTTTTAACACATACAACAGCCATAAGGCAAGCAGGTGACACGAAGTAGCTAAGTTTGCAAATTTTTAATACGTAATAAAGAAGAGTCAAGAATAATCAGAATATCGTACAAAAGAGAATAAGGAAAACCAACACAATCCCAAATATCTTTATCACTTCCTAGTTTTGGATCTCAGAACTCTGGGTTCAGCCTGACCCAACTCCAGGGCCGCAACAGCGGCAGCCGCTCAGCCCCATGATCTATAACCTCCCTTCTTCAATTCCTGGGTCATCTGATTCCAGGAAGGCTTTGTGTTCCTCCACATAGGCCGTAGCCTCCACAATTGTACTGATTTTTTCGTAATGCCTCCCGGAAAATCATCAATCCTCTGGCATCAGCCATCTGAAGCCCACTCCTTCTGGTACAATTTGCTTGACAAAAATAATATTTCTTTCTTTTTCACGTACCTGTCTGGGAATCTGCCTCAGAATGGCTATCTCCTGCCCCTGTAAATCAGTGCCCCACTCCTATGTTTTCTAAGAATTTCATCTCTCGTCTCTCTTCTCACAAATTTGACATGAACCTCTCTGGGAACTGCATGCGTGCGTGCATATTGCGAATTAACTCTATAAACTCGATCCACATCCCAATTCATGAAATCAACACCTCTCCCAAGAAATTCTCCCAACAATTTAGTCACAACATCTCTCAAGTCTTCTTGGTCCACTTCTTCCAAATTTTGAAACCTAAGGAAATAAGACATTTTATCCATCTGTAGTCCAAGCACAGCATTGCCTGTCGTCTCCTCTCTTTTCTGCACTGCCCGCATCTCACCCTCCAGACCTTCCACTTTCTGCTTGTTTTCTGCTGAGACTTGTTGAGTATCCTTTAAATCCTTTTGGATAGTCACAATTTCTGCTCTTATTTCCATTTGGCCTCTTTGCAAATCATCCAATTTCTTGTCCATATTGGATAACTTTTCCAGAATTCTCCATCTCTCCAGCAGTTGGTCTCTGACCTTTGCCATTTGAAAAAAGTATTCAAAATCCTCAGGCAAGCACAGTATCCTTGTAATTTCCTCCGGATCCACCAGGGGCACTCACAGGAGCAACGAGTCCAGAGTACAGTTAGTCAACCAGGAAGCCGAAGGAAGTGATGTCATCAAAATTCTCATAGTGAAGGCGGAAGCTGGGCGCCACCACTGTTCCCCAGAAGGAGGGGGCCTCAAACCTTCCCTCCTAAATTTCTCCATCACCTCTTCTCTCCAGAGCTCCACAAAACCGTAATCTTCTTATTTTAAGTTCTCCTCTCTCCAGAATAACTCGTGCTCCTTCCAACCGCAGGGGAGAAAACCCCCGCACTCGGAGCACTCCACTCACGTTTACCGATATTCCTTCCTTCTCCTCCTCAATTCTTCTCCGTGCCCTGTTCACCACCAGGCTGCTGCAGTTATAAATCCAATGCCCGGTATCACGGGCACAGCGCCCAGGCGACGACCAAAATAATGGCCGCGCCTGTGGCCTCGAACCCCGCCAAGCCTAGGGGCCGCCAGCATCGGTCCCCACAGTCCTGTATATCGGCTGGGAGACCCCTGGCGAGCCGTCCGTACGGCAGGTGTCCTTTTCGGAACACCTGGCCCCTGAGGGCCTCGGCGGCGGCCGGATTCGGGCGCTGGAGGCAGGAGAAACCTTCCAGACGTCCGTTGCCGCTGGATACCGGAAGCTCTTTTCAATGTGGCTGGGCAGCCCTGACATGCTTACTTGCCTGGCTTCCACACAGCCTTCCCAGTGGTCCCTGTGGCCAGCCTGTGAAGGCAGGCAAGCACCCGGGCAGGGGCGGGGCCAACCAGGAGTTCTCATGCGCTTACACCCTCTGCACATGCGCAAAACCTATTGTTCTATCCCCCTCGCCACCTCACAGAGAAGACGCAGAGACGTGTGACCCACAGTCCTTTATATTTACAACAGACCTGACTTTCTGTAGTGGATGACAGACTTGCAGTGACAGTGCAAAGGCTGCCAAGTTCCGAGTTCCTTATCTCTTATGGAGACAGAAGCCCACATGTCCAAAATCCATTGCCATGAGCTCACAGAAAAATCCTTTGCACAGTCCAGGCCTTTTAACTCCCAAACGACCGATCTGCAGTTCACACTTGGTAGTTTTTGTCCATCACAAGGGCCAGATGGCAACTCCACCCGCTTTCATCCCCTGTGGGGTGTGGCTCAGTGACTCAGCAATCTCTGGGCCTGCCACACCTCTTCCTTTGCTGCGCACACTTATCTTTTTGTCGCTGCCTCAGGTCAATCAGGATTGATCTTCAGCAGCTGGAACCTGAGGTGTTGGCAGGGGGGAGGAGGGTCCGGGAGAGGGAGGCTTTGTCAGCTCCTCCTCCTGGCCTACAGCTGGAACCTGGGTCGATGCCAGAGAGGAGGGTCTTGTCGGCTCCTCCCCATCACTCGCAGAATCATCATCCTCCATGAGGACAGGCTCGGGGGCCAGAGTCACAACACCTATGCATGTGCAGAGGCTCAAAAAACCCCAGTTTTGGATGGGTGGGCAGATCCCCATGCTGCCGCCGCTAGCTCTCTGAACCACACACCGCCATTGTTACCGGTTTGGCTGAACCGGTCTGAACCAGTAGCATTTCACCCCTGTGCTGTAGGGCTTCATAGAACCAGTCATTTCATCCTCTTCAGCACCAGTGGTTGGGGCATAGACGTGGACTACTGTGATATTGAATGGTTTGCCTTGGATTCAAACTGATATTTTTCTGTCATTTTGGGGATTATATCCCAGTATTGCTTTTCCTACTCTTTTATGCTGTTGAAAAGCACTATGCAACCTAAAACCATCTCTATCGATTGGCCCTGATGAATTATGTGCCTACTTCCTAAAGAAGCTCTCAACAACCATATAGCAGAACCACTTAGCATAATTTACGAAATATATTTCAGAACCAGCTCCTTACCTAACTTATGGTCACTAGCCACAGTCATCCCTATCTTCAAAAAGGGTGACCCCAGCCTAGTTGATAATTACAGACCAATCTCATTATGTTGAGTCATCTGCAAAGTCATAGAATCAATCATAAACCAATCCATTACCCTCTACTCCCCAGGAGGGCCTTCCACCAGGTTCGCCTGGTTCGGCAGTTGCGCCCCTTCCTTGATCGGGATGCCTTGTGCACAGTCACTCATGCGCTCGTTACCTCTCGCTTGGATTATTGTAATGCTCTCTACATGGGGCTCCCCTTGAGGTGCACTCGGAGGTTTCAGTTAGTCCAGAATGCAGCTGCACGGGTGATAGAGGGGGCTACGCGTAGCTCCCATGTAACACTGCTCCTGCGCAGACTGCACTGGCTACCGGTGGCCTTTCGAGTGCACTTTAAGGTCTTGGTTACTACCTTCAAAGCGCTCCATGGCTTAGGGCCTGGGTACTTACAGGACCGCATGCCTCCCACCGACCCGTACGCTCTCACAGAGAGGGACTTCTCAGGGTGCCGTCCGCCAAGCAATGTCGGCTGGCGGCCCCCAGGGGAAGGTCCTTCTCTGTGGGGGCTCCCACACTCTGGAACGAGCTTCCCCCGGGTTTACGCCAAATACCTGACCTTCGGACCTTCCGCCGCGAACTGAAGACACATCTTTTCATTCGCGCGGGGCTGGCTTAAATTTTATCGATTTTAAATTTTATCGATTTTAAATTTTTTAATATTAATTTTAATGGGGTTTTAGTTTTATATATTTTAAAGTTTTTTAGGCCAATTATAAAATAAGTTTTTTAATTTGTATTTTAAATTGTATATTGTATTGTTTGTTTTTACTTTTGGCTGTACACCGCCCTGAGTCCTTCGGGAGAAGGGCGGTATAAAAATCTAATTAATAATAATAATAATAATAATAATAATAATAATAATAATAATAATAATAATAATAATAATAATAATAATAATAATAATAATAATAATACTTAGAGACTAACAACCTACTCTCTAACAAGCAATTTGGCTTTAGAGAAAAATTGTCCTGCAACCTGCAACTATTACACTGCAAAAACATAGGGACTTCAAAACTCGACCAGGGTAAATCAATAGGTACAATTTATATAGATTTCTGTAAAGCCTTTGATTCAGTTGTACACGACAAGCTACTTCTAAAATTAAAATCTTATGGCATTTCCAGATTCCTGCATAAGTGGATAGCTGCATTCCTATCAAACAGCAAGTAGTCAAAATAGGGAATGCCTTATCTAACCCTGCACCTGTTAACAGCGGTGTCCCCCAAGCAGCGTTTTAGGACCCACACTTTTTATACTTTATATAAATGATATTTGTGATCATATTATAAGCAACTGTGTTCTCTTTGCGGATGATGTAAAACTATTCAACACCATTGACAATGCTGCTACTCTACAAAAAGATCTCCACTATGTGTCAGAATAGTCGAACAATTGGCAACTCCAAATCTCAACCAACAAATGCTCTGTCTTACACATTGGCAAAAAAAACCAGAACACAAAATACAACCTGGACAGATATGAACTAATAGACGACCCTCACTCTGTCAAAGACCTTGGAGTACTCATCTCAAATGATCTCAGAGATCACTGAAACAGCATTGCTAAAAAAAGCATTAAGACTTGTTAACCTAATCTTGCGTAGTTTCTTCTCCGGTAATATTGAACTGCAAACTAGAGCATACAAAACTTTTGCCAGACCAATTCTTGAATACAGCTCATCTGTCTGGAACCCACACTGCATGTTGGACATTAATACAATTGATGAGTCTAGAGATATTTCACAAGAAAAATCCTCCACTCCTCTGCTTGCAACAAAATACTTTATGCCATCAGACTTGAAATTTTGGGCTTAGACAACTTAGAACTTCGCTGTCTTCGGTCTGGCCTAAGCATAAAATCATCTGCTACAATGTCCTACCAGCCAATGAATACTTCAGCTTCAACCAAAACAATACAAGAGCACACAATAGATACAAACTCATGGTAAACCAATCCAAATTAGACTGCAGAAAATAGGACTTCAGTAACAGAGTTGTCAACCCCTGGAATACACTACCTGACTCTGGTTTCTTCCCCAGAACTTTAACCTTAGACTGTCTATTGTAAACCTTACCCCATTCCTAAGAGGTCTGTAAGGGGCATGCATAAGCGCACCAGTAGCCTACCATCCCTGTCCTAATGTTTTCTTTTATTCGTATCCTTTTCATGTATTTATATTTATGTTTATACTTGTATCTGTCATAAAATACATGCTTGATGAAATAAATAAATAAAATAAAAAATGCTTTCCATTTTATATTAATGGATAAGATTAAAAAGGATATAGCACCCACATATATCAATGACCTAATACAGCTTTCCTGTTAGCTTTTTAATTATCTAAGAGGTGATTTAAGGGGCAGAAGAATGGAGGGAGGGAGGGAAGGAAGGAGGGTGGAGAGGGGATAGTGGGTGGAAGAAGAAATGGGAAAGAGGGAGGGAGGGAGGGAGATTCTAAGAATTTTTAGGAATAATCAGGTCTTTTTTGTTTGAGAAATGAAAAGAGAAAAGAAAGCAGCATGTATTTCTCTTCAAACCAAAACCTTTCATCTTTATTTCTCTTGGCTTATTGGCACCAACTTCATGTGCATTGAGAAAGGCTGCATTTGTGCCTTTCAACTGTATAAAACAGAGATAAACCAAGCTCAGCAGAAAGAAACTAAAAAGCATCCATTGTACATATTTAATGGATCTCCAAAGAAAATATTCAAGGACAAAGACTCCATTCCTAACAGCTGTATTTAATGAGCTTCCCATTCTGGCATCATTCTCCTACCTTGATGATTGCATGTATCGTTTTATGTAGATTAGTTGCATTTCTTATTTTTTCAAGGTTCCAAGTAATCTGTGCATATCTTTATATTACTTTTCAGAGCCATTAGCCAGGATGAGTTCATATTTTTATTCCCATTGCATACTGAATGTGTTTTATTTTGGGGCGGGGGATATCAGCATTTATGATGAAAGTCAGCAAAACCAGACACATTCAATTACCTAGATTTCCTCTTCCTTTCCCTTCACCACTCATAATCATATATTAACAAAATCATTTTTTTGTTATATGTTTTTATTTCATTTTTATATATACATCAACATCAATACATGAACAGTGTGGCATCTGGGTATCATTCATTTTGATACAAATAACAATACTAATATCCATAATATTTGTTACATTTGTTATCCCTAGTATTAATACTCCTATTTGTATTAAGATATAAATATTCACTATGAAATTATTCAATATTTCAATGTATCATTCTAATGCGAATCACGTTTAAGCATGCATAATAATACTATCTTCCAACCTCTAATCTTTCCATTTAATTCTTTAATTTATTCTATTTTATTAGGCCATCCTTACTAATCCTAGTATAGTACACATATTGTATTAAAATCTAATCCCCTTACTCCATCCTCACAATAATCACCATATTATTTAAATATACATATTAAATCCATCTTTCAACCTCTAATATTCTGTCTATTTATTTATTTTTTAATATATTTTTAATTACTTATATATAAGTATATTGAACACAGTGTGACCGTCCTGGTGTTTCCTCCACTATAGAAACCAAAGTGAAAAACAAATAGCATATATACAATTTACACAGTGCTAGACTTATACAATTATTTTAAACCAACATATTAATTCCATTACATATATAATATCTAATTTCAGGTCTACTTAGCCTAATTTTTCTGATTCCCACCTCGTGTTTCCAGCCATTGATAAAATCTATACCATGTGTCATGATATTCTGTCTCTCCTTTGTTTTTTAATTCTAACATTAGTCTATCCATGTTTGCTCATGTTAATATCTTCCTTATTATCTCCTTTTCTGAAGGAGTGTTTTCACTTTTCCATTTCTGTGCATACACCATTCTTGCTACTGTTAGGTGTATTGACCCTTTGCTATAGCCTTCCCTAATAATACCTAATAGAAATAATAGAAATAGAAATAAATCAATATTGTATCCAAAATTTTTGGCCCATACGACCATTGTCTTCTTAACTTGTTCTTCCTCCATTTTTTAGTCTAGTAGGTATTTATATATTACCTGTATCAATTTATCACCAGTCCCCACTAATAATTTATCTAATATCGTTGGTTCTTTATAGATACCCCATACATCCTTCATGTAACATGATTTTATTTGCCGGTATAACCACCACTCCAATTCCTTTCCTTGTTCTTTTAATTCTAGTCTGGTTTTCGATTCACCCTCCTCATTTAATATATCTTTATTTGTAACAATTTTTTCCGTATTTATTCGGTTTGGGTGCATCAGTGTTTCTAAGGTGGAGAGCCAGATTGATATTTTCATATAATTTTGTTGTTTGATTTTATTTCACACTACTAGTAATGCATTTCTTATATAATGGCTTTGAAAGTATTGATGTGCTGTGCTTCTCCCATACCAAAGAAATGATGTCACCCTATTTGAAAATCATAACCCTCCAGTAGTAATAATCTCCTATGCCTTAGAAATATCCATTCTTTTACCCATATAGGTACAGCAACTTGATGGTACAATTCCCAGTCAGACAGACCAAACCCTCCTTTCTCTTTTGATTCTTGCAATAATTTCAGTTTAATTCTCAGTTTCTTTCCTTGTCATATAAACTTCAGCATTGTTTTATTCAGGTCTTCAAAATATTTTTTCTCTAATTTTATGGGTATATTTTGAAATAAAAAGAGTATCGTTGACAGAATACTCATTTTTATTGCAGCGATTCTGCCCATTAAGGAAAGTTGCAGATTCTTCCATTTCTCCATGTTCAATTTAATTTGATTTGTTAGCTTTGTATAGTTGTCCTCTTTAATTGTTATACACCTTGCTGTTAAGTAAATTCCTAGGCATTTCGCTTTTTTTGCTATCTGTATATTCATTCCCTTTGTTAATTCATCCTTCTGTTTATTTGCCATATTTTTGACTATCATTTTAGTTTTTTCCTTGTTTATTTTTAGTCTGACTACTTCTCCTTATTCTTCCAATTTCTGTATAAGTCTCGGATCTGATTTCAGTGGTTCCCCTAGAATAAAAACTATTTTTTGTTTAATAAATAAAAATAAAATAAAATTTTAGAATTTTTTTATTTAAAATAAATAAAATATTTTTATTTTAAATAAATAAATTATAAATTATAAATTATTTTAAAATTTTAAAATAAGATTTTAATAAAAATCCACAAATGCTTGTAATTTATATTTTTCTCTTTTAACTTCCAGTCCTTTGATTTGCTCGTCTTGTCGAATAATTCTAGTTAGTACTTTCAATGTTAGAATAAACAAAAGTGGGGATATTGGGAAGCCTTGCCTTGTGCCTTTTTGAATTGTGAATTTTTTAGTTACCTCACCATTCACGATCACTTTAGCCTCCTGCTTAGTGTATATTGCATTGAACATATTTATAAATTTGTTGTCAAAGTCCATGTGTCTTAATTGTTGAAGCATAAATTTCCAACTCACATTATCAAACGCCTTTTGAGCAACTAAGAACAACAGTGTCAATTTTCACTATGCACTTCATAGTATTCCAGTATGTCTAATATTATTCTCATGTTGTTTCTTATCTAACTTTTCGGCAGAAAGCCATTTTGGTCAACCTATATGAACTCCTTCAAGAATCTTTTCAATCTTTCAGCTACTATTAAGGTAAATATTTTGTAATAAATGTTTAGTAAGGGTATGGGTCTATAGTTTTTAATTAGTGTTAAGTCTGAATCTTCCTTTGGAATCAACATGATGTTAGCTTCCACCCATGATGGTGGTATCTTTGCTTCAATTAAGACTGCATTATATACCTCTAATAATGGTTGGCTCAAGGTATCTTGCAGTTCTTTGTATATTTCTGCTGGAAGCCCATCTGGGCCCAGTGTTTTGTTGTTGTTGTTTTGTTTGATTGCCTCTGTTAGTTCTGACATTGTTATCCTCTCATTTAACATATTTCCTCTGGAACTTTAGGCAAGTTGGCTTTTTCTAGGTATTGTAATACTTTTTCTTCTGGATATTGCTCGTTTTCGTTATATAATTTTTTAAAAAGGTCCTGAATTGTATTCTTTTTTCCTCAATTTGGTGACATAAAATTCCTTCTTTGTCCTGCAGTTTGTTTATCCATTTTTTTTCTTTCTCTTTCTTCAATTTGTAGGCTAGTCACCTCCCTGGTTTATTTGCATTCTCAAAAACACATTCTCTTTATGTGTTTTGCCAAATCTTCTTTTTCAAGAATGTTCAGTTTGTGTTTAGTTAAATTTATTTGTTTGTTTTTTGTGGTTCATTTTGTAACTCTATTTCGAATTTCCTATATTTTCCTTCTAAATTTTTTTGTTGTTGCTTCTTCCTTTTGTTTTTCTTTGCTTTATATGATATAGCAACTCCCCTCATATATGCTTTCACTGTGTCCCACAAATTTTGTAATGACATATCTTCTTTCCTATTTTCTTTAAAAAAGAATCCCATTTGTTTTTCCATCATCTGTCTAAATTCTCCATCATTTAAAATTGATTGATTTAAAATCCATCTTAAACTTTTCTTTCATCCCTTCCAGCTAATTCTCATTGGGTTGTGATCTGCCCATAAATTTGTATCTATTTCTGCCTCTTTCACATTAGAGTTTAATTCCATCGACATCCATATCATATCAATTCTAGACCAGGATTGCTGTCTGTTCGAGTAAAATGTGTATTGGTTTTTCCCCTGGTTCCTCTCTCTCCATACATCTTATAGGTTTAGTTCTGCCATTTTGAAGAAGGTTTTGGGTAGTATCCTTCTAATTCCCTTCCTTTTTTTATTATTTTTGCACACCAATTTTTTATCTATTATTGCATTAAAGTCTCCTAAAAGACAATGATTGTCACACTCTATATCACATATAATATTATGTAATTTTTTAATAGAATTCTTCTTGTCCTCCATTTAGTGCATAAATTGCAACCAGGAGTACTCGCTTTTGGTTTAATATTGTTTCTACAATCAAAATCCTTCCCTCTTCATCTTTATAAATTTGATTAGCCAGAATTGTTTCTTTAACATATAACACCACTCCTCTCTTCTTTTGTCATGCTAATGACAGTTTTTCCCAATCTGGGATGTTCCAATAATTGTTTGTATTGTTCTTTTATATGAACTTCTTGCAGTGATATTATATCTATTATTTATTTATTTATTTAAATTTTTATACCACCCTTCTCCCGAAGGACTCAGGGCGGTGTACAGCCAGGATAAAAAACAGTAAATATACAAAGTTAAAATATCAATTTAAAATACCTATTCAATAGTGGACGAATTAAAACCGTCAGATTGACCAACCTAAAATACCCCATATAAAATTACAAAAGATTAAAAAATTTAAAATGTAAAATGTAAAATTTAAAAATTTAAAAATCAGTCCAGTCCCACTTGAACAAATAAATGAGTTTTTAATTCCCGGCGGAAGGTCCGAAGGTCAGATATTAAACGCAAACCGGGGGGGAAGGTTGTTCCAGAGAGTAGGTGCTCCAACAGAGAAGGCCCTACCCCTGGGGGCCGCCAGCCGGCATTGCTTGGTGGATGGCACCCTGAGGAGATCCTCTCTGTGAGAGCGTACGGGTCGATGGGAGGCATACGGTAACAGCAGGTGGTCCCGTAAGTACCCGGGCCCTAAGCCATGGAGCGCTTTAAAGGTGGTAACCAAAACCTTGAAGCGCACCCGAAAGACCACAGGTAGCCAGTGCAGACTGCGCAGGAGCGGTGTTACCCGGGAGCAACGAGGAGCTCCCTCGATCACCCGTGCAGCTGCATTCTGGACTAACTGGAGTCCCCGGGTGCACTTCAGGGGTAGCCCCATGTAGAGAGCATTGCAATAATCCAGACGGAAAGTGACAAGAGGATGAGTGACCGTGCATAAGGCATCCCGGTCCAGAAAGGGACGCAACTGACGGACCAGGCGAACCTGGTAAAAGGCTCTCCTGGAGACGGCCGCCAAATGATCTGTAAATGACAGCCGTCCATCCAGGAGAACGCCTAAGTTGCGTACCCTCTCTGTTGGGGCCAGTGACTCGCCCCCAACAGACAGCCGCAGTTGCAGCTGACTGTACCGGGGTGCCGGCATCCACAGCCACTCCGTCTTGGATGGATTGAGTCTGAGTCTGTTTCTCCCCATCCAGACCCGTACGGCCTTCAGGCAACGAGACAGCAGTTTGAAAGCTTCGTTGGGGTGGCCCGGGGTGGAAAAGTACAGCTGAGTGTCATCAGCGTACAGCTGATAACTCACCCCGAAGCCACTGATGACCTCGCACAATGGCTTCATGTAGATGTTGAACAGGAGAGGCGAGAGAATCGACCCCTGCGGCACCCCACAAGTAAGGCGCCTCGCAGTCGATCTCTGCCCCCCTGTCAACACCGTCTGCGACCTGTCAGAGAGATAGGAGGAGAACCACCGATAAACGGTGCCTCCCACTCCCAACCCCTCCAACCGGCGCAGCAGGATACCATGGTCGATGGTATCAAAAGCCGATGAAAGATACAACAGGACCAGGGCAGAGGAACAACCCCTATTCCTGGCCCTCCAGAGGTCATCCACCAACGCGACCAAAGCTGTCTCCGTGCTGTACCCGGACCGGAAGCCGGACTGGAACGGGTCTAGATAGACAGCTTCATCCAGGTACTGGGGAAGCTGCCATGCCACCACACTCTCTACAACCTTCGCCACAAAGCGAAGGTTGGAGACTGGACGGTAATTACCCAAAATAGCTGGGTCCAGGGAAGGCTTCTTGAGGAGGGGTCTCACCACCGCCTCTTTCAAGGCAGCGGGGAAAACCCCTTCCAACAAAGAAGCATTTATAATTCCCTGGAGCCAGCCTCGTGTCACCTCCTGAGTGGCCAGCACCAGCCAGGAGGGACACGGATCCAGTAAACATGTAGTGGCATGTAACCTCCCCAGCAGCCTGTCCACGTCCTCGGGAGCCACAGAATCAAACTCATCCCAAACAACATCAACAAGACGTGTCTCAGTCATCCCATCCGGATCATCACAATCTTGGTCCAAGCTATCCCGAAGCTGAACGATTTTATCGTATAGATAACCACTAAACTCCTCAGCACGCCCCTGCAGGTCATCCGTCCCCTGATGTAAAAGGGAACGGGTCACCCGAAACAGGGCAGCCGGGCGGTTATCTGCCGACGCAATGAGGGTGGAAACATAGGAATGCTTCGCAACCCTCATTGCCACTAGGTAGGCTTTCGAAAAAGACCTAACTAGTGTCCGATCAGCCTCGGAACGGCTGGACCTCCAGGTACTCTCTAGGCGTCTTCTCTGGCGTTTCATCTCTCTCAGCTCCTCAGAGAACCAAGGAGCCAATTGAGATCTACGCCGGGTCAGAGGCCGCAAAGGCACGACACGGTCCAAAGCCCCAGCCGCAGCCTGTTCCCAGGCCGCAACTAGTTCTTCAGTCGTGCCGTGGGCAAGATCATCAGGAAACGGCCCAAGCTCCGTCAGGAACCTCGCGGGGTCCATCAGGCGCCTGGGACAGAACCAACGCATTGGTTCCGTCTCCCTGCGGTGGTGAGTGGCGGTCTGAAAATCTAGGCGGAGGAGAAAATGATCTGTCCATGACACTGGTGTTGTCAGTAAATCCCCTAATACCAGATCATTAACCCACTGTCCAGAGATATAAATCAAGTCCAGTGTGGACCCCCCCCCATGTGTGTAGGGCCATCAGTTACTTGGATCAGGTCCAAGGCCGTCATGGAAGCCTGGAACTCCTGAACCACCGTCGATGACAAGCCGGCCGATGGCAGATTGAAATCTCCCATGACCAGAAGTCGGGGAATCTCAATCGCCACCCCGGCAAGCACCTCAAGCAGCTCAGGCAGGGCTGTAGTCACGTAGCAAGGAGCCAGGTACGCGATCAACAGACCCATCTGATTCTTATGGCCCCACTTCACAAGTAGGGATTCACAACCGGCTATCTGAGGAACAGTGGACTCTCTCGGCTCAAGATTCTCTCTCATCACAACCGCCACCCTGCCACCCCTACCCTGGGCCCTCGGCTGATGGAATGCTCAGAAACCCGGCGGGCACAGTTCAACCAGGGGCACACCCCCTTCTGCGCCCAGCCAGGTCTCCGTAATGCCCATAAAGTCCGCGGACTCCCCCCGAATATGATCACAAATCAGGGGGGCCTTATTAACCACGGACCGGGCATTGCACAGCATCAGCCGAAGGCCCGGGCCCTGAGGATCTTGACCTTCCGGGGAACGGGTAAGAACTGAGGGACCGGAGCACGTTATCGCTTTTAAACAGCGAGTCCGTGCTCCCGGAAAATGATACGGGCCCTTGCTTCCACCATATCTGCCCCTCCCACTTACCGTACAGATGGAACCAACATCAACCCCTGGAACGAACCCCTCACCCCCCTCCCTCGGACCGGATAAAACGCCATGGACAACTCCCGGGACTGGACTTACCCTCCCCGACGGGTTTCCCCCCCCCCGTCGCTTTCCTCCCCCCCTTTAAAAGACCCTTATTAAAAAACCTATCTACAAAACCCCAAAGATTCTTCTTCTTCGCATGCCACCTCTCCGGGTCCCAAGACCCCTCGTTAAGGCAGGCCCTCGATAACACAGAGGGCCATTCCTGCGAGGCGGGGGAACCTCGCAGTCGGAGAAGGTCAGCCGACGAATATTTCATGCAAGAGATTAAATAACAGTGGGAAAAAGGTAATTCCTTTACCGTTTGATGGTATCGCGGCCTACGGACAAGTCAGGGCAGTCCCAGTCCCAAGGCCTAAAGGCCGGTAGGGGCAATAAACAAGATGGAGTTCGGCTGATGGATTCTGCCGTTCAATGCCGCCCCTAATGGGTGCAGCAAAAGTTTATGCCCACTGGTGTCACCCATGGTCCAGTCCGGGCCGTCCAGAATTGATGCCATCGCTGAACAATACCGCTAGAAAATGGAGCGGCAAACTTCCAGCCGCTGATGACAAGTGCGGCCGGCAGCAGTAAACAATGATCCAGCCCGGCCATTTCTAACGAGCGCCGCTCCGCACCCCTCCAAAATGGCCGGCGCCATCTGCCGTTGCCGCCGATGGTATCAATGCCGCTGAAGGTATCTAAGCGGCTGATGCCAATGCCGCTATACGATACCGCCGCTGGCAACCATCGGCCGCCACTGTCCTAAGCGGCCGCCAATGTCATGGGTGGCCGCCAGTGTCCTGCCGGGCTTCCGGGCCGCAAAAACGGTATCAATGCCGCCGATGGTATCAATGTCGCTGGAGATCTCTAAGCGGCTGATATCAATGCCGCTATATAATATCGCCGCTGGCCAACGTCGCCCGCAAATGTCCTGAGCAGCCGCCAATGTCCTGACGGCTGCCGGGCTGCAAAAATGCCCTTTCCAGCAGGCGCCACGCTCCAAGCCCAGCCAAGATGGCCGCCGGCAACCGTCCACCGCTCGCCCGCTTCACCAGCCTCGTTCCCGGCAGCCGAGGGTCTAAAAAGACCCCAAAAGATCTCCTTCGGCTGCCGGAAAGATGTTCTCTGAAGCGGTGAGTACAGATGGCTCAAAAGCCGCATCCGAGGCATCGCGGCCAGGAAAAACGCCGCCCCACCGCTTGCATGATTCTCAGGACGCCGCCATTCCCGCGCATGCGTAGAGAAGAAGATTCAATCTTTGTAGTTTATTGAAGTTTTCTTCCTTTTCATGGGAGAGTTCAGTCCATTAATATTTAGTGATAGTATCTTAAGATTTTCTTGCATTAGTCTATTATATCTAGGTCTTATACTCCTTGTTGTACTAATTTCTTTCAATTCTTTAGGTCTTGCTCTGTTGTTCTCTGGTCTATTCCCTTTCTCTTTTTCACTTTCCTTTTGCTGCAGTTTCTTTTCTTCTATCACAGGAATTTTTTTATCTCTTTCTTCTATTACTTCCCTCTCTTATTGTTCCTCTTCATTACCAAAGTGCTGGTTGTAAAACTCTGATGCTTTGTCCAATGACTCCACTCTGTATCTATTATCATGCCATAAGACCAATATTCCTTCCGGAGTCAACCATCTGAATTTTTTTTTATTTGCATTTATATCCCGCCCTTCTCTGAAGACTCAGGGCGGCTTACACTATGTTAGCAATAGTCTTCATCCTATTTGTATATTTATATACAAAGGCAACTTATTGCCCCCATCAATCTGGGTCCTCATTTTACCTATTTATTTATTTATTTATTTTTTATTTATTTATTGTTCAAATTTATATACCGCCCTATCTCCCACAGGACTCAGGGCGGTTTACAGGCATTTAAAAAACAGATAAATACAATCTAAAAAACAATTAAAAAACTTATTATAAAGCCTAACAATTAAAATAATTAAAAATATAAAAAATAAAACCCCACTTAAAACCCATTAATTAAAACCTAACTCAGTCCTGCGCAATGAAATAAGTATGTTTTGAGCTCACGGCGGAAGGTCCGAAGGTCCGGAAGTTGACGAAGTCCCGGGGCAGTTCGTTCCAGAGGTGGGAGCCCCACAGAGAAGGCCCTCCCCTGGGCGCCACCAGACGACATTGCCTCGCTGACGGCACCCTGAGGAGTCCCTCCTGTGAGAGCGCACGGGTCGATGAGAGGTATTCGGTAGCAGTAGGCGGTCCGTAAATAACCCGGCCCTATGCCATGGAGCGCTTTAAAGGTGGTCACCAACACCTTGAAGCGCACCCGAAGGCCACAGGTAGCCAGTGCAGCCTCGCAGGATGGGTGTTATGTGGGAGCCACGAGGGGCTCCCTCTATCATCCGCGCAGCTGCATTCTGGACTAACTGTAGCCTCCGGATGCCCTTCAAGGGGAGCCCCATGTAGAGAGCATTGCAGTAATCCAGGCGAGACGTCACGAGTGCGTGAGTGACCGTGCACAGGGCATCCCGGTCCAGAAAGGGGCGCAACTGACGTACCAGGCGAACCTGGTAAAACGCTCTCCTGGAGACGGCCGTCAAATGGTCTTCTAAAGACAGCCGTTCATCCAGGAGGACGCCTAAGTTGCGCACCCCCTCCATCGGGGCCAATGACTCGCCACCGATGGTCAGCCGCGGATTTAGCTGACTGTACCGGGATGCCGGCATCCACAGCCACTCTGTCTTGGAGGGATTGAGCTTGAGCCTGTTTCTCCCCATCCAGACCCGTACGGCCCAGACCCGTACGGCCTCCCCACCCAGACCCGTACGGCCTCCAGTACGGCCTCCAGACACCTACCTTATAAAGGATGGAAGGCTGAGTCAACCTTGGGCCTGGTGGGACTAGAACCTGCAGTAATTGCAGGCAGCTGCTGTTAATAACAGACTGTCTTACCAGTCTGAGCCACAGAGGCCCATGATTGATACTGTATTTAATCAACAATAAGGTAAGAAATTGATACAGCCTCTGCAACTCTCTGATTCTTCTTGGAACCTGTTTAAGGACTACTAGTTGTTTCCCTTTATATTGTAATGATCCATCTCTTGCCCTATTAAGCACTTCATCTCACATCGATATCTTCACAAATTTTACATTTACCTCCCTTGGGAGATTGTGCCTCCTCATGTAATTTGTATGAATTCTGTATGTCTCATCTATTTCTGTCAATATCTCTTCCTTATATGTCCCTAATGGCTTTGATAATAACTCTGCAATGGTATCTGATAGGTCTTCTCCCTTCTCTTCTATCATGTTCTGAAATCTCAGGTAGTGTGCTGCTTTTTCTGACTCCAGAAATATAACTGTGATCTCTAACTCCTTATTTGCCTGGATTAGTATATCACTTATTTCATCTACTCTTTTTTCTTCTTTCTCCATCCCCTCTTCTATTTCCTGTAATTTCTGTTCATTTTTTTGTAATCTGTTGCTAGAAACTTCGAATTTTTCATCCATCTTTTTCAACTTTTCTTTTAGTTCTCCCATGTCATTTCTTACTTCTATCTCTTTCTTCATTTTCTCATGATTTTTTGTCATGGATTCCTGCATTGATTGTAACATAGCCTGCAGGTCTTTCAATGAGTTTGACCTTTCCCTTTGTATCGTATTTTTTATTGTTCTCTGATTGGGATGGACTAGAGGTAGCAGGTGATGGTTGGGAGGCAGGTTTCCTCCCTATCCCTATCTTTGTTAGGTTAACAGTACTCGTCATGTTTAACAATTTTACCACATTTTTTTTTAATCCACCACTTTTTTACCCATATATATAACCCTCCAGTCCCCAATCACACTCAAGCTATATATATATAGACCAGGACTTAAAAGTCTAAACTCACTCCAAACTTCCCTTTACGCCACTCCTTTTATAATCTAGGATATTTTACCTATCATTGGAGGGAGGGTTAATAATAATAATAATAATAATAATAATAATAATAATAATAATAATAATAATAATAATAATAATAATAATAATTCTAGAAGTAATGGCAGTAATACTAATAGTAATAATAATAACAACAATTGTACTACTACTACTAGTAGTAATGGTAATATTAATGTGGTTTTTTTGTGAAAGTTTTTTTCTTTTCTTTTCTTTTTATTTTTTTTATTTACATTTATATCCCACCCTTCTCCGAAGACTCAGGGCGACTTACACTATGTTAGGAATAGTGTTCATCCTATTTGTATATTTACATACAAAGTCAACTTATTGCCCCCAACAATCTGGGTTCTCATTTTACCTACCTTATAAAGGATGGAAGGCTGAGTCAATCTTGGGCCTGGTGGGACTAGAACCTGCAGTAATTGCAAGCAGCTGTGTTAATAACAGACTGTCTTAGCAGCCTGAGCCACAGAGGCCCTGTTTTAAAGACAAACATACAATACAATTTTTTCTGGATAGAATATTGACTAAGTCAAAATATATACAGCTTATTTTCCCCCAATTTAATTTATATAGTTCAATTTCTGCCATTTATATTCCTTTTCTACTTCCTTTTTCATCTCTATTTTATATTTAATATATAATCAGAATTACCATCCGCCCTAACCTCCTAATCTTAATCTTCTTTCATTTCAATCTTTTATTTCTCCCTCTCACATATATTTTCCAATAATACTTTATTCTATTGAAACTTTTAAACACAATAATTTTAATATTTCAGACTTATTTCTGAATATATATTGTTTTCTAAAGGTGGACCAGATTATCATATCTTATTTCCTTCAATTTTTTCCACATCATCTATTTTAAGTAAAAATATCTTATTCCCTTTCCCTTTCATTTAAATTTCCATTACATCTTCTAAGTAAAACCCTTCTAAGTCAATCATTTTATATTTCACAATTTATTTCATCATACCCACTCTAAGTAAATAGTTTCAAATTATCATTTAACATTTAATTAAACCTATCTTCCAATTCCATTTCATCTACCATTCATATTAAAAAATGTTCAAATATTACAATCATCAATATTAATAATCATTTTACCCTTTTGACAATATATTTCTTCAGTTTTGTTTTCCACATCATCTTTTATTAGTAAAAAATCCCTTCTCATAAGTCATTTTATATTTCATACTTTATATCTCATTTCCCCTCTAAACAAGTAATTTCAAATTATCATTTTGCATTTAATTAAACTTATCTTCCATTTCCATTTCATTTAAATTTCCTTTTCTAAATAAATTATTATATTCACCATTTTATCTTAACCTCTTTTAAATATATCATTTTATATTTCACAACCATTATTTTTCTACATTCTATCATTCAAATTAAAAACTATATTTCAAATTATTCAGATATTACAATCACCAATATTAATCATAATGCCAGTATCCTCATACTTATAGCTTGGCGGGATTGAGCTTGAGTCTGTTTCTCCCCATCCAGACCCGTACAGCTTCCAGGCACCGGGACAACACTTCGACCGCTTCGTTGGGGTGGTCCGGGGTGGAAAAGTACAGCTGGGTATCATCCGTGTACAGATGATAACTCACTCCAAAACCACTGATGACCTCACCCAGCGGCTTCATATAGATGTTGAACAGGGTAGGCGAGAGAATCGACCCCTGAGGTACCCCACAAGTGAGGCACCTCGAGGACGACCTCTGCCCCCCTGTCAACACCGTCTGCGACCAGTCGGAGAGATAGGAGGAGAACCACCGATAAACGGTGCCTCCCACTCCCAATCCCTCCAACCGGCGCAGCAGGATACCATGGTCGATGGTATCAAAAGCCGCTGAGAGATCTAATAGGACCAGGGCAGAGGAACAACCCCTGTCCCTAGCCCTCCAGAGGTCATCCAACAACGCGACCAAAGCCGTCTCCGTGCTGTAACCGGGTCGGAAGCCGGACTGGAACGGGTCTAGATAGACAGCTTCCTCCAGGTGCCGGGGAAGCTGCCATGCAACCACACTCTCTACAACCTTCACCACAAAGTGAAGGTTGGAGACTGGATGGTAATTTCCCAAAATAGCTGGGTCCAGGGAAGGCTTCTTCAGGAGAGGTCTCACCACTGCCTCTTTCAAGGCGGCGGGGAAAACCCCTTCAACCAAAGAAGCATTTATAATCTCCTGGAGCCAGCCTCGTGTCACTTCCTGAGCAGCCAGTACTAACCAGGAAGGACACGGGTCCAGTAAACATGTAGTTGCATGCAACCTCCCCAGCAGCCTGTCCACGTCCTCGAGAGCCACAGAATCAAACTCATCCCAAATAACCTCCACAAGACGTGTCTCTGCCATCTTGGCTGAATCATCGCAATCATGGTCCAAGCCATCCTGAAGCTGAACGATTTTATCGTATAGATAACCGTTAAACTCCTCGGCTCGTCCCTGTAGGGGGTCATCCCGACCCTCCTGTTGAAGGAGGGAACGGGTCACCCGAAACAGGGCGGCCGGGCGGTTATCTGCCGATGCAATGAGGGTGGAAACGTAGGAACGCTTCGCCTCCCTCATTGCCACTAGGTAGGTCTTAGTAAAAGACCTCACTAGTGTCCGATCAGCCTCGGAACGGCTGGACCTCCAAATACTCTCTAAGCATCTTCGCCGGCGTTTCATCTCTCTCAGCTCCTCGGAGAACCAGGGAGCCAATTGAGATCTACGCCGGGTCAGAGGCCGCAAAGGCACGACACGGTCCAAAGCCCCAGCCGCGGCCCATTCCCAAGCCGCAACCAGTTCTTCAGTCGTGCCGTGGGTAAGATCCTCAGGAAACGGCCCAAGCTCCGTCAGGAACCTCTCCGGGTCCATCAGGCGCCTGGGACGGAACCAACACATTGGTTCCATCTCCCTGCGGCAGGGCGCAGTGGTCCGAAAGTCTAGGCAAAGGAGAAAATGATCTGACCATGACACCGGTTTTTTCACTATATCTCCTAAAACCAGATCATTAACCCACTGTCCAGAGATAAAAATCAAGTCTAGCGCGCCTCCCCCAATGTGTGTAGGGCCATCAGTTACTTGAATCAGGTCCAAGGCCGTCATGGAGGCCTGGAACTCCTGAACCACCGTCGATGACAAGCCGGCCGATGGCAAGTTGAAATCTCCCAAGACCAAAAGTCTGGGAACCTCAACTGCCACGCCAGCAAGCACCTCTAGTAGTTCAGGTAGGGCTGTAGTCACGCAGCAAGGAGCCAGGTACGTGATCAACAGCCCCATCTGATTCCGGTGGCCCCACTTCACAAGGAGGGATTCACAGCCAGCTATCTGAGGAACAGTGGACTCCCTCGGCTCCAGACTTTCTCTAATCACAACCGCCAACCCCCCCCCCCACCCCTACCTTGGGCCCTCGGCTGATGGAATGCATGGAAACCTGGAGGGCACAGTTCAACCAGGGGTACACCCCCTTCTGTGCCCAACCAGGTCTCCGTAATGCCCATACAGTCCGCGGACTCCCTCTGAATAAGGTCACAAATCAGGGGAGCCTTGTTGACCACGGACCGGGCATTGCAGAGCATCAGCCGAAGACCCAAGCTCTGAGGATCTTGACCAGCAAGAGAAGGTGCCAGAAGGGAAGATAGAACAATACTTAGAAAAAGCAAAAATCCCAAAAATTCCAGAAAAATTTAAAAAGGCATTAGAAGAAAGAATATCAATGATGGAATTGATGAAGGGAATTAAAAAACAGAAGAATAGTAAAACACCAGGACCAGATGGATTGCCAGCAGAATTATACAAAAAGCTGCAAGATGGGAGACTTCCAGTGGCTTCCGTCTTCCTTGGAGGACGCCTGGAAAGGCGCCCCGAACTGAGACCCTGTAAAAAGCCGGCGAAACAGTGAAGAACAGCTGTTCGTCAGCTTTAAAGCTTTCCCTGGGAGAAAGGGAATAGCGAAGAGCGGCTGGAGAGCAGAAGATATTCCTAGGGGCTCTGCTTTGTTTAGCGGAGCCTTGGAGGGGAGCCTGCCTAATTCAGCCCTGCTCCGGACTCGGCGCAATCCTGCTTTAGGCAGGACGAGAGGAAGATGCCCACCTCTGCTCGATTGATTCCGTTTTGAATACTGGATGCAGATGGGACAAATACAAGTGATCGATTACTAGGCAGCAAGAAGAAAGCTGACTTCTTCCCTTTTTTAAAAAAGGAAAGAACTTTTTCTCACTAACTTAGTGAAGGAAAAAAAATGGCGTCTGAGAGGAAGTGGATTGGAAGCTGCTTGTTAGTGAAAGTGAAGTGCGTCTTTGTGGATTACAGCAGAATTGAAGCTCTCCATAGGAAACAAGGTGAAAGTTTTTATTTTATAATTTTAATTTGAGACTTTATTCAAATCAGAATTTCTTCTAAGCCACCTAAAGTTCCCATAACAAGAAGGGGGTCTGAATGAAATCTGGAAGATATGTTAAAGGAAGAGAACAGAGTTTCTGAGGAAAGATTTAAGGAACTTATGAATAATATTTATGAGGTGAAGGACCAGCTTAGAGAGAAAATCAAAGAGAATAATAAAAAAATTAGAGAAAATTTATTGATGGCATTTCAAAGTTTGGCAAAAAATTTGGAAGTAATAGAAGATAAAGTGGAAGAAATTAGTCAAACAAATCAGTATTTGGAAAATAGAGTGGAAGAACTGCAAAATAAAGTGGTGGCGTTGGAGAAGGCCTTGAGAATTAGGGGCCTTCAGGAACAGAGGGAAGAAGATCTTTAAAAAGTTATATCAGAAGCTCTAGCTGAAATGTTAGGATTGGACCCTCGAGATGTTGTTTTTCAAATTGACAAGGCATATAGAGTTAATTCATGGGTAGCGAGGCAGAAAAAACTTCCAAGAGACATTGTAATTTACCTTTTGACTACCACAATGAGAAATCAGATTCTGCAAGCTACATATCAAAAGAAATTACAAATAGGGGAACAGGAAGTGTTGGTCCTGAGAGAGATCCCTTCTAAAATGCTAAAGGATAGGAGGGATTTTAGATTTTTTACACAAGAGCTCAAGAAACATCAGATCCAATACAGATGGGAGGTGCCAATTGGTTTAACAGTCTTTTTTCAGGGCAGGAGATATCGAATTGATACAGAGCTAAAAGCAAAAGATTTTCTTTTTAATGTGTTGAAAGTGGATGTAGAAGCAGTGGATAAAAGCCTTCAAGAGAGACAAATGAGAGAGGAAGCTGAAATGGCACTTGTGATATCTTTATCTCAAGAACAGCCTCAAGAACAAAGAATGACAAGGGGAGATATTAGGCGTAAGGAGAAAGAGGAACAACTACAAAGAAAGGAACGGGATACTACCTCTGAAGCTGTGGGAGGAGCTAGGCCGAAGAGTGAGAGCTTTCAGCTAATTGCTCAAAGGCTTCGAGATGCCAGCGATGGCAAATAAATTTCTGACATGGAATGTCAATGGTTTGAATTCAGCACAGAAAAGAAGAAAAATATTTCATTATTTGAAACAATTTAAAAATGATGTGATTTGCTTGCAAGAGACACATAGTAAATTATCAGATCAGAAATATTTGATTAACTCAAAACTAGGTAAACACTTTGTTTCTTTAGCTCCGAACAAGAAAAATAGCATAGTGATATATTTGAAAATAAATATACCAGCTAAATTAATTGAAGCGGATATCCAAGGAAGATATATAGCTACTGAATTGCCATTAGAAGGAAAAAAGACACTTCTGATTGGTATATATGCACCTAATCAACAACAAGAAAATTTTTATAAATTGTTACATGAAAAATTGACTTCTTGGGATTATAAAATGTTTATTATATTAGGAGACCTGAATGGTGTAATGGATATTAGAAAAGACAAAATAACTCTTTCTAAGAAAATTCCTACGTATGCAAAATTGCCCAAATCTTGTTTTGAGATGATGGAAGATCTTGAGTTGAGAGATATTTGGAGAATACAGAATTTTGAAGACAGAGATTATACCTATTTTTCGGATAGACATCAATCTTTATCACGTATTGATTTTATATTAATTACTAATGACTTGCTTTCTAGGGTTAAGAAAACAAAGATATTTCCAAGGTGTTTAACTGATCATAGTCCAGTATGGATAGAATTGCATCAAGAAGGAGGCAGAAGATCATGGAGAATAAATGACAATTTGTTTAAGTATGAGTATAATGTAAATCAATGTAAAAAACAAGCGAATTTTTTGATGATAATTTGAATAGGGGAACATCATTAGAAATGGTTTGGGATGTGAGTAAGGCCTTTATGAGAGGAATTTTAATATATATGAACAATAGACAGAGGAGCAAACTACAAAAACAGCGTAGGTATTTAGAAGAGGAAATTCAGAGGAAACAATTATTATTGGTACATAATCCATATGACTCAAAAATTAGGGATGTGATAAAGATATTACAGAGTCAATTTAATATGTTAATGGCAGATCAGGTGGCAACAAACATACAATATGCTAAACATAATACTTTTTGTAATGCCAATAAATCAGGGAGCTGGCTGGCTTATATGTTAAGGAAAAAACAGAAAGCACGTACTATTGAAAAAATTGAATATAAAGGTAAAGTGAGATTTCAACAGGATAAAATTAAAAAAGCTTTCTTGGAATACTATACAAATTTGTACGCTAGAGATACAATATTGAATATGGATATTGCTATTTATTTGAAAGAATATAAGGTCAAAGGTTTAACTAATGAACTAATTGAATCGGCCTATAACTTCTGAAGAAATTATTTTGGTGATAAAGCAATTAAAAGTAGGGAAATCCCCAGGCACAGATGGACTTACAGCAATATATTATAAAAATTTACAGGATGAGATAGTTGGTCCACTTAAGGAGTTATTTAATCAGATACAGATGGAAGGAGTGCCACCATCATGGAGGACTACTTTTATTTCATTGATACCAAAAGAGGATCAGGATTGTACTAAGCCTGGGAATTATAGACCAATTTCACTCTTGAATAATGATTATTTATTTATTTAATTTATTTATTTATTTATTTAGATTTTTAAACCGCCCTTCTCCCGAAGGACTCAGGGCGGTGTACAGCCAAATTATAAAAACAATATAATATATAATTTAAAACAAAAACTTAAAACAAGCATATTCCATAAATGGCCGAAATTTAAAACAATCAAATTTAAAACCCTTAAAATTTATAAATAATAACCCCAATTAAAATTATTTAAGATTAAAAATTTAAGCCAGTCCCGCTTGAATAAATAAGTGCGTTTTCAGCTCACGGTGAAAGGTCCGAAGGTCAGGTAATTGGCGCAAACCAGGAGGAAGTTTGTTCCAAAGGGTGGGAGCTCCAACAGAGAAGGCCCTTCCCCTGGGGGCCGCCAGCCGACATTGCTTGGCGGACGGCACCCTGAGAAAACCCTCTCTGTGTGAGCATACGGGTCGGTGGGAGGCATGAGGTACCCGGGCCCTAAGCCATGGAGCGCTTTAAAGGTGGTAACCAAAACCTTAAAGCACACCCGAAAGACCACAGGAAGCCAGTGCAGACTGCGCAGGAGCGGTGTTACATGGGAGCAACGTGTGGGTCCCTCAATCACCCGCGCAGCTGCATTCTGAACTAACTGAAGCCTCCGGGTGCTCTTCAAGGGGAGCCCCATGTAGAGAGCATTGCAATAATCCAAACGTGAAGTGACAATAGCATGAGTGATTGTGCATAAGGCATCCCGGTCAAGGAAGGGGCGCAACTGGCGGACCAGGCACACCTGGTAAAAAGCTCTCCTGGAGACGGCCGCCAAATGATCTTCAAACGACAGCCGTCCATCCAGGAGAACACCCAAGTTGCGCACCCTTTCCATTGGGGCCAATGATTCGCCCCCAACAGTCAGCTGCGGTTGCAGCTGACTGTACCGGGGTGCTGGCATACACAGCCACTCCGTCTTGGAGGGATTGAGCTTGAGCCTGTTTCTCCCCATTATAAGATTTTTGTGAAAATAATGGCAAATAGGTTAATGGAAATTGTACAACAAAGGATTCATACCAATCAGTCTGGTTTTATAAAGGGGAGACAAATGAGGAATAATGTTAGGCAGATAGTGAACTTATTGGAATATTTGGAAAAGAAAAATCAGATTCCAGCAGCGTTTATTTTTCTGGATGCAGAGAAAGCTTTTGATCATTTGCATTGGGAATTTTTATTTAAATTAACAGACAAAAAGCAATTTGGAAATGGTTTTATAAGAATACTTAGGGCAATTTATGGAGAGCAAACAGCTTAGATAATAATTAATGGTAGTTTGACAGTTTTAAAATTGTGAAAGGAACGAGGCAGGGGTATCCTTTATCACCTTTATTGTTTATCTTGTCTTTGGAACCATTATTGGATAAGAAGAGAGTCAAGGGAGATAGAGGGTATTAGAATTAGAAGACATGAATATAAAGTGAGAGCATTTGCAGATGATTTGGTGATTATGTTCACTCAACCTATAAATTCAAGTGTATATTTGTTGGAAGTAATTAATCAATATGGAAGGGTCTCAGGGTTTAAAGTGAATCAAAATAAAACAAAAGTGTTAACCAAAAATATGACTAAGAATCAGAAAGAAAAACTAGAGGAAATAACAGGATTTGAAATTGTAAAAAAGGTTAAGTACTTAGGGGTTTATATTACATCGTCAAATGTGAAATTGTATAAGAATAACTATGAGGTTTTATGGCAAAAAGTTCAGAAGGAGTTGATTGTTTGGAAAAAATTGCAATTATCTTTGCTGGGGAGAATTGCTGCTATTAAAATGAATGTTTTACCTAGATTTTTATTCCTCTTTCAGATGATACCAATAATTAAGAAAGATAAGAATCTTGAGGAATGGCAGAAGGGAATTAACAAATTCATATGGGAAGGTAAAAAAGCTAGGGTTAAAATGAAAATAATTCAAGATTCTCGGGAAAGGGGAGGTTTAAAAATGCCTAATTTTAAATTATATTATGAAGCAGCTGCTCTCTCTGCAATAAGTGATTGGTTTAATTTAACAGAGGACAGAATTTTGAATATAGAAGGTTATGATTTGCTATATGGATGGCATGCATATTTAATTTATGACAAAAAAGTGGATAAGGCCTTTAAAAATCATGTGTTAAGAAATGCCCTTCATGTGTTTGGAAAAAATACACTTATAAACTAAATTATAAGGTTCCTATATGAGCAAGTCCTAGACATACAATAGAAAATATAAACATAGAACAGAATCAGGAAATGATTACATATAAAGATCTTTTGTATACTGAAAGAGGTAATTTGCAGTTAAAATCTCTGCAAGTATTAAGAGAGGAAGGGAAAAATTATACTTGGTTTCAATATGAGCAACTACGTGCTAGATGGAAGGGAGATCAGAAAATTGGTATAGAGCAGAACGAGGAAAATTTGGTAAAGCAAATTAGAAATCAGTCTCAGGAGCATATAAAGAGATTGTATAATGTGTTACTTGAAATAGATTCTGAAAGGGACTTGGTAAAGGACTGTATGATAAAGTGGGCACAAAATTTTCAGGAGCCAATATTATTGGAAACTTGGGAAAAAATTTGGGTTAGAAATGTTAAATTCACGCAGGCACAGAATCTGAGGGAAAATTTTTATAAAATGTTTTATAGATGGCATCTAGATCCTAAAAAATTATCGTGTATGTATCCAGATATGCAAGCAAAATGTTGGAGATGTAATTGTGATGACGCTACATATTTTCACATTTGGTGGACTTGTAAGGACATAAAGGCCTTTTGGATAAAAATTTGGTGGATTTTACAAAATGTTTTGAAAAAGAAGATAAAGTTCCTGCCGCAATTTTTCTTGTTGGGAATTATTACGGATTGTACAGTAATTGAGACTAAATTGATTTTAAACCTAATAACAGCAGCAAGACTACTAATAGGACAATACTGGAAGAAAAAAGAAGTACCTACAATAGAAGAATGGATATTGAAGGTTGCCAATTTGGCTGAGATGGCGAAGATATCAGCCTTTTTGAAAGACAATACACAAGAAAGATACTTAAAGGAATGGAAAAAATGGATTGACTATATTCAACGTAGATATCAGACTAAGAGTTATCAGACTGTTTTTGAATGATTATGATGTATTATTCTTGATTGTTTTTGGGGGAAGTTAGGAATTGATGATTGTAGGGGTATAATTAAGTTGGGACGAAATTTTTTTAGCATATGTTTGTTTTATTTTTAACTATACCTTGTGCCCGTTCCGGGAAGTCGGGGGCGGGAGGGGGGTTGTGAAGGGAGGGGAGAGGAGGGGGGGAAAGGGGGAAAATTTTTTGTAAAACTTTTTGAATAAAAAAAAAAACACATGTGGTGGCATTCAGCCGCCCCAGCAACCTGTCCATGTCCTCGGGAGCTACAGGGTCAAATTCCTCCCAGATGGTCTCAACAAGACTAGCCTCCATCACCTCGCCCGAAACTACCCAGTTTTGGTCCAGACCGTCCCGAAGCTGAGCGATTTTGTCAAACAGATACCTGCTGAAATCCTCAGCACAACCCTGTAAGGGGTCATTGCAGCCCTCCTGGTTAAGGAGGGAGCGAGTCACCCTAAACAGGGTGGCTGGGCGGTTCTCTGCTGACGCAATGAGGGTAGAGACATAGGCCCGCTTGGCCTCCCTCAATGCCACTAGATAGGTCTGAGTAAAAGACCTAACTAGTGTTCGGTCAGCTTCAGAACGGCTGGACCTCCACGCGCTCTCTAGGCGTCTTCTCTGGCATTTCATCTCCCTCAGCTCCTCAGAAAACCAAGGAGCTGGTTGAGAACTACGCCGGGTCAGAAGCCGCAAAGGCACGACACGGTCCAAAGCGCCCACCGCGGCCTGTTCCCAGGCCGCAACGAGCTCCTCGGCCGAGCCGTGGGACAGATCGCCAGGGAGCGGCCCAAGCTCCATCAGGAACCTCTCCGGGTCCATCAGTCGCCTGGGACGGAACCAACGTATTGATCCCATCTCCCTGCGGTGTGGAGCGGCGGTCCGAAAGTCCAGATGAAGGAGAGAGTGGTCTGACCATGACAAAGGTTCAATGACTAATTCTCCTACTTCCAGATCACTCAACCACTGTCCAGAGACAAAAATCAGATCCAGTGTGCTTCCCCCGACGTGGGTGGGGCCGTCAATCAATTGGGTCAGGTCCATGGCCGTCATAGAGGCCATGAACTCCTGAGCCGCCGTTGACGACACACCGGCTGATGGCAAGTTGAAATCCCCCATGACCATAAGCCTGGGGTATCAACTGCCATCCCGGCTATCAATTCCAGCAACTCGGGCAGGGCTGTTGCCACGCAGCAAGGAGCCAGGTACGTGATCAACAAGCCCACCTGCATCCTACCCCCCCACTTCACGTAAAGGGATTCACAACCGGCTATCTGAGGAACAGTGGCCTCCATTGGCTCCAGACTCTCTCTAATAACCACCGCCACCCCTCCACCCCTACCTTGGGCCCTTGGCTGATGAAATGCCCGGAAACCCGGTGGGCACATCTCCACCAGGGGAACCCCCCCTTCAATGCCCAACCAAGTCTCCGAAATGCCCACAAGGTCCGCAGCCCCCCCTGTATAAGATCGTA
Organism: Ahaetulla prasina; assembly: GCF_028640845.1. NCBI lineage: Eukaryota > Metazoa > Chordata > Lepidosauria > Squamata > Colubridae > Ahaetulla > Ahaetulla prasina. The sequence continues at coordinate 27,303,197 of NC_080547.1, read as the reverse complement.
AATCGGGGGGCTTTATTCACTACGGACCTAGCACGGACCTATATATATATAGGTCTTTGGTTGTTCGGGTTTTCTCCCGTGTAAAATTGGAAGTGTCTTGGCGACGTTTCGACGAAGTCTCATTCGTCATCTTCAGGCTTCAGCTTCGTGCTTCTGGGAGCAATGTGTGATCGCAGCTGTTTCTTCCTTTTAACTGCTAGTGGGGGTTTGAACTGATTGGGTGGGAGCTTGGCTGTGCTCTGATTGGATGGGGGGGGGTTGTGCTCTGATTGGCTGGGGTGTGTCCTGTGTTGGTGGGGCTTGGTTGTGCTCAGTTTAGTCTGTGTTGCAGGGGATTTGAGCTGGTGAGCTGCATAGCTGTTGTTTGGCTTTGTGGTCGTGCTACATCTTCATAGTGGGTGTCAGTCTGCTGCATGTATGGATTGGAGGGATTTGAAATGGCTAATGTTGCAGCTGCGGTCTGGCTTCTGGTCCTTGGTCGTGCTTCATGATCAGTGTGGGTTTGGGTCTGCTTTCTGGGTGGATGTGCGGTGGTGACATCCTGTGAGGACCTCGTGAGTGTGGGTCTGGTGTCATTCCTCGTGTTAGGGACTCGTTTGTCAATAAGGGCGGGTTTCAAATGGCTGGTAGGCGGGAGGTGTCATCTCGTTTGTTCATGCTGTGTGGGCGTTTTTCTATCTCAATGGCTTCTCTGATTATTCTGTTGTTAAAGTGTTCAGTTTTGGCGATAGTTCTGGTCTTTTTAAAGTCAATATCATGTCCTGTGACTTTAAAGTGTTGGACCAGGAAGAAGTTAGTTCCTCTTTTTGAATGAGTTCTTGTGTTCTTCAATGCGTGCACTTATTCTTCTGTTGGTTTGTCCAATGTATGTGGTGGGGCAGGCGGTGCATGGGATTTCATATACTCCTTGATTTTCTAACTCAATTTTGTCTTTGGGGTTTCTTAGGATGGTGGATATTTTTCTGTTTGTGCAGAATGCTGTCTTGATGTTGTGTTTGTGGAGGATCTTGCTGATTCTGTCTGTGGTGCCTTTTATATATGGGAGGAGGGCTGTGCCGTTTTCTTGTTCTCTGTCTTGGATTTTAGTGGGGGGTTCTTTTTGGATTAGCTTGGTAATCTTATTTCTTTGGAATCCATTGGATGTTAGTACGTTAGTGAGAGTGTCTAGTTCGGGTTTTAGGTGTTGTTCATCAGCTAAGCATTTTGTTCTGGAGATGAGTGTCTTGGCTACGGAGTTGATCTGTGCTGGGTGGTGGTGTGAGAGTGCGTGCAGATAGCGGTTTGTGTGTGTTTTCTTCTGGTAGATGGTGTGTCCTAGGGAGCCATTGGGTTTTCTGTAGACTAAGACATCCAGGAAGGGAAGTTGGTTATTAACTTCTGTTTCCATGGTGAACTGTATTTTGGGGTGTAGGCTATTGAGGTGTGTGAGGAAGTTGTCAAGTTTTTCTTTCCCGTGTGGCCAGATTATGAAGGTGTCATCTACATATCTGAGCCAGAGTTTGGGTTTGTGATCAGATTTTTCTAATGCTTGGGTTTCAAAGTGTTCCATGTAGAGATTGGCAATGACAGGTGAGAGGGGTGATCCCATGGGTGCTCCTTCTACTTGTTTGTATTTTTGTCCATTATAGATGAAGTATGTGTTGGATAGGCAGTGGTTGGTCAGATCTAGGATGTGCTTGGGGGGGTTATATTTGTTTTGGATGGCTGTCAAGGCTTCTTTGATTGGCACTTGGGTGAAGAGGGATATGACATCAAAGCTCACGAGTAGGTCGCTGGGCTGTAAGTTTTGTTTCTTTATGATCTCTATGAACTGGAATGAGTTTTTTACGTGTGAGGTGATGGATTCTGCATAGGGCTGTAGTTGTTTGGCAAGAAATTTGGCTAGGTTTTGTAGAGGTGAGCCTATGGAGCTGACTATGGGTCTGAGTGGGGTTCCTTCTTTGTGTATCTTGGGGAGGCCATAGAGCTTAGGGCATCTGGATGATTTCTCTCTGGGAATGATTCTTTGTTGGATTTCTTCGCTGATGGGGGAGGCTTTTATTTTGGATCTAGTGGTTTTTTCTAGGTAGGTGGTGGGGTCTGTGTTTAGGGGCTTGTATGCAGGGTCTTGGAGTAGGTTGGTTAATTTGGTTTGGTAGTCAGATGTGTTCATAACCACCGTGGCGTTGCCCTTGTCTGCTGGTAGGATTATTATGCTGGTATCTTTTTTCAGGTTAAGTAGTGCTGTCTGTTCCTCTTTGGGTAAGTTGCTTTTGGGTGGCTTGCTGGTGCAGAGGATGTTGGAGATCTCGAGTCTGATTTTGTTAGCGTCATCGGGGTTGATTTTGGTCAGGCTGGTTTCAACTCCGCATATAATGGTCTCAGTGGGGATGTATTTGGGAGTGACTGCAAAGTTGAATCCTTTGGAAAGGACATCGGTTTCAGCTTTGGTGAGGATCCTATCTGAGATGTTATGCACTGTTTGTTTCATGTGTTGCTGTGAGGGTGGAGGGTTTGTTTTCTGGCATTCTTGTAGTCTTGAGTTTGTTGGTGTGCGTGTCTGTCTTGAGGGTGGTCTGTGTTTCGGCTCTCCAGACGGCAAGTTGTTTGGATTTGTCCCAAAGTGCAGGGTGCATCTTGTTGCTGAGTTTGAGGTGAAGTGTGAGGAGATCTTTGTTGATTTGATCTAGGAGGAATCTTTTTGTGTGAAGTTCATTTCTGATTAAGGCCAATTCTGTTCTTTTTAGGATGCGTTTGGTGGCTGCAGAGTTGGAGTGGAATTTCAATTGGAAGCATTTGGGGATTAAATTTTGATCGCGGCAGTTTCGTAGGAATGCGAGGTCACATAAAATGGAAGCTCTTTGGACTTCTAGTTTTTCATAGGTCCTGGTCAGATGGTGGATTTCCTCCCCGTAGAGGTGCAATATTTGTTTTCTGAGGTTTTTGTGGGTGTTTGTATGTAGGTCTTTGGTTGTTCGGGTTTTCTCCCGTGTAAAATTGGAAGTGTCTTGGCGACGTTTCGACGAAGTCTCATTCGTCATCTTCAGGCTTCAGCTTCGTGCTTCTGGGAGCAATGTGTGATCGCAGCTGTTTCTTCCTTTTAACTGCTAGTGGGGGTTTGAACTGATTGGGTGGGAGCTTGGCTGTGCTCTGATTGGATGGGGGGGGGGGTTGTGCTCTGATTGGCTGGGGGTGTGTCCTGTGTTGGTGGGGGCTTGTTTGTGCTCAGTTTAGTCTGTGTTGCAGGGGGATTTGAGCTGGTGAGCTGCATAGCTGTTGTTTGGCTTTGTGGTCGTGCCACATCTTCATAGTGGGTGTCAGTCTGCTGCATGTATGGATTGGAGGGGTTTGAAATGGCTAATATATATATATTTGTTTGTTTTCTGAGGTTTTCGCGGGTGTTTGTATGTAGATCTTTGGTTATTCGGGTTTTCTCCCGCGTAAAATTGGAAGTGTCTTGGCGACATTTCGACGAAGTCTCATTCGTCATCTTCAGGCTTCAGCTTCGTACTTCTGGGAGCAATGTGTGATTGCAGCTGTTTCTTCCTTTTTAACTGCTAGTGGGGGTTTGAACTGATTGGGTGGGAGCTTGGCTGTGCTCTGATTGGATGGGGGTTTTTTTGTGCTCTGATTGGATGGGGGTGTGTCCTCTTTGGGTGGGGGCTTGGTTGTGCTCAGATTAGTCTGACCTGCAGGGGGATTTGAGCTGGTGAGCTGCACAGCTGTTGTCCGGCTTCGTGTTCGCGGTCGTGCCACATCTTCACAGTGGGTGTCAGTCTGCTGCATGTATGGATTGGAGGGGTTTGAAATGGCCAATGTTGCAGCTGCGGTCTGGCTTCTGGTCCTTAATCGTGCTTCATGATCAGTGTGGGTTTGGGTCTGCTTTCTGGGTGGATGTGCGGTGGTCCACCCAGAAAGCAGACCCAAACCCACACTGATCATGTAGCACGATTAAGGACCAGAAGCCAGACCGCAGCTGCAACATTGGCCATTCAAACCCCTCCAATCCATACATGCAGCAGACTGACACCCACTATGAAGATGTAGCATGACCATGAACATGAAGCCAAACAACAGCAATGCAGCTCACCAGCTCAAATCTGCAGCTCAGACTAATCTGAGCACAACCAAGCCCCACCCAAAGAGGACACACCCCCATCCAATCAGAGCACAAAAAACCCCCATCCAATCAGAGCACAGCCAAGCTCCCACCCAATCAGTTCAAACCCCCACTAGCAGTTAAAAAGGAAGAAACAGCTGCAATCACACATTGCTCCCAGAAGCAGGAAGCTGAAGCCTGAAGATGACGAATGAGACTTCGTCGAAACGTCGCCAAGACACTTCCAATTTTACGTGGGAGAAAACCCGAATAACCAAAGATCTACATATATATATTTGGTTTGTATGTAGGTCTTTGGTTATTCGGTTTTTGTCCCGCGTAAAATTGGAAGTGTCTTGGCGACGTTTCACTCGGACCACACTCACGAGGTCCACACAGGATGTCACCACCACACATCCACCCAAAAAGCAGACCCAAACCCACACTGATGATGAAGCACAACCAAGGACCAGAAGCCAGACCACAGCTGCATCATTAGCCATTCAAACCCCTCCAATCCATACATGCAGCAGACTGACACCCACTATGAAGATGTAGCATGACCATGAACATGAAGCCAAACAACAGCAATGCAGCTCACCAGCTCAAATCCCCCTGCTGTCAAGGTTCCAGAAAAACCTCTTCTGCATAAAAAAAACTCAGAAGCCATTGTCTTTCAGAGTTCTTTACTAGCATGAGGAAACTGGCACACGATGAGTGAAATTCCAAAACTGAACTTCCGGATTCTTTTCCCAGTTATACAAACCCCAAGAGTCCCACCCCCCTGACCCCTTTGCTGGTCACATGGTCCCACGTTCTCCCAGTTCATTCGAATATCTTCTCGCCACTCTTCCTGCAGATGTGAACACCATCCGACCTTGACTGCTTGAAGAATGTTTACCATACCCCTGAACCCCCCTTCTTCCCCTCAGGGGAAAAATGTGGCAGCGTCTGGAACCCTAAAGTCTAGTATGGTTTCCAGGCCTGACAGGCATCCCCCCTTGGAAAAGAAGCTATATTCTAGGAAAGAAAACAAAGAGTTAATAAAGAAGAGTGTCAGTGGTCCACACTTCTTTTCTACCCCCCTCTCCCCCCTCCAAGAGGTTTTTTAGGTTTCTCAGGGAAAGTGTCGTGAAATTGTTTAATCAAATTGTCCGCATTTACCTTCCAACTTTTGACCCAAGTAGATTCAGATAATGGATATCCCTTCCAGTGGACTAAATATTGTAATTGACCTCTGTATAGTCTAGAGTCAAGGATTTTCTTGATTTCATAATGGGTTTCACCTTGAATTATCAAGGGTGGTGGGGGAGCGGCAGGTTGAGGTCTCAGACCAGACTGTCTAGCAGGTTTTATAAGCTGGTATGGAATACCGGGTGTATTTCCCCCAACATTCGAGGGAGCTTGAGTTGGACGGTAACGGGACTAATAATGGGAAAAGGACCCAAAAATTTTGGACCGAATTTTCTGCTGGGTATTCTCAACCTCAATTACTTTGTAGATAAAAAGACTTTATCTCCAATGTGAAAAAGGGGTTGAAGGGAACCGTGTTTGTCAGCTTGGGCTTTGTAATTCCAAGCTGTCACAGCTAAGGCCTTTTTTGTATTTTCCCAACCTTTTTTCAACGAATTCATCCAGTCCGTTAGGGAAACGGAAGTGGGGGGTTGCACGGGGAGTTCAGGCATTGGAACAAAGTCCATGCCGGTGGTTACTTGAAAAGGGGTTAACCCCATGCTGCTGTGTACAGCATTATTATATGCGACCTCTGCAAATGGTAACAAATCTGACCAGTTTTCTTGTTGGTAATTTACATAACACCGTATGTATTGTTCCATCATCGAGTTTAATTTTTCAGCCGCCCCGTTGGTCTCCGGATGGAACCCAGAACTAAGCCCTTGAGACGACCCAATGGACCGTAGGAACTCCCTCCAGAACCTGGCTGTGAATTGAACACCCCTGTCGGATATTATCCTTTTAGGAACTCCATGCAGTCTGTAGATGTGTTTGACGAAGAGCTTTGCTAATTTTCTCACCGATGGCAATCCGCTGCACGCAGTGAGGTGGGCCTGTTTAGAGAACAAGTCCACTACGGTCCATATCACCGTATTACCCCCACTAGGTGGGAGTTCAACAATAAAATCCATGGCAATCTCTTCCCAGGATCTGGTGGGTTTGGCTACGGGTTGTAGCTCTGGACAGAGAATTCAACCCCCTCCAAAACCAATCACCAACTACAACTCCACAACGACCACCTACAAGACCCTCCCTCTTAAAACCAACCACACCCTCCACCTTTCAGCCTTCAACAATAATCAAATGCTACCGTTGTGGAAGACTAGGACATCGGGCGTCAGTTTGCCTAGCCCCAACACCCCTCCCACAGTATCGCCCACCAACTGCTACCCGACCACGCAAACCCCCTCGAAATAATCCGAATAGCAGTCGGATGATACCTCCCACCTACCAGCCATTTGGAAACCCGTCCTTATCGACAAATGGTTCCCTAATATGAAGAATGACTCAAGACCCACACTCACGAGTGCCACACAGCATGTCACCACCACAAATCCACGTGAAAAGCAAACTCAAACCCACACCGATGATGAAGCACGACCATGGACCAGAAGCCAGACCACAGCTGCATCATTAGCCATTTCAAACCCTTCCAATCCATACATGCAGCAGACTGACACCCACCATGGGAGGGGCCAAATATCTCTTGGCCCTACCCCCGAGGTGACCTCTCTGCTTGAGCTGCTCCTGCCTCTTGGCAGCTCTTTTCATTCGGGCATTAGGGAGAGGCTGTCCCAGCTCCTCCTCCTCCTCGCTACTCTCACCCTCTGGAGTCTGCACCTCACTCTCACTACTCTTAGGCCCTGGAGGCTCTGGAGTCCACACCCCATTTCTCAATGGCCCTGGCCTCGCCTCCGCCTCATCACTGTCCAATTCTGCCACCAGCACCGTGGGCTGCTGACGGACCACAACAATCTCCAGTATGATGAGGTCGGTGACTAAGGTAGCAGCGGCCCCACCAATCAGCATCCCATTGACTTGCTCGAAGCTGATGGGGTGTGCGGGGGGCCTTGTGTATATGCCTAGTTGCTCAACAATGTGGGGGCTGATCAGGCAACTGGTGCAGCCAGTATCAATGATGGCTTCTACTTCCCCTTGGACTATGGTTTCTGATACTACCAACCGGATTTCAAGAACAAAGGGGTGTAGATTCCCACTGATCATTAGGTCATCGTCCCACTGTTGTCCTCGACCTGTTTTGGTCTGATTTCTTCAGCCGGGTCTCCATCGACTTCTGGAGGATGGGGTTTTGCTTCTGCAGCCTGCCTGGCTGCTCTCCCATTATCCCTTCTCTCAGGTGGCTTTCAGCTTCACCCTTTTGAGTGGGGGAGTTTTCCCCCTGTTGCTGGAGGAAGGGCTGATATGGGAAGCAAGGCCCCAGCTGAGGTGGAGACCCCTTCGCTCTGGACCCAGCCACTGCTGGGGTGGGGCTCCATCTGGCTCCATCTGGGATCAAGAGTCTTGGGACTGGGTCCTCTTGCTGGGACTTCTGGCAGTCGTGCAGGGTCCCCAGGTAGCTGGATGGGCTTTCCCTTTAGCTTTCCCTTTAGCCTCACCTCTCGTTCACTCTGTGGAAAGCCACTAAGCCTCTGTTCCTGCAGGGGGCAATGGAGCCATGATTCTGTGGATGGCAGAGAGGAAGGGATGGCAGGTGAGGGGGAAAAGCTGCTCCTTCTGGCTCTTTGCCTCTCAAGGCCCATTTCATGCATGCTATGCTGGCCTAACATCAGTGTGACTGGTGAGGAGGGAGGAAGGGCCTCAACCGCTGCTCCCAGCTCCTCAATCCCAGCCTCACAATTGCCCTGCCAATTGGGGCTTCTGCCTTCTTCACCACGTCCTCTCGCGGTTTCATTAAATTCCTCCCATAGGCACAGGGGAAGCGGCTGGCTGAGTCATCTCTGTGGTAGCAGGAAGTGGATTGCCTGCAGGGAGGTTGGGGTTATCCCGGTGGTAGCCACTGCCATGGGAAAGAGACTACCAGTGGGCCGGTCTCCTCATCATTCCCTTCAGGCTGCATTGGCCCCAGCGGAGACAGTGACGGTGGCAGAGGTGGAGGGGCAAGACCCCACGTTGGGCTAAACCAGCCACCTATCACAATATCAATCCCACAGGCAGCACGGCTTTGGTGGCTGCTGTGGCTATGGGGCAAATGACCCCAGTAAGCCGGATCAGCTGTAACCAACATTGCAGATCCTCTCAGGCCACATGGAGATTGGTGGCTGCAACAGTTGGAGGATAAAATCCCATTCCGAATCAGGGCAGACGTAGTTCAGACCACAGCCCCCTGTGGGCTGCCTTGGTGGCAGCAGCTCCTGTGGTCTCAATAGGTAGGAGGAACCGTGACTTGCTCCACTGGGATGGGGGGTGGGAATCCTAGGTCCCAACTGTAGGTGAGCCATTGGAGGATCAAGCGGCTTCAACTCACTCACAGCTGATGGGCATCCCTCTGTTTCCCAGTTGGCAGCGGCCATTAGTTCATGCTCAGATGAAAGGCTGAGCTGAGCCCCTGGGATGATCCTATCAGTTTTATGAACTCCCTTCAAAATTTGGCAGTGAATTGGACCTCCCCCAGTGTGAGATGATGTGCTGCAAAAACATCTTAGTGAGTCTCTGGTTTGACAGGAGGCTTGAGTAGGCTATGATGTGGGCTTGCTTGGAGAACAGATCAATTACAGTCCATATCACAGTATTCCCACCACTGTCTAGAAGTTTGACTAAGAAGTGCATTGCTATCTCTTCCCAAGGCAGGGTTGGCTCTGCCACCTGTTACAACAGTCTTGGGCTCTTCCCTGGTTTCTTTTTCATAGCCACACACAGTGCACAACTTTTTACATACTGTAGCTCTCTATGTCCTTCTTCATTCCTGGCCACCAGAACTGACATTTAGTCAAATGAAGTGGCCAGCCTGCTTGGCATCATAGCTCCTCTGCAGAACTTGAACAGTGCACTTCTCTTAAAAGCCTCTGGTTTGATGCACCCACCTGCTGTTCCTCTTTCCGTGGTGCCTCTCTCACGTTGAGGCTCCCTTGCCAGGGGGAGAGGAGGGAAGCAAGCCAAGGCTGGGGTAACTCACTCCTTTGCCAAAGTGGTGCCTTCAGTCCCCCAGAGTGGAAGGAAAAGGAAGGAATATGGCTGTGGCTCCCTGGAGCCCAAAGGGCAGCACCTTGAACTGATAGCTTCCTAATGGGCAATTAAAAGCTGTCTTCCACTCATCACCCTTCTTGATTCTTACTTGGTAATAGGCCTACCTCAATTCCAGTTTTGTAAACATCTTTCTCTTCACTAGATGGCCTAACATGTCTTTTATGAGAGAGAGGGGATACATGTTCTACATGCAACACTCCATTATCCCTCTAAAATCCATGCATAATCTCAATGACCTGTCTTTCTTTTCTTTGAACAGCACAGGGGCTACCACCCTGGACTTATATGCTTGGATGAAGCCCTGGGCTAAATTTCTGTCAATGTAGTCTCTCCATTCCTCCATCTCCTTGGGGGTCATCATTTTAGGTTTAGAGAGTTTTGCTCCTCGATGGTGCAGTCCATGGTCAATGTGGAGGCAAGATGCCACACTCTTTCTCCCTGAATGCCTCCACTAAATCTCTGTACTCTTTAGGGATGGGTGGCATCCCAGGTGGCCACTCAGCTGAAGCCTTCAACCACTCGAGCTCTCCGTCACTAAATTCCTGCTGATTTGGCTTGCTGCAGTTCCTCCCTGCTGCGGTGGGGTTTTTCATCACCCATCACCCACCTTACTCCTTTCTGCCATGTATGGTGGGGCTCTATTTGAACTGAATCTGCTTATATTCAAACATTTCTGTCCAAAGCAAACCCTAGTAAGGTTAAAAGAGTAAACATGTATGACCATGTCATCACACATGCCACAATTATGTTCTTTACCATGACATCTTACATTGGGATCATCATATAAAAGATGAGAAGTGTTGGGGTATATTAGAAAAATTACTTTTGATTCAATTTGGAAAAGAGTTAATTTTTTCCCCCCAAATAGAATAGGTAAATTCTTCTTTTGATTTACCCCAGTAAATACAAAAGTTGTTGGAATCTTGATTTTTTTCTTGGATATTTTAAAATATGTTTATTAATTCCAGAGGAATAAGAGGCAACTCAGCCCAAATATTAGTGTGAGAGAAAGAGGGTGAAAACAGAATCTCCGTAATAGTTTCCAGAATATATTTTAGGTGCAGATAGTCTGGAAAGATTCTGTCTATAGGAATGAAACAATAAAGAACTCAGTTTGAAAGATTCAAATGTCATTCTTGATTTGGTGCGTAATATCATCTGAATTGTTTCCGTTTTAGTTTGCAGTGTTGCTTGTTCTACTGCAAGTTTCCTGCAAGTTTCCTTATTTGTCATGAACTTTTCTTTTCCCCCAATTTATTCTTTTACCTTTATGTTACTCCTTATAATGTATAAGAGCAAGAGATAGTTTTAGGATGTTTATTTGTTTGTTTTAGCCATTGATCTTATATAAGTCTCTATGGAAGCTGGCATGACTGGAAAGGATAATAAAAGTGCTATTAAATTAACATCTTTTTACAAATGTGGGGAAAAACAGAACTAAATTGAGCTTGAGACTTCTGTTTAAATTTAGAAGTTTGCAATCAAGCCTTTGCAGAAGGAATTCCATTTTACCACTCAATGGATTTGTAATGCATCATTTATCTTCTTTTCAATATTTAAATAACTGATTATCCCAGGCATGCTGTACATATTATTAAAGAAACAGTCATAGAAATCTTGAATTGCAAAGGGACAAGTCAGGTGTCCCAAATGATAAGTTACAAATAAAAAGGCCACTGGCCATTAAATCTTTGCTTCCCATAGAAATCAAGTCGTTGATTCACAGTCAAGATTTCAGAGTTGGGAAAAAACCTACTTTTAGAGAATGTATCAACAGTAAGAAATATTTAAATTGGGATATAAATTGAAAATACCTTCTTCATCCTACCTAGAATGGTTTGCTCCATTTATGAATTGGAAACTGATTTTCTTTATTTGAAAGGCTGAAGCAGTCCCTTGCATTTTTATAGCAGAGTTAAAAAGTGTCTCAAATCTTAACTGTAATGCATAATAACAGTCATATAGACTCTTCCTGCAAGTCTTTTGTGTAAATATTTAAAACATCTGACACAGCCAAGCCTGGAGACAGTTTTGCCTTAATTTTTTAAGAGTGACATTATTATTTCAAATAGTATTACCAAACAGAATTCTATTCAATACCTGGGCTTTGAGAGGGAGTTCTGAACCAAAGTTTAAGACCAAATACTAATGATGTCAATAGGGCTTTACCTACATTTTATATGCCTACTAGACATTGTAAATGTAACTTATTCTACTCTCTCCCAAACAGGACAGAGTGAATGAACCGGTACTGCAACATTGATAGAAATTATGAATAATCCAAATATATCCACTGCAATTATTCATTTTGCACAACTTTTTCTTATTAAACATATAAAGATTAGGTAGTGCTGCACATGAGAAAGATGTACAAAATATTGCAAAATATAAGCAAAGTTAAATGCTCCCTCCTTCCTTCCTTCCTTCCTTCCTTCCTTCCTTCCTTCCTTCCTTCCTTCCTTCCTTCCTTCCTTCCTTCCTTCCTTTTTACATCACTCATATCATTGTGGGCTAAACCAAATGTAGTGGACATTATGATAGAGAAGACAGACACGTACACAAGATGTCATGTGTTGAAGCCATGGGAGTTTTCCCTCTCTTCTCTATGAGTTTTTCTAAACTTGTGAGTTTTTTTGCAGATACTCTTCAACTTACAACCATTCATTGTTTGACATTACAGAGGCACAAAAAATGTGACTGACAACCACTGTAGCATCACCATGGTCATGTGATCAAAATTTGGCTGCTTGGCAATCTTGCATGTATTTACAATGGCTGAAACATCCCATCAAATTGAAGTCAGGACGGACCATAAAAACTTGGGTTTCCTACAGATCACCCGAAAACTGAACCAATGGCAGATTCGGTAGTCCCTCTTCTTTGCCCGGTTCAATTTCCGTGTTACATATATCACCAGTGGTCACAACCAAAGGGTGGATGTTCTCTCGTGGAAACTGGAGTATTCCCATATCAAAGATCTGCTTCAGCTCTCGACAGTGTTGCCTGTAGAGTCTTTCTCCGTAGTTCAGGAACCAGTGGACTTATGGGATCATATATGGGAAGCGCAGCAGCACAGTGCTTACATGGAGCAATGGAAGGAAGAGGTAGGGTGTCAGCCTCCACTTTAATTAAGTGTATTTCTCCTACTAGATTATCTGACTGTTTTATTACCTTGTTAAAAGTTTGCTCTACTGAGTGTCTTACATGATTTATGGAGGAGGGGGGAGGTTTTCACTGTTTCCAGCGTTCGGCTGACATTGCATGTGTGGGGGAGGGAGACAGCCTTTTTAAACAGATGTTGGAACTGTTTTGCCGCGTGAATATAACGGCAGCAGTTTCCTTTACATTCCATCCAGAAGATTGGCAGAGGGAGAATATTGGAAGTGAAACTACACGTGGCCGAGGAGGAAGACGACGTTGGATTATTACTGTATGACCTCTAGTAGGGGGAGGGTTCAGGAGAGAATATGACTCTGTGGTTTTGATTTACTTCAAGTTCCAGCTTAGATTGTACTGCATACAGACTTGTTTGGTATAAATTACCAATTTCTTCAAAATGATGGAGTTGGGTCTTTATTTTCTCAAACACTGATTTGGGCAGGCTGACATAGGGCCCATGAATGTTTCACGAGGAACTCTTGCGGTACCGAGACAGGTCTATGTGCTGGTGGGGCTGCTCCGGGGACTTATCTTGTCGCAGTGCCATGATAATCCTGTGGTGGGCACTTCAGTAAGTGCCCCACTCAGTAAGCTCAAACTGCCCAAGGAGCTGCTGATCCAATTCTACAGAGGAATTATTGAGTCTGTCATTTGCACCTCTATAACTGTCTGTTTTGGTTCTGCAACCCAACAAGAAAGACACAGACTTCAGAGGATAATTAGAACTGCAGAAAAAATAATTGCTACCAGCAGTAGTGAGTTGCTACCAGTTCTCCATAGTTCGCAAGAACTGGTAGTAAACATTTTGAGTAGTTGGGAGAACCAGTAGTAAAAATTCTGCCTGGTCCCGCCCCCAACCTATTGCTGCCTCTCAACTCCCAGCTGATCGGCTAGAAGGAAAAAATCAAAACTCACTTGTCGAAGAAGAGAAAAAAAAACAAGACACCGTCCCTTTAAATTGAGAAGCCAAGAAGCCTCCCCGGAGATCGCTTGGCAAAGAAGAAGGGGTGTGGGGAAACGCTGTCATTTTAAATTGACAGAGCGCCTAGAAGCTCCTTTCTCGGTCAGCTGAACAACAAATTGGACAAGAGGAGGAATTCTTATATGGTTCAATGTTTTTGAAGTTTTGGGGTTTGTGCAACATGGGCTTTGTGTTTCTAAAAAGGTTTGGGCGATTTCCATTGTGAAGTATCCTGTCTTGAATGAGTTTTCTGCCTGCTTGTAAAAGGAGCCAAACTTTTGGCTTGCACTTTCTACTGATCTCTAAGCACCGGTAGCTGTTTTCTGCTTACAAAGTTTCCTTTATGCAGCTGGCAGGAATGTGGAATTCCAGGCAGGTTCCTTGCTAGCAGCATGATTATTCCTTAATTATCTGGGATTTTATTTGGGAAATGAAGGGAGGGCGGGAGTTTGATTCCTTCCCAGAACAGATTAGTGAGAGGAAATGGGGATTTTGAAGTAACCTTCCCTTGGAGTGGGGAAGGAATGGGGATTTTAGGCTTGCTGTCAAATATCAGCCATAATACTAATGATTGTTTTGAACAATATGCAGGTTGTATTACATGAATAGCTATTTTATATGTGAAATTATGACTGATTATAGGTTCACACTGACAGGAAGTTTGTCCTTAGTTTTAGGTTGCTTCACTCTTTGTTGAGTTTCCATTCATTGCTTCTTGTTTTGCCTTCTGGTGCTTTGGAAAATACTCCCCCCCCCACTTCTTTCTAGCAGCCCCTTAAAAGACTGTTGCCTATCACACTCTTGGGCAAAGCATGTGAGCCATTTCCTCCTTTCAGTGGTCCATGAAAGTGCATCTATAGCAGAGGTCTCTAACCTTGGCCACTTTAAGACTTTAAGACAGCAAAGCTGGCTGAGGAATTCTGGGAGTTGAAGTCCATAAGTCTTAAAGTGGCCAAGTTTGGAGACCCCTGATCTATAATATGTAGATAATAAAGTTGAAAAAAGATGAACAATATTTTTGCAGAACTATAGATATGTTGAGGCTGGGTGTGACAAGGAATGGCTGGGAGGGGAGGGGCCAGACAAGGTACTCCTTGACATGAGAGACATTGAGTTGGCCATGCCTATCCAGTCACATGACCATCAAGCCACACCAACTGTCACATGACCATCAAGCCACGCCCACAAAATAACCCACGCCCACAGAACTGGTAATAAAAAAATTTAGAACCCACCCCAGGCTACCAGCCTGCCTTTCACTGAGAACTTGTATACTGCACGAATCAAGAAGAGGAGCTTGAAAATATTTACAGATCCCTCACATCCAGGACATAAATTGTTTCAACTCCTACCTTCAAAACGACGCTATAGAGCACTGCACACCAGAACAACTAGACACAAGAACATTTTTTTCCTGAAGGCCATCACTCTGCTGAACAAATAATTCCCTCAACACTGTCAAACTATTTACTAAATCCGCACTACTATTAATCTTCTCATAGTTCCCATCACCAATCTCTTTCAACTTATGACTGTATACAGACTGTATGACTGTAACTTTGTTGCTGGTAATCCTTATGATTTATATTGATGATTTATATTGATATTGATTGTTCGTGATTGCTTATTTGTACCCTATGCTTATCATTAAGTGTTGTATCATTAAGTGTTAAATTATTATTATTATTATTATTTATTGGATTTTTATACCGCCCTTCTCCCGAAGGATGCAGGGCGGTTTACAGCCAAGATAAAACAGCAATAATATACAAATAAAACCATAAATTAAAAAACTTATTAAACATAAGGCCAGATTAAAAAATTTAAAATCATAAAAACCCCATAAAATTTATAAAATTTATATCAAATATTAAAACTTTAAAATTCCTATGCCAGTCCTGCGCGAATAAACAGATAGGTCTTCAGCTTGTGGCGGAAGGTCCGAAGGTCTGGCAGTTGACGAAGTCCAGGGGGAAGTTCATTCCAGAGGGTGGGAGCCCCCACAGAGAAGGCCCTTCCCCTGGGGGCCGCCAGCCGACATTGCTTGGCGGACGGCACCCTGAGAAGTCCCTCTCTGTGCGAGGGTACGGGTCGGTGGGAGGCATTCGGTAGCAATAGGCGGTCCCATAAGTACCCTGGCCCTAAACTATGGAGCGCTTTAAAGGTAGTAACCAAACCTTGAAGTGCACCCGAAAGACCACAGGTAGCCAGTGCAGCCTGTGCAGGAGTGGTGTTACATGGGAGCCACGTGCGGCTCCCTCTATCACCCGCGCAGCTGCATTCTGAACCAACTGGAGCCTCTGGGTGCTCTTCAAGGGGAGCCCCATGTAGAGAGCATTGCAGTAATCCAAACGAGAGGTAACAAGAGCATGAGTGACCGTGCATAGGGCATCCCAGTCAAGGAAGGGGCGCAACTGGTGAATCAGGCGGACCTGATAAAAAGCTCTCCTGGAGACGGTCGTCAAGTGATCTTCAAAAGACAACCGCCCATCCAGGAGAATGCCCAACTTGCACACCCTTTCCACTGGGGCCAATGATTCGCCCCCAACAGTCAGCCACGGCTGCAGCTGACTGTACCGGGGTGCCGGCATCCACAGCCACTCCGTCTTGGAGGGATTGAGCCTGAGCCTGTTTCTCCCCATCCAGACCCGTACGGCTTCCAGACACTGGGACACTACTTTGATAGCTTCGTTGGGGTGGCCTGGGGTGGAAAAGTACAGCTGCGTGTCGTCAGCGTACAGTTGGTACCTCACCCCAAAGCCATTGATGATCTCATCCAGCGGCTTCATATAGATGTTGAACAGGAGAGGCGAGAGAATCGACCCCTGCGGCACCCCACACGTGAGGCACCTCGGGGTCGATCTCTGCCCCCCTGCCAACACCGTCTGTGACCGGTCAGAGAGATAGGAGGAGAACCACCAATAAATGGTGCCTCCCACTCCCAAACTCCCCAACCGGTGCAGCAGGATACCATGGTCGATGGTATCAAAAGCCACTGAGAGGTCTAATAGGACCAGGGCAGAGGAATAACCCATGTCCCTGGCCCTCCAGAGATCATCAACCAACGTGACCAAAGCTGTCTCTGTACTGTATCCAGGCCGAAAGTCGGACTGGAATGGGTCTAGATAGACAGATTCATCCAGGTATTGGGGTAATTGACGTGCCACCACACTCTCTACAACCTTCGCCACAAAGCGAAGGTTGGAGACCGGACGATAATTTCCCAAAACAGCTGGGTCCAGGGAAGGCTTCTTGAGGAGGGGTCTCACCACCACCTTTTTCAAGGCAGCAGGGAAAACCCCTTCCAACAAAGAAGCATTGATAATCCCCCGGAGCCAGCCTCGTGTCACCTCCTGCGTGGCCAGCACCAGCCAGGAGGGGCACGGGTCCAGTAAACATGTGGTGGCATTCAACTGCCCCAACAACCTGTCCATGTCCTCGGGAGTCACAGGGTCAAATCCATCCCAAACAGTCTCAAGAAGATGAGTCTCCGACCTCTCACCTGGATCTACCCAATTTTGATCCAATCCATCCCGAAGCTGAACAATTTTATCGTATAGATAACCACTAAACTCCTTGGCACAGCCCTGTAAGGGGTCCTCCCGCACTTCCTGTTGAAGGAGAGAGCGGATCACCCGAAACAGGACAGCCAGGCGGTTATCTACTGATGCAATGAGGGAGGAAACATAAAAACACTTCACTTCCCTCAATGCCACTAGGTAGGTCCTACTATAAGACCTAACTAGTGTCCGGTCAGCTTCGGAACGGCTGGATCTCCAGGCACTCTCTAGGCGTCTTCTCCGGCGTTTCATCTCCCTCAGCCCCTCGGAGAACCAAGGAGCTGGTTGAGATCTATGCCGGGTTAGAGGCCGCAAAGGCATGACCCGGTCTAAAGCACCAGTCGCGGCCAGTTCCCAGGCCGCAACTAGTTCCTCAGCCGTGCCGTGGGCCAGATCCTCAGGGAATGGCCCAAGCTCTGTCAGGAACCTCTCCGGGTCCATCAGGCACCTGGGACAGAACCAACGTATTGGTCCCATCTCCCTGTGCTGTTGAGTGGCGGTCCAAAAGTCTAGATGAAGGAGAAAATGATCTGACCATGACAAAGGCTCGGTCACTAAATCTCCTAGATCCAGATCATTTAACCACTGTCCAGAGATAAAAATCAGATCCAGTGTGCCTCCCCCAATGTGAGTAGGGCCATCAACTATTTGTGTCAGGTCCAAGGCCATCATGGAGGCCATGAACTCCCAAGCCACCGTCGATGACAAGCCGGTCAATGGCAAGTTGAAATCCCCCATGACTATAAGTCTGGGGGTCTCAACCACCATAAATTGTACCCTATGACCATCATTTATGTTGTAAATGTTGTACCTTGATGAAGGTATCCTTTCTTTTATGTACACTGAGACCATATGCACCAAGACAAATTCCTTGTGTGTCCAATCACACTTGGCGAATAAAAATTCTATTCTATTCTATTCTATTCTATTCTATTCTATTCTATTCTATTCTATTCTATTCTATTCTATTCTATTCTATTCTATTCTATTCTTCGGCCTCTTTAAGACACTGAATCTAGTTTCTTGCACTTTTTGTGGCTTCAATTGCGACACAATGCCCAGGATTCTGTCACATCTTGTGTTTGCTGCTGACAAGCCAAGTCGGCAATGGGAGCCCCTCCAGGGCTGCTCCAGCCATTGCCGACACTAGAGAGACCCTAGGGTGTCATTTCCATGGACTTCTTGACAGATTTGCCTCTGTCTTCTGGATTCACGACCATGTTCATGGTGGTGGACATGCTGATGAAGATGGCGCATTTCATTCCATGTTGTGGGTTACTGACAACTCGCGCCATCACCCGCATGCTTATCCAACATGTTTTCCAGCTACACAGCCTAACTGATATGGTCGTATCAGAGCTCAGTTTACAGCCCAGTTTTGGAAAGGGTTTATGACGGCCTTGGATGATTGGCCACAGAAGATGATTGGCCACTCCCATAAGGTTTAAAAGAGCAGCAATGAACCATTGGGTTCTTTGTGGAAAAGCAACATTGATTCCACTGCTTCTTGTCAGTGTCTCTTGAACTTTGTGGGGTTTTTGCCAAGTTTGGCAGGTTGCCAAAGACAACAAAGGTTGTTGATAAGGCCAAAGGACTGTTTGTAAAGAATTTGTTTTGGACTAAGATGAGAATAAATTAATTCTCAGATGTTTTAATAAAATAAGTTTGTTCAGGACTAAATTGTGTTTGGTAATCACTACTTAGGTTTCGGTCACAACAGTCATCCGCTTGAGTGCCTCCTTTGTGGTCCTTACCATTCGTTCATCCTGACCATTGGTCGCAGGATGGAATGGGGCAGATGTTATGTGCCAAATCATGTTGGCATTGAGGAATGATTGAAACTCTTCTGCTGCAAATTGTGCCCCATTGTCGGAAATGATTACATCTGGCAGACCATGTCTGGCGAACAGTTGGTGCAACTCTCAGATGACCCTGGTGATTGTCATTGATGAGACTGGTGCCACTTCCAACCACTTAGAATAACTGTCCACTATTATCAGGGACACCTGCCCCTGGAAGGGGCCTGCAAAGTCAATGTGCATGCAAGACAATGGGGCGGGCGTGATCTCCCAGTGATGCACTGGTACTTGTGGCATCTCCAGTCAGGTTTCTTGGCAGGCCTGGCAACTCCTTACTTGATTCTCAATTTCTTTGTCCAAGCCTGGCCACCACAAGTAGCTCCTGGCTAGAGCCTTCATCCGACCAATTCCTAGGTGCCCCTTATGTAGGGAATCCAGAACCTTGGAGTGAAGACTGGGTGGAATGATGACCCTGCTACCCAACAGCACACATCCCTTGTGGGCCGATAGTTCATTTTTTTGAGACGCATAGAGCGTCTTGGCTTAGTACTGCCTCAGTGCCATATGGCAAAGTGTCTGTTCTGACCCAGACCCAAGTAGATAGCAACAAACTCAGTCCGTGATAAAATAAACTTTATTCAAACAGCTGGGAATTACCTCATTCCCAGCGTCGTTCAACTCAAAGTAAAACAAAGGCCTCTCAAACACAAATTCTTCAGTTATCACAAACCTGAGTCCAATTAGGCAAACTGCCAAAGGCCCTTCCTGATAAATGTCCAGAAGTTACCAAAACACAGAGCAGAGGACGTTGTTTTCCAGCAAGCTAAAACACCGGTGCTGGTCTGTTATTAAGCCTTATGGGAGGGGCCAATCATCTCCTGGCCCTACTCCTGAGTTATCCTCTCTGCTTGAGCTGCTCTTGCCTTTTGGCAGCTCTTCTCATGCGTGCATTAGGAACAGGCTCCTCCAGTTCCTCTTCCTCACTATTATCAGTCTCTGGAAGTTCTGGAGTCTGCACCTCACTTCCTGATGGCCCTGGCCTCACCTCAGCCTCATCGCTGTCTGATTCCATTGCCAGCACTGTAGGCTGCTGATGGACCACAACACTATCCCTCACCACAGGGCCCTTCCCCTGGGGCTGATGATCCAGATGTGACCGGGACGGGAATTCATCATGAAAGGCTTTCACTAAGCCAGGTGCATGCATGGAAGATGCATCCTCCCAGGTGAAATCCTCTGGCCCTTATCCCTTCCATTCAATGAGATACTGGAACCGTCCTTTGAGCCATTGGGAGTCCCGAATGCTGGCAACCTCATACTCGGGTGGTTCATCTCCATCCTGTGGTGCTGGTTGGGGACGGTCAGGTTAACAGAGTAGACAGGCAGGCCGTTCAAGGAAAAGGAGGGATTGATGGAACACCAGGTAGACACGCATCAAGTATGGCAACGTCAGGCGGTAGGTGACCGGCTTAGTAACAGCCTCAACAGAAAATGGATCAAGGTACCGGTGGTCTAGTTTCCTGACCGGCCAGTCAGATGGAAGATGCTTGGTGGAAAACCAGACCCGATCTCCCACAGCCAATGGTGGTGTCGCCCGTCAAGATTGGTCTGTGACTCCAATAATGGTTCCAAGGTTAAAACAAAGAGTAGTGGTGATAAAGGACATCCCTATCTTGTTCCTTTTGTAATCTTAATAATTTCTGTCAAACTACCATTTATTATAATCTGAGCTGTTTGCTCTCCATAAATCACTTTAATTATTCTAACAAAGCAGTCTCCAAATTGCATTTTCTCTATTAGTTTGAATAAAAAATCCCAATGCAATCGATCAAAGGCCTTCTCCGCATCCAAAAAAATAAGTGCTGCTGAACTATTCTTCTTTTCCAAGTATTCCAATATATTAATAATCTGTCTAACGTTATTCCTCATTTGTCTCCCTTTTATAAATCCAGATTGATCAGTATGAATTCTTTGTTGTAAAACTAACATTAATCTATTCACTAATATTTTAACAAAAATCTTGTAGTCATTGTTTAACAGTGAGATCAGCCTATAATTCCCGGGTTTAGAGCAATCTTGTTCCTCTTTTGGTATCAATGAGATAAAGGATGTTTTCCAAGACGAGGGTATTCCCCCTCCTGATTGTATCTGATTAAATAATTTTAGAGTTAAATAATATTGATATAAATAATATTGATTAAATAATATTGATACGAGAGTTAAAGAAGATAGAGGGAATTAAAATTAGACAATATACCTACAATAGAAGAATGGATATTGAAAGTTATCAACTTGGCTGAGATGGCAAAAATCTCAGCCTTTTTGAAAGACAATACGCAGGAAAGATATTTAATTGAATAGAAAAAATGGATTGATTATTTACAAAATAGATATCAGATTAAGAGATATCAGATTGCCTTTCCATAATAAGGATGTATTATCTTAGAATGTTATGGGGGAGGTTAGGAAATGAAAAGACTCAGATGAGGTTAATTGGGTTGCAAGGGAAAATTTTAGTCTATATTTGGCTTATATGTAATAATACCTTGTGATTAACCTGGGAAGCCAGGGGTGGCGGGGGGATGGGGTGAAGGGAGGGGGGAAGGAAGGTTTTGAGGGGGGGGGGAAGAGGAAAAAATGTTTGTTTGTTTTCTAAAACTTTTTCAATTTAAAAAAAAAGAGAGAGATTGGTCCGTGACTCTTTTGTAGTCCTCCTTGGCTTTCTCTAGATCCCATCGCATCAACTGATGGATAGCCTGCAACTCGGACAGAAAATCATTAGCCGCCAGTACTGGGGAGTTGAGTTGTGTGAGGGGAAAGAACTGAGGGTGATATCCGACATTAGCCAGGAAAGGAGTTGTTTACATGGAGGTGTGTTGTGAGTTGTTGAATGCAAACTCTGCTATTGCCAAATACCTCGACCAATTGTCTTGTTCATGAAGCAGTGCAGGTATTTCTCCAGAATGCCGATCATTTTCTCAGTCCTGTCATCAGTTTCCAGATGATGTGCCGATGACAGGCAGATCTGACTATAATGGGATAGTGGATAACAAAAAAGACTATCCCAGTGATAAAAATAATAAGAAAAGAAGAAATATATTACCCAAAACTTTCTTTAATATGATAGATGAACTAAATTTGATAGATATGTGGAGAACCCAAAAGAAAATAAGTATACCTTTTACTCCAATCCCCATACATCTTGGTCCAGAATTGATATGATGTGGATGAAAAAGGAATTAGGTTTAGAAATAGAAAAAATTAAGATCTCCCCAAACATATGGGCAGACCACAATCCCCTTGAGATAATATGCAGAGGTCAACAAACAAAAAAACTCAGAAGATGGATGTTAAACCCCCAAATCTTAAAGGAAAAGGAATATATTGAAAGAATAACAAAGGAATTGACATTATTTTTTAAAGAAAATAAAAAAAACACCATATTTTCCTAATAAATTTATGGGATACTATGAAAGCTTATATAAGGGGAATAACAATAGCTTACAATGCAAAGAAAAATTAGGAAAAATGGAAGCAGCTGTCAGCCTGCCCCAGATCAGTGTTTGAGAAAATAAAAACCCAACTTCATCATGTTGAAGAATTTGGTAATCTTTATCATACAAGTCTGGATGCGGTGAAAAGCAAAGCTGGAACTGGAAGTAAATCAAAACCCCAGAGTCATATTCTCTCCTGAACCCTCCCCCTACTAGAGGTCATACAATAATAGTCCAATGTCTTCTTTCTCCTCAGCCACGTGTAGTTTCACTTCCGATATTCTCCATCTGTCAATCTTCTGAATGGAATGTGGAATCAGCAGCTGCCGTTACATTCACGCGCCAACACAATTCAAACCTCTGGTTTTGAAAATGGCATTTCCCCTCTCCCCCACATACAATGTCAGCCGACGCTGGGAACAGTGAAAACCTCCCTCCCCCTCCATAAAGCATGTAAGACAATCAGTAGAGCAAACTTTTAACAAGGTAATAAAATAGTCAGATAATCTAGTAGGAGAAATACACTAAATTAAAGCGGAGGCTGACATTCGGCCCTCCTTCGAAAGAAGGACGTTAGTCCTGGAAAAGGAAAAGAAAAGTTAGGGTTTATCCGGATATTTGTTATAAAATAGTGCCAGTTTTTTGGGGGCCCGAATATCTTCTTTGTTAACCCATTCAGCTTGTGATAGAGGGAAGTGTTTCCATGCTACTAGATATTGGATTTTATTTCTATGTTTTCTAGAGTCTAGAATTTCTTTAATTTCAAAATGTTCTTCCCCGTTGATGAGGATAGGTACAGGGGCCTTAGTAGGATTTGGTCTAAAGGGGATGTGTGCTCAGGTTTGAGCAAACTAACGTGGAAAACTGGGTGAATTCTTTTGAGAGATTTAGGTAGTTCCAGTTGGACCGTTACCGGATTTATGATTTTCACGATGGGGAATGGGCCCACATATTTTGGTCCAAGTTTTTTAGATTTTTGAGTTGTTTGTAAATATTTAGTAGATAAGAAAACTTTATCTCCTACTTGGAACTTTTTCTCAGGAGCTCTCTTTTTATCTGCTTGTTTTTTGTGTGAGTGATGAGCATCATCAATTGCTTTTCATGTAATATTCCATGTACTTTGCAATTGTTCTATCCATTCAGCCAGGGACGGAATCAATGGTTTTTGTTCAGGGAGTTCGGGAATGGGGACAAATTCTTGACCAGAGGCAATTTTAAATGGGGTGAATCCAGTGCTGCTATGAACAGAATTATTGTAAGCTACTTCCAAATGGTAATAAGTCTGCCCAATTATCTTGTTGATAGTTAATGTAACATCGTAAGTATTGTTCCAGTACTGAGTTCGAGCGTTCACAGCCGCCATTAGTCTGAGGATGATGGGAGGAGCTTAAACCTTGGGTGGAGACTATCAACGCAAGAATTCTCTCCAAAACTTAGAAGTGAATTGCACCCCTCTGTCTGAGATTATTCGTTTAGGAACTCCATGGAGTGTGTAGATGTGTTGGACAAACAGTTTTGCCAATGTTTTTGAAGAAGGAATTTTGGAACATGGGATAAAGTGTACTTGTTTGGAGAACAGGTCAGTAACCACCCAGATTACTGTATTTCCTCCACTTTCAGGTAATTCCACTATGAAATCCATGGAAATTTCTTTCCATGGGGCTTCTGGACGGCTACTGTTTGCAGCAACCCAGGAGGTTTCCTGGTGGTCTTTAGCTGATGCACAAACAGGACAGCTTGCTATATAGGATTCAATGTCTTTTTAAGACCTGGCCACCAAAACTGTCTTTTCAGGAGGTGTAAGGTTTTGATTTAATCCAAAATGGCCAGCCATTTTAGCATCATGACAACGTAGAAGTATGACCTCTCTCAGAGATGCAGGCACGTACAACTTTGCTCCCACCCAAGCTAGTCCATCGCGAAGAGTGCACTTGTGCGAATGGGCTAAGAACCAGTCATCTTTGTTTAAGGCTTCCTTGAGCGAATTGGTGAGGTCGTTTGGTAACATTGGATCGGTATGAGCTTGGGTACGAGTAATCGCCGGGGCTGCTAACTGTTGCACTGGGAGTATAGGTCGTGCTACTTCCTTGCGAGTACTGTTGTACTGAGGTAAATGGGAAAGGGCGTCTGCGAGGAAGTTCTTTCCCCCAGGAATGTAGCACAAGGCAAAATTAAAGTGGTTAAAGTATTGGGTCCATCGAGCTTGTTTTGGTGATAGCTTTCTGGGAGTTTTCAGGGCTTCTAAGTTTTTATGATCAGTCCATACTTCAAAAGGGTGTTTGGCCCCCTCTAAGAATTGTCTCCATGTTTGGAGAGCCCAGTGCACTGCAAAAGCCTCCTTTTCCCAGATGGCCCATCTCTGTTCTGTTTCAGTGAGTTTACGAGATGTGTAAGCACATGGTTGTAGCTCACCTTTAGCATTGGTTTGGAGTAAAACTGCTCCAACTGCTACGTCGCTAGCATCAGCTTGAACCACGAATGGGGATTCCATGTCAGGGTGCTTGAGGACAGGCTCGGCGGCGAACAATCGCTTCAACTTCTCAAAAGCGGCCTGACACTCCATTGACCACTTCAGTGGTAAGGATGGTTTGGGTTTAGTATTTCCTCTTGTTTTGAGGAGATTGGTGATTGGCAGGGCAATGTCAGCAAAAGAGGGAATGAATTGACGATAAAATTAGCAAATCCCAGAAAGCTCTGTAATTGTTTGCGGTGCGAGGAGGTGCCCACTCTAGTACTGCTCGGATTTTGGCAGGGTCCATCTCCAAGCCATCAGAGGAAATACGGTATCCCAGATAGTCGATTTTTGATTGGTGGAATTCACATTTCGACAATTTTGCATAAAGTTCAGCGGCCAGCAATTTTTTAAGTACTGCTCTTACTAGCTTCACATGCTCCTCCATGGTTTCAGTGTAGATAAGTATGTCATTAAGATAAACAAGAACCCCTTTAAACAAGTGTTCATGGAGAACCTCATTTATTAGTTGCATGAAAACTGCTGGGGCCCCTTGCAACCCAAATGGTAAGACTCGGAATTGAAAGCAACCAAGGGGACAATTGAACGCCGTTTTCCATTCATCCCCTTCCTTTATGCGTACTCTGTAATACGCTTCTCGTAAGTCCAGTTTAGTAAAGAACTTTCCGTTGGCCAAGTGGGCGAGCATGTCTTTCATAAGAGGCATGGGGTATACATTTTCCACGCACACACAGTTCAGATTTCTATAGTCAACTATCAAGCGAAAGGTGCCATCTTTCTTTTCCCGGAACATGACTGGGGCTGCAACCCGAGGCCTAGCCGGTTGAATGAATCCTCGTTCTAAATTTTTATCTATGAAGTTCCGTAATTCCCCTAATTCTTTTTGGGTCATGGGGTAAGATTTCGGTTTCGGGAGTTTCACTCCTGGTAGAATGTCTATTGCACAGTCTGTGGGCCTATGGGGAGGCAGTACGTCAGAGGCCTTTTCACTAAAAACCTCTCGTAGGTCCCAGTACTCTTTAGGAATTTTTTCCTCCCCCTCTAGGCGCTCAACCATCGCCCCTAGTTTCTCAGGGCAATCAGGATCAGGGGTTTTTGAAATTATGTTCTTCTTCTTTTGTGCCTTTGTGCGGAGTCGCACCACCCCTGTTCTCCAGTTTATTTTAGGGTTCCATTTCCGGAGCCACGAGAGACCCAGCACGAGAGGTTGGTCCATCCCTGGAGCAACTATGAAGTTTATGATTTCTTTATGGTCACCTATGGTCATCTCTATGGGCTCTGTCACAAAGTGGGCTGGGCCTCCCCCCGCTATCGATCCATCTAGTTGGCAGAAGGCTATGGGCCTGCTTAATGTTTTTAGTCTCAGTTCCATTCTCTCCACCACCTCGGGGCTTAAGATACATCGGGTACACCCAGAGTCTAGGAGGGCTAGCATTTCCCCTTGCATTCCTGAGGATGGGATAAGCAGTTGTACAGGAACGGTAAGGGGCCCCCCTTTCCAACTCACCAAGAGGTCCTCATCCGATTCCGAAGATGGCTCGGTGTCATCTGACCCGGTCGGAGTCCCAAGTTCCTTCTCGATGGGAGGAGCGTACTTTGCGTCAGCTGTTCCCTCTTTGCGATCTCTCGCGATTTTGGTTCCACCTGCGCCGTTGGTTTTTTGCCACTAGGGGTCGCCTTTGGCGGCAGCTTTGCCCGACAATCAGCGGCTCGGTGGCCTTCTTTTCCACATCTGAAACAGCCTGTGGGTTTCTTCTTCCCACTCTCCACTGCAACAGAATCCTTGGTTGGTTCCCTCTGGAATTGAGGTTGGGTTTGCCTCCAGCTACGATCGCTTCGCAGGCGGTCCTTGGCTAGGTCTATCTCCATTTCTGCTGCCAGGGTGTACCAGCCATGCAGGGTAGTTGGGGATGCTCGGGCTCTACACAATTTATATAGATCTCCGTTTAGGCCGTCTTTATATAAATCCAAAAGAGCCACTTCCGACCACCCTCTCATGAGAGGTGCCAGATCGCTGAACTCTTGGTTGTAGTCAGTCACTGGTCTCTTCCCTTGTCTGATGGACATCATGCGAATCTTGGCCTTTTGCTCTGCCAAGGGATCCTCAAATCTCATTCTCAGGGCTGCCATAAAATGGTGGTAGTTTCTTAGGAGAGGGGAATCCTCTTGGTACAAGGTCACGTACCAGGAAGCCGCCCTCCCACTCAAGACTTGAGTCACGCTTCTCACTTTAGAGGCTTCTGACAAATAATCCTCGCCCCATTCTTGCATGTGGCTGTCCACTATAGCCTGGAATAAGCCTACTTCTTTAGGGTCTCCATCAAACTTTCTGGGAATTTGGGGAATTTTAGGTTTTTTTTCCCTGCGAGGTAACGTTTGTGCAGTGGGGGTCCCCTGACCCCTACCCAGATCTGTGGCCCCTGGAGAACGCAGCACAGGCTCTCGTTCTTCCTGAATATTTCTGCTGTATGGTGTTTCCCCGGTGGCCATCAAAATTTCTGTTTCCACATCCTCCCTATCCCCCCAGGGGTTTTGGGTGGGGTCTTCATACCTTTCACGCTCTCTCTGTCGCTCTTTTGCCTCACGATACAGTCTGACGGCTTTTGCAATTTGTAATTTATCCTTAATTTGCTCCTCCTGTCGCCAAGCAGAGAGTTTTTTATGTAGTTTTTTCAGTGTCCCCAGCCACTCTGTAGAAATTTCTGAGTATGTGGGAGGGTCCGTTGTGGCTGCCAAGGCTGCTCCTGTCTCCTCCAGCTCATCTTCTGAGGTTGGCTTTCTCCCCAGAAAAGATTCGTTATCAATTCTTCTATGATAGTTCTGGGATGAGATGTCTGCCAGCTGCTCCTCATTAGGTTCGCATTCGTGCTCCGACATCGTTAAGGGAAAAAAAAATTTTCAGTCCCCTCGGTTGTGATCCGGGATGACTGATTTTGGGTGAGTTCCAGCTTAATGTCAGCCTGCCCCAGATCAGTGTTTGAGAAAATAAAAACCCAACTTCATCATGTTGAAGAATTTGGTAATCTTTATCATACAAGTCTGGATGCGGTGAAAAGCAAAGCTGGAACTGGAAGTAAATCAAAACCCCAGAGTCATATTCTCTCCTGAACCCTCCCCCTACTAGAGGTCATACAATAATAGTCCAATGTCTTCTTTCTCCTCAGCCAAGTGTAGTTTCACTTCCGATATTCTCCCTCTGTCAATCTTCTGAATGGAATGTGGAATCAGCAGCTGCCGTTACATTCACGCGCCAACACAATTCAAACCTCTGGTTTTGAAAATGGCATTTCCCCTCTCCCCCACATACAATGTCAGCCGACGCTGGGAACAGTGAAAACCTCCCTCCCCCTCCATAAAGCATGTAAGACAATCAGTAGAGCAAACTTTTAACAAGGTAATAAAATAGTCAGATAATCTAGTAGGAGAAATACACTAAATTAAAGCGGAGGCTGACATTCGGCCCTCCTTCGAAAGAAGGACGTTAGTCCTGGAAAAGGAAAAGAAAAGTTAGGGTTTATCAGGATATTTGTTATAAAATAGTGCCAGTATTTTGGGGCCCCGCATATCTTCTTTGTTAACACATTCAGCTTGTGATAGAGGAAGTGTTTCCATGCTACTAGATATTGGATTTTATTTCTATGTTTTCTAGAGTCTAGAATTTCTTTAATTTCAAAATGTTCTTCCCCGTTGATGAGGATAGGTACAGGGGCCTTAGTAGGATTTGGTCTAAAGGGGGATGTGTGCTCAGGTTTGAGCAAACTAACGTGGAAAACTGGGTGAATTCTTTTGAGAGATTTAGGTAGTTCCAGTTGGACCGTTACCGGATTTATGATTTTCACGATGGGGAATGGGCCCACATATTTTGGTCCAAGTTTTTTAGATTTTTGAGTTGTTTGTAAATATTTAGTAGATAAGAAAACTTTATCTCCTACTTGGAACTTTTTCTCAGGAGCTCTCTTTTTATCTGCTTGTTTTTTGTGTGAGTGATGAGCATCATCAATTGCTTTTCATGTAATATTCCATGTACTTTGCAATTGTTCTATCCATTCAGCCAGGGACGGAATCAATGGTTTTTGTTCAGGGAGTTCGGGAATGGGGACAAATTCTTGACCAGAGGCAATTTTAAATGGGGTGAATCCAGTGCTGCTATGAACAGAATTATTGTAAGCTACTTCCGCAAATGGTAATAAGTCTGCCCAATTATCTTGTTGATAGTTAATGTAACATCGTAAGTATTGTTCCAGTACTGAGTTCGAGCGTTCACAGCCGCCATTAGTCTGAGGATGATGGGAGGAGCTTAAACCTTGGGTGGAGACTATCAACGCAAGAATTCTCTCCAAAACTTAGAAGTGAATTGCACCCCTCTGTCTGAGATTATTCGTTTAGGAACTCCATGGAGTGTGTAGATGTGTTGGACAAACAGTTTTGCCAATGTTTTTGAAGAAGGAATTTTGGAACATGGGATAAAGTGTACTTGTTTGGAGAACAGGTCAGTAACCACCCAGATTACTGTATTTCCTCCACTTTCAGGTAATTCCACTATGAAATCCATGGAAATTTCTTTCCATGGGGCTTCTGGACGGGCTACTGTTTGCAGCAACCCAGGAGGTTTCCCTGGTGGTCTTTTAGCTGATGCACAAACAGGACAGCTTGCTATATAGGATTCAATGTCTTTTTTAAGACCTGGCCACCAAAACTGTCTTTTCAGGAGGTGTAAGGTTTTGACGAATCCAAAATGGCCAGCCATTTTAGCATCATGACAACGTAGAAGTATGACCTCTCTCAGAGATGCAGGCACGTACAACTTTGCTCCCACCCAAGCTAGTCCATCGCGAAGAGTGCACTTGTGCGAATGGGCTAAGAACCAGTCATCTTTGTTTAAGGCTTCCTTGAGCGAATTGGTGAGGTCGTTTGGTAACATTGGATCGGTATGAGCTTGGGTACGAGTAATCGCCGGGGCTGCTAACTGTTGCACTGGGAGTATAGGTCGTGCTACTTCCTTGCGAGTACTGTTGTACTGAGGTAAATGGGAAAGGGCGTCTGCGAGGAAGTTCTTTCCCCCAGGAATGTAGCACAAGGCAAAATTAAAGTGGTTAAAGTATTGGGTCCATCGAGCTTGTTTTGGTGATAGCTTTCTGGGAGTTTTCAGGGCTTCTAAGTTTTTATGATCAGTCCATACTTCAAAAGGGTGTTTGGCCCCCTCTAAGAATTGTCTCCATGTTTGGAGAGCCCAGTGCACTGCAAAAGCCTCCTTTTCCCAGATGGCCCATCTCTGTTCTGTTTCAGTGAGTTTACGAGATGTGTAAGCACATGGTTGTAGCTCACCTTTAGCATTGGTTTGGAGTAAAACTGCTCCAACTGCTACGTCGCTAGCATCAGCTTGAACCACGAATGGGGATTCCATGTCAGGGTGCTTGAGGACAGGCTCGGCGGCGAACAATCGCTTCAACTTCTCAAAAGCGGCCTGACACTCCATTGACCACTTCAGTGGTAAGGATGGTTTGGGTTTAGTATTTCCTCTTGTTTTGAGGAGATTGGTGATTGGCAGGGCAATGTCAGCAAAAGAGGGAATGAATTGACGATAAAATTAGCAAATCCCAGAAAGCTCTGTAATTGTTTGCGGGTGCGAGGAGGTGCCCACTCTAGTACTGCTCGGACTTTGGCAGGGTCCATCTCCAAGCCATCAGAGGAAATACGGTATCCCAGATAGTCGATTTTTGATTGGTGGAATTCACATTTCGACAATTTTGCATAAAGTTCAGCGGCCAGCAATTTTTTAAGTACTGCTCTTACTAGCTTCACATGCTCCTCCATGGTTTCAGTGTAGATAAGTATGTCATCAAGATAAACAAGAACCCCTTTAAACAAGTGTTCATGGAGAACCTCATTTATTAGTTGCATGAAAACTGCTGGGGCCCCTTGCAACCCAAATGGTAAGACTCGGAATTGAAAGCAACCAAGGGGACAATTGAACGCCGTTTTCCATTCATCCCCTTCCTTTATGCGTACTCTGTAATACGCTTCTCGTAAGTCCAGTTTAGTAAAGAACTTTCCGTTGGCCAAGTGGGCGAGCATGTCTTTCATAAGAGGCATGGGGTATACATTTTCCACGCACACACAGTTCAGATTTCTATAGTCAACTATCAAGCGAAAGGTGCCATCTTTCTTTTCCCGGAACATGACTGGGGCTGCAACCCGAGGCCTAGCCGGTTGAATGAATCCTCGTTCTAAATTTTTATCTATGAAGTTCCGTAATTCCCCTAATTCTTTTTGGGTCATGGGGTAAGATTTCGGTTTCGGGAGTTTCACTCCTGGTAGAATGTCTATTGCACAGTCTGTGGGCCTATGGGGAGGCAGTACGTCAGAGGCCTTTTCACTAAAAACCTCTCGTAGGTCCCAGTATTCTTTAGGAATTTTTTCCTCCCCCTCTAGGCGCTCAACCATCGCCCCTAGTTTCTCAGGGCAATCAGGATCAGGGGTTTTTGAAATTATGTTCTTCTTCTTTTGTGCCTTTGTGCGGAGTTGCACCACCCCTGTTCTCCAGTTTATTTTAGGGTTCCATTTCCGGAGCCACGAGAGACCCAGCACGAGAGGTTGGTCCATCCCTGGAGCAACTATGAAGTTTATGATTTCTTTATGGTCACCTATGGTCATCTCTATGGGCTCTGTCACAAAGTGGGCTGGGCCTCCCCCCGCTATCGATCCATCTAGTTGGCAGAAGGCTATGGGCCTGCTTAATGTTTTTAGTCTCAGTTCCATTCTCTCCACCACCTCGGGGCTTAAGATACATCGGGTACACCCAGAGTCTAGGAGGGCTAGCATTTCCCCTTGCATTCCTGAGGATGGGATAAGCAGTTGTACAGGAACGGTAAGGGGCCCCCCTTTCCAACTCACCAAGAGGTCCTCATCCGATTCCGAAGATGGCTCGGTGTCATCTGACCCGGTCGGAGTCCCAAGTTCCTTCTCGATGGGAGGAGCGTACTTTGCGTCAGCTGTTCCCCTCTTTGCGATCTCTCGCGATTTTGGTTCCACCTGCGCCGTTGGTTTTTTGCCACTAGGGGTCGCCTTTGGCGGCAGCTTTGCCCGACAATCAGCGGCTTGGTGGCCTTCTTTTCCACATCTGAAACAGCCTGTGGGTTTCTTCTTCCCACTCTCCACTGCAACAGAATCCTTGGTTGGTTCCCTCTGGAATTGAGGTTGGGTTTGCCTCCAGCTACGATCGCTTCGCAGGCGGTCCTTGGCTAGGTCTATCTCCATTTCTGCTGCCAGGGTGTACCAGCCATGCAGGGTAGTTGGGGATGCTCGGGCTCTACACAATTTATATAGATCTCCGTTTAGGCCGTCTTTATATAAATCCAAAAGAGCCACTTCCGACCACCCTCTCATGAGAGGTGCCAGATCGCTGAACTCTTGGTTGTAGTCAGTCACTGGTCTCTTCCCTTGTCTGATGGACATCATGCGAATCTTGGCCTTTTGCTCTGCCAAGGGGTCCTCAAATCTCATTCTCAGGGCTGCCATAAAATGGTGGTAGTTTCTTAGGAGAGGGGAATCCTCTTGGTACAAGGTCACGTACCAGGAAGCCGCCCTCCCACTCAAGACTTGAGTCACGCTTCTCACTTTAGAGGCTTCTGACAAATAATCCTCGCCCCATTCTTGCATGTGGCTGTCCACTATAGCCTGGAATAAGCCTACTTCTTTAGGGTCTCCATCAAACTTTCTGGGAATTTGGGGAATTTTAGGTTTTTTTTTCCTGCGAGGTAACGTTTGTGCAGTGGGGGTCCCCTGACCCCTACCCAGATCTGTGGCCCCTGGAGAACGCAGCACAGGCTCTCGTTCTTCCTGAATATTTCTGCTGTATGGTGTTTCCCCGGTGGCCATCAAAATTTCTGTTTCCACATCCTCCCTATCCCCCCAGGGGTTTTGGGTGGGGTCTTCATACCTTTCACGCTCTCTCTGTCGCTCTTTTGCCTCACGATACAGTCTGACGGCTTTTGCAATTTGTAATTTATCCTTAATTTGCTCCTCCTGTCGCCAAGCAGAGAGTTTTTTATGTAGTTTTTCAGTGTCCCCAGCCACTCTGTAGAAATTTCTGAGTATGTGGGAGGGTCCGTTGTGGCTGCCAAGGCTGCTCCTGTCTCCTCCAGCTCATCTTCTGAGGTTGGCTTTCTCCCCAGAAAAGATTCGTTATCAACTCTTCTATGATAGTTCTGGGATGAGATGTCTGCCAGCTGCTCCTCATTAGGTTTGCATTCGTGCTCCGACATCGTTAAGGGAAAAAAAATTTTCAGTCCCCTCGGTTGTGATCCGGGATGACTGATTTTGGGTGAGTTCCAGCTTAATGTCAGCCTGCCCCAGATCAGTGTTTGAGAAAATAAAAACCCAACTTCATCATGTTGAAGAATTTGGTAATCTTTATCATACAAGTCTGGATGCGGTGAAAAGCAAAGCTGGAACTGGAAGTAAATCAAAACCCCAGAGTCATATTCTCTCCTGAACCCTCCCCCTACTAGAGGTCATACAATAATAGTCCAATGTCTTCTTTCTCATCAGCCAAGTGTAGTTTCACTTCCGATATTCTCCCTCTGTCAATCTTCTGAATGGAATGTGGAATCAGCAGCTGCCGTTACATTCACGCGCCAACACAATTCAAACCTCTGGTTTTGAAAATGGCATTTCCCCTCTCCCCCACATACAATGTCAGCCGACGCTGGGAACAGTGAAAACCTCCCTCCCCCTCCATAAAGCATGTAAGACAATCAGTAGAGCAAACTTTTAACAAGGTAATAAAATAGTCAGATAATCTAGTAGGAGAAATACACTAAATTAAAGCGGAGGCTGACAGCAGCATAATACCATATCGGAAAAAATAGGAAATTTAGGGAAGCGACTCCAAACAAAACCAGGAGATGAATCTGTTAAAGAAAATTTGACCCTTGCAAGATATAAATTAAATATACTAGAGAAAGAGGAGATTTCAAGAAATTTAAAATATTCTAAACAATTTTATTTTGAACATGCTAACAA
This sequence comes from Ahaetulla prasina, assembly GCF_028640845.1. Taxonomy (NCBI): domain Eukaryota; kingdom Metazoa; phylum Chordata; class Lepidosauria; order Squamata; family Colubridae; genus Ahaetulla; species Ahaetulla prasina. The sequence goes on along the minus strand of NC_080547.1, from coordinate 27,269,432 downwards.
AACTGGAAGGTGGCTGGCTTACAAGTTGAAAAAAGAGAAAGAAGGACAGATTATCTAACAATTAGAGGACAAGATGGGGATCACACAGAACAATGAAGAAGAAAAAAAGAAAATAGTACAAGATTACTATGTGGATCTTTATAAACAAGAGGAAATATCGAAGGATAAAATTGATAATTATTTACTGGAAGAAGGGATCATACCACTTGAGGAGGAAAAAAGGGAATTGTTAAATAAAGGAATAACACCAGAAGAACTGAGAGAGGCAATCTTAAGACTTAAGAATAATAAGACACCAGGACTGGATGGTCTCCCAGGGGAAGTCTATAAAAAAATGAATGAAATTATAAAACCAGTGTTATTGGAACTTTGTAATGAAGCACTATACGAAGCAAAAATACCAGAATCATGGAGGGAGGCATACATTACCTTAATCTCGAAAGAAGGTACAGATAAGAGTCAAATTAGAAATGACATACCAATATCCCTCTTAAATGCAGATTACAAAATATTCATGAATATAATAGAAGAAAGGCTGAAAAAAGTACTGATCTGGACTATACATCCAGATCAAAATGGTTTCCTTCTCAATAGACAAATAAGAGATAATATGAGAATAATTGTAGATACCCTGGAATATTACGAAGCTCATCCAGAGAAACAAGTGGTGCTTATTTTTCTGGATGCCCAAAAGGCTTTTGACAGCCTAAATTGGCAATTTATGATTAGGCAAATTAGACAAATGAAACTGGGAAATAAATTTGAGAATATGATAGAGGCAATTTATAAGACACAAAGGGCAAAGGTAATAGTAAATGGGGATATTACCAACACATTTCAGATAAGGGTGTACGACAAGGGTGCCCATTGTCACCATTGCTCTTTATTTTAACATTAGAAATATTACTAAAAAGGATCAGAGCAAATTGAGAAATAAAGGGAATGAAAATTAAAAGAGAAGAGTACAAGGCACAGGCCTTTGCAGATGATATGGTATTTATCATCGAGGAACCTCTGGAATCTGGCCCTATTCTAATACGAGAATTAGAAAAATATGGGGAAGTATCAGGACTCAAGATTAATAAAGAGAAAATCAAAATGATAGTTAAAAACTTAACAAGTCAAAAAAAAAATATTAGAAAAAGAAATGGATTTACAAATTGTTAAAAAAATTAAATATCTAGGGATATGGTTAACAGCAAGGTGTTCATCCCTAAAAGAGAATAATTATATGGTTTTGATCCAACAAATAAAGGATTTGGAAAAGTGGAGAAAGTTAGAAATATCGCTTTTAGGTAGGATAGTGACTATCTAGATGAATATCCTACCTAAATTATTATATTTATTTCAAACAATCCCCATTCCATTAGACAGAAAATTTTTCAAGGAATTTAATAAAATTATTACTAAATTTGTCTGGTCTGGAAAAAAGGCAAGGATCAAACTATGCTTTCTCCAAGACTATAGAAATAGGGATGGTTTTGGTTTACCAGTGTGGGAACTATACCACAAAGGAGCTATGTTAGTTTGGATAAAGGATTGGGTTAAATTAAGGAACAGAAGAATTTTAACTCTGGAAGGATATGATCTACAAAAGGGGTGGCATGCTTTTATGTGGGACAAAGGGAATAGGATACACTCATATTTCTACAGACACAAAATAAGAGATGCACTGCTACGAATTTGGGAAGATACAAAGAAGAAACATTGTATGAAAATTCCCGGTTGGCTATCTACTATGGAAGCTATGATCCACTCCAATATTAGACATCAGCAAAATGCCTAGATACTCAGAAATCTTAGATGAACATGGAAAGCTTAAAAATAATCAGGTATTAAAAGAACAGGGAATAGCCATTGATTGGTGGCCATACTTACAACTGCAATCCAGATACAAGAAAGATGTGGAAGAATACGGAATTGACATGGAACCAAAACAACTAGATTAATTGCTGATTTGCCCCCCCAAAAAATTAATATCCAAATTATAAAATTATTTCTTATTATTCAATAGAGCAGAGGAGGTGGTGAAAGAACCGATGATTGCATGGGCTAAAAATATAGGGCATAATATAAACCTAGACAATTGGGAAACAATCTGGAATAAAAACTATATATTAACAAAATCGGTTGCCTACATATACTAACAGCCGCAAGAATTGTGTTCGCACAATATTGGAAGAAACATAATTTACCACCAGAGGGATTGATTATCCAGAAAATATTTAAATGTGCTGAAATGAATAAACTAACCTTGGAATTAAAAGAAAAAGATGATTCGGAATATTATGCGGTTTGGGAAAAATGGTATAGGTAGATAGACAACAGAAACAAAAATAGGTAATATTCATAAGGAAGTTGAAGATGTATATATATGTATATAATGTAGATTTTACTTGAACTGTTAATCCAAAGTATATAAAAATGACACTGTAGATAGCGGTTTGTGTGTGTTTTCTTCTGGTAGATGGTGTGTCCTAGGGAGCCATTGGGTTTCCTGTAGACTAAGACATCCAGGGAGGGAAGTTGGTTGTTAACTTCTGTTTCCATGGTGAACTGTATTTTGGGGTGTAGGCTATTGAGGTGTGTGAGGAAGTTGTCAAGTTTTTCTTTCCCGTGTGGCCAGATTATGAAGGTGTCGTCTACATATCTGAGCCAGAGTTTGGGTTTGTGATCAGATTTTTCTAGAGCTTGGGTTTCAAAGTGTTCCATGTAGAGATTGGCAATGACAGGTGAGAGGGGTGATCCCATGGGTGCTCCTTCTACTTGTTTGTATTTTTGTCCATTATAGATGAAGTATGTGTTGGATAGGCAGTGGTTGGTCAGATCTAGGATGTGCTTGGGGGGGTTATATTTGTTTTGGATAGCTGTCAAGGCTTCTTTGATTGGCACTTGGGTGAAGAGGGATATAACATCAAAGCTCACGAGTAGGTCGCTGGGCTGTAAGTTTTGTTTCTTTATGATCTCTATGAACTGGAATGAGTTTTTTACATGTGAGGTGATGGATTCTGCATAGGGCTGTAGTTGTTTGGCGAGAAATTTGGCTAGGTTTTGTAGAGGTGAGCCTATGGAGCTGACTATGGGTCTAAGTGCAGCTCACCAGCTCAAGTCCCTCTGCAACACAGACTAAACTGAGCACAACCAAGCCCCCACCCAAACAGGACACACCCCCAGCCAATCAGAGCACAAAAAAAACCCCAGCCAATCAGAGCACAGCCAAACTCCCACCCAATCAGTTCAAACCCCCACTAGCAGTTAAAAGGAAGAAACAGCTGCGATCACACACTGCTCCCAGAAGCACGAAGCTGAAGCCTGAAGATGACGAATGAGACTTCGTCGAAACGTCGCCAAGACACTTCCAATTTTACACAGGAGAAAACCCGAACAACCAAAGACCTACATACAAACACCCGTGAAAATCTCAGAAAACAAATATATATATATATATATGTCTTTGGTTATTTGGGTTTTCTCCCACATAAAATTGGAAGTTCCACTTTTACACTTCCAATTTTATGCGGGAGAAAACCCGAATAACCAAAGACCTACATACAAACACCCGCGAAAACCTCAGAAAACACACACACACAAACACACACACACACACACACACACACACACATATACATATATATATACATACATACACACACACACACACACACATACACACATATATATATGTGTGTGTTTTCGTAGGTTTTCTTGGGTATAGGTATGTAGGTCTTGGCATTTTCAGGTCTTTTCCCATGTAAGGTTGAGAGTATCTTGGCGACATTTTGACGAGGTCTCACTCATCATCTTCAGGCTGGTGTCTTCAACTTCTTGCTTCTCGAGCAAAGAGTGGTCGGAGCTGCCGTCTCTCTATAAATACTGGTGGGGAGGTGGGGAGTGTTGCTGTGAGCGGGTTGGTTGGTTGTGTGGTTGCATCTTGATTGGTAGATGAAGTGGGTGTTTGCAGATTGGTCGGCTGTTTCATAGCATTCTCTGTGGGTGTGGTCCTGGACTTTTGTTCCTGAGCTTAGGTGTTGTGGCCTCTGAGGTTCTGTGATGTGATGTCTTGAGCAGATGGCTGTGATGCAGCATCCCGGGCCCTGGTTTGGCTCTGACTCTGAGGTCCTGTCATGTGTTCCTGGTGTGTGTCAGCCTGCTATGTGTGGAGATCAGAGGGGGGTGCAGCAGCCAGTGGTGTCAGCATGGTCTGGCTTCTGGATGGTGGTTGTGTTTCGTCTGTGGGAAGGGTTTGGGTTTGAATCTGGTGAGGATGACTGGTGGTGGCGTTGTGTGTTGTCCTGGGTCTGGGGTCAATTTTCGTGGCTGGGACTCATTTGTTGACCAAGGCTGGTTTCCAGATGTCTGCTAGGTGGGAGGTGTCATATTGTGGGGGTGTTTCTCTATTTCAATGGCTTCCATAATTATTCTCTTGTTATAGTGTTCAGTTTTGGAGATTAATTTGGTTTCTTCAAAATCAATTTCATGTCCTGTGGTTTTAAGATGCTGGAAAAGGGAGGAGGTTTTTTCTTCTTTTCTGACTGCGTTTTTGTGTTCTGCGATGCGTGCATTTATTCTCCTATTAGTTTGTCGAATGTATGTGGCTGGGCAGATTTTGCATGGTATTTCATAGACTCCTTGGTTTTCTAGATGGATCTTGTCTTTGGGGTTTCTTAAGATGTTGGCTATTTTTTGGTCTGTGCAGAAGGCTTTCCTGATGTTGTGTTTGTGGAGAATTTTGTTGATTTTATCTATGGTGCCTTTGATGTACAGGAGGAGCGTGATGCCGTTGTCTTGTTCTGTGTCTTGGTTCTTGGGTGGTGTCTCCCTTTAGATTAGGCTGGTAATTGTGTTTCTTTGGTATCCGTTGGAGATCGCCAAGATACTCTCAACCTTACATGGGAAAAGAGCAAAAATGCCAAGACCTACATATATATATATATATATACATTGTAGCACAGTCAGCCTTATGATTTCTGGAATGTACATGTTCAACCCCTTCCAAGTGAACCCCTCCCTTTGTGTTAGCTACAATTGGTTTCCCTGAAAGTATGAGTCAATGGCGAGGGCCTCCTGAATAGCTCACGGTATGTGTTTTGACTGTTTCAATACTGTTGAAACAGTCAAACCACTTTGGTTTGTACTGCCCACACAGAGATCAAAGCCTGGACTACCTCCTTTTTCCCATTGTCATATTTCAGCTTTCTGGACAAAGAGTCCACTTGAAAGTTCCTTCCCCCTGGGATGTATTTCAAACAGAAATTGAATCTCCTGAAATAAAGCACCCTGCGAACTTGTTTCAGTGAAAATTTATGTGGGGATTGTAAAGCTTGTAGGTTCTAGACCTCAAAGGGGATACTCCCCCGTTCCAACAGGTGCCTCCATGTCAACAAAGACCAATGTACTGCAAACGCCTCTTCCTCCCAAATGGGCTAATTGCATTCAGTGTCATTTCACTTCTTTGATGTGTACGCACAAGTTGGAGGAACCCCTCCTCATTGACCTGGAGAAGCAGTGCACCCACTGTTAACTTCACTGGCATCTGAATTATTAGAAGCGTCTCATTTGACCTAAACATTTGACCTTTTGAGAATCCGATGGCTATTAAGGCTCATCTTAATCCCATTTGTATACTCAATGGATATAAAAGCTGTTTTGATCACATCATCACAACAGACAATCTCAGAGCTTATTTCTGGAGAGGAATATTCCATGAGCATTTATATTTTTAAAATTCATAAAATCTGGAACATCCTCAGACTCCTCCAGTGAAGGAGGAGTGAAGACTGACAGCAGCCACTCACGATTTTACTTTAGTTTTTGTTCCCCAGTGCATGAAATAAGAGGAACATGACAAGAAGCTGAAGCAGATGATATTAAAGGAAGGGAAAACCTAATCAAAAGCTGATCTAAGAAGCAGAGAGTAAGCTGAGGAAATGAACACAATGGCATTCTCATGGTCATCTCTGAAAGAAGCATGGTTGTCAGGGAGAACAGAGAAATCAATTTTCCACTGTGACAAGAGAATCACAGTGAATTAGTCTTTTAAAAATTCATTTACCATCATTCCAAAAACTGTTCTCTTAATGGAGAGCTAGTTAGTAAAGCAAATATTGTATAATAAAAAAGGCAAAATATGGATAAAATGCTACATATATAGGAAGCATTACTGGCTCCTTCCTTCCTTCCTTCCTTCCTTCCTTCCTTCCTTCCTTCCTTCCTTCCTTCCTTCCTTCCTTCTTTCTTTTTTTCTTTCTGCAGCATGTAGGCAAATTCCTTCATTTTCCACAAGAGAATTTCAGAAGGGAACTTCTCACAGTGAACATTTTCAGAGCGAGTAGCCAGGGAGGCTGTGAAGAGATGGATGAAATGTGTAACAAGAAATGACACCATCAGCACTCTCACCTTCAGTCATCTTCAAAAAAAGTTGCCAGAAAAGCAAAACTAGGAAAGTTCAAAAGAAATACTCAAGTAACTTAAGAGTAAGATAGAAAAACTGAGCCTCCTTCACAGGAGAAAATATTGTTGAGAAACTGAAAGATACAGCATTAGTTCCACATGCCAAGCCTTCTTCTGGATTTAGTGGATAAAGAAAGCTCAATAAGATGAAGGGTCAAATTCCATAGTTCAATGAAATGCATGAAATATTTATTACAGCTGAAAAATGTGCCAAATGCTTCTATCTATGTACAAAGCAAACATAATTATATTCAAGTATTTCTGAATAATATTTTATATTATTAGCCGAACTCTTCTTCTTGAAAGTTGGTAGAGTTGCCTAAAAGAAAAAGAAACTATCAGACTACAGTATATATGAAAGGCAGGCAGAAAAAAAAAGTGAAACACTTGGGAATTAATTCACTCAGTTACCAGTTAATCTCCTTTAGATCTTGGCTGCATCTAGATGACCTTAAGAAAACTGGATTTAAAATTAAATGGTAAATTTGTAAAAATTCCAAGAATAAATGTGTAAATTTGAAGAAAAAAATCCAAGATAGGGATTTGCCTATAGCTACCCCTGAAACAGTTATAGCTGGGTCTTAACAAAAGATCCTGAAGAATTTAATCCCTATATATATTTGTGTGAATGTGTATGTCTGAAATGATTTATGCACCTCCCTCCCTATACCAATATAGCTGAAAGGAAGTTCTACAGCCAGCATGAGGTCCAGTAAATCATGTATTGGAAACCTCCATCTCCAGGTGGAATTCAGTATGTAAATTCAAGCTATCCAGCTATGCTGTCTAAAGTATGATTGTCAGCAGGGAGATAGACTCACAGCCACTTCAGTAAATAGTCCAGGGTCATACACAAATGATCAGACAGAATCTAGTGATTTTTCAAGAATAAGTCAGCAGGTAGTTTTACAGAGGCAGAAGACAAGGAGATCCATAATCAAAGACTGGAGAGCAATAAATAATATCAAAGAAACATGATGGAATTGGCAACCAAGAAGGTCAGTATTATTTTATTTATTTATTTTTTTGTCACAACATCATACAAAACGTTATATAGTATATAAACATATATATGAGTAAATCTTAGGAGGTATAAGCATATATATAGATATAGGAAGAAGAAAAGAAAAACAATAGGACAGGAATGGTAGGCACGTTTGTGCGCTTATGCACGCCCCTTATGGTCCTCTTAGGAATGGGTTAGGAAAATGAGTTAGAAAATGGAAATTTTGCAAAGAGCTGGCTGCAGATGCTGGTTCCAGCCAGATTTGATTGAAATTGAAGGATTTTAATCGAGTTTAATCTGTGAAAATTGAACCCTTTGGTCAAACATGGTTCTTAGGGAACCCTGTTTCCTTAGTGTTGTACTGTGGAGTTGTTCCCTTATGTATCTCCTCTGTCTTGAATGTAGGAGAATCTCAGCTTCTTTTCTGATTGGGAAGGTCCCATGTCACCTGGTGGTCCTATGTCACCTAAATTTAATCTAGATGAAGAAATAGATATCACAGTAGATAGAACCAATATTTTCTTGTTGTTGTTTCCCAAATTTATTTCCCTCATGGACTGGGAAGTTTAGCTGTTGAAAGCTCCCAAATAAAATAATTTGAAGGTTTGGTAACATACAGTGATGGAAGTATGGGGAAGAAACTGGATTAAAGTTAAATGGTAGTGTTTGAATTTATAATTTAACTTTTTCAGCCCTCTGAGTAGTCCCTTGCACATAGGGACTACCCAGAGGGCTGAAAAAAGTCATTTCTGACAGGTTCTCGCACTTTTGACCAGTCCTCACACTTATGACCGGTCACCATTTGTGCCTGTTTGCAGCATTTTGTGCATAGGGACTACTCAGAGGGCTGAAAAAGTTATTTTTGACCTGTCCTCATACTTTTGTCCGGTCCTCACACCTACGACTGTCCTCACATTTTACATTTTGCACCCTATCTTGTAACCGTGGTGAAGAGAAGCAGTTGTGAAATGAGTGACATGGTTGCTAAAAATGCTGCAATGGGCATTAATATGAGGGTGGTCATAAGTGCGAGGACCGGTCATAAGTGCGAGGACTAGTCAAAAATGACTTTTTTTAGCCCTCTGAGTAGTTTCTATGCCCATAGCCATAATAATAATAATAATAATTTAATTTGTATACTGCCCTTCTCCCGAAGGACTCAGGGTGGTGCACAGCCAGAATAAAAATACAATACTTCCGGACCTCCGAACCTTTCGTCGCGAGCTTAAAACACACTTATTTATCTGCGCGGGACTGGATTAGATTTTAAAGTTATGGGTTTTAAGGGGTTTTTATTATTTATACAATTTTAAATTTGGGCAATAGAATAAGTTTTTTAATTGTTGTTTTTTAATCTGTATTTATATGTATTTTAACTGCCTGTGAACTGCCCTGAGTCCTTAGGGAGATAGGGCGGTATATAAATTTGAAAAATAAAGAAAGAAAGAAAGAAAGAAAGAAAGAAAGAAAAAACAATATATATAATATTAAGAACACCCCTTAAAAAACTTATTCAATTGGCCGAAAATTTAAAATATAATAACACCCTATAAAAATTTACAATAATTTAAAACCCATAAAAACGAATTAAAATTTTTAAAATTAAGCCAGTCCAGCTAGACAGAATAAATAGGTTTTAAGTTCGCGGCGAAAGGTCCGAAGGTCGGATAGTTGACGAAGTCCAGGGGGAAGTTCGTTCCACAGGGTAGGAGCCCCCACAGAGAAGGCCCTCCCCCTGGGGGGCCGCCAGTTGACATTGTCTGGCTGACAGCACCCTAAGGAGTCCCTCTCTGTGAGAACTCACCGGTCGCTGGGAGATAGAAGATGGCAGTAGACAGTCCCATAAATATCCTGGTCCTAAGCCATGGAGCGCTTTAAAGGTGGTCACCAATACCTTGAAGCGCACCCGGAAGACAACAGGCAGCCAGTGCAGTCTGTGCAGGATGGGTGTTACATGGGAGCTCCGAACCGCTCCCTCTATCACCCGCGCAGCTGCGTTCTGGACTAACTGGAGTCTCCGGGTGCTCTTCAAGGGGAGCCCCATGTAGAGAGCATTGCAATAGTCCAAGCGAGAAGTCACGAGAGCATGAGTGACCGTGCATAGGGCATCCCGGTCCAGGAAGGGGCGCAACTGGCGAATCAGGTGAACCTGATAAAAAGCTCTCCTGGAGACGGCCGTCAAATGGTCTTCGAAAGACAACCGTCCATCCAGGAGAACGCCCAAGTTGCGCACCTTTCCATAGGGGCCAATGACTCGCCCCCAACAGTCAGCCACGGCTGCAGCTGACTGTACCAGGGTGCCGGCATCCACAGCCACTCCGTCTTGGAGGGGTTAAGCTTGAGCCTGTTCCTCCCCATCCAGACCTGTACGGCTTCCAGACACCGGGACAGTACTTCGACAGCTTCATTGGGGTGGCCTGAGGTGGAAAAGTACAGCTGTGTATCATCAGCGTACAGTTGGTATCTCACCCCAAAACCACTGATGATCTCGCCCAGCGGCTTCATATAGATGTTGAACAAGAGAGGCGAGAGAATCGATCCCTGCGGCACCCCACACATGAGGCGCCTCGGGATCGATCTCTGCCCCTCTGTCAACACCGTCTGCATCCGGTCAGAGAGGTAGGAGGAGAACCACCGATAAACGGTGCCTCCCACTCCCAACCCCTCCAACCGGCGCAGCAGGATACCATGGTCGATGGTATCGAAAGCTGCTGAGAGATCTAATAGGACCAGGGCAGAGGAGCAACCCTTATCCCTGGCCCTCCAGAGATCATCCACCAACACGACCAAAGCTGTCTCCGTACTGTCTTTGTACTCCGTACAAAGCTGTCACATGACCAGCTAGCCACACCCACCCGGTCACATGACCAGCTAGCCACACCCCAAAATAAGCCATGCCCACAGAACCGGTTGTTAAAAAAATTGAATCCCACCACTGTATGTATGTATGTATGTATGTGTGTGTATATATATATATATATATATATATATATATATATATATATATATATATATATATATATATATATATATATATATATATTATATATATATATATATATTCTCATTCGTCATCTTCAGGCTTCAGCTTCGTGCTTCTGGGAGCAATGTGGGATTGCAGTATATATATATATATATATATATATATATATATACTTATTCCTCTTTATTTATGAACTAATATAAATCGGTCTTAAAATGTCAAATCATTGGTTATTACAATTAGAATAATTACATCAATGTATGTATCTTATATATTATATTTAAACAATAATCGTATATAACCTTTATATATACACATACTTATATATACTTATATAAATGTCAGATCCCTAAAAGTGATACTGCCATTCAATTGGGAGAAGTGGGGTGGGGGGTTGGATTCGATTTATTAGCATTGCCTGTGTCAACAGATATTTTACAACCTATATCCTGGTGCTGAAGCACCCTGAGATCTCCTTACCTTTGGGGAATGTTTATGACAGCCATGTGGGCTGCTTCACTTTAAAGGATAATGGAGAATAGCAATGGGAATGCATCTTATCTGGTTCTCAGGGCAGCTGGTAAAGAAAATATCTTCACACTTGTGTATTGACTAAAATCTGCATTCTGGCTAAAGGAAGGGGTCTCTATTGCTTTAATCCTAGTTGTCTTGCCTAAGGGTATTTAGACGTTGCTTTGAATCAGTTGCTGTCACTTCTGCTTAATAAAAGGTTCCTTTTGAAATACTCCATTTCAAGAGTTTTCACTTTCTTAAGTTAGAGGGAGAGGCAATCCTTACAATAAATATCCTTATACAAATAGATCTTAAAGTATAAGGACATTAGTACTATAGCAAAATATATATGCTTATACATTCATATATTTAAATCTATATTTATATTTATATATTGAAGGTATTATTATTATTGTAGGAATTTCACTTAATAAATACAAGAGTGTGGAGGCTTAAAAAAAAACTTAAAATATTGTATGTTATTTTGGAAAAATCTTTTTTCATGTAGGGAAAATGATGAGCATGACTGTTAGATATCAGATAGGCTGACGTGGGGACCAATCAGAAGGTTGGAACAGGAACGGGGAAAATAAGTGTGCATCACTGGCTGAAGCTGCAGGCAGCTCCCATTTAAAAGGGCCTGCCGTGACTCAGGATCCTCATGCTGTATCTGGAGCTTAATAAACCTGTTTAAATTGACGGAGTCTCTGTGTCTTGTGTCTTCGCTCACGACTCAATACTGGCAACGAAGGTGGGATCTGACCAAGGATAATAGACCCTAGATTGAATAGAAAGGCCTCGTGGAAGCAACGGCCATCAAAACCGAATAACCAGTCATCGAGATGTCTTCCATCATCCCTACTGCCCCATTCAACCCTGCAGGAGAAGACTGGGATTCCTATATAGAGCGCTTCCATATGTTCCGGGAAGCCAACAACTTGCTGAGCCTGTCTGAACAGAGGAAAAGGGCGCTTTTCCTCACACACTGTGGAGCCACTGTTTTTAAAATGGCCAAGGCACTAGCACCCCTGCAGAATTAAGGACAATGACCTGGACAGCACTGGAAAAAATTTTGCGGGCACACTATGCCCCTCAAGCATCCTTACTGGTAAGGAGGCATGAATTCTATCAGTGTGACCAGCGAGAAGGAGAATCCATCAGTGAATTTGTCGTGACACTGCGAGAAATCGCGACCACCTGTGAATTCTCAAACATCGATGAAGCCATGAGGGACCGACTGGTATTGGGGTTAAGAGACCTAACCCTACAAAGCCACCTCCTCATGAAACCCAGAATTATGTGCCAGGAAGGGATGAAAGAAGCAACGGCGACTGAAGCCTCACAGAAATCCATGGCCGCTATGAAGAAGATGAACAGACTGCCACCAGCAACAGAGGTATCCACCGTACACTACGAGGATGTTGAGACCGAATCTGAGAATGGAGATGAGGATGAGGTACTCCATCTCCATTTGAAACGGAAAGGAAAAAACCAAGACAAGGACCGGACCGGACCATGGTATGCTGGTTGTGAGAGAAACCACCCCCGGGCAGAATGCAGGTTCTGGGATGCCATCTGCCAGCTATGCAGGTCTGGATGGGGAGAAACAGGCTTCGACTCAATCCCTCCAAGACTGAGTGGCTATGGATGCCGGCATCCCAGTACATCCAGCTAGTTCCATCGCTGACTGTTGGTGCTGAGTCATTGGCCCCTATGGAGAGGGATCGCAACTTGGGCGTTCTCCTGGATGTTTGGCTGTCGTTAGAAGAACATATGGCGGCCATCGCCAGGGGAGCTTTTTATCAGGTGCTCCTGATTCGCCAGTTGCACCCCTTCATAGACCGGGATTCCCTATGCACAGTCACTCATGCCCTCGTCACTTCCCGCCTGGACTACTGTAATGCTTTCTACATGGGGCTCCCCTTGAAGAGCACCCGGAGGCTCCAACTGGTCCAGAATGCGGCTGCGTGGGTAATAGAGGGAGCTACTCGTGGCTCTCCTATAACACCTCTCCTGCACAGGCTGCACTGGTTGCCGGTGGTCTTCCGGGTGCAATTCAAGGTGTTGGTTACCACCTTTAAAGCGCTCCATGGCACAGGACCGGGTTATTTATGGGACCGCCTGCTGCCACCGACAGCCTCCCACCGACCTGTGCGCTCGCACAGGGAAGGCCTCCTCAGGGTGCCGTCAGCCAAACAATGTTGGCTGGTGACCCCCAGGGGGAGAGCCTTCTCTGTGCAAGCACCTACCCTCTGGAATGAGCTTCCTCTGGGGTTACGATTACTCCCCGACCACCGGACCTTCCACCACGAACTCAAGATCTTTCTCTTTCACCGTGCAGGGCTGGCCTGATACATTATGGTTTTTAAATTGCGGTTTTTATAATTTTTATTATAGTTTTTAAATGGGGTTTGCCAATTTGAATAAGATTTTTTAAATGTTTTTAATTCTATTTATAATTGCATTTTATGTTGGCTGTAAACCGCCCTGAGTCCTTCGGGAGAAGGGCGGTATAAAAATCAAATAAATAAATAAATAAATAAATAAATAAATAAATAAATAAATAAATAAATAAATAAATAAATAAATAAATAAATAAATAAATGAATGCATGCGAATGTAAAGGACACATCGCCAGGGTCTGTAGAGCATCTCAACCAATATCTTGCAGATCCCGACAGTCCAGCCCTCCACAATGAACCAAGAGACCCCAAGAAGGCAACCAGAGACAACCGTTTGGAAGGTACCAGTGCAGTGAGGGAAATGGATCCTAAAGGGATGAAACACACCAGATGATAGTAGTGGGCCACTCAAGTGCGGGAAAAGCAAAGAAAATGGTGGCGATGGTCACTATTGAGGGGAGACCACGCAAGATGGAGGTCGACTCTGGATCATACCTCTCAATAGTGTCCTGGGCAACTATCAAACAATTGATACCAGAAATTACCACCCGCGCACTCAAACCACAGAAACTAATACTAAAAGACTATCAAGGAAACCGGATTCCAGTATTAGGTGTGGGAACCTTCAACATAGAATTCGAGGATTTTAGAGGACAGCTACCCCTGACCATAGTAGACCAGGACAGACCTAGCCTATTGGGACTGGAATGGTTCGAACCACTGGGCCTGGCCGTGCTGGGAATAAACCAAATAGAAGAGGATCATTGGGAGGAGGACATCCTGAGAGACTTCGTAGACATTTTTGATGGGAAGCTGAGCAAGAACACGGGGACCCCTATCTCATTTAATCTAGACCCCCCCAAATTGCCCCTGTCAGGATAAAACCCTGAAGAGTCCCTTTTGCTCTACAGCCCAAAATCAATGAGCAACTAGATAAGCTTGTTGCTCAGGGAGTTTTAGAGCTGAATGACCATGCTAAGTGGGAGACCCCTATAGTAACCCCCACAAAACCAGATGGATCAGTGCACCTATATGGGGACTAAAAATGCACATTAAATAAAGCACTACAGCAGAGTGCATACCCAGTGCCTGTTGTACAATACCTATTACATTCCCTGGGGCAAGGAAAGGCATTTGTGAAGCTTGACCTGGCCCAGGCATACCAACAGCTGCCTGTTGATGACGCCACAATGGAGGCTCAGACCATAATGACACACAGGGGAGCATTCAAATGCCAGTGACTACAATTTGGGGTGAGCGTGGCTCTGGGATAATCCCAGATGGAGCACCTATTACAGGGGATTGATGGAATAGTCCCATATTTCGATGATGTACTGATATCAGCCAGGGATAGGGAACAATTACAACTAAGACTGAGGGCAGTGCAATTCCAGGAAGTGGGGTTAAAAGTGAAGAAAGATAAGTGCCAATTGGCAGTGGAGAAGGTAGAATTCCTGGAATATGACCCATGGTGGGGAAACTGAAGGCAATCAGGGAAGCCCCAACCCCAACCAACAAAACAGAACTGCAAGCTTTTCTAGGATTACTAAATTTCTACAACATTTTCCTGCCACAGAAAGCAACCATTGCTGAATGATTACACCGTTTACTGGACAAAAAGACTGATTGGACATGGGGAAGAAAGGAAAAAAACACATTCAACAAAGTAAAAACAATCCTAACGTCCGACAGCATACTAGTTCAGTACAATGAAACACTCCCATTAAGACTCACATGCAACATGCCCCCATTCGGAATTGGAGCCATACTAAGCCACTGCTTGCCGAACGGGAGAGAAGCCCCCATTGCATTCTATTCCAGGACTCTTTCTAAACCAGAACACAACTACAGCCAGCTGGACAAAGAAGTGCTGGCTGCTGTTGCTGGAATCAAGAGATTCCATGAATATGTCTACAGAAGGAGAATTAAACTGATCATGGACCATAGACCGCTCCTAAGAATCATCACAGGTGACCAACCAACACCACACATGCTATCCCCACGAATGCTGAGATGGACGGAATTCCTCGTCGCCTACAATTACCAGTTGGAATACCAACCAGGAAAGTCGATTGACCATGCAGATGCCCTCAGCAGATGCCCACTACTGGAACTAGTGGAGGACCCCGCAACCACAACAACCACCCTGCTCATCGAGACTCTCACGATAACCACAACATCGCGAGACCGACTGCGAAGGACAGAACTCTGGCACGAGTTTTGAATTGGGTTTTAAAAGGCTGGCTGGAGACTGAAGTAAGCGAAGAAATCAAGCCTTTTAAAAATGGCAAATTGAACTTTCGAGGTTGCGGGGGTGTTTGCTATGAGGGGACAGGGTCATCATTCCCAAAACCTTACAAAAAGACATTTTGAAAACATTGCATGAGGGGCACCCAGGCATAGTGAAAATGAAAGCGTTAGCCAGAAGTTATGTTTGGTGGCCAGGGATGGACAAAGAAATAAAAACATGGGTAGCCACATGCACACTCTGCCAGGAATCATAGCCATCACCACACATAGCACCCACACATGACTGGGAAAGCCCTAAAACACTGTGGTCCCGCATACATATTGATTTTTCAAGGCCCTGCCAGGGAAACACATTTCTAATCACAGTCGATGCATATATGAAATGGCTAGAAATAAACCTCATGTCATTGACCACCACCATAGCAGTCATAAGAGTCCTGCAGAGACTGTTCACATTACCAGATGTAGTAGTTTCCGATAACGGGCCCCAATTCACTGTGAACCAATTCGAACTATTCCTAGCTAACCAAGGGATCAGACATGCACTGTCCACACCGGGACATCTGGCTACTAATGGACAAGCTGAAAGAATGGTCAGAATGACCAAAGAACCCTAGCTAGAATGGGCCCCAGAGAAATCCAAGCTAAAATAGACAAACTACTAACAATACAACACATAACACTGAGCATGACAACACACAGAAGCCCCATGGAACTTTTAATGGGAAGGAAGCTGAGATCAAAGTTAGACAGAGTACACCCACAATATAACCCAGAAACACTAGTAGACTCCACTAGCAAATGTAGAGCATTTAGAGTGAGGGATAGGGTATACATGAAAAGCTACAGTGGGGAACCGCTATGGATATCGGCCCAAGTAACACAAGTTATGGGCCCCCTATCCTACAGTATAGAAACGCAAGATGGCTGGGAGTAGAAGAGACACATAGACCAACTCCGAGGGCAAATAGTTAGAAAGGACACCAAAAAACAAAAGGAACCCTTGGAGGAAAGAAGGGAACACTATACTGAAACCACAGAAGTAGACCAGGTCCTACACCACACACAAAAACAATCCTCAATCCTGGAAAAAGCCAACGGCCACTTAGCTGAGGTCCAGCAACGATGTTCTGAAGTTAGAGGCAGCACAGAAATCCTTCAGGAGAACGAGGAAAATAATATCCAAAAAGAACGAACCAGGCCCATAACCAGGTTCAAGACTGTTCCACAGGCAGCAGGCAGAGAGACACAGAATCCACCCTCTCTGGTCGAAGCCACCAAGCCAACTGAACTGCGCAGGTCAAGTCATGCCCTGAAGAGACTCACCTACTTACAGGATTACATAGCCTAAACAACATCAGATTGGACAATGTCAGCCTAGAGGGGAGGGGTGTTAGATATCGGATAAGCTGACGTGGGGACCAATCAGAAGGCCGGAACAGGAGCAGGAAAAATAAGCGCACTTCACTGGCTGAAGCCCCGGACAAATATATACAACCCAGCAATAATAATAATAAACGTGGATATCACTGAAAAAATTAACATTGCAAAGCGAGTAAGGGAAGGTTGTCCATTATCACCCCTATTATTCATCCTAAACTTAGAGCAGTGGTAGTCAACCGGGTCCCTACCACCCACTAGTGGGCAATCCAGCTTTCATGGTGGGTGGTAGAAGTTTTGTCCGATACTGAAGCACTTTCCTTTTTTTTAATTTAATTGACTTTTAAAAAAATTTTCATAGCATTATTTTAAAACATTTTCATTAGGTTGTCATAAAATTCCCCATGACAATTTAAATTTCTCGCACATCTCCCCCCACACCACCCAGCTGTAACAGACGAGCAGAGCTGGTAGCTGGTGTACCCCCCCAACCCAATCTATGATGCGCGAGAGGCATACACAGCGCATTACTGTGGAACCAGTGGGTGGTTAGAAAATTTTACTACTAATAGAGATACAAAAGTGGGCGGTAGGTATAAAAAGGTTGACTACCCCTGTCTTAGAGGTATTGCTAATAAAAATCAGAGTTGAGCTGAAAATAAAAAAAGAAGAATATAAAGTCCAAGCGTTTGCGGACAATTTATTATTTATTCTGGAACAACCGTTAGAGATAGGATCCAAATTAGTGCCACAAATAGAAGAATATGGTAGAGTAGCAGGGCTTAAAATTAACAAAACCTATAACGAAATACCTCACCAAAAACAGGAAAGAGAATTGGAGGAAAGAATGGGCATACTAGTGACCAAAAAAGTAAAATATCTGTGAATCTGGCTATCACCTAAATGTTCATCAATCAAGGAAGAGAATTATAGCAAATTAAAGCAACAGATAAAAAAGGATTTGGAAACCTGGAAAAAACTACAGCTGTCTCTTATTGGAAGGATAGCCTCTATCAAGATGAACATTCTACCAAGAATATTGTTTCTTTTCCAAGTTGCACCAGTAAATTTAGGGAAAAATTTTGTCGAAGATCTGAACAAACTAATAATGAAATATATTTGGCTGGGGAAAAAAACCACAGATTAAAATAAAATTATTGCAGGACAGCAGAATCTGGGCTCCCAGACTGGGTGACAGACAGGCAAGACACTGACGTGGATCAAAGACTGGATAGAGCTAAAAAATAAACGAATTCTAACATTAGAGGAGCATGACCTACAGGTAGGATGACATGCCTTCTTATGGGATGTGAAAAATAAATCTCATGGCTAATTCCAGAGACATCTAATTAGGGATGTGTTCCTACAAGCATGGCAAAAAATTTTAAAAAATCATTATATCAAAACACCAAATTGGCTATCAACAATGGAAGCATTAATTTACACAAACATATTGGATATGGATAAAATAAAAAGATACAAAAATTTATTAAAAGATCAGGGGGAGCTGGAAACAAGACAAGAACTAAAAGAACATTGATTGGTGGCTATATATGCAGATTCAAACTAGACATAAGAAGATTTAGAACAATATTGATTCTAAAAAGAAGTACAAGAATTAGACAAGATTTTATTAGGCACAGAGGACAAATTGATTAAGAAAATCGTGGGTTGGGTTTGGGGGGGGCATCGGCTACCAGCTCTGCTTGTCTGTTACAGCTGGGTGGTGTGGGGGGAGATGCGCGAGCTATTCTGGGACGAGGCTGTTTTGTTTGCGGTCGCACTATAGCGCCATTTAGTTTCACTTACGTAACGTGAACTAAACTTATGCACGGGTGATACAAATAGTATATTTTCAGAAATTTAAATTGTCAAGGGGAATTTTATGAAAACCTAATGAAAATGTTTTTAAGTAATGCTATGAACATTTTTCAAAAAGTCAGTTAAATAAAAAAAAAGGAAAGTGCTTCAGTATTGCACAAAACCCCTACCTCCCACCATGAAAGCTGGAACGCCCACTTGTGGGCAGTAGGGACCAGGTTGACTACCACTGCTTTAGGCAAACAAGGTTCTCAGTGTTGTACTGTGGAGTTGTTCCCTTATGTATCTTCCCTGTCTTGGATGTAGGAGAATCTCAGCTTCTTCTTCTGATTGAGAAGGTCCCATGCCACCTGGTGGTCCTATGTCACCTACATTTAATCTAGATGAAGAAAGTAGATAGAACCAATATTTCCTTGTTGTTAGTTGCGAAGTCATGTCCGACCTATCACGATCCCATGGACAATGTTCCTCCAGGTCTTCCTGTCATCTACCATCCTCTGGAATCCATTTAAGCACACTCCTACTGCTTCGGTGACTCCATCCAACCATCTCATTTTCTGTCATCCCCTTCTTTTGCCCTCCATTTTTCCCAGCATTAGGCTCTTCTCCAGTAGGTCCTTCCTTCTCATTAGATGGCCAAAGTATTTCAGTTTCATCTTCAGGATCTGGCCTTCTAAGAGCAGTCAGGGTTGATCTCCTCTAGGATTGACCGGTTTGTTCGCCTTGCAGTCCAAGGGACTTGCAGGAGTCTTCTTCAGCACCAGAGTTCAAAGGCCTCAATTCTTTGGCGCTCAGCCTTTCTTATGGTCCAACTTTCATAACCATACATTGCAACTGGGAAAACCATAGCCTTGACTATATGCACTTTTGTTGGCAGGGTGTTGTCTTTGCTTTTTTAGTATGCTGCCTAGATTTGCCATAGCTTTCCTCCCCAGGAACAAGGGTCTTTTAATTTCTTGGCGGCAGTCCCCATCTGCGGTGATCTTGGAGCCCAGGAAAATAAAATCTGTCACTACCTTCATTTCTTCCCCATCTATTTGCCAGGAATTGAGATGGCCGGATGCCATAGTCTTAGTTTTTTTTTAATGTTGAGTTTCAAGCCAACTTTTGCACTCTCCTGCTTTACCTGCATCAAGAGGCTCTTTGGTTCCTCTTCAATTTCTGCCATTAGAGTGGTATCATCTGCATATCTGTGGTTATTGATATTTCTCCTGGCAATCTTAATTGCAACTTTTTATTCATCTAGCCCTGCCTTTCTCATGATATGGTCTGCATATAAGTTAAATAGGCAGGGCGGCAGTATACAGCCTTGCTGGACTCCTTTCCCAATTTTGAACCTTTTTTCCCTACTTTTCAACAAGCCAGCTTAATTTTAAAGACATTTCTAAAACTTAAATAAACTTAAAAGGTTAGTAAATAGTTATTCACCAATTTACAGAGAAGAGCTCCAGCAGGTATAGCCTATGTGGCAATAATGTAATTGGATGGCCTTGGGGGAATGAGGGGAAGAGATACTGCCTAGGAAACGATCAAACAAGAGCCCTCAGTGGCTTAATGGTCAGAAGAAGATACTTAGAAAGAACCCATCCTAATAAAACAAGCAGGTAAAATTTGCAAGATTATGTTAATATAGCCTTACAATACAGTAGAATTACTCCACCAGTCATGCTTTTTGTCTGGTTTACCTGGGAAGACTGACAAGAAGAGGATTTGGCCCCATTCCTAGTCACTTTTCAGAAACTTCTGAAGAGAGAACACAGCAAGAATTAGGGTATTCTGCCCAGCATTCAACATAAAAGACAATGGCTTTGTCAGAGACAAAAGAAAGAAATGATGTCTATGCCTGTTCATGGAAAACTCTGCCCTGCGCATCTTTGACATTCATATCAGTTTGGGTGCATGCATTCCACCCACAGGCCTTTACTCTGAAGTGGGGGCTAATAAGCCCAGTCGGAATATGGGAGACATTATGATGGACTATACCACACTGCTGTGAAAAAGGTTTGCCTCCATTTCTCATCCCTGACTTGTTGATTAACTTTGCTATCAATGGATTAATGTAGGCTGCTGCTTCCTTTTTTTCAATCCTTTCCTCCCATTTTGGAAAGCCTTTGTCATAAGAATGCAATGCCGAATATTTAAGAACCTACATATTCCATGAATTATAGAAAAGGGAGATTGGGCTGGGTTGACCTTTTCAGTATGCTGGATTGTGACTAGCTATGCCATTCCATTCATTTTACTGTTTTACTACTCTGCGGTACTCCAGAGTGCCTGGAAGAATGGCCACCCCCCATCCAAATACAAAATGATAAAAGGTCAGCATAGTAACACACAAGAGTCTATTTCAGCGAACATAATGCTTTGCAATTCAGAGATCTTGCCCTTGAACCAAAGCTTGTGATGAGAAAGAAATCACAGTGAAATCACCCTCACCACATATGGGCTAATGAAAGATCTATCATTAACTGACTGCCAATTGCCAGCAGTTTAATTCTCACTGGCTCAAGGATGACTCAGCCTTCCATCCTTCCGAGGATGGTAAAATGAGGACCCAGATTGTTTGGGGGCAATGTGCTGACTCTGTAAACTGCTTAGAGAGGGCTGTAATTACCATGAAGTATATTATGTGCTATTGCTATTGTTATATCAGTGCTTCATAGAGTGTGCTTCATACCAACAGAACCAAACCCCTTTGAAAACATTGAATTAGTTACAGCGGAAGCTTGCTTTGGGAAGAAAAAAAAAAGAGAAATGTAAAATGATAGTTAGCCAGCTACTTTATAACATGCATTAATAAATATATTTGCAATCTCTGCTCAGAATTCTAAGGAGACCCACCAGCCCCAAATCTTCAGGATTTCTGCTATTCACCAACAGACAAATGCTGCAGTGTGCTGAAACTACATTGAAAACATTAGATCTGTGATGGAAGCATTATATTTTGGTTTTTAAAAGCTCCCCTTGCTAGATTATCTTCTGGATACTAGCTTAATTATGGGATTTTTATCTCATTTATGTCTGGCTAAATATGCCCCTTTTCTCTTTTAGTTTCTGTTTGCCATTTTTTTTTTGTTTACATTTATATCCCGCCCTTCTCCGAAGACTCAGGGTGGCTTACAGTGTGTAAGGCAATAGTCTCATTCTATTTGTATATTTACAAAGTCAACTTATTGCCCCCCCAACAATCTGGGTCCTCATTTTACCTACCTTATAAAGGATGGAAGGCTGAGTCAACCTTGGACCTGGTGGGGCTTGAACCTGCATTAATTGCAGGCAGCTGGTTTTAATAACAGGCTTCTTATAGCCTTGAGCCACCACGGCCCTTTTTTCAGTACTCTTATTGTCATTTTTCTTCCTTAGTCTTCTTTGCATATTTGTTTCTGGAAAGGCGGAGTAGACATTATTCCAATAAACACATTAAAATACTTGCCTCTTCCTACTTCTGTATTCTCCAGTTCAAGGGCAAAATATTCACTGTCAGTTTCCTGAATCAATTTCCAAGCTTCTGGCCCCAGATTTAGATCAAGCTAATAATGCTATCTTAGGATCCTAAGATCTGTATCTAATTATTTTCTCATTTATTTTGGGAGATGCATGCTAACTGGTTGATTGGTAATGCAAATAGCTTCCTGCTGTGGATGCATTAAATGGTAGCAGTTTTTCATTTAATTGAGGAGCTATTCAATTATAGGCAATAATCATTTGTTACTAATAAGGTCATCTACAACCCGCAAGTCTCAAAAAACAAGCGGAGCTGTAAAATGAAATCACCAGCGTTAGCCTGATGATCCAAAATAATTTATTTTAAAAAAATAATAGGGAAGTAAAGAAGGTAGGGGGGGAAAAGACCAGGCCATAATACATGACTGTTTGCATCAAGGCTCTCTTCAGAAATCGGGGGAAAGAAATCAATAGAAGTCTGATCAAAGTTATCTTTTCACTTTTGAATGGTTTCAAGAGAGGTTTTCAGAGCCGAGAAAAAGCTTGCCAGTGATATTCCTCTTGAATAATAATGTGCTTAATCAAAATGATCAAATCTGACATCTAAAATATATAGCCGAGATCAGAGTTGAACACACTATTTGCCAAAAGCATATTCTTCCCAATAAGCTTATTTGCAGTGTTTCTTCAATCCCTTGAATTACTGTCTGTATGATATTGGTGATAATTCCCAGAAATGTACCTCTTTGAAGGACACCATAACTTTTCCTCCACTATACGAAATCAATATCAAAGGGTGGGAAAGGAAGGTAAAACAATGTCATCCTGGATCGAGAATAATAATAATAATAATAATTTTATTTTATTTTTGCTTTTTGGCTTACATTTCCTGTCCATGATAGGAAAACTGGTTGCAGGAACAAAGTCAAGCTAGCTTTCATACTTCCCCAGAACAAAACCCCACTCAATTTTGAAACAATGAAGTGACTTGTAGTAAAAATATTTTGTGTGCCATGTTCATAGAGGGATATCACTTTCCTGGGAAGTTGAATCTCACGTGCAATATTATCTAGAATTACAATAGAATCACACAGCAATGTGGTGGGAACCCACAGCTAAATGTTTTAAAACGAACACTCAGAACTTCATGAGAAAGCTTGGATATTGTATAGGGCCCTAATTGTAAGGATTGCCTCTCCTCCTAACTTAAGAAAGTGAAAACTCTTGGAACGGACTATTTCAAAAGGAACCTTTTATTAAGCAGAAGTGACAGCAATGGATTCAAAGCAATGTCTGAATACCCTTAGGCAAGACAACTAAGATTAAAGCAATAGAGATCCCTCCCTTTAGCCAAAATGCAGATTTTAGCCAATACACAAGTGTGAAGATATAGTATATAACAACAGAGTTGGAAGGGACTTTGGAGGCCTTCTGTTGTGACCCAGGTTCCTGGACCCGGACTCCTGGACTCGGATGATTCAGAAAGTGAGGGAGAAGACCTGGCAAGCCCTGCTTCTCTTGAGCCCTTTCCCTCCCTGGCACCCACTCAAAGGGAGGAGGAGGGGCCGGCAAAGCCTGATTCCCTGGAGCCTTCTTCTGATTTGGCAACGCCCCAAGAACAGTTTTGGAGTGATGCAAGACTGCGCAGGCGTGACCGGCGCACGCAGTAGAGGAAGCGTTGGGACAAAGCCAAGTCATAATTGTCATGCAGTGACATCTGCAGAGACTATAAATAGGAGGCGGGACTTCCTGGTTTTTTGTCTTGGACAAAGCAATGAATTTGCGCGGGCAAACTGTATCAATGGAGGGAAGAATATATTCGTGAGTAATTCTGGCCTTATCTGTAATTTCCTTGTTATCTCCAGAAACTTGGCAGGCCCGTGGGTAGACGTGGCCAGGACATTTATATATATGTAAATAAATCAGAAAAGGAGGCCTCTGACTGACTCTTTGCTGGGAGTATTGGGGGAAGGGAAATAGAACACCTTCTAGTCCAACCCCCTGCCCAGACAGGAAACCCTACACCATCTCAGTCAGATGGTTATCCAACATTTTCTTAAAAATTTCCAGTGTTGGAGCATTCACAACTTCTGCAGGCAAGTCGTTCCACTTATTAATTGTTCTACCTGTCAGGAAATTTCTCCTTAGTTCTAAGTTGCTTCTTTCTTTGATCAGTTTCCACCCATTGCTTCTTGTTCTACCCTCAGGTGCTTTGGAGAACAGCCTGACTCCCTCTTCTTTGTGGCAACCCCTGAGATATTGGAACACTGCTATCATGTCTCCCCTAGTCCTTCTTTTTATTAAACTAGACATACCCAGTTCCTGCAACCGTTCTTCATATGTTTTAGCCTCCAGTCCCCTAATCATCTTTGTTGCTCTTCTCTGCACTCTTTCTAGAGTCTCAACATCTTTTTTTACATCGTGGCGGCCAAAACTGGATGCAATATTCCAAGTGTGGCCTTACCAAGGCATTATAAAGTGGCACTAACACTTCACGTGGTCTTGATTCTATCCCTCTGTTTATGCAGCTCAGAACTGTGTTGGCTTTTTTAGCAGCTGCTGCACACTGCTGGCTCATATCTAAATGGTTATCCACTAGGACTCCAAGATCCCTCTCACAGGTACTACTATTGAGCAAGGTACCACATATACGGTACTGGTGCATTTTGGGGTTTTTTTGCCTAAATGTAGAACCTTACTTTTTTCACTGTTGAATTTCATTTTGTTAGATAGCGCCCAATGTTCAAGTCTGTCAAGAGCTTTCTGTAACTTGAGCCTATCTTCTGGAGTGTTGGCTATTCCTGCCAGCTTGGTGTCATCTGCAAATTTGATGAGTTCCTCATCTATCCAGTGGTGGGATTCAGCCAGTTCGCACCACTTCGGGAGAACCGGTTGTTAACTTTCTGAACAGTTTGGCAAACTGGTTGTTGGAAGAAATCATTAGGGCAGAGAACTGGTTGTTAAATTACTTGAATCCCACCACTGCATCTATCCCCTCGTCCAAGTCATTGATGAAGATGTTGAAGAGTACCGGGCCTAAAACAGAGCCTTGGGGTACTCCACTGCATACTTCCTTCCATGTGGATGTAGTTCCGTTGAGGACTACATGTTGAGTGCGGTTGGTCACCAGTTACGAATCCATCTGGTGGTGGTGCTGTCTAACCCACATTTTTCTACTTTATCTAGTAGTAGGTTATGGTCTACTTTATCAAATGCTTTACTGAAGTCCAAGTAAATTATATCGACAGCATTCCTCTGGTCTACTAATTTTGTCATTTTGTCAAAGAATGCAATAAGATTAGTCTGGCATGATCTGTTTTTGACAAACCCATGTTGGCTTTTGGTTATTACTTTGTTTGCTTCTAGGTGTTTGGTGATTCGTTGCTTGATTATCTTTTCCAGAATCTTCCCCGGTATTGAGGTGAGGTTGATAGGTCTGTAGTTTCCTGGATCTGTTTTTTTTTTTCCTTTTTTGAAGATGGGAACTACATCAGCTCTTTTCCAGTCCTCTGGCAGCTCCCTTGTGCTCCAGGATCTTTGAAAGATACAGTTCAGTGGTTCTGAGATCACGTCTGCCAGTTCCTTCAGAACCTTGGGGTGTAATCCATCTGGTCCTGGTGATTTGAACTCGTCTAGGGTAGACAGGTGTTCACTTACCATTTTCTTCCCAATTTTAACTTGTCTTTCTAATCTGTTTTTGTAGTGCTGTTTTTGATAGGTTGGATTGTTTTTTTCCTTTTGTGTAAAGACAGATGCAAAAAATGAATTAAGTAGATCTGCTTTCTCCCTGTTGCTTGTCATCTTCTTGCCACTTTCTCCCAGCAATGGGCCAATTGTTTCCTTGACTTTTTTCTTGTTTTTAACATGTTTTAACATGTTTTAACATGGCCTCTGATGGCTCAGACTGGTAAGACAGTCTGACAGTCTGTTATTAACAGCAGTTGCTTGCAATTACTGCAGGTTCAAGTCCCACCAGGCCCAAGGTTGACTCAGCCTTCCATCCTTTATAAGGTAGGTAAAATGAGGACCCAGATTGTTGGGGGGCAATAAGTTGAATTTGTATATAATATACAAATGGATGAAGACTATTGCTTGACATAGTGTAAGCCGCCCTGAGTCTTTGGAGAAGGGCGGGATATAAATGCAAATAAAAAAAAAATGTTGGAAGAAGCTTTTTTGGTTATTTTTTACTTTTGTCGCTAGCCTTTGTTCATTGTGAGCCTTAGCTTTCCTCACTTCATCTTTACAGGCTCGGGCTATTTGCTGATATTCTGCCTTAGTTATTTGGCCCTCTTTCCACTTTTTATATTTGTCCTTTTTGTCTTTCAATTTGTCGGATAGTTCTTTATGCATCCATGCTGATTTCTTTTGAGATCTATTATTTTTCTTCTTCATTGATATTGTGCTAGACTGCGTTTTTATAATCTCACTTTTCAAAATTTCCCAAGCTTCTTGAGTTGTTTTCCCCCTGAGGATTCTCATCCATTGAATCCTTCTCAAGCTCTCTCTAAGTTTATTGAAATTAGCTCTCTTAAAGTCCAAGACTCTAGTTTGACTTTGTTCTACTACTTGTATTTGCTTAATGTCGAATTCCAATATTGCGTGGTCACTTGCCCCCAAGGTTCCTGTAGCTTCAACACCTTTTATCATTTCATCTCTGTTAGTGAGAATTAAGTCCAGTATGGCTGATCCCCTTGTTGCCTTCTCTATTTGTTGGGAAACAAAGTTGTCTGCTAGGTTTGTTAGGAACCTGTTGGATCTTCCACTTGGTGCAGAGTTTGTTTCCCAGTTGATGTCAGGGTAGTTAAAATCCCCCATTACTACTGTGACCCGGCATAGGTCTCAACCAGCTCCTTGGTTCTCCGAGGAGCTGAGGGAGATGAAATGCTGGAGAAGATGCCTAGAGAGTTCTTGGAGGTCCAGTCGTTCGGAGGCTGATCGGACACTGGTTAGGTCATATAATAGGACCTACCTAGTGGCATTAAGGGAAGCGTCAGCAGATAACCACCTGGCCGCCCTGTTTCGGGTGACCCGCTCTCTTCTTCAACAGGGGGAGCGGGATGACCCATTACAGGGACGTGTCGAGGAGTTTAGTGGTTATCTATACGATAAAATTGTTCAGCTTCGGGATGGCTTGGATCAAAATTGGGTGGATCCAGGTGAGAGGTCGGAGAGCCGTCTTGTTGAGACTGTTTGGGATGAGTTTGACCCTGTGACTCCCGAGGACATGGACAGGTTATTAGGGAGGTTGAATGCCACCACATGTTTACTGGACCCGTGCCCCTCCTGGTTGGTACTGGCCACGCAGGAGGTGACACGAGGCTGGCTCCAGGGGATTATTAATGCTTCCTTGTTGGAGGGGGTCTTTCCTGCCACCTTGAAAAAGGCGGTGGTGAGACCTCTCCTCAAGAAGCCTTCCCTGGACCCGGCTGTTCTAGGTAATTATCGTCTTCGCTTTGTGGCGAAGGTTGTAGAGAGTGTGGTGGCATGTCAATTACCCCAATACCTGGATGAAACTGTCTATCTAGACCCGTTCCAGTCTGGCTTTCGGCCCGGATACAGTACGGAGATGGCTTTGGTCGCGTTGGTGGATGATCTCTGGAGGGCCAGGGATAGGGGTTATTCCTCTGCCCTGGTCCTATTAGACCTCTCAGCGGCTTTTGATACCATCGACCATGGTATCCTGCTGCACCGGTTGGAGAGTTTGGGAGTGGGAGGCACCGTTTATTGGTGGTTCTCCTCCTATCTCTCTGACCAGTCACAGACGGTGTTGACAGGGGGGCAGAGATCGACCCCGAGGTGCCTCACTTGTGGGGTGCCGCAGGGGTCGATTCTCTCGCCTCTCCTGTTCAACATCTATATGAAGCCATTGGGTGAGATCATCAGTGGTTTTGGGGTGAGGTACCAACTGTACGCTGATGACATGCAGCTGTACTTTTCCACCCCAGGCCAACCCAATGAAGCTATCGATGTACTGTCCCGGTGTCTGGAAGCTATACGGGTCTGGATGGGGAGAAACAGGCTCAAGCTCAATCCCTCCAAGATGGAGTGGCTGTGGATGCCGGCACCCCAGTACAGTCAGCTGCAATTGCGGCTGGCTGTTGGGGGCGAGTCATTGGCCTCGATGGAAAGGGTGCACAACTTGGGTGTTCTCCTGGATGGACGGTTGTCTTTTGAAGACCATTTGACGACCGTGTCCAGGAGAGCTTTTTATCAGGTTTCCCTGATTCGCCAGTTGCGCCCCTTCCTTGACCGGGATGCCTTATGCACGGTCACTCACACTCTGGTTACCTCTCGCTTGGATTACTGCAATGCTCTCTACATGGGGCTCCCCTTGAAGAGCACCCAGAGGCTCCAGTTGGTTCAGAATGCAGCTGCACGGGTGATAGAGGGAGCCTCTCGTGGCTCCCATGTGACACCACTCCTGCGCAGGCTGCATTGGCTACCTGTGGTTTTCCGGGTACACTTCAAGGTGTTGATTACTACCTTTAAAGCACTCCATGGCTTAGGGCCGGGTTACTTACGGGACCGCCTACTGCCACCGATTGCCTCTCACCAACCCGTGCGCTCTCACAGAGAGGGACTCCTCAGGGTGCCGTCCACCAGACAATGTCGGCTGGCGGCCCCCAGAAGTAGGGCCTTCTCTGTGGGGGCTCCCACCCTTTGGAATGAACTTCCCCCAGGACTTCGCGAACTTCCGGACCTTTGAACCTTCCGCCGCGAGCTGAAGACATATTTGTTCATTCGTGCAGGTCTGGCATAGGGTTTTAGCTTTTATTGGTTTTAATTCAAGTGGATTTTATTCTTTTAATGATATTTTAATATGGGCCAAATTGAATCAGTTTTTAAAATTGTATTTTATTCTGTATTTATTTTGTTTGGTGTTTTTATCTGGCTGTAAACTGCCCTGAGTCCTTCGGGAGAAGGGCGGTATAAAAATTTGATTAATAAATAAATAAATAAATAAATAAATAAATAAATAAATAAATAAATAAATAAATAAATAAATAAATAAATAAATAAATAAATAAATAAATAAATAAATAAATAAATAAAAATATAATGAAGGGAACAATAGGACAGGAACGGTAGGCACTTTTGTGCTCTTATGCACGATCTAGTTGAAAGAACCATTTATACAATAACGTTTGGATCTAAAAAAATGGCGAGGGGCATCGTTCCAGTTTGTCAGGGTCGAGCTATTACTACGGTAAGTGGGAGAGGCAGATATGACGGAAGGGGGGGGCCACATCAGGTTTCAGGGGCTCACCCTCGCTGTTTACGAGCGATTGCGTGCTCCGGCCCCCCAGAAATTTCCCGTGACCCGAGTGGCCAGGGTAATCGGGACCTGGGCCTCCGGCTGATGCTATGTAATGCCAGGTCCGTGGTTAATAAAGCCCCCCTGATTTCAGATCTTATTCAGGAAGGGACCGCGGACGTTATGGGCATTACGGAGACCTGGCTGGGCACCGAAGGGGGGGTTCCCCTAGTGGAGATGTGCCCACCAGGTTTCCGAGCATTCCATCAGCCGAAGGCCCAGGGTAGGGGTGGAGGGGTGGCGGTTATCATTAAGGAGAGTCTTGAGCCGAGGGAAACCACTGTGCCTCAGATAGCTGGGTGTGAATCCCTCTTCGTGAAGTGGGGTCGTAGAACTCAGGTGGGCTTGTTGATCACGTACCTGGCTCCTTGCTGCGTGACTACAGCCCTGCCTGAGCTGTTGGAGTTGCTGGCCGGGTTGGCAGTTGAAACCCCCAGACTGTTGGTCATGGGGGATTTCAATTTGCCATCAGCCGGCGTAGCATCCTCGGCAGCACAGGAGTTCATGGCTTCCATGATGGCCATGGACCTGATTCAGTTAATTGACGGCCCTACCCATGTCGGGGGAGGTACCCTAGACCTGATTTTTATCTCTGGCCAGTGGTCTAATGATCTGGTTTTAAATGATTTAGCTGTTGAACCTTTGTCATGGTCAGATCATTTTCTCCTTCGTCTAGACTTTCTGACCGCTACCCACCACCGCAGGGAGACGGAACCAATGCGTTGGTTCCGTTCCAGGCGCCTGATGGACCCGGAGAGGTTCCTGACGGAGCTTGGGCCGTTTCCCGAACACCTGGCCCACGACTCGACTGAAGAGCTAGTTGCGGCCTGGGAACGGGCTGCGGCTGGAGCTTTGGACCGCGTCGTGCCTTTGCGGCCTCTGACCCGGCGTCGGTCTCAACCAGCTCCTTGGTTCTCCGAGGAGCTGAGGGAGATGAAGCGCCGGAGAAGACGCCTAGAGAGTGCCTGGAAATCCAGCCGCTCTGAGGCTGACCGGACACTAGTTAGGTCCTATAGTAGGACCTACCTAGTGGCAATGAGGGTTCTGGCGTTCTCGTTCCTCCCTCATTGCGTCGGCAGATAACCGCCCGGCCGCCCTGTTTGGGTGACCGCTCGCTCCTTCAACAGGAGGCGGGAGGACCCCTACAAGGCGTGCCGAGGAGTTTAATGGTTATCTATACGACAAAATCGTTCAGCTTCGGGACGGATTGGATCAAAATAGGGTAGATCCAGGCGAGTGTTCTGAGGCCCGTCTTGTTGAGGTGGTGTGGGATGACTTTGATCCTGTGACTCCCGAGGACATGGACAGGTTGCTGGGTAGGCTGAACGCCACCACATGTTTACTGGATCCGTGCCCCTCCTGGTTAGTACTGGCTACTCAGGAGGTGACACGAGGCTGGCTCCAGGGGATTACAAATGCTTCTTTACGGGAGGGGGTCTTTCCCGCGGCCTTGAAAGAGGCGGTGGTGAGACCCCTCCTCAAGAAGCCTTCCCTGGACCCAGCTGTTTTAGGGAACTACCGGCCAGTCTCCAATCTTCGCTTTACGGCGAAGGTTGTAGAGAGTGTGGTGGCGTGTCAGCTACCCCAGTACCTGGATGAAGCTGTCTATCTAGACCCGTTCCAGTCCGGCTTCCAGCCCGGATACAGTATGGAGACAGCTTTGATCGCACTGGTGGATGATCTCTGGAGGGCCAGGGATAGGGGTTACTCCTCTGCCCTGGTCCTATTAGACCTCTCAGCGGCTTTTGATACCATCGACCATGGTATCCTGCTGCGCCGGTTGGAGGGGTTGGGAGTGGGAGGCACCGTTTATCGGTGGTTCTCCTCCTACCTCTCTGATCGGACGCAGACGGTGTTGACAGGGGGGCAGAGATCGACTCCAAGGTGCTTCATGTGTGGGGTGCCGCAGGGGTCGATTCTCTCACCCCTCCTGTTCAACATCTATATGAAGCCGCTGGGTGAGATCATCAGTGGCTTTGGGGTGAGATACCAACTGTACGCTGATGACACCCAGCTGTACTTTTC
The DNA here is from genome assembly GCF_028640845.1 of Ahaetulla prasina. NCBI lineage: Eukaryota > Metazoa > Chordata > Lepidosauria > Squamata > Colubridae > Ahaetulla > Ahaetulla prasina. Next base: position 27,237,840 of record NC_080547.1, on the reverse strand, counting down.
CACCCCGGGCCACCCCAGTGAAGCTGTCGAAGTGCTGTCCCGGTGTCTGGAAGCCGTACGGGTCTGGATGGGGAGGAACAGGCTCAAACTTAATCCCTCCAAGACGGAGTGGCTGTGGATGCCGGCACCTCGGTACAGTCAGCTGCAGATGCGGCTGTCTGTCGGGGGTGAATCATTGGCCCTGATGGAGAAGGTACGCAACTTGGGCGTGCTCCTGGATGGTCGGTTGTCCTTTGAAGACCATTTGGCAACCGTCTCCAGGAGAGCATTTTATCAGGTTCGCCTGATCCGCCAGTTGCGTCCCTTCCTGGACCGGGATGCCTTATGCACAGTCACTCATGCTCTCGTTACCTCTCGCCTGGACTACTGCAATGCTCTCTACATGGGGCTCCCCTTGAAGAGCACCCGGAGACTTCAGCTAGTTCAGAACGCGGCTGCACGGGTTATCGAGGGAGCGTCTCGGAGCTCCCACATAACACCTATCCTGCGCAGACTGCACTGGCTACCTGTTGTTTTCCGGGTGCGCTTCAAGGTATTGGTTACCACCTTTAAAGCGCTCCATGGCTTAGGACCGGGCTATCTATGGGACCGCCTACTGCCGGCTTCTATCTCCCATCGTCCGGTACGCTCCCACAGAGAGGGACTCCTCAGGGTGCCGTCAGCCAAACAGTGTCGACTGGCGGCCCCCGGGGGAGGGCCTTCTCTGTGGGAGCTCCGACCCTGTGGAACGAACTTCCCCTCGGATTTCGACAATTACCTGACCTTAGGACCTTTCGCCGTGAACTTAAAACTTATTTATTTCGTATGGCTGGACTAGCCTGATTTTTATTTTTATTGGATGGGTTTTTAAAATTTTGTTATTTTATGGGGGAGTACGTTTTTTAACATTTTTGGGCATTTGAATTAGTTTTTTAAGGGATTTTTTAATTACTGTGTGTATTTATATTTTATCTGCCTGTTCACCGCCCTGAGTCCTTCGGGAGAAGGGCGGTATACAAATTAAAATATTATTATTATTATTATTATTATTAAAAAAAAGAAACTCAAGACACTCAGATTGACATGGTGAATTGACCACAGAAGAATTCAACTAACACTACTTTTGTTTGCTTGTTTTTACTGCGTGAAAAGTGAAAAAAGGTTTTATATATATCTTCAGATTTTATATATTTTATCCTTGTGTTTCCAAACAAACAGGCAGAGTTCCATAGACTCAAAGAAATTGTGTATATGCTCTATCAAGTATCACTATCCTGATTATTTCTTGAAAACTGTTTTTCTGGATTCCTCAAAAAAGACTGGAGAGGAAGTTGAGAGATTAGGCAGTTACATATTCAAACCTAGATACAACTAGAAATTTTGCCTTATCAACTCCTCCCATAAAAATATTTCCAAGGATCCATTTGTATAAAAATGCCATGAGCATGTGGTCATACCTGCCCAGACTAATTGATCCCTATTCAGCATGTGTACAAAAGAAGGTATAAGCTTATGATGAAAATAATTATCTCCAAATCTGTAAATATAATGCCAACAACTCCATATGTAGGAGTGGTTGACATTATGTTTACAGGGGGTTATTTTGAATTACTATCAAAACCAAAACATTTGAACGGCACAGCACATTCATTTCTCCTGCAACATTTGTGGTGCTTCTGGTTCTTATAATAAAAAGGCAGTTTTTATTAGGCAGTTTAGGGAAGGGGGAAAAGGCACAATTTCAGGCTTTATTCATTCAAAGCTAAATTTGTATAGCATTTGGAAAAGTGGTGGATAAACTGCCTGATTCTCCTAGCAAATAGTAATCACAAGTTGTTTTTAATTTGAATATGCTAATGAGTTGGGGTCCTGAAGATCAGTCCTAGAACAAATTGTATTAAGTGAAATCAGGCAGTTAGTTGTCTGTTCCGATTTATCTCATTACATTTGTCTCCTGGTGCTTATGGATTGCTATAATGCTTCCCATTGTATAAAGACACAATAAATAAGTGATTAAAGGGAGGGAGGATTACATGCGGTTTCCATTCATTTACTGGCCACCCACCCCAACTGTAACTCCTTCATCCCTCCATCAGTTAATTTGCTCTCAGTAGAAATGTGGGAACTGACACAAAAAAGATGCAGCTCTGTAACTTCCAGTATTGAAAATGTATGAGGCACAGTGACCTCGGGCTCTGGAGATTATGTGCCAACCATTTATATGTGCAGCTGTGCAAATTGCTAGAGTTTAATGTTAAATTTGATGGAAAATCATCTTTGCTGCTCTGCATTTGAGGAGAGGACAGGGTTTAAATATTTAATGTGTTTCCTTCCTGTTTGAACAGATTTAGTATTGTAGTTAAGCAGCTAAAATGTCTCTGAATCTACTCTCTGGAATTTCCCATCAGGTTATTGACACTTTAGATTTGGGATGACTTGCATTGATCTCAAAAGAGAGAAGTAAACTAGGTCTCATAAATCCAGTGATAAATAACCTTCCATAGATTGGTTTCTCGGGATGTATTCTATGAATGGAGCAAAGCCCTGTCTTCTTTCACTGAGTCACAACTCTCCTAATTTGTATCAGTGTCAAGGTTCCAGAAAAACCTCTTCTGCATAAAAAAAAACCTCAGAAGCCATTGTTTTCCGGAGTTCTTTACTAGCATGAGGAAACTGGCACACGATGAGTGAAATTCCAAAACTGAATTTCCGGATTCTTTTCCCAGTTATACAAATCCCAAGAGTCCCACCCCCCTGACCCCTTTGATGGTCACATGGTCCCACGTTCTCCCAGTTCATTCGAATATCTTCTTGCCACTCTTCCTGCAGATGTAAACACCATCCAAGCTTGACCGCTTGGAGAATGTTACTATACCCCTCAGCCCCCCTTCCTCCCCTCAGGGGAAAAATGTGGCAGCGTCTGGAACCCTAAAGTCTAATATGGTTTCCAGGCCTGACAAAACCCATGTTGCACAAACCCCAAAAATTCAAAAACATTGAACCATATAAGAATTCCTCCTCTTATCCAATTTTTTGTTCAGCTGACCCAGAAAAGAGCTTCTAGCCACTCTGTCAATTTAAAACGACAGCGTTTCCCCCCTCCCTTCTTCTTTGCCAAGCGATCTCTTGGCTGAGAAGCGAGCAGATCAGTTGGGAGGCTTCTTGGCTTCTCAATTTAAAGGGATGGTGTCTTGTTTTTTTTTTCCTCTTCTTCGACAACTGAGTCTTGATTTTTTCCTTCTAGCTGATCAGCTGGGAGTCGTGAGGCAGCAACAGATTGTGGGCAGGGCCAGGCATAATTTTTACTACCGGTTCTCCGAACTACTCAAAATGTTTACTACCGGTTCTTGCGAACTGGGGAGAACTGGTAGCAACCCACTATTGAAACACACTCAAAACTGTAGAAATGGTAGTAGATTTTAGGAGAAACTCTTCCATACTTCCACCTCTCACAACACAGTATCAACAGTAGAAACCTTCAAATTTCTAGGTTCTACCATATTGCAAGATCTAAAATGGACAGTTAACATCAAAAATGTCATCAAAAAAGTACAACAAAGAATGTTCTTTCTGCACCAACTCAGAAAGCTCAACTGCCCAAGGAGCTGCTGATCCAGTTCTACAGAGGAATTATTGAGTCTGTCATCTGCACCTCTATAACTGTCTGGTTTGGTTTTGCAACCCAACAAGACAGACACAGACTTCAGAGGATAATTAGAACGGCAGAAAAAATAATTGCTACCAACCTGCCTTCCATTGAGGACCGGTATACTGTATGAATCAAAAAGAGGGCTGAAAATATTATGTCACATCCTGGACATAAACTGTTTCAACTCCTACCCTCAAAACCATGCTATAGAGCACTTCACATCAGAACAACTAGACACAAGAACAGTTTTTTCCCAAACACCATCACTCTACTAAACAAATAATTCCCTCAACACAGTCAAACTATTTACTAAATCTGCACTATTAATCTTCTCATCGTTCCCATCACCTTCCACTTATGATTGTAACTTTGTTGCTTGCAGTAACAGTATCATTAGATTTAGATATTGATTGTTTCCTGATTGCTTATTTGTACCCTATGACTATCATTAAGTGTTAAATTTGTACCCTATGACTATCATTAAGTGTTGTACCTTGATGAAGGTATCTTTTCTTTTATGTACACTGAGAGCATATATACCAAGACAAATTCCTTGTGTGTCCAATCACACTTGGTCAATAAAATTCTATTCTATTCTATTCTATTCTATTCTATTCTATTCTATTCTATTCTATCTATTCTAGTCTATTCTAATCAAGTGACTGGAAGAAGAGTTGTTGATTTCTTCTGAACTGAACATTTTCACAATATTGTTTTATTCATCCTTTGTATCTTTCAATTTTCTTTGCTGTTCCTATTACATACTGTTTTAGTTCTTCCATAATTTCTGTTATTGTTCTTTCCTCCAGGCTGTATTTTTTTGTTTAAACTATTTTTTAGCTTTTATTCTTTAGTTTTCCTTCTTTCAAGTATTGATCCAAGCATGACTATTGCCATAAAGACCATACAGCAGCAAAGAAATGATTCCCTTCTCTGAAAGCTGCTCCTCATTTTTATTCTTCTATTTTTCCATATTGGTTTCAATTTGTTATGGACTTAAATTTCCCTATCATTGCAACTGCTTTAAGCATATTGATTTAGATTCCTTTCTGATATCTGCTGTGAAGCAGCACTAAACAGATCAAGAAAAACACTAACGTGATTCCCCAAAGCCAAATCAAGAGAACGTTTCTTGATGGGAGAAAAACAACAACAATAGACTGGAGGGAAGGAAACGAAACCCATCAAGACAGAATACTATCCACAGTGATGACAAAGAACAGATCCTTCATTTTACCCTTGCCCCAAATCTTTCAGTCCATGATCAAGAGTGTCACATCACCTCAGTTTGATCCTTTAAAGGAAGACGCTAAGTGTCAGAACCGTGTATCTGCCATTCTTTATTTTTTTTTAATTTGCATTTATATCCCGCCCTTCTCCGAAGACTCAGGGTGGCTTACACTATGTTAACTGTAACATAGAAGAAGGTGGAAGAAGGGGGAGGATTTGGATTTGTCACATTTAGTTCTCTTTCCTATGTAACCTAAGTATCCTATTTCTTGCCTGGTCTTTTTGTATAACGTTTAGCCTGATTTATAACCATTGCCTGGTGCCTAAAATGCCGGGAGAATTCTCACCTCTTGAGGAGTGATAGGGGAGGGAGGGCCATGTGGATTGCAATGCCCTGAAAAGCATTGGAAGCATTGGAAGCATTCCATATTAGCATTGGAAGCTTCCACGCTGCCACCTTCTTGTGTGTGGGAAAGTAGATGGGGGAATTTAGTAGAGGGAATGTAGTTAGACAAAATAACATTCTTCTTTTCGGTCAAGGTCAGGATAATCCTGCATCTGGAGAAGGAGTGGTTGGAGTGATATCTCGAGATGGGACAGATGGTGATTGGACCATGTGATGGACTGATGAGTGAGGGGATGGTTTTGGGGGTTTTGATTTACTGAGGGAAGACCTGGAACTCTCAGATTCGGGTTTTCTCAGATATGCCAGTATACCTACTCCAATAAATGGAACCTTGAGAAAATGCTTGCCTCGGAGTTTTTAATTGGAGTTGGATTTCTCTGGAATGCTGACATTAACCCGAATCCCTAAAATCATAACAGCACCCGGAAAGGGGCCTGTCTGGGGTGCTGAGCCCCAGCATTGACCTAAAACTCGGGTAATGCAAAGACTCAGTGAAGATGGAGGAGAAAGAGGAGATCGCAGAGGAACCGTGGGAATGGATACTGGAGGACTTAATTGAGACCCGGTATTCTTCTGAAGAAGAAGTGGTGCAAACCATTAAAGCTGTAGAGATGACACGAAGACTAGGTGCTCAGCCCAAGGCATCGGAAAAGTTACCAGTCTGATTCAACTCCAGAAAGGGGACTGGAAGAGAGACCACCTGAATATCATGCCACTTCCAGCCCAATGAAGTTTCCCCATGAGCCAGAGTGGAGAGGTGTAACAGCTTTGAGATCCGGAGATTCCTGAGACTGGAACTTGTTGCCTCCATCTTGAAGCCAATTGTTAACTGGACTCCTGGAGTATTTTGAGCAGATGAAAGTGGGAAGTTATGCACTGTGGTCCCAACCTCCTCAAGTGAGATGGAGCTTAATGCAACCCACATTCAATTTTCCTGATTCAGGACCTGGCAGAGGAACTAGTGTGGTGCAGGCACCTTTCTACCTGGCCAGGGATGACAGGGGGGTTGGCTTGGTGCAGCCAGGCCAAGCAGCAGGTGGGAGACAGCAGACATAGTTGGCATGGGTACTGCCACCACTACCAGCTGCCCCTCCTCGCCAACCCACCTTTGTGCTATCCCCTGTGGAATGTATCCCCACAGGCTGGCAATTCTATCCCAGCCAGGGGTGGGTCCAGTGCCAGTTTGGATCTTCTGCTCCAATTTTCCAGGAATCACCATGGGCCCAATATGCCCCAATGATCCCAGCACATCAGTGGGTTCTAATCCAGCAGCTGGCTGGAACTCCCTTCTGCAGCCCAACAAGCAGCGCAGCAGCTGGCCCCTCTCCCACCTCCAGCCACAATCCAGCAACCAGCAGCAGTTCCACTGCAGGTTCCAGCTCAGCCGCCAGTGCTAGCCCCCCACCTGCTGCGGCACACCAGCAGGTACCAGCCCTACCGCCTGTCTCCAGGGCTATCCCACCAGCAAGGCAACTGCCAGTCTGATTTAGAGCAGCATTTAATGGTAAGCCTGCCAAACTGGCTTACTTCCTCAGCCAAATCTGCGCTCATATAGATCAGTACGAAGAGCAATACAAAATAGATAGAAACTTAGTATCTGCAATTTCTGATGGGATGAATGAAAGGGACATGGCCAAGTGGATAGCTTAGCTTTACAATGAGGGAGCTGCTGAACTAAATGATGCCAATAGATTTGTTGAGCTACTCTGGACAAGATTTAAAGACCCAGACTAGATCAATGAAATAAAACCACAATAAAGGTGATGAAGCAAATAATCGACCCAGTCTTTTATGGGACTTTATATGGTTTGCAGGGAACCTTGCCCATTGGCCGGACTGCATTCTCCTACACTATTTTAAAGAAGTCATTGATCAACGAGTCAGAACAGCCTGCAGTTTGAGGTGTGTCTGAGTGACTGCATGACTGGTATACAATATCCATAGCTCTGGATAGAGAAATTCACCCACATCGCAAAACCCCAGCCAAAAGCTGCCTCGAAGGATTTTGCCTAGACATTGACTTTCAAAGCCTGTTGAAGTCTCTCCCATTCAACCTGCAGGGGTGATTAAATACTACCATTGTGGACAAGCAGGTCATTGAGCTTCTAAGTGTCTGGCCCCTGTGCCAGTTCCACAACAATGTCTGCCCATGGCTGTCCGAGTCAGAAGGGCTCCATGAAAGCCCCCAGATACCAGTCGATTTGCCCAACAAGCTGTAAAGGTTCCCCTCCCCATCAAAGACAGAGAGGAACCTTCAGCCAAAGAAGCCCCTCCTATCAAAGCTAGTGGAGAAGACAACCCAATGGTGAGTTAAGCTATCCCCTCTTTTTCAATTAAAGTGAAACTGGTGGTGCCTGAGACTGGGAAGCAAGGATAAGTACCACCAATAATACATACAGGCTGTACCAGATGTTTAATTGGGTTTCCAATTGTTGAACAATTAGTGATCAAAACAAGAGCCTTAAAGTGCCCAATTAAGTTTGAACAGGTGGATGGGATGTTAATTATAGGAGACCCAGCCACCCAAATTACTGAACTGGTTAGATTGGAATTTGGGAGATATCATGAATTTATACAATTTATAGTAGCACCAAAGGTGTCATAATCTGTCATATTAGGCCTTGCTTGGCTTAACAAATGGGGCCCCACCATTAAATGGGAAGATGGATACCAGAAAATCATAATTGGCATTGGGCCACTATTCCTGTCCCTCCTCCCAAGACACTGCCAACCCATAGGAACCAGTCACCAGAAACAGCCACCACCATTTCAGACATGCCTCCAGGCAAACCCCAGTTTCCTAAGGAATATATAGACTTAGCCGAAGCATTTCGCGAGGAGGAGTATAGCATCCTCCCCCCTCATCGGGCCATGAATTGTGCCATTGAATTAAAACCTGGAGCCAAGTTGCCAAAACCCAGGGTGCACTTCATGACACCTGCTGAAATGACTGAGTTGAGGAGGTACATCAACACCAACTTGGGCAGAGGCTTCATTAAGCCACTGAAATCTAGAGTGGCCGCCCCCGTATTGTTTAAAGAGAAGAAAGATGGGGGGCTGAGATTATGCATTGACTTTAGGGGTGTGAACTGCGTTTGCATACAAAATACCTACCCCTACTGAATGACTTGCTGAACCACTTGTCAAAAGGCAAGATTTTAACTAAGCTAGATCTAAGGGAAGCTTATTACAGAATCTGCATAAAGAAGGAGACAAATGGAAAACAGCTTTTAACTGCCTGCTGGGCAGTTTCCAATTTTGAGTCATGCCTTTTAGATTTCAAAGGGCCTCCACATTCTTAATGCAACTGATCAAGGAAGTGCCACATTAACACCTGTATAAGGGGGTCCTGGTTTACCTGAATGACATTTTTATATTCAGCAAAAATATGGAAGAGCATGTCAAACTAGTCAGACAAGTGCCGAAAAAAACTCTTAGCGGCCAAACTCTATGTAAAGCTGTCCAAATGCGAATTCCACAAGGCATCTTTGGACTACCTAGGATACCAAGTGTCTAACCAAGGGATCAAAACATTTAAAATGCCTATTCGTGGTGGAGCTGATCCTCCAGCACCCTGACCCAAATAAACCCTTTATAGTCCAAGCCGATGCTAGTGATGTAGCAGTAGTGGCTGTTCTACTGCAAAGGAACACTCAAAACAAATTAATGCCTTGTGCTTATGTGTCAAAAAAGTTAATAGACACTGAATGCAGATAGGCAGTATGGGAGAAAAAGGCTTTTGCAGTGTTGATGGACTCTCTTATCCTGGAGACACTTCCTAGAAGGGGTAAAGGAGCCGTTCGAAGTGTGGACTGACCATAAAAACTTTGAGGCACTGAAGACTCCTTCAGAAGCTTTCCCCCAAACACGTTCACTGTGTTCAGTATTTTAAATGCTTTAATCTCAACCTAAAATACATCGGGGGGGGGGGACTATTGGCAGATGCTTTATCCGGAAAGCCCCAGTTTGACAGCTGGTGAAAGAGGTAGTACATGTCATGGTTTCTGAAACCCAACCAGCAGCCCAAGCACGCACTAGAGCACAAACGGGGCACAGTTCCAATCTCCCTGAAGACAAGCTGACAGCAAAGCTAAAAGCACACTCTCAAATGATAAGTGGTTTAAAGAAAACCAGATGGACTTAACTTTGAGGAGGGGATAGGCTTGGAAAGGGAGTAAGATTTATGGGCCCAGCTGCATGAGACTACTGGTGCTAAAGCGTAGTCATGATTCTCGATTAGATTTTTAAAAACCCTCCATTTGGCTCAAAGACAATTCTGGTGACCAAGGAGATAAGCCGAAGTAGAGGATTTTGTAAAAAGCTGTGCAATCTGTGCCACCATGAAATCCAGACCAGAGAAAACCCTTGGGTTTCTCCAGCCTGTGGCTGAACCCACAAAACCTTGGAAAGAGATTGCAATGGACTTTTTTTATCAAACTCCTGGACAGTGGAGAAAATACAATGATTTGGACTGTCATGGATTTATTCTCCAAGCAAGCACACTTTACTGCCTGCAACAGATTACCTGATGCCAAAAATCTGGTAAAACTTTTCGTGAAGCACATCTACAGGCTTCATGGCATCCCATGGCAAATAATATCATATTGTGGGGTCCAATTTACTGTTAAGTTCTGGAAAGAGTTCCTGAGGTCCATTGGGTCATCCCAGGGACTTAGCTCGGTTTTCCATCCAGCTACCAACGGATCCGTGGAACGATCCATTGCCATGGTGGAACAATACATCAGATGTTATGTAAACTATCAACAAGAGAACTGGGTGGAATTGTTACTGTTCACTGAGGTGGCTTATAATAATGCAGTATACAGTAGTACAGGGTTGACCCCTTTTCAAATAACTACTGGCATGGATTTTGTGCTGATGCCTGAGTTGCCTATAGAGCCACCCACTTCCATGTCTCTAATAGAATGGATAACCTCATTAAAAAAGGGGTGGAAGAATACTAAGAAAACTTTAGCAGAAGCAGCGGAGTAATATAAAACCCAGTCAGACAAGCAAAGGTCTCTCCAATCACTTTTCTGAATAGGAGATAAGGTGTATTTGTCAATCAAATACCTAAGATTGAAGTTACCTAGCAAGAAATTTGGACCCAAATTCATAGGTCCCTTCCCTATAGTGAAAGTGATTAACCCTGTAACTGTCCAACTTAACCTCCTTCGCATATTAGGGAAAGTGCATCTAGTGTTTCACAGTAGCTTAGTGAAACCAGCAAATAGGACCTAATTTAAGATCCTTACCTTTGATAGTACAAGAGGAGACTCATTATGGAGTTAAGAAGATCCTTGACTCTAGATTACATAGGGGTTGGTTACAGTATTTGGTACACTGGAAAGGGTACCTTTTGCTGAAGCTACTTGGGATGTGAAAGCTGATAGACTAGTAAAACCATTTCATGATAAATTTCCTAAGAAGCCAAAGGGTCCTCCTGGAGGGGAGAGAGGGGTTAAGCAGTTTGATGTACAATGCATTAACCCTTTCTTTTGTATTTTGTCTATTTTATTTCCCAGAGTGTGGCTTTTTCTTTGGGTGGGGGGGACGGGACACCTGTCAGCTTTGGAAGCCATATTAGCACCAGAAGCTTCCACGCTGCCACCTTCTTGTGTGGGGAAAGTAGGAGGGAAGGATTTAGTAGAGGGAATGTAGTTAGACAAAATAACATTCTTCTTTTCAGTCAAGGTCAGGACAATCCTGCACCTGGAGAAGGAGTGGTTGGAGTTGTTAAGTTCGGGAAGTAACGAGGCTGGAGACCAGGGTAGTGACAACAGCTCTTTAATATATGGTGAACCCAGTGACTAAGCTGGGGAAAAACCTCTCCTTATATACAGTTCTACTGGCGGCTTCGTCCAATCAGCAACGTGCTGATTTCCCGCCCAAATATTTAAAGGTACATACATGAATACATAACACTCCTCCCCTCCCAGAAAACACTTTGCTTCTATTTACATATTATTTACATGTTATTTTTCGACGTAGTCACGCAAATAACCTGGGCGTCTCCTAATTCTTTCAGACCTGCGCGGTTCAATCCTGGGTGGTGTTTTGAGCTGGTCGGAGGGGCTTTTTTCTCCTCCCAGCTCTTTCTCTAGGCCATCGGGCCCTGGATTACTTGCAGACTCTTTTTCTTGGCCATCCGGCCTTGGATTACTTTTGTACTTTTCCCTGCCGTTTCCCTCGGGAACCTGATGGCGTCGCTGGACCTCCGGGACCTCAGCTAAGTCTTGCGCCTCCCCCGGGTCATGGTCAGCTGTGGGTTCAAATAAGGAGTGGTCATGATCTGTTTCATTTGGCTCGGGTTGTTCAGTTATTCGTTTCCTTATCTGATCTATGTGGCGCCTCCATACTCGGTTGTCTTGTAACTCGACCAAGTATGATTTTGGACCGGTTGCTTTTATGATTTGCCCTGCGAGCCAACTTGGGCCATCCCCATAGTTGCGGGCCCACACTCGGTCGCCTATGCCCAATTCCCTTGTTTTGTCTATTTCCCCCTTGTAACCCTCTGGTGTGTAATGGGGATTCAAACGGTCAAGTGGGCACCGGAGTTTCCGTCCCATCAATAATTCGGCTGGGCTTCTGCCGGTAGCAGTGCTTGGGGTTCTATGCTGAACGGCCAGAAAGAAATCTATCTTTGTTTGCCAGTCACCTGGCTTGAGCCTGGACAATGCCTCCTTAGCGCTCCGGACGGAATGCTCTGCAAGGCCATTCGACGCAGGGTGGAAAGGCGCAGAGAGGGCATGTCGGATGCCCTCCTCTGCCAAGTATTCTTCGAACTGGGCTGCCGTGAATTGCGGGCCGTTGTCGGACACCAGAGTGTCAGGCAACCCGTGGGTTGCGAATAGGTGGCGCAGGGCTGCGATTACTGCCTCGGCCGTAGTGGATTTCATGATTATGATCTCCAACCATTTAGAGAATGCGTCGACAACCACTAGGAAAGTTTGGCCATGGAAAGGGCCAGCAAAGTCAATGTGGATTCTTGACCAGGGCCCTTGGGGTTTTTCCCATTCCCTGACTGGGGCCGTTGGGGGTAGAGGTCTGGACTCTTGGCAAGCTTGGCACTTCCCTACCCTCTCAGCAATCTCTGAGTCCATGAGGGGCCACCACACATAGCTTCTTGCTAGACCCTTCATCCTTACGATCCCTGGGTGACCCTCGTGGAGGAGGTCCAGTACCTTTCCCCTTAATTTATCCGGAATTACCACACGATCGCCCCATAACAGGCACCCCCCTTGAGCCGAGAGCTCATCACGTTTTTTAACAAATTCCTTAAAACGTTCGCCCGGCGCAGCGGGCCACCCTCTCTGTACCCAACCGGTACAGTCCTCAACATAATGTCGGTATGATGCCCGAGCCACTTCCTTAGATGTGACTGGGCCAGAGTCCAAAGAGTCAATAAGCAGGATGGGCGTCCCCGGAGTGGGGTCTTCGATCGCCCCTGGTAGTGGGCATCTGCTTAACGCGTCCGCATGCCCCACTTCTTTTCCTGGTCGATGCTGTAGCTTGTAAGAATAAGCGGCTAAGAAAATAGTCCATCGAGTCAAACGTGGCGAAAGTGCCACAGGCGTTGGGCGGTCGCCGGCTAGTATTCCTAACAGCGGTCGGTGGTCAGTCACAATTTCAAAATCTCGCCCAAAAACATATTCGTGGAATTTTTTTACCCCTGACACAATTGCTAGCGCTTCCTTATCTAATTGGCTATAGTTCCTCTCTGGGGAGGACATTGTTCTAGAATAGAAGGCTATAGGGGCTTCTGTACCGTTTGGAAGTCTGTGGCTGAGTACAGCCCCCACCCCGTAAGGGGAGGCATCGCAAACCAGCACTAGGGGCAATGAGTTATGATATTGGATGAGCAGGCTATCGCTCGAGAGCAGGTTTTTTACTGCTTCGAAAGCCCTGTTCTCCGACTTTCCCCAAGACCAAACAGTATTTTTCCCTAAAAGCTTATGCAGCGGTTCAGCGACGGTCGCTTTGTTTTTTAAAAAAACCGCGTAAAAATTCACTAGCCCAAGGAATGCCTGTAGCTCTGCTTTGTTTTTGGGCGCTGGAGCCTTTCTGATTGCCTTGACCTTGCTCTCAGTGGGGTGAATCCCTTTCTTGTCTATACGGTAGCCCAAGAATTCGACGGACTCTACCCCTATCTGGCATTTGTTCACTTTAACCTTCAGTCCGGCTGACCGGAAAATGCCCAGAACTTTTCTTAACCGCTCCCCCAATTCCTCTACGTTTTCTGCTGATATTAAGACATCATCGAAGTAGGGAACTACCCCTGGGAGCCCTTGTAACAGTCGTTCCATTAAGTTTTGGAACAGTCCCGGTGCCACACTCACCCCAAATTGTAATCTGTGCACTTGAATGCACCCCTGTGGGTTACAATCGTTTGGGCTTCAGCTGTGTTGGCGTCTACGGGCAGTTGTTGGTAGGCTTGGGCCAAGTCTAACTTTGCAAAGACTTGCCCTTGCCCCAAAGAGTGCAGTAGGTGTTGCACCACGGGAACGGGGTAAGCGCTTTTCTGTAAGGCTTTGTTTAGCGTCGCCTTGTAGTCAGCGCATATTCTAATGGACCCATCTGGTTTTATTGGGGTGACGATTGGTGTCTCCCACTTTGCGTGGTCGACTGGCACCAAAATCCCCTGATTTATGAGCTTATCCAGCTCCTTGTCAATTTTCGGTTTCAGGGCAAAAGGGACTCTCCTTGCCTTTAACCTAATGGGGGCTACCTGGGGGTCTAAGTTGAAGGAAATAGGGGTCCCCTTGTACTTGCCCAGGCAGTCCTTGAAGACATCTTCGAACTCGTTCAAGAGAATGTCTTTCAGGTTACAGTCACTTCTGTAGATGCCAGTCACTCCCATGCCCAGGGCACGAAACCAGTCTAGTCCCAACAGACTGGGCAGAGTCCTTCGACGATCGTGATGGCCAGGGTCTTCTTGTGCGGCCCGTACCCGACTCGGACGGAGGTGGTCCCTCGAACAGGGATGCGATTCCCTTGGTAGTCGTGGACCCGTAGCCGTTGTGCTTGCAGGTGGCGCTTCGCGACTGACGGCAGTGACTTCGCCAAAGTGTCCCAGGACATGATGGTGATCGCTGATCCCATGTCTACTTGAGCCGGCACCGTACTCCTTCTATTTTGGGTTTGGTGAAGATCTTCTTCTCCACTGGGTTGAGGCGCGCCTATAACCACAGTCGTTTGGTTTGAATCGCGCCTTTTTGTTTGAGCCAATCGCAGGTCGCCTTGCCGATCCAGCGCTCTGATTGGCGATTTGAATTTTCGGCGGAAGGTTGGGCCGCTCAACAAACTTGAGCTAGGTGCCCTTTCTTTCCGCACCGCCGACATGTTGCGTCCTTAAACTTGCAGCGTTGGCGCTGGTGTTGACCTCCGCAGCTTCCGCATTCGTCTCGGTCCTCTTTGTCGCGTTTCTCGGTTCGGCAGACCCCTTCCTCATCTTCCCGTCGGATTCGGTCTGAACCTCCTCCTGGTGCACTGGAGTTGGCTTTGTGCTCGCCTTTGGTGGGAGAGGCTTTTGCAGTGTCTCCGCCGCTTGGGTGGACATTTCATGTGCTCTGGCTTCGTCCAGAGCGTTGGCCAGCGTTAGGTTGCTCTTTGCTAGCAGCCGTCGCCTCAAACGGATGTCTCTGACCCCTCGGATGAGTTGCTCGAGGGGCACCTCGCCCAGGTCGCGTATCCGCAGTCCTTGGACGCTTTCCTTAGGGCGGCCATGTAGTCACCTATGGATTCGCCTCCATCTGTCTTCGCCTCCGAATTCAAACCGCCGACGATTTGGACGGCGTTGGCGAAATGGTTTTAGTAAGGTCTGCAGAGTTGGCCACGATACCGATTGTATCGGCGTTGGCTCTGCCAGGGCTTCCGCGATATCAATGACCTCCGGACCACAGTGGCTTAAGAAATAAGCCCTTTTGCGGTTATCTGGAACTCCTTGCAGTTCGTTGGCTTCTAGAAAGCTTTCGAAACGGGTCATATACGTTCCCCATTTCTCTTTAGCCGGGTCAAACGGTGCGGGCGGAGTGTAACTGGCCATCTCCGCTTTTCTGCCCTGTGTTTGCTGGGTTCGGTTCTTTCGTGCTTCAGCTCGGTTCTGGTTCTCCTTAGCCTCGAGATCCCACCTTCGTCGCCAATGTTAAGTTCGGGAAGTAACGAGGCTGGAGACCAGGGTAGTGACAACAGCTCTTTAATATATGGTGAACCCAGCGACTAAGCTGGGGAAAAACCTCTCCTTATATACAGTTCTACTGGCGGCTTCGTCCAATCAGCAACGTGCTGATTTCCCGCCCAAATATTTAAAGGTACATACATGAATACATAACAGGAGTGATGTCTCGAGATGGGACGGATGATGATTGGACCATGTGATGGACTGGTGAATGAGGGGATGGTTTTGGGGGTTTTGATTTATTGAGGGAAAATCCAGAACTCTCAAATTCAGGTTTTCCCAGATGTGCCAGTATACCTACTCTAATAAATGGAACGTTGAGAAAATGCTTGCCTCGGAGTTTTTAATTGGAGTTGGGTTTTTCTGGAATGCTAACACTCTCCTTATCTGTTTCTCAGAGAGGCTGGTACAATAACATATTCACACTTGCGGATTGGTGGGAATCCACATCAGATGGTGGGGAGGGGTTCCTAATTTTCTTTATCCTGAACTGTATGGCCTGAGGGACCTCAGCGCCTGCTCTGAATTTTGACTTGCTTTCATCCCTTTTCAATAAAAGGTTCCTTTTGAAATACAAAGTTTTCAAGAGTCTATACTTTCTTGAAGGGGGCAGGGAGGGGCTGGTTTTTACATTAAGCAGGCTCTGCAGTAATGGTCAACCCAGAGAGGAATTTTTTCTCTCTCTTAATTTCTATTCTACCAAGGGGACCCTGCAACAATATCTAAACAAAGCAGTGAGCAAGGGGAAGCTGAGTGCTGGGAAGAAACCTCAACAACTACCCAGCCAGACACCGGCTCCATATGTCTCATCGAAGCTGTCCTCGAAAGCTTCATGAAGCCCCAAAGGTCGATCAGTGTAGGAAAGAGAGACAGCTGGGATGGAAGAGCCAGGGGGTGGCCCTTACCCATGGTAGTCATAACCCCAGGTGGAAAATGGAGCTGGAGACCCTCTCCAATCAGGAAGAGCTGATCGAGGAATCACTGGCGGATGATCAATTGAAGCGGCATATCAACCATCTTATGATGGAAACCCTGGAAAATCTTAATGTTCAAGGTGAACCAGATTGCCAACAAAGGAGAACCGGCGGACCAGCAGCTGAGGAAGTTCGAGCCATCACCACTGACCCATCCACAGCTGACCAAGCAGCTGACCAAGCTGATGGAGCAGCAACCACACCAGGTATCCAACCTCCTGCCTTTCCAGCCCAGGCAATCATCTACAGCCAACCCAGGGGGTTACAGCTAGAGAGGAAGGCCCCCCCTTGGAGATAAAATATGATGGAGAACTCCCAAAGTTGCAGGTTTTCCTGTCTCAAGTCCTCACCTACATACAAAAGTACGGGCACAATTTCCCAACCCAGGGCCAAAAGTATGAGTCATTACCCTAGTGAGTGGTTATCCAAGCAACCTAGGGGAGGGTGCCAAGTGAGTGGTGAGTTTCCACAATGCCGACACTCCAGAGTTACAAAACTTCAATCGATTCATGACAGCCCTGCACCATCAGTTTGAAGACCCTCTCACCGATCACAAAGCCCGCAACTGCATTAGAGTCATAAAATAAGGCTGCCATCCTGTAGCTGAATACACTGAGGAATTCCATAACCTGGCTGATCTGGCCAGGAGATATTCTAGTTTGCTGGTTCAAAGATGGACACAACAATGCCCCAAACCACCTGCAGGAATGGTACCTGGTGGCAGAGGAGACAGAGATCAATATGACACCAAATCAGTAATGCACCGGTAGTGCTTGGAGTGGGGATCTATTCCCTAGAGTGGGGAGTAGATCCCCATTCCAGGGAAAGTGAGACCCATTGAAACCCCAAACCACCATGGCACTGAGGCCATCAGGTTGCTTTAAGTGTGAGAAGGAGGGGTAAAATGCAGCAGAGTGCCATTCAAATACCCCCACCAGAAAACTTGATCTTTTGTCAGAGGGAAAGCCTGCAAAAACCACCCTCCCAGGAAGTGAGGAGTCTCCAGGCATTTTAAGTGCCAGGCAATGGTTATAAATCAGGCTAAACCTTGGGACACAGTAAGAAGAGCCTCAAACCAGACTGGACAACCACATGTAAAAGTATCTCAGCCCACAGAAAGAGGGAGGGCATGGGAAGTGTTTCAGAAGTTTCATGAAAGAATAATCTAAATGAGATGGGCAGCACATAAATCTAATAAATAAATAAATAACAATAGACCAGGGACTAAACTATGGACTTGCTTATAATTGAAAAAAAGTTCCTATTGATAGATCTGAGTATAGTTGATACAGTCAACTGTCCATCAATTGTATAATTATGTGGAAAATTTGTGTCTCTTTTTTCCCCCTGTATTTAAAAAGTCTTCTACCAACACAAGTTCAAGTTGTCCTTGACTGGAGGACAATTTAGAATTTTTATCTGCATATATCATACCATACGTTTAGTAATCTGATTATTCCTCCCTCTTTTAAAGTGATATAACCAAAGGTATTTACAGATTGTGGTCAAAAAGTCAAGAAAGTGTCCATGATGAAATAATAAATAATATATATGGAATACAAAAAAGCATATCATTCATTTTGCATGAGTGATAACCATTCATACAAAATCCTTTTTCCTTTTTTTCATTCAGACAATAATGAAAGCAAAACTTTGGGGAAAGTTCAGGGCTTCCTTTTAAGGTGGAAGATAACTGGCATTATTCTGATTACTTTTTTCATGTTCAAAGTGTTTCCCACTTTGCACAACGAATCTAAAAGTGAAGCTTTAATTGTCATATTAAACTTGGAAAATCTTTAATCAACTGATTGCAAGACAAGAGGGAAAAAAACATAATCTCTGGAAGTCTTTCCAGTCAATTAGATCATCTGGACATTTGTGATTCATAATTTTCTAAATTGATGCACATGGCATCTAATGGCATCTGTTAAAATAAGAAAGTTGGCCTGGATTATCATAATTTCATTGGCTCCAGTGTATTTGCATCAGTTAATGATCTTGTTGATGCACAAGAAAAGGGTCAGCAGGCTCCATTTCTTTTTAATTGGGTCAATCCACCCTGCTACCCTCTTTGTATATTGAATCTAGAATCTCCAAAATTCACCACTAATAAGACTTCTGGACATTGTAGTTCCAGAATATTTCATTTTCATTTGAGGAAAAGCTGTTTCTGGTTAATTTTCAGATCCATGCCTAGACCTTTGTTGTCATGATTTTAGAGTGGCATGCAATTTATCTTTCCTTTCTTTTTCTCCATTTACAACATGGAGAAACATTTACAAGATTTTTACTATCTTGATGCATTCAAGTAAATGTTCTACAAGGAACTTTATAACCCTGGCTCCATTTCCTTTCATTTTAGTAAAACCAAGTCTGGCAATTTCACACAAATAGAATATGTCCCTTTGCCTTATCCTAGTTACACCATAGTTTAACTATGACTATATACATTTTTACTGTACATATACCACTCCATTTACCTGCGGTTATTCTTCTTCGACCTTTTCAGTCAAATTGCTATCAAAACCATTAGGAAGCAATTTATTTCACATAGTTTCTTCCAGGAAGCTATATAATGATATAGAAATATAAGGTGTTTTTAAATCTTCCATCTCATAACAGTAGAGTTCCAGAAACCTTCAAAAAGAAGCGCTAAAAAAACTCTAAAGCTCT
Source organism: Ahaetulla prasina (assembly GCF_028640845.1). Lineage (NCBI taxonomy): Eukaryota > Metazoa > Chordata > Lepidosauria > Squamata > Colubridae > Ahaetulla > Ahaetulla prasina. The sequence goes on along the minus strand of NC_080547.1, from coordinate 27,218,752 downwards.
TTGAGTAAATTAGAAAACAGAAGAAATGTTGCTCAGGTATAATAAAACTTCCAGAAATTGGAGGATTCAATATATTAATTAGTACTAAAAACTACAACTTTCCCTATTTGTGAAATGACTTAAAAAGCATTCCCAGCATTTTGTTAATTTGAAGCAAGTTCCTCTCCATCTTCAAAATATAGTATCCCCCAAATATTTCAAGTCAATACAATCTTCACACTTTTAGGTACTCTGTTCCTTGAAGAATCATAAAGGAACGATAGATAGATAGATAGATGATAGATAGATAGATAGATAGATAGATAGATAGATAGATAGATAGATAGATAGATAGATAGATAGATAGATAGATAGATGATAAATAGATAGATAGATAGATGATAAATAGATGAGAGAGAGAGAGAGATGGGAAAGAGGCAGAGAGAGAGAGGTAGAGAAAGAACAGCAGACAGACAGGCAGACAGAGACAGAGACAGAAACGGAGAGAGAATCATATTCAATCAACTTTAGGTCTTTTAATGCAAAGAATGTTAAATATGGATATACTGACTAAGCTTTCTATCCACGTATTTATCTTCATTTCCTCTCCTAATGTATTTATACTGAAGATTCCACCTAGATTGAATGTATCTTAATGGTATTATGTTTTGTTATATTGTTTACACAGCTAAAATACTAACATTATTAACTTTGGGATTCTACCTTTCAGGAAATGTGATTGAAATTTTCCAGAAGGCCACTCTATACATTAAAAACAAATGAAACCAAAATATTACTTTGCTTCAAAGAAGCTGTTAAGATCACATTATTTTATGTGGCTTGGGGAATAGTCAAAATGTTCCTGTAAAGAGACTTTTTCTGCTTGCTCTCCTACTAGAACAAGTACACTCTATTTCTCTTCCTTTGCCACTTTTTCTAACACAAGAATGGCAAATCCATTAGCATATGCAGAGTTTTTCTGTCTATGCTGGTTGAGACTGGGTAATGCATTACAAAGGTTTTGGTTACCATCTTTAAAGCACTCCATGGCATAGGGCCGGGTTATCTACGGGACCGCCTGCTGCCACCGACTGCCTCCCACTGACCTGTACGCTCCCACAGAGAGGGACTCCTTAGGGTGCCGTCCGCCAGGCAGTGCCGACTGGCGACACCCAGGGGAAGGGCTTTCTCTGTGCGGGCTCCCACCCTCTGGAACGAGCTCCCCCCAGGACTGCGCCAACTTCCTGACCTTTGAACCTTCCGCCACGAGCTTAAGACACATCTATTTATTTGTGCGGGGCTGGCCTAGGGTTTAGTTTTTAAAAATTAGTTTTAAATGGGGTTTTGTATTATTTTAACGATATTTTTAAATTTGGCCTAATGTAATAAGTTTTTTAAAATGCTGTTTTAACTTGTATTTATTCTTATGTTTTCTATGTTTTTATAAGGCTGTAAACCGCCCTGAGTCCTTCGGGAGATAGGGCGGTATAAAAAATTGAATAATAAATAAATAAATAATAAATAAATAAATAAATAAAGCCACTTTTTTTAGAATGAGTTTCTGAATTATATAGAACCTTGAAACATATTTGAAGCTTTATAGATATTTATTTCCTCCTTTTATACAAGAAGTATTGAAAATACTGTATACATCCTCTATATAGAGCAGGGTAAATCAACACAATTAAAGTAATTTCAACATTACACTGTAGGTTTTCAGAAGGATATAGAAATCTATCTATTTTTATGATTACATCACCAAAGATAGATGATAGATTTATAGAGGATGATGGATAGATGGATGGAGATGATGATGAAGATGATAGCTAGATGATAGCTAGATAGCTAGACAGACAGATATAGATAGATTGGACAGACAGACATATATCTTTAAAATGTCTTTGGGTATTGGAGCCCACCATTAAAATGCTGGAGATGCTATAAGTCTTGCAAAATCACATACCAATGGGACATTTTTATCTGATGCTTTCTGTGTGGACTATATTAGAGTTTTAATGCTTTGTCATGTCTGATTAATTAAAGTTTTGCTTTAAAGTCTATATTCTGTGACAGAAATTCTAAAATTCTTTCTACTTAAGCTACTAGGAGTTCTGTCCTTTCATAAAAATGAGGTAGCTAAATTACACAAAGCTCTGTATAAACCCATAGGAGCTTTCTATAAATCCATAACATAGTGAATTGATCCTTTCTAACAATTGGGTACTACCTGCATGTAATGCCAGCCTTTTGAGAACCTAAGGCAATAAATTCTCATCAGGTCTGGGAAAGCCTGAGACTCTTTGCTTCTCCTTGTTCCATTGATTAATCTGACATTAAGACCATTCTAAAGAAGTAATGAAGATAACAAAGAAACTTCAAAGAATCATTTATAATGCATGGATATAATCTGTTTCCCTCCAAATCTTTATTTACAAATAGTAACAAAAAGAAAACATAATGGTCATTATAACATGTAAGGAAAAAAAGCCATAAAAATGTAGGCTAACATGAAACTGTCTCATTACTTTCTGTTTACTTCAACCAAACAAAACTTGGTCTCCCAAATTTTTTGCATGGAAACCAAGGCAGCATCAACATTTTGGTTTATGTTTAATGTTGCTTAGTATTTTTGTTTCTATTTTTGACCATCAGATATTTTAACTCCATTATTTATATTACATAAGCCACTGAAAGTATTTCTTTTTTAATTTCACTGGGAGAAGGAAGGAAGGAAGGAAGGAAGGAGGGAAGGAAGGCCCAAGATGTGCTTATCACTTTTGGGAAATGAGGAATAAACAGGGAGAATTAGAAATTCATGTAAATGAGGGCAGGGAGCATTTCATCCCTGTGTGTGGGGATAGGCCACATGGCATCAGCATGAACAACCCCAGCCCCAAAATCAAGGCCAGAGCCACCACTGAGGGCATGACCGGAACAAGGCCCCAAGCGTGCCACCAACACATCCCAGAAGGCCCTCCGGGATGCAGAGATTCCTCCCCATCCAGCTGAAGGGGGGGCAGAGAACGATGACCAGTCACCGGAATTTTATGACAGCGAGGACAAGGGCGAAAACAATCCAATGGTGAGTAAATCAGTTCACTCATATTTTTTCCCAATATGCCTAACAGCCCCAAAAACCAGAACCCAGGGAAATATTCAGACCCTAATAGACTCAGGCTGCACTAGATGCTTGATCAACTTAACCACGGTCCTGAAACTGGGGATCAATGCAAAAAGGCTGGCCCACCTGATCCAATTCAAACAGGACAATGGGTCGCTACTGGGGGGAGCCTATGCCATCCACCTAATCTAACCAGTGAGGCTAGAGCTAGTGAATCACTGGGAAGCAATTTGATTCATAATATCCCCCAAAATGACAGAAACAGTCATACTGGGACTCTCCTGGCTAGACAAGTAGGGACCGATAATCTGGTGGCAAGGGGGTAGCTATATACTGAGGATACTAAGGGGACCCCAACACTCCCCACACCAGCAAGCAGAAACATCTCCCACACAGGAAACTCTCCAAAAGAACCCACCAGAACAACTGGCAGCCACATCCAACAAAACCCCAGAGGCTGAACAGATCTTGAGGGAATAGCAGGACCTTGCAGAAGTATTCAGTGAGTGCAATGTCCTGCCTCCCCACCGTGAGGCAGACTGTGAGATCAAAATCATCCCCAGGGCAAAATTACCCAAGCCCAAACTGTACACCATGACGACCCAGGAAATGCAAGAAATATACAAATATATAGACAAAAACCTAGCAAGGGGGTTTATTGAGCCAGCCAAGCCAAGGGTCGCAGCATCAATCCTCTTCAAAGAAAAAAAAAAGATGGAAGTTTGAGATTGTGTGTGGACTTTAGAGGAATAAATACTGTGTGCATACACAACCTATACCCACTCCCCCTCATGAAAGACATACTATCTCACCTAGCCAAGGAAAAAGTGTTCACCAAATTAGACCTCAGAGAAGCATACTATCAATTATGCATCAGGCAGGGAGATGAGTGGAAAACAGCATTCAACTGCCCCCTAGGGAGCTTGCAATTCTAAGAGATGCCTTTCAGACTGCAGGGAGCTTCATCGGTGTTCATGTAATTAATAAACAAGGTGCTGCATGAGCACCTCTACAAGGGTGCTCTCATTTACCTGCATGACATCCTCATCTACACTGAGACCATGAACATACCCTTAGTTTGCTGGGTACTGGAGAAACTTCTGGCAGCCAACCTGTACATCAAGCTGTCAAAATGTAAATTTCACCATGCATAGCTAGACCTGGGCTACCGAGTGTCAAATGAGGGTATAGAGATGGACTCAGCCAAAGTACAATCCATCCTAGGCTGGCAACCCCCTCGCACCCGCAGACAGCTACAGAACTTCCTAGGGTTCACAAACTTCTACAGACAATTCATCCCCTTCTTCGCAAAGATCACTGAACCAATGACAGACCTCTTAAAGATAGGGGGCCCAGGGACAAAACCCCACCCGGGACAACCTCTACAGTGGAACCTAACCTGCCAAGAGGCATTTGAAAGATTAAAAGAAATGTTTGCCAAGGAACTGGTGCTGAAGCATCCTGACCCTGAACAACCCTTCATTATCCAAGCAGACGCCAGTCACATGGCAGTGGAAGCAGTGCTGCTCCAAAGAAATAGCTAAGGAAACTTACAACCCTGCAACACCTCCTGCAAGCTCACAGACACAGAGAGACGATGGGCCACTTAGGAAAAAGAGGCTTTCATGGTGAGATGGGCACTTTTAAACTGGTGCCACCTGCTGGAAAGGGGTCAGAAACCATTCAAAATCTTGACTGACCACAGAAACCTAGAGGCCCTCAGGACCCCATGAAAACTTTCACCCAAACAAGTCAATTGGGCTCAATACTTCAACCATTTCGACTTTGCACTAAAGCAAGGGGAAGAACTTCCTAGCTGATGCTGTTCTGTCTCCTTCCCCACTTCAGACCCACGAGCTGGCCTTCAGCCAGTGGATTCATAGCTCTTATCAGTTCTGGCAGAGAAATTGCAGCTGCCTGCCAAAGTTCAAACAAATGACTCACGTAGCAAGACTTTCAGCTCTTTTTGAAACAGATCAGCTAAACTTTGCTTCCCGTGGAGTGAGAGCAGTCCCAAAGCTCTTTATATATCCTGTGGGGTGGGGCTCCTGTCCCACCCTTCCTTTTGATGATGCCGCCTCTCTAATCTTCTGAAGCGCAGGTCAAGCCAAGCTTGATTATTATTATCAGCTGGGTCTGAAGACGTAGCCTGGGGAAGGGAGGAATCAGGGGATGATGGCCTCATTACATCCTCTGACTGGTCTGGTTCTGGCTCCTGGAGCCAAGCCAAAGCATAGGTGCTCCCGAGGTAAGCCTTATCAGCCCTTCCCCCTCACTCTCAGAGTCACTTTCGGGCATGGGGCCAGGTTTGGTGGCTGGAGTCACAACAGATGCCCTCTCCTGCATGCCTCAGTACAAATGAGAGTGGGAGCAGGTAGTAGATGCCATCATTCCCCCTATTCAAGTAGCTGCCCAAGTGAGCACCAGACGATAATGCTGCAACCAACAAGACTAATCAGTGAGCAACCTAACCACAAAACTCAAAATCAAACTGCTAGCATACCCCTGGTTCCGAGACAACCAACACATCTTACAAAAAGAGATGACCTTACATGGAAGGGGATGAAACTTTACATCCCAGAATCCCTACACACCTTAATCCTCCAGAGGAGCCATGCTTTTAAACTGACAGGCCACTTTGGGTTCCTAAAGACTTCACACTTGGCACAGAGTTTTGGTGGCCCGGCATAAAGAAAGATGTGGACAGTTATGTGAAAAGTTGCACCATATGAGCCACAAAGAAATGACCAGGAAAAGCCCCTGGACTGCTGCAACCAGTAGCAGAACTAACAAGATCATGGGAGGAAATCTCAATGGACTTTATAGTGGCGTTGCAGAAAAATGGGGGAAATATGGTGATCCGGATTGTAATAGACCTGTTGTGACCCAGATTCCTGGACCCGGACTCCTGGACTCGGATGATTCAGAAAGTGAGGGAGAAGACCTGGCAAGCCCTGCTTCTCTTGAGCCCTCTCCCTCCCTGGCACCCACTCAAAGGGCGGAGGAGGGGCCGGCAAGGCCTGATTCTCTGGAGCCTTCTTCTGATTTGGCAACGCCCCAAGAACAGTTTTGGAGTGATGCAAGACTGCGCAGACGTGACCGGCGCGCGCAGCAGAAGCAGCGTTGGGATAAGGCCAAGTAATAATTATCATGCAGTGACATCTGCAGAGACAATAAATAGGAGGCGGGACTTCCTGGTTTTTTGTCTTGGACAAAGCAATGAATTTGCGCAGGCAAACTGTATCAATGGAGGGAAGAATATATTCATGAGTAATTCTGGCCTTATCTATAATTTCCTCATTATCTCCAGAAACTTGGCAGGCCCGTGGGTAGACGTGGCCAGGACAATTATCTATGTAAATAAAAGGAGAAAAGAAGGCCTCTGACTGACTCTTTGCTGGGAGTATTGGGGGGAGGGAAACAGAACATTTTGTCCAAGATTTTGTCTAAAACATCTTCCACCAAAGATGGACCAGGAGCAGGTACAGCAGCAGTTACAGCAGCTACAAGCGGCTAATCAACAGCTCCAGCAGCAAGTGGCTCACTTGGCAGGCCAACTTGCTGCCGGGAATGTGCCTGTAGCCCCCCACCCCCCATCCTCCCACTCCTCCTCCTCGTCGCAAGTGCCCGATAACCGTGCCGGATAAGTTTTCTGGGCAGCCTGAGATGTTCCCGACCTTCTTGGGACAGTGCCAGCTCTACATGGCTATGAGGCCAGAGGATTTCCCAGACGACCGGGCTAAGGTGGCCTTCGTGATTAACCTTCTTTCCGGCTCGGCTGCTCGATGGGCCACGCCCCTCTTGCTCCAGGACAGCCCCCTGCTGGCGGACCAACAGCGTTTTTGGCAGCACCTGCGCACCATGTACGAGGACCCCGTTCGAATGCTGACGGCAACCAGGCGCCTTAAGGAACTCCGTCAAGGGAAACGCCCCCTGCAGGAGTACATCGCCGAATTTCGTCTTTTGTGCCAGGACTCTGACTGGAATGATGCAGCGCTGGTGGACGCGTTCCAGGAGGGACTCTCAGAGGAATTGCAAGATGAGCTGGCCCGGGTGGAGGCGCCGCAGACCCTCGACATCTTGGTGCCCCTTTGTTTCCGCCTCGATGCCCGTCTGCAACGGCGACCGTCCCGTCGCACCCCCCGGGACCCGCCGTCGACATCTGCACCCCCACTTCCTGCACCACCAGCACCCCGGGTCGCCCCACGTTTTGTAACCGCTGCGGAAGAGCCCATGGAGTTGGGAGCGGCCAGACCTCGCCTGACAGCCCAGGAGCGGAACCGGAGGCGCCAAGGGGGATTGTGCCTGTACTGTGGAGAGCCCGGCCACTTTGCCGCTTCTTGCCCCAGAAAGCGAAGTGGGGCACGCACGCCGGTCCCCGAATCACAGCGTGACCAATCGGGAAATGGATCAGGCCCGACCTCGGGGAAACCCTAGGTCGGGCACGTACTAAGCCCACACTGGACGTCGTGGAAGTAGACAATGGGCCCCCTCGGCATCTGATTCTGGACACACAGATATGGTTGGGGAACCAGTCGGACGGGCTTCAGGCGCATGCGCTGGTGGATTCAGGGGCCACAACAAACTTTATGGACCAGGCCTTTGTGACCCAGTTTGTGGTTCCCATGGTTCCGGTGGACCCTCTGATGCGGGTAGAGACAATTGATGGACGAGAACTGGTGTCCGGCCCCATTAAATTCACCACCCAGCCTTTGCGCCTGGCTATTGGGGACCATGAGGAGGCGATCCAGTTTTATGTCACGGCGGACCTTCATTTTCCCTTGGTCCTTGGGTTGGCCTGGCTTCGGACCCACGATCCTCAGGTGGCCTGGTCGCGGAACGCCATCTCTTTCCCGAGTCTGCAGTGCGTCGACCACATCCGCCACACCTGTGCCGGCCAGAACATCCCCACCGCTGCCATCACCTTGTCTTCTGAGCTGACGGACTTCGCTGATGTGTTCAGCGAGAAGGAGGCGGACCGACTACCCCCGCATCGGCCCTACGATTGCCCCGTGGACCTTCTGCCCGACGCACCACTGCCTGTGGGACGCCTGTATTCCATGTTGGAGCCCGAGTTGGCCGCCCTCAGGGACTTCCTGGACAAAAATCTGGCCCGAGGGTTCATCCGGCCTTCAAAGTCCCCTCTCTCGGCCCCGGTCCTCTTCGTGAAGAAGAAGACAGGGGACTTGCGCCTGTGCTGTGATTACCGCCGGCTAAACGCCATTACGGTGCGGAATCGCTACCCCCTGCCGCTCATCCCGGAGCTGCTGGAGAGGTTGCGGGAGGCCACAATCTTCACCAAGCTCGATCTCCGGGGGGCCTACAACCTGGTGCGGATGCGAGAAAGAGACGAATGGAAGATGGCATTCGGCACCCGATACGGACACTATGAATACTCTGTCATGCCATTTGGGTTGACCAACGCTCCCGCCATTTTCCAGCACTTCATGAACGACGTGTTCCGAGACATGTTGGATCAGTTCGTGGTTATCTACCTGAATGACATCCTGATTTACTCCCGGTCCAGGGAAAGCCACCTTCGACACGTCGGTCTGGTTCTGCAACGCTTGCGGGAGCAACAACTCAATGCGAAGCTGGAGAAATGCGTCTTCTTCCAGACTTCCATAGAATTCCTTGGGCATATCATCTCGCCCGAGGGCATAGCCATGGACCCATGCAAAGTAGAAGCTTTGTGTAGCTGGGAAGCCCCTCGTCGGGTGAAGGATGTTCAGCGCCTGCTGGGCTTCGCCAACTACTACCGGACCTTCATCCCGGGCTTCGCCACACTGACGGCTCCACTTACCCAGCTCCTCAGGAAGAAGGTTGCGTTCCGGTGGGGTCCCCCGCAGCAAGAAGCATTCACAGCCCTCAAGAAAGCCTTCGTCACGGAACCCGTCCTGAGGCATCCCGACCCGCTCCAGCCTTTTGTGGTGGAAACGGACGCATCCAATGTGGCTCTGGGAGTGGTGCTGCTAAAGGCTCCGACGAATGGCGGCACACTTTTTCCCTGCGCTTACTACTCCCGGAAACTCAATCCTTCCGAGCGCAACTACACCATCTGGGAAAAAGAGTTGCTGGCTATCAAGGCTGCATTCGAGGCTTGGCGACACCATCTGGAGGGGGCCCGACATCAGGTGGAGGTCCGAACGGACCATCGGAATCTCGAGCACCTCACCACAGCTCGGAAGTTGAACCAGCGGCAGATCCGATGGTCATTGTTTTTGCCCGGTTCAAAGGAGCAAAGGAGAGTGGAGGTGGGCCCCGCGTCTCCTTGGACCTTGGAGGAGGACTTACTCAAGTTTCGGGGGTGATTATATGTTCCCACAGGACCACTTCGAGCCCTCGTCATGACCCAGTGCCACGACAACCCTGCAGCAGGACATTTTGGGTTCTTCAAGACCCTCCACCTGGTGACACGGACCTTTTGGTGGCCCCGAGTGCGGCATGATGTACATGCCTACGTGACATCCTGTGTACCATGCCGGCAAGCCAAGGCCGCCACGGGGCCCCTCCCGGGCTCCTCCAGCCCTTGCCGACACCCGACAGACCCTGGGGGGCGATCTCCATGGACTTCCTGACGGACCTGCCGCTGTCCTCTGGGTTCACCACGGTGCTGGTGGTGGTGGACATGCTCACCAAGATGGCACACTTCATCCCATGCCGCGGACTGCCCACAGCCGCAAAAACGGCCCGTCTCTTTCTGCAGCACATCTTCCGCCTCCATGGTCTACCGGACAGGGTGGTTTCGGACCGCGGAGTTCAGTTCACAGCTCGCTTCTGGAAGAGCCTGATGGCTGCGTTGGAGGTGCAGGTGTGTCTGTCGTCATCGCACCATCCGGAGACCGACGGGGGTACAGAGAAGGTCATCGGTATCCTGGAACAGTATCTCCGTTGCTTCATCAACCAGCAACAGGACAACTGGGCCGATTACCTGTCCCTGGCGGAGTTTGCTTTTAAGAACTTTCAGCACACCTCTACTCAGATGACCCCGTTCTTTGCCAATGTGGGGTACCATCCGCGGCTCTTCCCTCTGGCACCACCGGACTCTCCTGTTCCCGAAACGCAGACCTTCCTGACGGAATTGCATGCGGTCCAACAGTTGGTACGTCAGCAGCTGGATCGGGCAAAGGAGGACTACAAACAATCCGCCGACCGCTCCCGATGGGCAACGCCCCCGCTGGTGGTTGGAGACCGGGTGTGGCTCTCCACCAAACACCTCCCGTCCGACCGCCCGGTAAAGAAGTTGGACCACCGATTCATCGGCCCGTTCCCTGTCGAGGCAGTCATCAACCTGGTAGCCTACCGACTGACCCTGCCATGATCCATGCGGATCCACCCCGTTTTTCACAGGTCCCTTCTGGTTCCTGAAGCCACACCAAGTCCCCTTCGGTGCCCAACAGCACCCGTCACTGTCGCCGAGGACGGGTCGGAGGAATACGAAGTCCACAGCGTACGAGACTCCCGCTGACTGAAGGGTCGTTTCCAATATTTGATCGCGTGGAAGGGATACGGGACTGATTTCTCCTGGGTAGATGCCTCCGACGTTCATGCCCCTGACCTGGTGCAGGCCTTCCATGAGCAGAACCCAGCCCGACCGCATCCCGATCATCAGCCCCAGGGGAAGGGCCCTGCGGTGAGGGATAGTGTTGTGACCCAGGTTCCTGGACCCGGACTCCTGGACTCAGATGATTCCAGTGAGGGAGAAGACCTGGCAAGCCCTGCTTCTCTTGAGCCCTCTCCCTCCCTGGCACCCACTCAAAGGGAGGAGGAGGGGCCGGCAAGGCCTGATTCTCTGGAGCCTTCTTCTGATTTGGCAACGCCCCAAGAACAGTTTTGGAGTGATGCAAGACTGCGCAGATGTGACCGGCGCGCGCAGCGTTGGGATAAGGCCAAGTCATAATTGTCATGCAGTGACATCTGCAGAGACTATAAATAGGAGGCGGGACTTCCTGGTTTTTTGTCTTGGACAAAGCAATGAATTTGCGCGGGCAAACTGTATCAATGGAGGGAAGAATATATTCGTGAGTAATTCTGGCCTTATCTATAATTTCCTCATTATCTCCAGAAACTTGGCAGGCCCGTGGGTAGACGTGGCCAGGACAATTATCTATGTAAATAAAAGGAGAAAAGGAGGCCTCTGACTGACTCTTTGCTGGGAGTATTGGGGGGAGGGAAACAGAACAAGACCTATTCTCCAAACAGGTGCACTTCATACCCTGCAGCGGACTACCTTCAGCCCACCAGTTAGCCAAAATGTTCCTACTGTCTCCATGGAGTACCACGGAGAATCATCTTGGACAGAGGGGTTCTGGAGAGAGTTCCTGTGATGGACTGGGTTGTCCCAGGGCCTTAGCTTGACCTTTCATCTGAGCACCAATGGGGGAGGGCTGAGAGACTGAACGCCATGGTAGAGTAGTACCTGAAATACTATGTGGACTATCAGCAGTCCAATTGGGTGGCCCTCCTGCCTTTCGCTGAGGTTGCTTACAATAATGTGATTCACAATACCACAGGCCAAAACCCATTAAAAGTAGTGAGTGGCATGGACTTCGTCCCAATGCCTGAGTATCCAAGGGATCTCCCCTCTTCAGTCAGCTTAACTGATGTCGTGTCCCACTCCTCCGCTGACAGCTGGGTCGGGGAAGTCGGTATCAAGCGTGCCTCTGCAGCTCTGCCAAAGTCCTATCAGAGTTCTCAAGGCAGGCAGGAGACCAGGAAGTGACTTCAGCAATCCAAGTTAGACTTTGCCTGACTCAGAGAATGCCAGAAAGCAGATCCTTTATATAGGCCATGGGGTGTGGCTCCATGACTCAGCACTTATCCAGGCCTGCCCCTCCCTTCCTTTTGTTGACGTCTCCTCTCTACTCTCCGGAAGCGAGGATCTCTCCAGCCTCCAGCTGTTGGTAATCTTAGCTCATGACTGGCTTCACATTCTTCAGGCTCACATGCTGTGGGGGAGGGGTTTAGTTGCTCCGTTTGCCTGGGCATGGTGCCAGGACTGGGGGCTGAAGGCACGTCAGGCCCTTCGTCTTGCTCGGCCTGTCCGGGCATGGTGCCAGGGCTGGGGGCTGGAAGCATTCCAGGACATTCTTCCGAACTATCAGCATCCGGCAGGAGATTAAGAGGGGCCCGGCTGCGGCAGGGGGAGCGAGTGAGACACAACAACTGATTAGATGTCAATGCTGAAAGCAACCTGGGAGGATGTCAAAAAAAAGCTAGTTAAAGCAGCACAAACCTTTAAGAAACGGGCAAACAAACACTGAGCTCCGCAATGGTGATTCGTGTTGAGGGAGAAGGTCTACCTCCTAAATCTCCCTAGCAAGAAGCTAAGTTTATGGGCCCATTCCCCATAGTCAAGATCATCAACCCAGTCACAGTGCAATTAAAATTGAAATTGCCCTGACTGCTAGGGAAGATACACCCAGTATTCCATAGTAGGCTCTTAAACCTATGGTCAGATCAACCCTGAGGCCACTACCCCGTAAGCCCCCAGACCCTGTGGTCATAGGGGGTCAAACCCATTATAAGGTGCAGCAAATCTTCAATTTGAGGTGGCACAGGAGACAACTCCAATACTTAATTAAGTGGAAAGGCTACCTCTTATCAGAGGCCTCTTGGGTAAAGAGTAGGAACATCCAGGCTGATCGCCTTATAACAAAATTCCCTGCAGAAAATCCAAACAAGCCTGGAGATGGAACGCAAATCCTATACCTGTACTCAAATTGTTTTTGCCTTGCACAGGTCACCTTTGGGAAGTGAGGAGATCCTAATGTCAACTTGCAAAAGCATTTCTAGTCTGCTTTTGAGTTGCCATTAGAAGCAAGGGGGGATACATTCCACACATACCTTCTTCCAATGGTGAATCTTAGATTACTAAAGCCGGGGTGTGAGGTGTGTTTCTACAGCCCGCAGGAGTGCCTAATTGGAGAATGTGATTTATGACACAGACTGAAAGGAGGGGGGACAACAGGATGAAAGGTGAGCCGTAACTTACATGAAGATAGAGCAAACTACATGTGAGTAAATGCTGACATGCTGCTCCTAATAAATCATTGGATTCTTTTTGAAACTTGGCTCGAGATTCATGATTTATTTAGGGCATCTGTTGGAACCTTCACACCAACATGGGTTTGTCAAAAACAGATCATGCCAGACTAATCTTATTGCATTCTTTGACAAAGTGACAAAATTAGGAATGTTGTCCATATTACATACTTGGACTTCAGTAAGGCATTTGATAAAGTAGACCATAACCTACTACTAGATAAAATAGAAAAATGTGGGTTAAATAGCATCACCACCAGTTGGATTCATAATTGGCTGACCAACTGCACTCAACATGTAGTCCTCAATGAAACTGCCTCTACCTGAAGGGAAGTATGCAATGGGGTACCCCAAGGCTCTGTTTTAGGTCCAGTACTCTTCAACATCTTCATCAATAATTTGGACAAGGGGATAGATGGGGAACTCATCAAATTTACAGATGACACCAAGCTAGCAGGAATAGCTAACATTCTGGAAGATAGGCTTAAGATACAGAAGGATCTTGACAGACTTGAACATTGGGCGCTATCTAACAAAATGAAATTCAATGGTGAAAAAAGGAATGTTCTACATTTAGGCAAGAAAAACAAAATGCAGAGGTACCTTGCTCAACAGTGACAACTGTGAGAGGGATCTTGGAGTCCTAGATCCCGAAGGCCATCACTCTGCTAAACAATTAATTCCCTGTCAAACTATTGACTAAATCTGCACTACTATTAATCTTCTCATTGTTCCCATCACCAATCTCTTTCCACTTATGACTGTATGACTGTAACTTTGTTGCTGGCAATCCTTATGATTTATATTGATATATTGACCATCATTTATGTTGTAAATGTTGTACCTTGATGAACGTATCTTTTCTTTTATGTACACTGAGAGCATATGCACCAAGACAAATTCCTTGTGTGTCCAATCACACTTGGCCAATAAAAATTCTATTCTATTCTATTCTATTCTATTCTATTCTATTCTATTCTATTCTATTCTATTCTATTCTATTCTATTCTATTCTATTCTATTCTAGTGGCAATCACTTAAATATGAGCCAGCAGTGTGCAGCAGCTGCCAAAAAAGCCAACAATTCTAGGCTGCATAAACAGAGGGATAGAATCAAGGTCACTTTAAGTGTTAATACCACTTGGTAAGGCCACACTTGGAATACTGCATCCAGTTTTGGTTGTCACGATGTAAAAAAGATGTGGAGAGTCTAGAAAGAGTGCAGAGAACAACAACAAAGATGATTAGGGGACTGGAGGCTAAAACATATGACGAACGGTTGCAGGAACTGGATATGTCTAACTTAATGAAAAGTAGGACTAGGAGAGACATGATAGCAGTATTCCAACATCTCAGGGGCTGCCACAAAGAAGAGGGAACTACCCTAGGAGAGAAGCAACATAGAACTAAGGAGAAATTTCCTGACAGTTAGAACAATTCATCAATGGAACAACTTGCCTCCAGAAGTTGTGAATTCTCCAACACTGGAAGTTTTTAAGAAGATATGGGATAACCATTTGTCTGAAGTGGTGTAAGGTTTCTTGCCTAAGCAGGGGGTTGGACTAGAACACCTCCAAGGTCCCTTCCAACTCTATTATTCTGAAATGCCTGCTTCTCAGCCCAGCAGCAGCAAATCTATGTGTTTTTTAGGCAAGTGCCAGGTTAAACCAGCATCTAATATTTAACAAATCACCTACTCTCTTCCACAAAGGAAAACTAAATCATTCTCCAAGCCTCCGGTGAAGCAGACAAATCAAATTCCACGAAATGAAATCTATTAACATTTTAATTGAGAATTCCAATGGGGAGAAAAAAGACAGACAGAATGTGAACATTTCCTTGGAGGAACAGATTTAGGTAGCCCATCAATTAATTGGCTAGGAAATTGGACAAGAAACGAAAGAGGGACCAGTTTTGTTACAAACCTAGCAACTGCCTGTGGCTTATTGTGCAAGGTGAATTGTCTTTCAAAACCAGGGCTATTTTTTAAAGGCAGTCAATCATACCACAATTATCTAATATTCTTTATTTGAATGGAAAACACAAATCATGCATTTAATCTAACTGAATTCATACAAGGCAAACTTATTTAATATTCATATCTTTTTAATTAATAGAACAGAACAGAACAGAATAGAATTCTTTATTGGCCAAGTGTGATGACAAACAAGGAATTTATCTTTGGTGCACATGCTGTCAGTGTACATAAAAGAAAAGATACATTCTTCAAGAATCATAAGGTAGAACACTTAATGATAGTCATAGGGTACAAATAAGCAATCAAATCATATTAGGAAACAATCAATCAATAAATCGTAAGGATACCAGCAACAAGGTTACAGTCATGCAGTCATAAGTGGGAGGACATGGGTGATAGGAACGATGAGAAGATTAATAGTAGAGCAGACTTAGTAAATAGTAAGTAAATATAAATTAAAGATCTAAACCAAATATGCATGCTTAGAATTTTGCCTTTCAAATTTATTCATTAATTGTAACTAATGCAGTGAAAGGCTGTTTCACCCAGCAGAACAACTAAATAAACCTGAGCAAAGGAACTAATTTACCAAACTATGTATAATATAAGTCAAAGGAAATAAATATTATCAGATGGTAAGGTGATCTAATTTCACATTAGAAAATCCTACTAATGTAAATATAATTGGTGATCGGAAAAACACCCTATTTTCTTCTAAAGTCTGATGATACTGTATCATGGTAGAAGGAGGGAAGAAAATGCTGCACAATTCATATGGAAAAATATATTCTTAAAACCACAAAAGAAAAGGAAAAGGATCAAAAGAAACCAAAAGCAGTCAATCATTGTGCCCTGAACTGCAAATCTAATCTTAATCTAATGTTTCCAACTTCCTGACAAGTTGAAATGCTGTCTTTGGAAGAAGCTCATAAAAATAGTATTTTGAGCACAAAAAGCATTTGCAATATCAGATTCAGATTCATTTTCTTACCATCAGGTACCCAGACAGGTGATCATGTTCCCTAGGAATGAAAAGAAAAGATAAAACAGACATTGCAACATTATAGCACAAGGCTGGCCTTTTCTATTTTGCATCCAGATGTTGGACACAAGTACTGTGTTACAACTGAGTTACATCTTTCAAAAAGCAAAACATCCCTTGCTTCTTGACCACCTTGATGCAAGGATGCATCCCTTCAATTCTCTTATCTTGAAAAATGACTTCAGATGTCTTCAGCCTTTACTTCACCAGAATAAGTAAAATGATATCAGCCCATCTGCATTAATCTATGAAGAGTCTCAATCATCTATTTGGGACAAACATAATGGGACATCCCCATTATGGTTGTCACAAAGGTGCTTTTTTCAAAAAGCAACTGGTTTTTGTTTTTCCTTGAAGATGTTTTGCTTCTCCTCCAAGAAACTTCTTCAGTTTAGACTGAATGGTGGAGGATGGAAGGATTTATATTTATCTTGGATGAGAAGTGAAATGTCTTCAAGGAAAAACATGTATAGTTTTCTGCCACCTAATAACTATTAATTTTTTGCCAACCTCACTGGCACCTCATTATTTTGAATACAGGTGAGAAATGTGCTCTGTCCTTCCAGTTAAAATAGATGAGCACTTGGCAGATGGCTAAATGATTACAAAGTGACTCTGTCCAAAGTTTTGGAGAGAGAAAGGATAATATTGCTCTGCCAAACTGCAGGCTTGAAATGAAAGAGGGTGTTTTACAAAACAGTAAGGGGAGGAAGACAGGCAGACAGTGCAAGATCAAGCATAAAAATAGCATGTTCTTAGGGCAAACAAAGAAAATGTAAAGCAACAGAACTGATAGGCAGTAAAGAAAACAATAATGCAAACCCAGAAGATCTAAGGTCAGATGAATAAGCAACATTGTCAAAGTCAAAATAAGAAGGAACCCTTATATGCCAAGGTCAAACAAATTAGGTTTGAGGGTAAGCAGACTGACAATACTTGTCCCAATAATAATTCTAAGGAACTTGTTACTTCAGATATTCATTGAATATAAAGAACATTTTCTCCCATGTGTTCAGAATAAAAGAAAATATGAAAATATCTTGATAGTTAAAGTCTGCACTAGAGAGGAAGGGATGGCCTCTCATTCATTGACTGTATATCTTCATTTTTGTATATATTGGAGTCTACTTTCAAAATCCATGTCAAAATAATCAGTTTTCTTTCAGCTCTTTTTTTGTAAAGTAGTTACCCTGGAAAGAAATTCACTCAATCAGAAGAAGCTTAATACCAACAAAAATGTAGTAAATGAGATCTAGTACATAGTTTTGCAGAGTAATAATTTTTAATCCAAGATACTGGTCAGACAGATTGTTCCCCATCCTTACCACCCTATCTATACCCCCAAAGATTCTGTTTTCTGTATCCTTCATCCAAATGTAGCCTGTATTCTGTTATCCAAAGATCCTTGGTCATAACTGAAAATATTATTATTATTATTATTATTATTATTATTATTATTATTATTATTATTATTATTATTATTATTCAAATTTTTATACCGCCCTTCTCCAAGGATTCAGGGCGGTGTACAGCATAAATAAAATACAAATACCCAAAAGATTTAAAAATACAATATCCAGTTAAAAATCTAATTCAATAGCTGTATATTTAAAATTACTAAGTAAAAAATTACAAAATAAATTAAAATCCCTTAAAAACCCACTAAAACGCCTCAGTATTAAAAATTCGTCAATTTAAGCCAGCCCCACTTGGTGTATATAGTTGATTTTCATAAACTGATGGGCACGGAATTGCTTCATCAGTGTGGCATGTTCATGCATTTTATCCTAAAACCTATTTGATAAATAGGGGGGTAGCATGTATTCTGTTGTGGCACCGAGATCAGAATGCAGTATTGCAGGCTAACTTTGGCCATAAGAGTTTGATCCTGACTGGCTCAAGGTTGACTCTGTCTTCCAACCTTCTGAAGTCAGTAAAAGCCCATATTGTTGGGGGCAATATGCTGACTCTTTAAACCATTTAGAGAGGGCTGTAAGCATTATGAAGTGGTATATAAGTTTAAGTGCTATTGCTATTTCTATGTATTCTGTTTGGCAAAAGAAGCAAAAAAAAAAAAAAGCTCTGTGCATAAGAACATTCTTCTGCCTACTTTATTATACAGAAGTGAAAACTGGGTTTACCAGAAGAAATATAAAAATATGAGAGCAATGGCAATCCAGGACTTAAAGAAGTTGCATGGTAAAACAAGAAGAGAAAAATTCAAGAATGTAGAGGGCTGAACAGATGTGATTAAACCCAGACAAGAATGACCATTACAAAGAAGTATATTGAGATGGTGATCATTTGGGAGAATGGATGGTAAACTAATTTCAAAATAAATATATGAAGGAAGAGAAAATAAATCTCAAG
Organism: Ahaetulla prasina; assembly: GCF_028640845.1. Lineage (NCBI taxonomy): Eukaryota > Metazoa > Chordata > Lepidosauria > Squamata > Colubridae > Ahaetulla > Ahaetulla prasina. Next base: position 27,200,218 of record NC_080547.1, on the reverse strand, counting down.
AAAAGAGTCAACTGAGAAAGTTGTGGTTGGGTAGTGTGAGTGAAACTTTTTCTTCTCCCATCCCCCAAAAAGAAGCTGAAAGAATGAAAGACAATACTGTATATGGAGTGGGACATGGGATAGGTGGAAAGAAGGAAGGTCCAAAAGGTATAGAGAGGTACAGTGCACAATGTCAATATAAACCGATTTTAGCCACGTTACTTTCCCTTTTTAAAAACTCACACTTTTAATTTCTATAGTTTACCATTTCTACCTCCTTCTCTGCACCTGGTGCAACACAGCTTTTCCTAAAAGGGAATAGTCTGATGGGTATGTATGATGTATGAATAGACAGCTCTAAAAATTGTTTTGCTTTATGAATAATGTAAGCTGTGAAAGTATTTCCTTAGGATCAAAGCCTTCATTACTCAGGTTTTTGTCTTACTTATATTTATCACATAAGATACCTGGGAAAAGAATCAGAGGGAAGGGATAAAGTACAAAAGAAAATACATTTGTAAAACTACAACCATTTCAGAGAAAAAAGTCTGGTAAATTCCTTTGAACAAAGGAGCATCTTTTAAATATTAAAAAGGACCATATTCCTGTTCTCGAATTATTACTTTTTGGCAAAATATTTCTTTAAAGTGAAAGCAAGGGTTAGCATTTAGTTAACCATCACTGGTCTAAAAATGCTAAGCAGGGTCAAACCTGGATATTACTACAGTAATATGGGATATGATAGCAAAATCAGAGGGTTGTGGTTTAGATTGGGAAGTAAAAAACAATCCCTACAGAATACAATGAAAAACCACTTCTATATTAATTTCAGGAAAATAATGTGGACACGTCCATGTACTCATCAGGTGTCAATTTTAATCAAGGGAAAATCTGTCTTATTTTTTAAAAGGAACAGTCAACTGAAAACAATAGTATCACTGGTAAAATGTCTGTGGAGATTCTCAGTCATCCAAGTCAGTTTCTCAAAGGTTCTTTTTCAAAAGACAACAGGACTGATTTTTTTTAATTGAGAAAGATATTTCGGAACCAATGAAGCTTCTTGGATGAGAAGCAGAATAGAATAGAATAGAATAGAATAGAATAGAATAGAATAGAATAGAATAGAATAGAATAGAATAGAATAGAATAGAATAGAATAGAATAGAATAGGGTAGGGTAGGGTAGGGTAGGGTAGGGTAGGGTAGGGTAGAATAGAATAGAATAGAATAGAATAGAATAGAATAGAATAGAATTTTTATTGGCCAAGTGTGATTGGATACACAAGGAATTTGTCTTGGTGCATATGCTCTCAGTGTACATAAAAGAAAAGATACTTTCATTAAGGTACAACACTTACAACATTTAATGATAGTCATAGGGTACAAATTTAACACTTAATGATACAACACTTAATGATAATCATAAGGTACAAATAAGCAATCAAGAAAATGTCTTCAAGGAAAGAAAAGTCCAGTTGCCTTTTGAAAAAGTATCTTTGAAACATTGCCTTGGTAATGAAAGAAATAGGAAGATTAACATGAAACAATTCTTGACGGCTATCATGACTTACTGAGGACAGCCTTCCAACCCCTGATAGCATGAATATGTTCAAAAAGTCCCTCATCTACTGAAAAGTCCCTCACCTACTGATGAAACGTCCCTCATCAACAGGATGAAATCCTGTTGATCTAAGTAAGAGGGCAGTTCTTGAGTCACACTATACTCTGAATGAAAATTATAAATACTGAATTAGACTGTAGAAGTCCATCCACTTCAGATCTTTTTGATAGCTACCTAAGATTCAAAACTCAACCAGGGTAAATCAATAGATGCAATTTATATAGACATCTGTAAAGCCTTCGATTCAGTGGTACACAACAAGCTATTTCTAAAACTTAAATCTTATGGCATTTCTGGATTCCTGCATAAATGGATTGTTCCTATCAAGCAGGCAGCAAGTATTCAAAATAGGGAACACCTTATCTCACCCTGCACCTGTTAACAGTGGTGTCCCCAAGGCAGAGTTTTAGCACCCACACTCTTTATATTTTACATAAATGACCTTTGCGATCATATTATAAGCAACAGCATTCTCTTCGCTGATGATGTAAAAATATTCAACACCACCTACAATGCTACTACCCTACAAAAAGACCTTGACTATATGTCAGAATGGTCAAACAATTGACAACTCCAAATCTTAACCAACAAATGTTCTGTCTTACATATTGGCAAAAAAACAAAAAACAAACACAAAACACAAAGTACAAGCTGGGCGGATATGACCTCGTAGATTGCCCTCACTCTGTCAAGGATCTTGGAGTAATCATCTCAAATGATCTAAGTGCCAGAGCTCACTGTAACAGCATTGCCAAAAAGGCTTTAAAAGTTGTTAACCTAATCTTGCATAGCTTCTTCTCTGTTAATATTGTACTACTAACTAGAGCATACAAAGCATTTGCTAGACCAATTCTTGAATACAGCTCATCTGTCTGGAACCCACACTGCATATTGGACATTAATACAATTGAGACAGTCGAGATATTTCACGAGAAGAGTCCTCCATTCCTCTACCCTCAATAGAATACCTTATGCCACCAGACTTGAAATTTTGGGCTTAGACAACTTCGGTCTTCTAAGCATAGTACATAAAATTATCTGCTACAATGTTCTACCTGTCAATGACTATTTCAGCTTTAACCACAACAACACATGAGCAAACAATAGATACAAACTTAAGGTAAACTGCTTAAGGTAAACCGATTGCAGAAAATATGACTACAGCAACAGAATGGTCAATGCCTGGAATGCACTACCTGACTCTGTGGTTTCTTCCCCAAACCCTCAAAACTTTAACCTTAAACTGTCTACTGTCACCCTCACTCCATTCCTAAGAGGTCTTTAAGGGTGTGCATAAGCACACCAGTGTGCCTACCATCCCTGTCCTCATATTCTCTTTTATTTGTATCCATTTCATGTATTCATAATTATGTTTATATTTATATCTGTTATCTAATACATGCTTGACAAAATAAATAAATAAAAAGGTATAATAAATGGAGAGAGAGATTGATTTTGGGTTGATTTTACATTAACTTTCACCCTCTTACTGTGGATGTTGGGATTCTAATCACCACGACCTGCATAATTTACTGACATTTTCCACCCACCCATCTCCCCAAAGCACCACAACTTCTGAAATAAGGGGTGAACTGTAAGTGATGGTGCAGTTTGACTCCTGAATTAATATATGCTCTCATTCTTCTTTCCAAGCCATCAAAATAAATTCAAGATGTAGAAGCTTTGAACAGTCATCCTTTTTTCTTCTTTTTAGTGCTCCTCTCTGACCATGATTAAAAGTGAATGCAAAATCTTTCCAGTTCGAACAGGAACCAACTACAGCTTTCTTTTTTGGTAATGCTCGAATGGGTCTCCAGCAGAGATCTGAGCAGCCAGCTGTTTGAATTGAGAATCAGCTCCTCTCTCAATGGCATTCAGAGGTGAAACTCCACGTAGGAGTTCAGTGACCCAGTAACTTGCTCTTCCAGCAGCAGACTTTACAAAGGGAAGTCAGTGATTACGCTGATGGGAATGCAATCAAGGTAGTTTGATTAGCAAGGAGGGGGATGAGAAGTACAAGAAGAGAAATGCTGCCATTCTGAAAAGGAGGCAAACACTCCAGCTCTAATTAAACAAAAGACAACTGTGGAGCAGGAAATGGAGAAGACATGTTGGGTCCCAATAGTTTGCTGATTGCCAGAGTGTCTGTCCTCAACAGGGATATTTAAACTACCTACCAAAGAGTGGACTGCTGAGCACCAGATTAGTCCTGAACTGGGATTTCTAGGGGCTGTAATCTGATTCAATGTAGTCTTGGTATCTATGAAATTGTAGTAGAAGTTTTAAAAATTGTTTAGCAGGGGCAAGAATATCCATAATAATATACTTCTTATGTTCAGTGATATAATTGCTCTGGTTTCTGGAACTTTGCATTGTCTCTTCATGCTCACTTCTACTACAATTGCACAGATATCAAGACCAATTTGAATCAGATTACAACTCCCATGAATCCCAGTTCAGGACTCAGTATGTTATGGGTGTTCTTGCCCCTTCTAAATAAAAAAGCCCTGTGGAGACAGAAAAAAATTAGTCACATTTCATTCTATTCCTTATGTTTCCCAATTCAGTCTATCCCATTTTCAGTTCAGATTGCAGATGTTCCTTTTACTTTCTTTTACTCTTCAACAGCGCAATGTCATCGGTTATTTGTTTGTTTTAGGGCTTAATCAGTAGAAGAATTTCTAACAAGCTAGAAAACAATAATTCAGGATCATCTGAAAATGAAGGATCATATTATTATTAACTCACCATTTTTAATATGTATAATTCAAGGCAGCAAGCACAACTAATAATCCTATCTCCTATGAGAGAGAGTGACTGGCCAAAGTCACTCAGCTGGCTTTATGTACACATAAATACAAATAGATATAAGTATATATTTATATACTTATCTTTCTGTAGGAAACAGCATTGTTGGCAGTGTTAAATAGTTTAACATAATCGGTGAAGAGAACGCAGTTACTTATAATATGATCACAAAGGTCATTTTTGTATAGTATGAAGAGTGTTAGTCCTAGAACGCTTCCTTGGGGGATACCACTATTAACAGGTGCAGGATTTGATAGGGCACTCCCTATTTTGACCACTTGTTGTCTGTTTGACAGGAACGCTGTTATCCAATTATGGAGGGATCCAGAGATGCCATAGGATTTTAGTTTTGGAAGAAGTTTGTCATATACCACTGAGTCAAAAGCTTTACAGAAGTCTATGTAAATTGCATCTATTGCTTTGCCCTGATTAAGATTTGTAGTCCATATGTTTTTGCAGTGTAGAAGTTGTAGATTACAGGATAATTTTTTTTCTGAAGCCAAATTTTTTATTAGAGAGTAGGTTGTTTGTTTCTAGTTGGAGGGTAATGGATTGGTTGATGATTGATTCCATGATTTTGCAGGTGATGCAACATAAAGAGATTGATCTGTAATTTTCAACTAGGCTGGGGTCTCCCTTTTTGAAGATAGAGATGACCATAGCTAATGGGTAGGGAGCTGGTCCTGGAAGATTTTTCAAAGATTATGCTTAGGGGTTCTGCTATAACAGTGGAAAGCTTTTTTTAAGAAGTATGAACATAGTCCATCAGGTCCAATAGATAGAGATGATTTCATAGTGCCTTTTCAACATTATCTTCTGTGAAATCTATTTGTGTTAGATCATTGTAGTCATTAGTGGTACGACTAGGGAATTTTGGGCATGAGCCATTACTGTCCACAAAGACTGAGCCAAAGAATGTGTTAAAGAGGTTTGCTTAACTGCTTCATCTTTGCATTCTTTACTGTTAGGTCCTTTTAGGGGTGGGATGGATCTCGAGTCTTTAAGTTTGTTGTTTAGAAATTTAAACTCTAGTCCAATCCCCTGCTCAAGCAGGATACCCTAAACCAGCGGTTCTAACCTGTGGGTCGGGACCCCATTGGGGGTCGAATGACGATTTGCCAGGGGTTGCCTAAGACCATTGGAAATATGGGAAGTATACTTGCAGTCGAAGAATCGCGCTCCAATGGTTGACTCCACAAGCCAGCTGCAGGCTCTTCAAATCGCTGGCCGAATTCGGCTTCAGGTGCGATGAATTAAAAAAGAGAGAAATCTTTGCTCTGATGTCTCCCTCTCAAGCCAGCTGCAATCACTCCCAATCACTAGCCTAATCTGGCTTCAGGCGCAATAAACTTAATAGGGGAGGAGTCTCCGCTTTAATGCCTCCGTCCTCAAGGCAATCGCAAGGAGTTCAGATCGCTAGCCAATATGGCTTCAGGCACGATAAATTCAAAATGAAAATAATTTTATGGTTGGGGTTGCCACATTGTGGGAAATTGTATTAAAGGGGTCGCAGCACTATAAAGGTTGAGAACCACTGCCCTAAACCATTTCAGACAAGTGGCTGTCCAATCTCTTCTTAAAAACCTCCAGTGATGAAGCACCCACAGTTACTGAAAGCAAGCCATTCCATTGGTTAATTGTTCTCACTTAGGAAGTTTCTCCTTAATTCCAGGTTGCTTCTCTCCTAGATCAGTGTCCATCCAGTTTCTCGGTTTCTCTTTTAGAATTTTGCAATCTAACCCAGCCTACTCCTTACCAATCACTCAGGCATTTTAGTCTGGCTCATAAGAAAATTCTTATTTTTCCCCCCCCTAAAAATCACCACCAGGAAAAAGAGCATAGACAACAGGACTTAGGTAGTGATGGAAAGCAAAAGTTAAATGGCTTTGATCTAAACATTCCGACTCTATTTGGTGAGACTTTATACATCATTCCCTTGGGGTCATCCATTTGCTAGGTGGGCATTTAAATTCTGCATGTATTTCAGATTTGGGGGGTGGGTGGTAGGCAGGCAAAGAGAGAGAGAGAGCAAAAGCTACCGAGTTAGAGTCTTTGCTTCAAGCAGTGAAAGCAAAGGGGTGCCTCTGCTTTGCTGCAAGAAAGCATATCAATTCAGAACAGATTCTACACAAAGGAAGCAAAAGCCAAGAAGCAGAGTTAAGAAGAATGGCAAAAATAAGGCAGTACCCAAAATATCTTCAATGTTTTATTCCTGATCACATTTATTCAATTGCTTAGAAGAAAAAAGTTTTTTCCTTCCTACCTGCCCCTGGTGAAGGAGATGATTATTTAAGGGAAATGCTGTTGAATATAACATGAATTTGAGTTATCAGATGGCCAAGAGGTGTGGAGAAGATTTTCTGCATTAGGCAGAATAAGCAATTCCAACTGCATCAGGATCGTGATTATTTCTTAGTAATGGTTAGTCTTTTATGTACTGACATGATTTCCTGCACCTCTGGTTCAAAATATGTCATAATTACTAGAGTTTATTACATTGCAGGTTGTAGATCATGCAGCAAAGTAGTATTAGCTGATTTACACTGAGTGTAGTCATGTGCATTTGTAGAAGAATTTTCCCAGACATGCAATTGAACCAGAGTGTCTAGGGAGATTCTCCATAATCCAGATTATGGTTGTCCCAGAAGGTGCTTTTCCAAAAGGCAACTGGATTTTCTTGCAAATGAAGGTGAATATATATGTGTCCCAGGATCACATTGCAGGATCCAATCTGGGTCAGTCACCAGGATCAGAGATTTAGTGTTCCGAGCTTTCAGACTCACACTGGAGCCCATCCTCAGGGGAACTTTTCTATTTTTTATTTTTTTATTTATTTTGTCACACAGTATATATAAGCATAAGCATGTAATAAGTATACAATATATAAGCATATATATAAGCATGAGTATTTAATAACTATATTAATTGAATATAACGAAAGGAAACAATAGGACAGGAATGGTAGACACACTTGTACCCTTATGCACGCCCCTTACAGACCTCTTAGAAATGGGGGGAGGTCAATAATAGACAGTTTTTCTCTAGCAGAATGTGTCACTAGAGAGAGAAGAGCTTTCTCTTCTAAAGAGAAGTCCCCTGAAGATGGGTTCCAACACAAGTCTGAAAGTTCAGAAGCCTAAACCTCTGGTCCTGATGAGTGACCAGATTGGATCCTGGATTTTCTTGGTTTTTTTCTTTGAAAACATTTATGAAGGTGGAAAGATTTATATTCCTTGCAATCATCTGGTCATTAGCAACCTGAGGATTACTAGAAGTTTCTTGGATGAGAAGTGAAACGGATGGGGTTTTTCAAAGAAAAAAAACCCATGAAAGTCCAGTTGCTTTTTGAAAAATCACCTTTGAGATTTGGACCTCTTGCACTGAAGTATAATTGTTTTGTTTATATATTTTCTCTTCCAATTGCTCCTCTGGTTTCTCTTATTTTTATCCTGTTCCAAAGTAGAAAAGCTTAACTTCAAGGCAGCAGTGGAAAAAATTGGAGAAAGCTAGGATCTGGCAGGCTTTTACTTACCTATTTAATTGGTCTCAAAAATTGCAATGAATGGGCAAGTAGCACAGGATCACAATTTTCAGCTCTGTTCTATGGTAATGAAGGAACCTATTAAATGCAGCTTTGTCTTCTGGATTGCTTAGAATTCCAGAATTTGCTTAAGGTCACTTTTTGACTAAGGCAGGAGTGTCAAACTCAAGGCCTGGGGCCAGATCTGGCCCATGGGGTGCTTAGATCTGGCCTGCAGAGCCACCCTGGAAATAGCAAAGGACTGGCCCATGGTGCCTCTGCCAGTGAAAATCCAACTGGCCCTCCCAAGCTCTGTTTTCACTGGCAGAGGGCAGGAGGCCGTCACAGCCGAAAATGGAGCTTTAGAGCCCATTTTCACTGGCAGAGTGCTTGGGCCACCACAGGTACCCCAACATCAGTGACATTGAGCTGGCCGCACCCACTCTGGCCATGCTCACCCCATTCCCCCAAAGTTAAACACAACCCTGATGTGGTCCTCAATGAAATTGAGTTTGACATCTCTAGACTAAGGTAAAATGATTGGAATGATAAAATGATTGGCTTCTAAAAATGTTCTACCTGCTTGTTGAGTTTGTACAATGGCTTGGTTTAATGGGGAGCTATAGCTATGAGGTGGGCAGAGAAACATCTGGACACCAGATGGTAGAAATCTAAAAGTGAATATGATCAAGCATAGCTTGGAGCACCTTAGAGTGTTATACTCTGGCCCTAAGGGAGGAGAAAAGCTGTTTAATCTCTATGTTGTTCACAGAAACTAGCCCAAGGGAGCTTTTCTGGTTGATTGGGACTGGAAGAATTGAAAGGACTCTATGTGTCTCAACAGCAAACTTCGATGGTTTTATTATTGTTGTTTTCTCAAATAAACTCATTCATATTTACAGATAGATTGAAGAGAGTAGAGATGTAGAGAGAAGGCCAGTGCTTCTATTTGTCCAATTATTAAACCAGTTTATGTCTGTTAACCTTATAGATGTCTACAGAGTGTTTAGACAAGCTAGTCCTTCATTAGACCAAGATCCTTTTTGACTAGTACTGCTGGAATGGATTTGCAAGGGAGATTTTTATAGGGGAGAGATTGGCAAAGCTAGGGGAAGGAATCAAACAAGGCAATACTTAAGAGTAGTAAGTAGCCACAAATGAATAAAGTCCAAACACTCTTAAATGCCATTGATTAATGTCAGGCACACACAAAAAATGTCCACACTTGAAGGTTCAAAAACTGATTTCTTGCTAAAAGCCTCGTTTACTTGCTTATTAATTTCATATGCAATTTCAGGATATAATAATACAAAGTGTTTTTAATGGGGTTGTCTTTGGAAATGTTCTGGCTGTGTTCTCGTAACACTGAATCAAGGGAAGTTAGCAAGATGTGTACACATGATCAAAACCTATTTAATAGCTGAGACAATGGGGGTTAATTTTAGCCCTGTGAGGCAAATCATTATCGAACAACCACTAGGCCTAATGTATTGACCCAAATTGCCCCTAGCCAGGTTCAAAAATGGCAAAAAAAAAAAAAAGGTGGGGGGGCACAGAAACTACTTAAGTGGTTACAGGTCAGTCACTTCCTCAACCCAATCCATCTCCTGGGGAAAATAAAAGGAAGGAACATTAACTACAACACCTTGAAATTATACAATAAAGGAAGGACATCTATTAAATAACTACCATCAACCTACCATATGCCCCTGGAACATCCAGATAAATCTATTCATACTTTCTGGCATAAATTTTAGTTTTTTGCTCTGTAAAACAATGGCACTTTCATTTAGACCCATTTTTCCTTTTTCCTTACACTGAAATATATTTACTTTACTCTCACCTTTTTCAATTCATTCATTAATTCATACTGTTTATCATTTCATCCTGCTAAATATAGACACAACTTACCATATTTGAGTTATGATCAGATAAATGACTTCCGATGTGTGATGACTTTGATCAATTGAGGCAATCACAATTAATGTTAGTAGACTAGAGAAGGTAGGTTACCAGTTCCGCCTGTAGCACATGCAACATTCCCTGTGAACTGTGAGGACAATTCTGGTCAGTTTGTATGCACTTGCCTTTAGAGACAGGAGCCCAGTCAGTCTCTGCCATGGTTGCTGGGGTTAAGCCGGTATATCTGCTATGAAAACCACGTCATTAAGCCCTGAAGCCTAAAAGATACTGGCCATGAAAGTGTTCACAATAAATTTGGTGGCTGACTTTTCAGATGTTGGAGGAGCTGCAAAATAATTGGTTCAGTCCTGGAAGAGTTTTCCACATTGTTTTGTTTGGAAGCCTTAGTTTCTTGGTGGTAAGACTCTGGCTATAGACTGAACTTTGTAGAAGCAAAATTGTTTTCACTTATTTATTTTGCATGAGCAATGAACAGATTTCATTGCTTTCTTCTAGACCTCTTCCTGTCATTCCAGCTTAAACATTGAAATGGATTTTATGATTAACCTAAGATGCACCACTGGATTGGTGGTGCATCTTAGATTCTAAGGTGCATCTGAATCCCTCCCCTATTAGGTTGTCTGCTTCTTTTAGCAAAAATATAGCTTCAGAGCTGGCTTTTTGTAGTAGTGCAATGAAGACATGTATTCAATTCACAAATGCTCAGTGGCTGGAATGATAGAGAAAGCAACTAGCAATCAGCATCTTTTCTATGGGAAGGATTACCATTTGCAGCCCTTAATGCAAAGAAAACTAGAATGAATTCTAATAAGTCTTCTATACACTGCGACTGTATGATTTATTATTTGGTTATAGCCTCTAAAGAGGAAAATAAGACCTCATTGTCAACTCTGATTTATATTCTCTCATTTTGCAATTTCAGTAAGTCAGGGGGGTATTGCTGGCGGCTGGATATGGATTTTGCCCAATGAGATATAATTGTATTTGTATTCAAAGTTTCAGCTTTATTCTCTTGCCTTTCTTCCTTCACTGCAGGTTTGGTTTTTCACTGATTTGTTGGTGAAAACAGAATGCATAACATATGCAAAGCTGAGTGTCACAGTCATCCTCACTGTGATAATTATATTGTGATTTTTCATGATACACTAGCTGGCAAAATTTGCTGCCTCCAGTGCCTAGATGAGCTTTCCTAAGACAAATTGGTAGTGGCCCCAGCAGCTGATGGCGCAACATAATTCTCCAGTACAGTAATAGATGGCTTGGAACTTACTTACTTGCTTACTTACTTACTTACTTACTTACTTACTTAATTTATTTATTTATTTATTTATTTTGTCGAATACATATTAAATAATATATAAGTATAAGCATGAATTGAATACATAGAATGAATACAATTAAAGGGAACATTAGGACAGGGATGGTAGGCATGCCCCTTACAGACCTCTTAGGAATGGGGTGAGGTCAACAGTAGACAGTCTTAGGTTAAAGTTTTGGGGATTTTGAGATGAGACCACAGAGTCTGGTAGTGCATTCCAGACATTAACAACTCTATTACTGAAGTCGTATTTTCTGCAATTGAGATTGGAGCAGTTCACTTTAAGTTTGTATGGTCGTGTATTGTTGTGGTTGAAGCTGAAGTAGTCATTGACAAGTAGGACATTGTAGCAGATGATTTTATGAGCTATGCTTAGGTCATACCGAAGGAGGCATAGTTCTAAATTTTCTAAACCCAGAATTTCAAGTCTGGTGGCATAAGGTATTTTGTTGCAAGCAGAGGAGTGGAGGACTCTTCTTGTGAAATATTTCTGAACGCGCTCAATTGTATTAATGTTTGATATGCTGTGTGGGTTCCAGACAGATGAGCTGTATTCGAGAATTGGTCTAGAAAATGTTTTGTATAACTTCTGTATTATTTTCCACATTACCAAGAATGATGCCATGTTGGGGGCATTTATGAGCTGTGGTAGCACAGTACTGCAGAATACACTACTGCAGGCTACTTCTGCTGACTGCTGACTGCTGACTGCCTGCAGTTTGGCAGTTTGAGTCTCACCGACTCAAGGTTGACTCAGCCTTCCATCCTTCTGAGGTCGGTAAAATGAGGACCCAGATTGTTGGGGGCAGTACGCTGACTGTCAGCCTTTGCATATTACCTTAAGTGTTTTCCTTACTTAGTAGAGTATTTAATTGTTTTATTACTTGGTTAAGTGTTTATTGCCTTGTTAAATGTTTTACTGCTATTTGACTGTCAAGCATTAAGAATGGGGAAGTGTTCCTTTAAGATTGCTCAGCTGCCATACAGAGAGAGGGGAAGGAAGCTTGTTGTGTATGATCCCATTGGTGGGAAATTCCAGCGGGAAATTCCAGTGGGAAAACATTTGAATTCTATTGGTGGCCAACTGAGCCAGGTGGCCTGATAAGGAGAGCATCCTGCCTGCACCTTTTGCTGAAGTCTCACTCTAAATAAAAATAGCTGTTGTCACGACTCCGGTCTCGAACGCCTTACTCGACCAACTCAACCCTGGTGACGAGGGTGAACTACTGATCAGGACAACAGAGACAAAGAAACCAGCCCTCCCAAGATGCCCAAATCTGCTAGCAAACTGAAGCTATTTGATCTGGCATGGGAGATGTTCATGGCAAGATTCGATTGTTTCCTAGAGGCAAACGACTATAACCTACTACCTGATGACAAAAAACTGCCGTTTTTCCTCACCAACTGTGGCCTGAAGATATTCCGAATGTGGTGACCCTATTGTCTCTGAGGCCAGTCCAGCAAGTCGAGTGGACCATCCTGAAAGACACACTTAAAGCTTACTACGCACCGACCCCCTCGAAATACTCCCAGTGCTACGATTTCCGCCAGCATTTCCAGCTACAGGGGGAATCTATCTCCGACTTTATCACCTCGCTTTGGCAAGCCGCCTCCATGTGCGATTACGAGGCATCCCTAGATGAAGCCTTGCTGGAACAATTAATTTGTGGCGTACGGGACGTCCAGCTGAGTCGGATACTACTGGCTAGACACAACCTCTCGTTAACCACCACAATTGATGAAGCTACAGGGTACGAGCTATCCAACCGAGCAGCCATAAATATGCAGCAGCCAGGGGCAAGTAAGGCTCCACCAGCTTATTGAGCAGCCCCAGTTCATTACGAGTCTGCCCAAGTAGACTCTTCAAGTACCAGCTCATTCGAAGAAGGGGAGGAAGACGAGGCAACAACAGTTTGCCGAACAGAGCGTTTCCCCCGAACAGAGTGTTCTCTCCAGAAAAACGGTTTTGGTTTTTCCTGTTCCAGCTGTGGGGGAGACCATCAAAGAAACAACTGCCATTTCCGTGATGCAACGTGTTGCCGCTGCGAGAAGAAGGCCATTTGGCTCATGTCTGCAGGGCTACGCTGCCAATTCAAGCTTCCCGCCAAAGAAATCACAGGGAATGGCAGCCAGCTAGCTAGCAGACATCACTGCGCAAGCGCAAGCAAAATGGCCACCAAAAAAAGGGTGTGTATGCAAACCTAGTCACCATTGGCAGCGCCATCACGAAACCAGAAGAAAAAACATACACCATGGTCACAGTGGACGGCCAAAGGATCAAGATGGAAATCGACACCAGATCGCCCGTCACTATTGTATCCTGGTCCACAGTTCAAGAATTGTTTCCACACATTAAGAAAATCACCTACAAGCCCAATACCTGCGCATCCGTGATTTCCAAGGCAACAAAGTTCCCGTGAAAGGCATGGCCACCGTAAACGTAGTCTACGGGCAATACAAAGAGAAGCTGCCTATCACTATCGTGTGAGGAAACCTCCCAAGCCTCATGGGTTGGGATTGGATCCGCCCATTAGGGATCGGGCTATTCAGAGTGCTAGAAATTCAAGCAGTGCCAATACAGGAAGGATGACCTACTTCATGAATTCCAAGACGTTTTCACCAGAACCTTGGGCAAGTACGTGGGAACCCCTATATCCTTCAACCTAGACCCAGGGGTAGCACCCATTAGACTCAAAGCAAGGAGGGTTCCCTTCGCACTTAAGCCAAAAATAGATAAGCAACTGGATAAGTTAGTCCAGCAGGGAATCCTCGTCCCCATCGACCATGCTAGATGGGAAACCCCCATAGTAACTCCCATCAAGTCCGATGGGTCTGTCTACATCTGCGTGGACTATAAGGCAACCCTAAATAGAGCCCTACAAAAGAGTGCCTATCCAGTGCCGGTAGTGCAACATTTGTGGTACTTGTTGGGCTCAGGGAAAGTTTTCGCAAAACTTGACCTAGCCCAGGCTTACCAGCAGTTGCCCGGTGACAATGCCACAGCAGAAGCCCAAACAATAGTGACCCATAGAGGAGCATTCAAATGCACCTGCCTACAATTTGGAGTCAGTGTGGCACCAGGACTATTCCAAAATCTGATGGAGAGACTATTACAAGGGATTCCTGGGGTAGTGCCCTATTTCGATGATGTCCTAATTTCTGCTGACGACCAGCACCAGTTAATGATTAGACTAAGAGAAGTCCTGACTGCATTTAGAAACGCAGGACTTCAATTGAAACGAGAGAAATTCCAAATAGGGGTACCCTCAGTTGAATTCCTGGGATACAGAATCGACCAGGCGGGCATCCACCCCACTGAGTCGAAAATTAAAGCAATGAAGGAGGCACCCACCCCCGAGGATAAGACAGAACTGCAAGCTTTCCTTGGCTTCCTGAATTTTTACGCTGTATTCTTAAAACAAAAGGCCACAGTGGCAGAGCCCCTTCACAGACTATTGGCTAACCAAAGACCATGGTTCTGGGGAAAGGAGGAAGCAAAGGCATTTTCTAAAGTTAAGGAACTCCTGACGGAAGACAGTCTCCTAATCCAATACAATCACACTCTGCCGTTAGTTTTAGTCTGCGACGCATCTCCTTTTGGACCAGGGGCTGTCCTTAGCCATCGGCTGCCTAATGGTTTTGAGGCATCAATTACTTATTTCTCCCAAACTCTGTCCAGCCCAGAAAGAAATTATAGCCAACTGGACAAGGAAGCCCTGGCTGCAGTCTCTGGGGTAAAGACGTTTCATGAATACCTTTTTGAGAGACAATTCAAACTCATTACCGACCACTGCCCCCTTCTAGGACTACTGGCCAGGGACCGACCCACTCCTATTGCATTATCCCCTAGGCTGACGGGATGGGTGTTGTTTTTGGCAGCTTACAACTACAAACTGATCCACCACCCCGGCAAGGACTTAACACATGCTGATGCCCTAAGCAGATGCCCACTGCCAAGGCTAGAGGATCCAACCCCAGGGACACCGGCTCTGCTCATTGACTTTATGACAACGGGCCCATTGACCTCAACGGCCCTTGCAAAAGCTTCACAATGTGACATTCAAATAGGAACAGTCATGGGTTGGGTACAGAGAGGGTGGCCCACTAGTAGATTGGCAGATGAATTCAAGGATTTTGGAAATAAGCAAAATGAGCTAGCCACACAAGGGGGTTGTTCGTTGTGGGGAGATAGGGTTGTGATGCCAGTAGCACTAAGATCCAGGGTTCTAGAGATGTTGCACGAAAGTCATCCTGGCATAGTGCAAATGAAAGGCCTCGCCAGGAGTTACGTTTGGTGGCCACAAATTGACAAGGACATAGAAAAATGGATTGCACAGTGCTCCCCGTGTCAAGAGTCCAGACCTGCCCCTCCATCCACCCACTGAGTCGAAAATTAAAGCAATTAAGGAGGCACCCACCCCCAAGGATAAGACAGAACTGCAAGCCTTCCTTGGCCTCCTGAATTTTTACGCTGTATTTTTAAAACAAAAAGCCATAGTGGCAGAGCCCCTTCACAGACTATTGGCTAACCAAAGACCATGGTTCTGGGGAAAGGAGGAAGCAAAGGCATTTTCTAAAGTTAAGGAACTCCTGACGGAAGACAGTCTCCTAATCCAATACAATCACACTCTGCCGTTAGTTTTAGTCTGCGACGCATCTCCTTTTGGACCAGGGGCTGTCCTTAGCCATCGGCTGCCTAATGGTTTTGAGGCATCAATTACTTATTTCTCCCAAACTCTGTCCAGCCCAGAAAGAAATTATAGCCAACTGGACAAGGAAGCCCTGGCTGCAGTCTCTGGGGTAAAGACGTTTCATGAATACCTTTTTGAGAGACAATTCAAACTCATTACCGACCACTGCCCCCTTCTAGGACTACTGGCCAGGGACCGACCCACTCCTATTGCATTATCCCCTAGGCTGACGGGATGGGTGTTGTTTTTGGCAGCTTACAACTACAAACTGATCCACCACCCCGGCAAGGACTTAACACATGCTGATGCCCTAAGCAGATGCCCACTGCCAAGGCTAGAGGATCCAACCCCAGGGACACCGGCTCTGCTCATTGACTTTATGACAACGGGCCCATTGACCTCAACGGCCCTTGCAAAAGCTTCACAATGTGACATTCAAATAGGAACAGTCATGGGTTGGGTACAGAGAGGGTGGCCCACTAGTAGATTGGCAGATGAATTCAAGGATTTTGGAAATAAGCAAAATGAGCTAGCCACACAAGGGGGTTGTTCGTTGTGGGGAGATAGGGTTGTGATGCCAGTAGCACTAAGATCCAGGGTTCTAGAGATGTTGCACGAAAGTCATCCTGGCATAGTGCAAATGAAAGGCCTCGCCAGGAGTTACGTTTGGTGGCCACAAATTGACAAGGACATAGAAAAATGGATTGCACAGTGCTCCCCGTGTCAAGAGTCCAGACCTGCCCGCCCCCGTCCACCCCAGTCAGAGAATAGGAACAACCATGAAATCCCTGGTCCCGCATCCACATTGATTTTGCCGGCCCTTTTCATGGCCAAACATTTTTGATAATTGTCGATGCATATTCAAAGTGGTTAGAGGTATTCCTAATGAAATCTACAACAACGGAAGCCGTCGTCCGAATTCTTCGGAGATTATTCTCAACACATGGGCTTCCTGACACCCTAGTATCTGACAATGGGCCCCAATTTACTGGTCTACAATTCAAAAGCTATTTGGCTGGTTTGGGAATCCGACACGCGCTGTCGGCTCCTCACAAACCATCAACCAATGGTTTGGCTGAAAGATTCGTAAGATCCACAAAGGAAGCACTAGCACATTTGGGGCCAGGGGACTGGCAAGAGCGCATTGTCATTTTTTTTACTTCACAGCATGTCACACCTTGCCTGGCCACAGGCCTAAGCCTGGCCGAACTCCTCATGGGGCGTAAACTTCGTTGTACTCTTGACTGTTTAAACCCAAACTACTCCCCAGATAATTACCAAGGGGGAGGAGAGGGGACTAGAGAATTTGAAATAGGAAATTCAGTATTCGCAAGGAATTACTCAGTGGGCCTGGCATGGCTAGCCGGATACATAATAGAAAGAACCGGTCCCAAATCATATAAAGTAGACTTGGGGAATGGAAAACTGGAATGGAGGCATATCGATCAACTCCGTAAACGAAAAGGAAACAACTCCGGCCCTAACTATCATCCAATTCTTCCAACAGCTAACTCAAACCTAGGAGGACTGGATGACTCACCTGACCCCATAAACAACCCAATAGCGATTATTCCACCAGGGTTTGAAGAAACAGCCACCAATAATCCACAAAATAGGGACCCATTGGAAGAGCTGGGAGGCACAGAAAACACCTCCGACCCAATGGAAGAGCTGGGAAGCGGGGACGGCACCTCCGACCAGCATGTGTCCCCCACCACAGCTGAGCATGTATCCCCTGCCAAAACTGAACTGCGCAGGTCAAGTAGAAACAGGGAACGCCCGAATTATCTATGCGATTATTATGAATATTATTACAATTGCTAAATATGCAAAACCTGGGTGAAGTGCAATTCAGGAGGGGAGGAGTGTTGTGTATGATCCCATTGGTGGGAAATTCCAGCAGGAAATTCCAGCAGGAAAACATTTGAATTCTATTGGTGGCCAATTGATCCAGGTGTGTATATAAGAAAAGCATCCTGCCTGCACCTTTTGCTGAAGTCTCACTCTAAATAAAAAGAGCTGTTGTCACGACTCCTGTCTCGAACTCCTTACTCGACCAACCTCAGGAATTCAAACTTCCAGATGCGCACTGGCATCAACGAACTTTGCATACCAGACGGATGGGTTACATCGGAAGAAGAAGACCCCACGTGGGGTCTGAGGAGAAATAGATTGGACTAGACCCATTTGACCTTTGGAGGGAGGAGGGATGAATGAGGGATATGCATCTGAAAGATCTACTTTCAGATCTTGCTTTCCTTTTGCTGCATTCCGTTCTACCCAGTAAAAGTACCTTGCTCTAAAAATATGGAGTTGGGGGTTTTCTTTCTTGGGTTCTGAACAGAGGCACACCTGACACTGACTCTGTAAACCACTAAGAGAGGGCTGGAAAACACTGTGGCATGATATATAAGTCTAAGAGCTATTTAAGAGACTCCCAGGGAAGCATAATGGCTGTACTGAATTTTGAACTCCCTACAGCTGTTTTGGAAAGCACAGTTTCTCTACTGGCCTTAGTCCAACAAATGTCAATATCTTAGGTGATCTTTTAAAAATTAGACAGAGCTCTATGTAATTTATTAGTAATTGTACGGGAAAATACCAGAGATGAATTTAGAATTATACAGTAGATTGGGTAATTAAAAAAGGAAATCAGAAATCCAGTTCAACTCTATTTTTTTTAACATTGGTCCTGAAAGCAAATCTCAATTCAAGGAAAACATAAGAGCAAGAAGTGGCTGGCTACATCTCAGATGGTAAACTGATAAAAATGAAGATTTTCTAGGATAAATTCTTTTATTTCCTCCATCCTGACAGTGTCCAACTTAAAAACACAGTCAAAGCTCATTACAGAAAAAGGTATAAAACAATCAAATGTCTCCAGCCAAAATAGTTCAAAGGTTACGTAATAGGTTCAGGTTATCTTCGATTTACGACTAGAATTGAGCCCAAAATTTTTGTTGCTAAGTGAGACATCTGTTAAATAAATTTTGTCCCATTTATTGACTTGTGAATCACTGCAAGGGTTTAGTAACAAGGTTGTTAAGTGAATCTGGTTTCCCCATTGACTTTGCTCATGAGGTCGCAAAAGGGGATCACATGAACCCGGGACGCTGCAACCATCATATATATGTTAGTTGCCAAGCATCAGAATTCTGATGACATGACTATGAAGATGCTGCAATGGTCATAAACATGGAAAATAATCATAAGTCACTTTTTCCATTGCCGTTGTAACTTCAAACATCATTAAATGAACTGAAAGGAAATGAAAGGATTACCTATGCTCATGTAAATGTTTGGTGGTTTCAGTGTTAAATATGAAGCATGTCACTTAATCCCAGTAGTAAAATAAACTAAGTTTTAACTTGATTTGCCTATTAGATGGATGGGTGGATGGATGGATGGATGGATGGATGGATGGATGGATGGATGGATGGATTTGCATATCATACATTTGTGAATTTTCATACTGCTTGATTTATTCTATTTTGGAAATACTAGGGAGGCTGAGGATATCACTTCAATTAATCACTTGTTAAGGTTTCCAGTGTAAATATTTCCTATCAGTTGCTCCTTCTTGAGCCTTTTAGTTGAAGCTGTCATGTTCTGAATATGGAACTCTGCACATAGAAAGCATGTACTGTGGTACCGAGTTAGAAAAAAACTACTGTAGCTGATATCCTCTTCTCAGCTAAAAAAAACCCCACTTAGCTTCCACCCTACTATTATTATTATTATTTTAAAGATGGGTGGCTATTGGAAAAAAGGGTTCTTCAAAAAATAGCTAAGGAACAGACTCCAGCCTAATCTTCAGGAGAAATCCTTGTAGGTCTTACAGACCAAAGTTTTCTCACTGGTTTTCAGCTGCCATATTAACTTTAGATTGAAACAGTTTGAGAATGGTTTCTCCATTCCTCTGAAAACAATAGAATACCCTATCCCACCAGACTCGAAATCCTAGGCTTAGAAAACTTGGAACTCCGTCGCCTTCGACAAGACCTAAGCTTAACTCACAGAATCATTTATTGTAATGTCCTTCCTGTTAAAGACTACTTCAGCTTTAATTGCAATAATACTAGAGCAACTAATAGATTTAAACTTAATGTCAACCGCTTTAATCTAGATTGCAGAAAATATGACTTCTGTAACAGAATCATCAGTGCTTGGAATACTTTACCTGACTCTGTTGTCTCTTCCCACAATCCTAAAAGCTTTATCCAAAAACTTTCTATTATTGACCTCACCCCATTCCTAAGAGGACCATAAGGGGCGTGCATAAGTGCACAAACGTGCCTACCGTTCCTGTCCTATTGTTTTTCTTTTCTTCTTTCTATATATATGCTTATACGTCCTTATATTTACTCATATATGTTTATATACTATATAATCTTTTGTATGATTCCTACATATATTGTTGTGACAAAATAAAATAAATAAATAAAAATAAAAGGTATAAGAGTTCTCCCATGCCATGAAGGAGAAAGATTTTCATTTAAAAGCTACATTCCCATCATCTGCAATATATAATACCAATTTTAATAGCATGCCAGGCCACTTTGTTCACTCACTTGGGATACTTCTCTCCACCCTTTGCAGAGAGATTGTAGCGGAACAAGAGCTTTCTGCTCTTTGTTGCCTTCTTGCTGTCAACTTTTAAAAATTAACTAGATGTTCTGTAAAGCTTTGCTTGCTTTTTCCAGCACTGACACCTATCATTCCTCTTCCCAAACATTCCTCTGTATAACCTCATTTCTTTTTAGCACAAATCCAAGGAGATACAGGATTTCCTATAGGAGTACAGGAGATACATTCTCAAAGAAATCTCTCCCTCCTTCCTTCTCACTTAGGCAGATAGGACTCTAAAAATTACTTCCCTCAATTATTATGAATCATTTTGTCAGGACAGAGTGTAACTAGTATTTCTGATAATTTTCCAATCAATTTCCATGACAGACTACATATTTTATCTAACACCGTGTAGCTGCTGCTCTTAACTGTGCTGATAGCAGGTGCCCTTAAAATTAAAACTTTCTGTCCTGATGGAACTCATACTTCCTCAGATTAAATATCTGGAAGCCTCATTTTCCTCCCATGTTTTAACTGTTCATTTTCCAGCCAGCATACCTTCTCATTTTTTTTCTTTTTTCAACTCTGTAATCCCTTAATTTGGGGTCAAATTGAGGTGACTGAATGGAGCTGAGTGTTTGCTGGCCAGATACCCTTCCTGACACCTACACAGAGTTTGCAGCAGATATTTTCTCTTTGTGCCTGATACAGAAATATATGTCATTGCCTAAGATTGAACTCTCAACCTTCTGAGTGAGAGGCGAGTGTCTTCACCTCTAGGCCACGACACTGTTCCAGAACATCTTCCTATTACCAAGCTAATTTTTAATCTTATGAAAAAGATAAACATTCTTTTGCCTACGAACTCTTGGTCTGGTTTGAAGAGCAGTTCTGTTTGAAACAAAATAAATTGCATTCTTTATAACAATGCCATCCAACATGACAATTTTAAGATGTATGGCATCAGCTCCCAGAATTCCTCAGCCGGCTGGGGATTTCTGGAGTCAAAGTCCACATATCTTAAAATTGCCAAGCTGGAAAAACACTGCTTTAGGACAAGAGCAACGAACTGAATCTCTTGAAGGTGACTCAATGTTAATATAATGCAGTCATAATACCAACTGTCTAGCTGCCTTTTTTTATTAATGAATACATCTAGATTGCCAACCAGGATACCATTTAAGACCTCTGTTCTCTGGCTTGCTTCAAAAAAGCCCTCAAAACAAGGAAGCGAGCTGATATCATGTTTTCTTTACCAACTGTGGTGTCTGTACACGGGAACTGAATGAACAAGCAGAGAAAAAACAAAATTCTATACTCATTATGAATTGTTAATAGCCTGTTTACAGCTGAAGCTGTCACAGAAAACAAGAGAGTCTGCTAAGTCAATAATTTATTTCAAGCCACAGAATTAATTAGGGAGACAGTTAAATAAGAGTTGGAAAGTAAGAATATGTTAGCATTTTGTGATCCCAGCTATGTTTTACAGCTGAGTTAACTACCAGGAGCAAAGAAGTACCATATTTTTTGGACCATAAGACACACCAGAGTATAAGATGCATCTACCTTTCTAGGGGAGGAAGGAAAACAAGAAAAAAAACCTGCCTTTGCCCATTTGCCACCCACCATTTGCTGCCGCCTGTTTGCTGCCGCCTGTTCACTGCTGCCACAGCCTGTTCGGTATGGCCCATTCACCGTGGCCCATTTACTGCTGCCATGGCCCATTTGCCACGGCCCATTTGCTGCTGCTGCGGCCCATTCAGCATGGCCCATTTGCCACTGCTGATCCCCACTGCCTAGAACTGGCTGAAAATGTGACACAGAAGCCAGAAATGCTATGCACAGAGGCCGAAAACAGCTGAAGGGTAGGGGCCGGCAGGTGGGTGGGGCTTTGGCAACATTCGATGTGTAAGATGCACCACAATTTTCACCTACTTTTTTTGAGGGGGGAAGTGTGTATTACACTCTGAAAAGTATGGTATAAAACAGAGAGATGGGGAAAAAGAGGTTGAGGAATGAAACAAGCCAAATGCAAATAATCCATTCAATTTTCATGATCTAGCTTTATTTTTTTTTCTTAAACCTTTTAAAAGCAAGCTTTGAAACCTCTGCATTTGATTGGTGTAAGCAACATCTAGTCAATGAAGCCAGTGGTGGGATTCAAGTAATTTAACAACCAGTTCTCTGCCCTGATGATTTCTTCCAACAACCAGTTTGCCAAACTGCTCAGAAAGTTAACCGGTTCTCCCGAAGTGGTGCAAACTGGCTGAATCCCACCACTGGATGAAGCATTTCATTTGTTCTCCTGCACTGCTTTCATGATCAAAATTCTCCTCTCTTAAAGCTGGAGTCAACCCCACTGGAGAAAATACAAGGGATAATATTTGATTCTGTTTTGGTATTCAAGATGGGTGAACTTCATTTTTCCACAACTAATCTTGGATTCAAACAGAAACCATCTGAAATCTTTAAAGGAGGGGGAAATGCCCCTACATCTAAAACTCACAATTTTGTTGTTTGAGCCAATCCAAGAGTTTCATAAGTATCCATAGAGAGGAAACAGAGGGGGCAAATGACACATACACATTGTCTCTTTGGGATATGTAGAAAAGGGGTAGAGCTTGCATCATAATACACAATGCTGCTTCAACCCTTTTGATGAAAGTCTTCAATCCTGTAGCTCATTTTACCCTGTAATGGGAAAAAGGAATAAGCTTGAAGTACAGAATAAAGAGTCATAGCCAAGGCAATGATCAGATAAAAGAAATTTGAATCCAGACCAGAACTGTAACCTAAGACAACCTCTCAGACAAGATCCTGCTTAGTTCTCATGAAGGAATGGAACAGAGAAGCACAAGATTACAAGATTCTATTACTATAACCATATAACAAAAGTAGCATGGCTTGTATGATTTTGGTTTCCTGGTCTGGTTTACCCTGGAGGGATGACAGATCCCTATTATCCTTTCTAGTTCCTTCTCATCTTGACCTACTTGCTGTAGTCCCACAATGCACAAACACACAACAATTAAAAGTCTAATAGCTGCAGGAGCAAAGTATAAATTTGGTTAACTTGTGTTTGTCTGTCTGTATCTTAGTGCTCATGTTGTAGTGTTTGTTTTCTTCATCTCTCTGAAGTTCTCAGAATCGTTTGAATTTAAGATTAGTTGTAGATAAAACATCTTGGCTAAAGAGGCAGAATAGCAAAATTAGTTCCTGGATTTTCTCCATTGAGATAACAATAGTTTTAAGAATGGAAGGTTTTGATCAGCAAAGATAACATTATTAATCTGTAACTTGGGGTATGTACAGAACAAGACAATTGATTAAATCCAGAAATAGGTTAAACACATCATGTGACTGCAGCTATTTGGTATGGTCCAAAGATCTGAAGCATCATGCACTACATCACTATCCCAAAGGCTTACATCTGGATTAGTTGATTCACAATGTAAACTTTTTTTAAATTCCAGAGATCATTAATATCTTCAACAAGACTGCCACGACTAGACAATATTTTCACAAAACTATATATCAGTCACCATGCATGTAACTGAATTATCAGTCCCTATTCTACAAACCAGTTGAAGTATAATATTTCCTCACTTAGCTACTGTATATCTCACCTCTCCATTCACCCACAAAATTATTTTATAAACTTCCTCTCTCTTCTTCACTTAAAGGGGCTTCTTCCTGGCAAGATTCAGCCCTCCATGACTTTAAAAGGGACATTTCACAACATTCCCACTGAGGAACATCTTTGTATCTGCCTGGAGTAGGAAATCAATATTTTATTCAGATTCTATGACAGCATCCAGACTATTAAATCAGGAGCCTCAATTTAAGAATTCCCCTGCTTGCCAATTATTTCAAATACGTAACTTTTCCACTAAACAACATCAATTGAATCTTCTACAAAGCTTGCTAAGTTCTGATCAGTTGCTATACAGGTCAGTTTAGTTTAGTTTAGTTCAATTTAGTTACAAACTGTTAATCTACAAGCCACCACTGAGATAGGATGAAATAGTCTTTATTATATCTCACAGTGTTTGTGTTATTCTGATTTTTTCCCCACTTGATTTCTTTTATGCTACAGATGCCAAGCATGAAGCATTAGGATTACACATAATTTCCAGTTCATAAGATTTATAGCAGAAGCCTATACGTAAGAATCTAATCAACTAAAGGTCAGCATTAAACTGATACTAGATAAGAGTTAACGGGGTCAGACTTGGAGCATTTGTGGACATATAGTGATTCTAGGCGGAGTCCTCTTTTGACTCTACTCCAAGCTGTGCCTGCTCTTCTCCCACATTAGCCAGTTTGTATTTAACAGAATAACAGAGTTGGAAGGGACCTTGGAGGTCTTCTAGTCCAACCCTCTGATCAAGCAGGAAACCCTATAACATTTCATACAAATGGTTATCCAATCACTTCTTAAATATCTCCGCTATTGGAGCACCCATAATTTTTGGAGGAAAGTCATTCAACTGATTAATTATTCTCACTGTCAGTAAATTTCTTAGTTCTAGGTTGGTTCTCTCTTTAATTAGTTTCCATCCATTGCTTCTTGTTGTTAATCTACTATCCAAAGCATAGTAGATTAACCCCATTTTCTTTGTGGCAGTGCCTTAAATATTTTTCTTGCTTGATCTCAGGTATTAGTAGTAGTAATATAGTGATAGAAAGCTACAATTAATTCACAGTCTAATACAGGTAGAAGTTTAATAGTTCGAATTCTAACCAAGCTAGAGTAGTGTCTGAGACACTACTTAAAATGTAGACAGTTCTAGATGGATGTTTTATTATTGTTATTATTTTTTATATTCCAAAACAGCCAAGTAATACATTAAGCTATACCCTAGTAGATGGATGGGTAATTGAGTAGCTATAAGTGACTCTGTGAATAGGTGTGTTCTTTCACCCTGATGTAAAAACTTTTTAAAAAGATATTTAGGTTCCCTTTGCATATATGTGCTAGTCATTCCCGACTTTTGGGGGCAGTTTCAAAGCCGAAGAGCCAGAGACATCTCCATGGTCATGTGGCCAGCATGACTAAATGCCAAAGGCACACAGAACGCTGTTACCTTTCCACCAAAAGTGGTCCCTATTTTTCTACTTGCATTTTTTTATGTGCTTTCGAACTGCTAGATTGGCAGAAGCTCACCCCATTATGTGGCACTGGAGATTCGAACCGCTGACCTGCTGACTTTTCAATTGAAAAGCTTAGCATTTTAGCCACTGAGCCACCGCATCCCCATAAAAGATATTTAGGCTTTGCCTATTTTGGCTTAAAGAGTCATGGTGGTCCAATGGTTAGAAAGCAGTACTGTAGGCTAACTCACTGCTCACTCCAGGAGTTTGATTTTGAATGGCTCAAGGTTGACTCAGCCTTCCACCCTTCAGAGGTCAATAAAATGAGGACCCAGATTGTTAGGACAATATGCTCACTCTGTAAACTGCTTAGAGAGGACTCTAAGCACTATGAAGTGGTCTTCACATGATTGCAACCTCCTGGATAGAGTAAATAAGTGAACTGAGCTAAATATAGTAAAATTTGTTGCACGTTGTGTTTAAATACAGTCAGCCTGTGTATACTATTAACCCTCCATAGGAGATGAAGACTGGAGAAACCCCATCAAATATAGATTATTATAGTTCTGAGATGGGGATTCTATGGCTTTTCTCCAGCAGTAAGCCAGTAACAAATGGTGATGTAGAAATAAACTCTTTCTCAATGGGTAACAGAAAATGAGGAAGAATTATATTGCAATAAACTTCAATCCGATTTCTTTGTGGTGTCATCTGTGAGAGTTAAAGAATAAAATATTTACTCAGAAATTCTCAGAAATGTGCAGAAGAAGGATAAAGATACCTATTGTTTCATCTATTCCGGATATACACTAAATATTAGAGAACGCCCCAGCCTAGGTTTTACATCGAGCAAGTAAAGTGTGTGTGCATATACAGACACACTAAATATCAGAAGATAATTTAGATCATTATTTTATTATAGTAGGATTGTCTCTGTTATTTATTTATTTATTTATTTATTTATTTATTTATTTATTTATTTATTTATTTATTCATATTTTTATACCGCCCTTCTCTGAAGACTCAGGGCAGCGTACAGCCAATAAAATGACAAGAATCCTAACAAATTAAAATACAATATCAAGTTTAAAAAACTGATTCAATCGCTGTATACTTAAAATATTAGCTAAAATTTATCAAAACTAAAACCTTAGTAAAACCCTATTAAAACCCACTAAAACCCCCATACTAAAATCAATCAGGCCAGCCCCACTTGGTGAAAAAAGAAAGTCTTGAGCTCGTGTTTAAAGGTCCGGAGATCAGGGAGGAGACGGAGTCCCACCGGCAGCTCATTCCATAGAGCCGGGGCCCCCACAGAGAACGCCCTTCCTCTGGGGGCCACCAGCCGACATTGACTAGCTGATGGCACCCTAAGAAGACCCTCCCTGTGGGCGCGCACTGGATGTACCGGAAAATGGGAGGTAACTGTCGGCAGCAGGCGGTCCCGTAAATATCCCGGTCCAATGCCATGTTAGAATAAATATTCTAGGGTAGGAAATATTCTACACTTATCTACACTTATCATGTAGCGAGATGTTCAGTTTTGACAGAATTTATCTCCACCTAGTCTAACTGGATAGTTAAGACTATCAAAAGAGGTAAGATCATAGGATTAGGGTTAGCACTGATGTACCCATGCTTTTGCACACAGAAGCCTATGTTCAGATTTTCACATTGTCCACATTGTCCAGTAAAAGCAGACTATGAAAGAGGTTTCTATCCTGGATGATTGTTGCCTGTTAGAACTGATAGTAAGAGAAGACATAAAATTTGATGCAGAAGTTAATAATTAAAGAACAGAAGCCGTTCCTTCCAGATTAGAAGGGTTGGCCGATGTCACCATAGAAATGCCACCCAAACCTTCTACAAGTGGTTCTTGTTTCCAGTATGCCATCTTAAGTTCTTCATTACCCATCCTATTCAAAAGTTACCAAAAATATTTGGGATTGGTGAACATATGTTTGCAATAGATTAATAAATATTCCTATGGCAAGTACTTCAAAATTCTTATGGCAAAAAGTCACTCATCAATATCTACTCCATGTTATTTTAATAATAGGGTCACATTTCTGCTTCAAGTACCCAGACAGAGAGCAATTCATATAGTACCCATTTTGGGGATCAACCAATTTTCCAAAGTACCAGAAGGTAAGACAAGAAGCAATGCATGGAAATTTCTGACAGTGAGAACAGTTAACCAGTGGAAAAGCTTACCTTCAAAAGTTGTGGGTGCTCCATCACTGGAAATTTTTAAGGAGATATTTGTTTGAAATGGTAGAGGTTCTTCTGCTTGAGGTTCTTCTACTTCTAGTCCAGCAGGTTGGACTAGAAGATATCCAAGGTCCCTTCCAACTCTGTTATTCTGCTAGAAATCATATGAACACTGCTAATATAAACCAAAGGCTTATTTAATTTGGCATCTGAATTCTAATAGATGCTTTTAAAAACAGAGGGGCTGGATGTAGCCTACAAATTACTCACTTTGATACTTGGCTTGGAAAGTTCAACTTTTCTGGATGACAGCAGTGACATTAATACATCATTCATTCACACAGGGTAAAAATGGGGAAACATTTAAAGGGTACTAAAATATTCTACAGGTGCCAAAAAGGTTAACATGACATCTAGGAATTACTTTAAGAGCAAGAGGCTTTTTACTTTCTTTCAGAGTTCTTCTACCACCTTGAAAGAATTCTTGGATCAACATATAATACAGCAATCATTGGAAGACATTGGAAAACTAGGTCTAGAAAAAGAAACCTACCAATGAAGTGCAGTCTCTTGATGTCTGCTCGATATTCATGTTGAGCGACAGTTGTGTGAGATATATAATCTCACACAACTGACATATGGGATCATGTAATGTCTGACATGAGACAGCGCATGAAGGCTTTGTCAGAGAGAATTCAGTATGACTCTCCAATACATGTTTGCTTGGAAAAGAATATCCAGCTCCTTATTTTTAATCCTTTAAGTCCTTTGAAGAATTCTATATATAAATACAAGGGAACAGAAGCATATGAACATGTGAAGGAAAAAGGGATCTGGAAGAACTGAAACTATCAGCATTCCAAATCACGTCTGTCAGAAATGTCCACATGTATAATTTAGCTTTTCAGTGCACTCTCTGCTTGGGTATCAGTATTGGGTGTCAAAACCAATTGTTATAGAGATAGAGGACCAATTTGTTCTGTGCAAACTTTATACAAACTGATTATAATCTGCATAGAGACTGATTTACACTGCTCATAAAATTTTAACTCTTGGCTGCTGCTGAGGTTACTTCTGAAACACTAAAGACAATATTATAGAAGATTGGACAACAGAAAAATAATTTCTCCTTAAACCTCCCAAATTGGGCAAGAATAATTGCACACTACTACCATCACTGTTACATGATTATTATGATGATGTTACAGTACAAAGAACAGGGATTAGGATAACTCACACCAGGACAAATCACTGTGGCCAACTTGCCGCAGAACTATTTGATGCAGGATAATTCCACACTGTATTAATCATTGATGTCTACATTTGCATCAAAATTATTGTCACTCTTGTATTTCTGGATTGACTTTATTTTATTATTGTTGGCCATGGTTCCATCAAAATTAATTTAACTTTTGTATTTTTTTAATTGTTCCACAGCAAATTGTCCCACGGTGAATTGGCTGTGGTGGGTTATCCCATTGTGTGGGACAGTGATTCTTCTGTCCTCTTTTCTGCCTAACCACAAAACACAGAGAAACAACAATTCTAATAAAAATGCTAAACATATTCAGAGTGATTTATTACTCTTGATGTTGGTACTGGGTATTTTGTCTTATTATGAATGCTTTATGGTCTTTTTTTATCAGTTTCTGAAAATTTGTGATACTGCTTTTGTCTGTTTTGTAAGCTACCATGAACTTGCAGATAAGGCAAGGCCATCATTTTTTTAACTGTTGCTATGACATTGTTAATAATTTAATCTTTCATTGAGTAGATGCATGAATACCACAGAAGTAAAGGGTCTGCGGACATTTATATGAGAGTAAAGTGATGTTAATAAAAAGATAAGTGTACCCTACACTTCTGCTAGGACAGGGTGAATGATTCATGGGACAAATAACCCACCACCACCATTATTCTGAAGTTTCTAGAGCTTTCAAGATTTTACCAATGAAATTTGGCTCAAAATATGTGCTCCTCTTGAAAATGAAACTACTCAGGGACACTTTATTCTCCAGACACTCTTTTGGGTTACATTCTTTTCCTTGTCTACTGTTATCTATTCAGGCTTGGGTAAATTTCTATTTTCATCTAGCAATTGAGTATGTGTGAATTAGAAATCTGAAACAAGATACAGTCTCCATTAAGAAAAGGGCTGGATTTCATTCCCTAAACAGCCACTTTCTTCCAAATGTAGAATTCACTAGACATATTAATAGAATAAAATTAGACCGGTTGTAGTTTATCTAATTCTAGAATGTGAGAAGGTACATTGTGTCAGCGTTCCAACGGATGCCCTAATTAAACCATGAGCCTCAAGCCAAACTTCAAAAGAAATCCAGTTATTTATTAGGAGCAACATGTCGGCAGATACCCAAGTGAAGCCAGGGTGTGTCATAAATCACATTCTCCAATGCAGCACTTTCACAAGCTGTAGAGATTATGCCCCTCCGGCTGTTGCAGATAATCTGGGATACAGCCTTGAGAAAGGTATGTGTGGAATGTGCTTCTGGTTGTGGCTGCTGTGCTGTTCCATCAATTTTCCCCCCTCCTGCCTATGGCAACTCGAGAGCAGGCCAGGGATGCTTTGTGAATTGATATTTGGTTCCCCTCACTTCCTGAAGGCAATCTGTCGAAAGCAAAAACAATTTGCGTACAGGTATAGAATTTAGGACTGTGACCGTCCACAGGCTTGTTTGGGTTTTCTGTGTGGAATTTTGCTATAAGGCAGTCAGTCTGGATGTTCCTACTCTTTACCCAAAATGCCTCTGATAATGGGTAGCCCTTCCACTTGATTAAGTATTGGAGTTGTCTCCTGTGCCACCTTGAATTGAGGATTTGATGCACCTCATAATGGGTTTGGCCCCCTATGACCATGGGGTCTGGGGATTCACCAGGTAGTGGCCTCAGGGTCGATCCAACCATGGGTTTTAAGAAGCTATTATGGAATACTGGGTGTATCTTCCCTAGCAGTCAGGGCAATTTCAATTGCACTGTGACTGGGTTGATAATCTTATTATGGGGAATAGTCCCATAAACTTTGGCCTCAGTTTCTTCCTAGGGAGTTTTAACCTCAAATATTTTGTGGAGTGGTAGACCTTCTCCCCCAAATGGAATGGCCATTATGGAACTTGGTATTTGTCTGTCTGTTTCTTATAGGTTTGCACTGCTTTAGCTAGCGCTTTCTTGACATTCTCCCAGGTTGCTTTCAGCATTGACATTCAGTCGGTCAAGCTGACTGAGGATGGGGGATCCCTTGGATACTCAGGCATTGGGTGCTGAGATGAAAGGCTGAGCTAAGGTCCTGGGATGATCCAATGGACCTCAGGAACTCCCTCCAGAACTTAGCTGTGAACTGGACCCCTCTTATCTGAGATAATTCTTTGTTCTACTCTATGCAGGGGTAGATGTGCTTCAGGAACAGTTTGGCGAACTGGTGGGCTGAGGGTAATCCGCTGCAAGGTATGAAGTGCACCTATTTCGACAATAAGTCTATTACAGTCCAGATCACCGTCCCCCCCCCCACTTTTTGGCAATTTCAATATAAAGTCCATTGCAATTTCCTCTCATGGCCTTGTTGGCTCTATCAGATGCAGCCGTCCAGGGGGGTTTCCTGGTCATTTCTTCATTGTGGTGCAGATGGTGCAACATTTCACATAATTGTCCATGTCTTTCTTTATGCTGGGCCACCAGAACTGCCTCTGTGCTAAGTTTAGCATCTTTAGGAACCCAAAGAGGCCTGCTGGTTTGATGTGGCTCCTCTGGAGGATTAAGGTGCGTAGGGATTCTGGGATGTAGAGTTTCATCACCTTCCAAACTAGGTCATCTCTTTTTGTCAAGATGTGTTGATTGTCTTGGAACCAGGGCTCTGCTAGGAGTTCAATTTTGAGTTTCGTGGTTAGATAGCTCGCAGGTTGGTCGCAGGGAGGGGGTATAGGTTGTGTACACACACACACAGTTTATTCCTCTAAAATCAATGCACAATCTCATAGTTCCATCTTTTTTTTAAAATAACACTGGGACTGCGACCCGTGGCTTGACTGGCTTAATGAACCCCCTTGCTAGGTTTTTGTCTATATATTTGTGCATTTCTTGCATGTCCCGGCATGTCATGGTGTACAGTTTGGGTTTTGGGTAGTTTTGCCCTAGGGATGATTTTAATGGCACAGTCTGTTTCATGGTGGGGAGGTAGGACATTGCACTCGGCCTCGCTGAATACTTCTGCAAGGTCCTGATATTCTCTCAGGTCTCTGGGGTTTCGTCAGAGGTGGCTGCCAGTTGTTCTAGTGGGCCCTTAGGGAGGGTTCCCTGGATGGGTGGTGCTTCTATTTGCGGCTGTGGAGGGGGTTGGGGTCTCCTTGCTACTCTCAGTCTGTGGCTGCTCCCTTGCCACCAGATGGTCAGGTCCCACTTGTCTAGCCAGGAGACCGCATCTGTCATCTTGGGGGCTATTATGAATTGAATTACTTCCCAGTGATTCACTAGCTCTAGCCTCACTGGTTCAGTCAGGTGGGTGGCATAGGCTCCTCCCAATAGGGACCCATCGACCTCTTTGAACCGGATCGGGTGGGCGGTCTTTTCACTCTGATCCCATTTCAGGACTGTGGTTAGGTTGATAAAGCATCTAGTGCAGCCGGAGTCTATTAGGACTTGAGTCTATTAGGTCTTGGGTTCCTATTTTTGGGGCTGTGAGACATATTGGGAAAATGAAAGGGTGGACTGGTTCACTCACAGTTGGATCAATTTTGCCCTCATGTTCGCTGTCATAGGACTCTGGCAACTGACCATCATTGCCTGTGGTTCCCCCCCCCCGTTTGGCTGCATGGGAAGGGACCTCTGCATTCTGGAGGGCCTTCCGGGATGTGTTGGTGGCACACTTGGGGCCTCGTTCTTGTCGTGCCCTGGGTGGTGGCTCTGGACTTGGTTTTGGGGCTGGGGCTGTGCATGCTGATGCCATGTGGCCTACCCCCTTGCATCTGTAGCATTTCAGTAGACTTTGTGGGAGGGCTGGTTTTGGGGCCACCTGTGGTGCTGTGGTTCCCCGTCGGCTGGGTGGCCTCTGGTCTGGTTGACCTCCCTCTTTAGTGTTTGGTTGCTTTCTCATGTCATAGGTGTGCAATCTGCCATCAACTTTTATGGCTACTTGGATTTACTCAGAGAGTCAGTTTGGGATGTCCTGGTAGGTGGTTACCTGGGCAATTTGCTTGTCCAGGCTTGTTCTGAACCAACAGCCACTCTGGCAAAGGGGATAGCTTCCCAATGACTGTCCTGAATTCACAGATGTGTTCCTTGATGGGTCACCTCCTCTGCTTTAGGTTTCTTAGCTCATCTTCCACTTGGGGGTCCTCCTCCGCCTCCTCAAATCTGGCCTCTAGTAGTCATAGGAAGTCATCTACATCCTGCAGTTAAGGGGCTCTCCTCTTGTGGAGGGCTGCTAGCCATTCCCTTGCTTCTCCCTCTAGCCCCTTGGCAATGGCTATGGGGGATAGGTAGAGATGTCCATAGTGCTCTAAGTGGATCTCAGCTGAGTAAAGGAATAGAGCTAGTTGGTCTGAGTCCCCATCAAATTTTCCCCTGAAGTGGGGCCGTTCATTCAGCACTGCTCCTCCTTCCTGTCGGCCCCTGTAAACCTGCGCTTGATGTGGCTGGCCATCTTCCTTGGGTCTAGTTCATAGAGAGGGAGGGGGCTGCCTGCCCTGGGCAGCTTGCCTGCTGTGTGGAAGCACTGGCTGCGGCCTCAGGCTCCTTCTCCTTCTGATGGGTGGAGAAGGGGGGCTGATTTCACATCTGTGTCTCCTCACTTCAAAGGATTCTGCTGCAATTTCCCTCTCTTTTGGGCAGCATGACAGGCCCTCATCACGAAGGGTGGCCCAGTCAAATTTGTCCCTCAGCTGCACTATGGATCTCCCCAGGGGTTCCATCAGGGGCTTTGGGAGCCTGGCTTGTGCACAGTCCGACATCCAAGCCACTCTTCCCATCTTGCTCAGGGGCCTTTCCCACTTCTGGGCATTAGGGTGGGGGAACTTGACCTCAGACACTTTAGGGATTCTTTTCCACCAATACTCATCTGTTCTTGGTTTGGTTGCTGGGGCGGGCATCTCAGCTTTGATGTTCAGGGAGGCTGCACTCCAGTTTCAATTAGGCTGCTGGGCCTAATTGGAAGTCCCTGGTTAGAGGCAAGCTCTGCCTGTCTCTGGGTCACCTGGAGCAGGCTCTCTTCAGATAGTCTGCCCTCTGCCATGGTTGCCTGAGTTTCTCTCCAAGCACCCCAGATGTTGGGGAGCGATTGGAGAGGCTGGGACCCAGGAATCTGGCTTGCTGTCAGGGTTCCAACAGATCCCCTAATTAAACCATGACCCTCAAGCCAAGCTTCAAAAGAAATCCAGTTATTTATTAGGAGCAACATGTTGGCATGTACCCAAGTGAAGCCAGCTCTACTCCATGAAATTTACAGCCCAATAATGACCCGGTTTCCCCCTCCTGCCAGGGTGTGTCATAAATCACATTTTCCAATGCAGCACTTTCACAAACTGTAGAGATTATGCCCCTCCGGCTGTTGCAGATAATCTGGGATACAGCCTTGAGAAAGGTATGTGCGGAATGTGCTTCTGGTTGTGGCTGCTCCATCAGTCTTCCCCTCTCTTGCCTATGGCAACTCAAGAGCAGGTCAGGGATGCTTTGTGAGTTGACACATTGCTTGGTTTACAGTAAACTAGTAATATGGAGGAGAAGAGCTGGGTTAATCCCTGGATTGAGACTCAAATGGAGTCTGGTGACATTATTTTATATTAACACTATTTTAGATTACCTTTATTAAAAGGTATCAGCTTTCTTGAGGAAGGCCTAAATGTCACCATTGCTGCTGCATTGGTTGCCAATCAGCGTCTGAGTACAATTCAAGGTGCTGATTATTATAACTACTGGAGGTTGCTGAAAAAGCCACTGTTGTCTCATGCCATTGCCTGCTGTCTTATGCTTGGACTGACACATCCCATTGCCTTCTGTGTCAGTCCGAGTGCATCACAGCAGGCAATGGGATGCACAAGTGTGGCCAGCACGAAGAACAGGGCGGTGATGGCATGGCTTTTTCAACAATCTCTGTTAGTTTTCGGTGGCCTATGGTCAGCTGCTGCAGCCACAAAGCGGCTCTCAAAGAAGCGGTGGCTGGGAGGCTTTTTCTTTTCAATGCAACTGCAAGAAGCCTCCCAGCTGCCTCTTTGCCAGCCGCTTCCAAAGCAGCTTCCCAAAATTACCAGAGGTCATCTTGCCTTCCAGACTCCAGACCAGCCACTGTGGGAGGAAGGTAAGCAGCCCGAAGAAAGAGGTGGTGGTAGAGGAGGAAGCAGGGCTAGGGCTGGGGCTGCTAAAGGAGAGGAAACAGGGCGATGTATGCAACTGGCAAAAGGAGGGCAGCATGCAGGAGTAGGCCTTTGATAGATTAGGCCAGGCCTGGGCAGAAAATAAGTAAAGGTAAAGGTAAAGGTTCCCCTCGCACATATGTGATAGTGGTTTCCAACTCTGGGGGTGGTGCTCATCTCTGTTTCAAAGCCAAAGAGTCAGTGCTATCCAAAGACGTCTCTATGGTCATGTGGCTGGCATGACTAAACACCAAAGACACACGGAACACTATTACCTTCCCACCAAAGGTGATCCCTATTTTTCTACTTGCATTTTTACATGCTTTCGAACTGCTAGGTTGGCAGAAGCTGGAACAGATAATGGGAGCTCACCCCATTACATGGCACTAGGGATTCGAACCGCTGAATTGCCGAACTTTCAATCAACAAGCTTAGCATCTTAGCGATTGAGCCACTGCTCAGTAGAGATGTAGAAGTTCAAAAAAATTTCCTACCTTTTTCTGTGAGCATGGCTAGGTGGGGTGGTCATGTGACTGAGTGGCCGTGGCCATAAGTCATATCAAATTGGTCACACCCACTCAATCACATGACTACCAAGCCATAATCACCAAGCACGCCAGGCCCACAGAACTGGTAGTAAAAGATTTTGAAACCCACCACTGGTATACACATCTTGTTTTATGCGTTATTTGAAAAGCAAAGGCAGCATAGGAGAAAAGAAATTAATGGAGGATCTTCGCTTTTCAGCTCTAGAAGCCTTTTCTGAGGAACCTCTGACACTGAAGCTTGGTTTGTTGTCAGCATCTACAGTATGTGAATTGGAATGTATACAGACTTCCTTAATGTATTTTTACATTTATGGAGAACAATAGAAATACATGATGAAATTTCTGTCTTCTTCCATATTTCCTTGGTTAATGTGAAAGATCTGTAGAAAAGATGCCCCTGTGTTTGGTTAAACACCATTATGATTTCCCATTAAGTTAAAGGCATGAACTTTGAGATAATTAATGAGAGGTCTTCTCCCTAAATATTTGCCTAGAAAGCTCAGAAACATTGAACTGATTCCAAATATTAATTGAACTTGACATTGTATCACTAGATACTTACCTGTATCTCTGTCTTTCCAGATAAGACATTATCTCTGTCTTATCTGGAAATGTCCTTTTTATTAAGCAAAGAAAATGTGTGCTCTCACTAACTGCACTGATGAACAAATTAAATTTATGAATGCTTCTAAAGCCATCCTATACAGTATTATTGCTATTTTGAATGTTACCCAGCCACATTTGTTATTAAGAAACTTCATGTCAACCCCAATTTTCTATTTTTTCCAATGTCACTTAACTTTTCAGATTTTTAAAAAACTTATTAGTTTATTTTCTTTTGCAATGGGTGCTATAAATCTGTTTATTAGTTTATTTTCTTTTGCAATGGGTGCTATAAATCTGTTTAGCTAGAATTTTTACACAATAACAATAAGGCTTTGAACAAAATTTTGCAACCTTCCTAATAGAATCAGAAAACTAGCATAAACAACAATGCCTATCATAAGGGCAGGCTTTAATCTGCAACATCTGTTCATATCTAAGCTTAATAAGGCAATGTTTTCTGGTTCCACTCATTTGTTGTTCTCTCTCTAATTTTGTAATAATTACTCAGATCCCACTCTGTATTTCTGCTAAAACAACTTGATTGAAGATATTATGCTGAAACAAGGCTTCATTTAGTATTAAGTCTCATCGAGACAATTTTTTGTCGCTTTACAAAATCAGTAGGTAAATTGGACATATTACTGTTCAAAGCACAATCCACTAAGTAAATTCGTGCCTTGAGCAAATGAGCATCGAATACGATATTTAGGGAGAAAACCTATGTATGCAACCTGTTTAATTTCTTTTTTTTTTTACTAAATTGTGGGGTAGAGGGGCACAAATTATTGTCCCTCATTTAACACAGAGGACTAATGCCTCTAGGGATCTTCCTCCCTGCCCCAGAAGAATCAGGGGTGATGAAAAATACCTGAACATGATATGTAAGTACAGAGGATCAGCCAAAAACATGACTAGAGTGGAGGTGGGGGAGGCAGGGAGGGTGGTCAAAAACTACCAGCAGAGTTAAGCTCTTGTATATAAATTGAACAAAAGAACTTGATACCTGAACTGCATTTCAAAATCAGGCTTACAGTCCATCTTTACAGAAAATTCCTGGCCATTGTTTTAACAATAACTGCCTGCTTTATTTCTGTTTGTCCACTTGGCATCTTGTTCTGTTGTTTATTTATGTATGGTAAATTGCAACTTTAATTCTTATATTTTGTATCCTTGACTGTGCAGCCCTTGGCTTGATTGCCAAGTAATGTCATAACATATCTGAGAAGGAAGGAAGGAATTGCTTATGAATATATAGACTGTGATTCTAGGGTCCTTTGTAGAGGTTTCATTCCATTAATTACTTTTATTAAAGTAATTTTATTAAATTAAATTTTATTAAGTTAAATTAAAACTTTAAAGTAAAGAATGAAACTAACGCTTTGATAATTTTTATAGCTTTTATGTATTTTTTAATTTAGAAAAAGGAAGGAAAAAAGAGTATTTTTTTATTTTTATCCATAGAGATTCTTGGAAGCAGTTTAATGTAATGCTCTAAAACAGTTGTGGGAATGTTTATCCCTCATCATAATGATGCTCCCTTTGTTTTATCCTGAATCTTTTCTTTGTTGGTGTAACACAGCTTGAGTGAAATGGAGGGAGGTTGGTATTAGAAAAGTAATGTAGCTTTCTTCCTACGTGCATTGTAACCTACAGCTTTTTTAAAAAAAGTTTGTCTTTATTTAAACAAAAGACAAGGAAAGAAAGAAAAAAGGGGGAAAATAATTAGCCTTTGAGTAATCATATTAATTACTAATGTTTTATGCAGATTTGGGGGCAATAAATGTGACTAAGGAAAGAGCAATTCTAAAAAAAAATCACTAAAGTGTTAGTAAAATTGAGCTCACTGCTGAACACAAATAATCTGATAGATCAAATTATTTTTAAAAAGTAGCAATTCATGGTTGAACTAACTAGTAAGCATTAACAGGGGAATTTGAACATACAAAAGCCTGTTACATATGTTTTGTTCCATAAACCCCAAATGGCAGCTTCTCTGATGACAGCTTTTGATTAAAGGGTCACACACAATAGAATGTAAAATGGACATATGCTTTCATCAGCTGAATGTTTTGGCTTAACATGATATGTGAACATTACCTTACATAAGATCTTTCCAGTATCACCTGGGGTAAGGATAACACAGCGTGTCTCCTTCTGCCAATATTTTTTTTCCATTCTAAGTGTGTATTCTGAGATCCTTCTCTAAATGGAGTAGGTAACTAGAGGGACTGTTTTGATAACTATACAATCTCCCAAAGAAATTTTTTTAAGCCCCTGAGCTTTCAACAAGTTTGTTTTTGGACTAATGTCTTCTATTACTGGTTTTTACTTATTTAAAAGAAGAAATCCACCATGATTTCCTTTGAAATGTGACAACCTATCAAAAGTTTCAAAAGTCAATTTTGTGTAGTGGTTAAAGCATCAGGCTAGAAATCAGGAATTCTAGTTTTGTCTTAGACATGAAAGCCTGCTAGGTGACATTGGTTATTTACTCTCTCTCGGCTCATCTCATCTCATCTCACAGGGTTGCTGTTGTGGGGAAAATAGGAGGAGGAATGAGTATTTATTTATTTGATTGCTATAACTGTCCATCTCAACAAGTGACTCTGGGTGGACATCATGTTCAAGGTGACATGTTCAGTTATTTGTAAACATAATAAAGGTACCAGATCCCTAATGTGATACTGCCATTCAAATGTTACTCAGGGCAGTCCTAAATAAACACCCCGGAGCAAAGCTCTATGCTAAACTCTCTAAATGTGAATTCCACCAAGAAAAGATTGAATACCTGGGATATCGTATTTCACACCGAGAAATAGAAATGGATCTCCAAAAAGTCAAAGCGGTAATCGACTAGGAAACACCCCACACACGCAAGAACTACAAAGCTTCCTGGGATTTGCTAACTTTTTTTTTTTTTTATTCAAAAAGTTTTACAAAATTTTTTTCCCCCTTTCCCCCCCTCCTCTCCCCTCCCTTCACAACCCCTCCCCCGACATCCCGGAACGGGCACAAGGTATAGTTAAAAATAAAACAAACATATGCTAAAAAAATTTCATCCCAACTTAATTATACCCCTACAATCATCAATTCCTAACTTCCCCCAAAAACAATCAAGAATAATACATCATAATCATTCAAAAACAGTCTGATAACTCTTAGTCTGATATCTACGTTGAATATAGTCAATCCATTTTTTCCATTCCTTTAAGTATCTTTCTTGCGTATTGTCTTTCAAAAAGGCTGATATCTTCGCCATCTCAGCCAAATTGGCAACCTTCAATATCCATTCTTCTATTGTAGGTACTTCTTTTTTCTTCCAGTATTGTCCTATTAGTAATCTTGCTGCTGTTATTAGGTTTAAAATCAATTTAGTCTCAATTACTGTACAATCCGTAATAATTCCCAACAAGAAAAATTGCGGCAGGAACTTTATCTTCTTTTTCAAAACATTTTGTAAAATCCACCAAATTTTTATCCAAAAGGCCTTTATGTCCTTACAAGTCCACCAAGGGATTTGCTAACTTTTACCGCCAATTTATTTCCGCCTTTGCACAAATTGCCTTTCCTATAACCAACCTCCTAAAAACAAAAGGGGAGGGGAAACCAAAGCCTAAACAGCCATTGAACTGGACAATTGAATGCCAAGCGGCATTTGAGAAACTCAAGCAACTCTTTTCAGCTGAACCAGTTTTAAAACACCCAGGCCCAGAGAAACCATTTGTAATACAAGTGGATGCAAGTGATGTGGCAATAGGGGCAGTCCTTTTGCAAACAAACAAGCAGGGACAGCTGCAACCCTGTGCCTACACGTCCAAAAAACTAACAGAAACTGAGCAAAGGTGGGCTATCTGGGAAAAGGAAGCCTATGCAGTTCGCTGGGCACTCATCACATGGAGACAATTCTTAGAGGGAAGTAAGATCCCTTTTGAAGTCTAGACTGATCACAAAAATTTGGAAGCTCTAAAAACCCCAAGGAAACTCTCCCCCAAACAAGTCAGGTGGGTTCAATATTTCAAATAGTTTGACTTTACCCTTAAATATCTCCCTGGGGGAAAAAACTTCTTAGCAGAGACCCTATCAAGGAAACTGCAATACAATAATAATAATAATAATTTAATTTTTATACTGCCCTTCTCCCGAAGAACTCACAGCCAAGTAAAAACAACAGTAAATAAATGCAATACAAATAAAATCAATAATTAAAAAACTTATTCAATTTGGCCCCGATTTAAAATACATTTAAAAACCATAAAACCCATTAAAATTTAAAACCCAATAATAAAAGTTCTAAAAATTCTATGCCAGTCCTGCGTGGAAGAATAGATACAGCTCGCGGCGGAAGGTCCGAAGGTCAGGAAGTTGTCGAAGTCCTGGGGGAAGTTTGTTCCAGAGGGTGGGAGCCCCCACAGAGAAGGCCCTTCCCCTGGGGGCCGCCAGCCGACATTGCTTGGCTGACGGCACCCTGAGGAGACCCTCCCTGTGAGAGCGCACGGGTCAGTGGGAGGCAAACGGTGGCAGTAGGCAGTCCCATAAGTAACCCGGTCCTAAGCCATGGAGCACTTTAAAGGTGGTAACCAGCACCTTGAAGCGCACCCAGAAGACCACAGGCAGCCAGTGCAGCTTGTGCAGGAGTGGTGTTATATGGGAGCCATGAGCGGCTCCCTCTATCACCCATGCAGCTGCATTCTGGACCAACTGGAGCCTCTGGGTGCTCCTCAAGGGGAGCCCCATGTAGACAGCATAGTGCAATAGTGCAAAGCCTGAAGTAATCAGACCAATCCTTCAAGATAATCAAGTAGCAACTAAAGTAATCACTACTAGATCACAAGCCAAACAAGAAGGAACCACTGATAACACAACCACCCAAGCATTTAAGCAAGCCTTAAGCCTTAACGACAAGTGGTTCCTAAACACAAA
The DNA here is from genome assembly GCF_028640845.1 of Ahaetulla prasina. Classification (NCBI taxonomy): domain Eukaryota; kingdom Metazoa; phylum Chordata; class Lepidosauria; order Squamata; family Colubridae; genus Ahaetulla; species Ahaetulla prasina. The sequence goes on along the minus strand of NC_080547.1, from coordinate 27,159,053 downwards.
AACCTCTGCCTCATCAAAGAGGACTTAGCTTGGGTGGGAGGAAAGTTATACATGCCAGCCAGCCAAATATTGGACCTTATGAAACCCTGCCACAACTCTAAACTGGCTGGTCACTTTGGATTTGTCAAAACATTGCACCTCATCAAAAGACAATTCTGGTGGCCGTCACTGAAAATGGGCATCGAAAACTATGTGGCTAGCTGTCCTATTTGTGCTTCAGCAAAGAGACACCAAGGGAAAACCCCAGGACTATTACAAACAGTAGCTGAACCTTCAGCATCCTGGAGAGACATCTTTATGGATTTTATAGTTGCCAGAGAGCACAGGGAACACAGTTATTTGGGTCATAACAGACCTATTTTCTAAACAAGCTCATTTTATTCTTTGTCAAAAGATTCCAACAGCCAAAGCCTTAGTAAAATTATTCCTGATAAACATTTATCGTTTACATGGAGCTCCACAGAGAATTATTTCCAATTCACTTCAAAATTTTGGAGGGCGTTCCTAACACTACTTGGCACCGCTCAAGGCTTAAACTCCTCCCATCATCCAATGACCAATGGGGGCTGTGAAAAAAATGATTGGGGTGTTAGAGCAATATTTAAGGTGTTTTATTAATTATCAACAAGATAACTGGACTGAACTATTACTGTTTGGCATTCAACAACTCCGTACACTCTAGCATAGGCTACACTCCTTTTAAAGTAGCCACAGGCCAAGAGTTCACCCCCATGCCAGAACTACCAATGGAAACACCCACCATCCCCTCCCTGTGGATTGGCTGAATCCATATTCAGACTGAAGAGAGGGATTCTAAAGCCCTATTTCTAACTGTATAGTTTGGGAGGGGTTTTAGAGTCTGCTTTGCCTGTCCTGCTATCACTTCTTCTCAATAAAAGGTTCCTTTTGAAATACCACATTTTCAAGAGCCTATACTTTCTTGGGAAAGGAGTTGAGGCAGGGCCTAACAGGTGGGATGAATAATAGTTAGCTGCACAGCACCATGGACAACAACTCTAAGCAAACTCCCAAAGCATTTCCTTTTCTGAAGCAATTTTTTGCCCATCAAACTGAACAAAAACAGTTGGGAAAAAATTTAAAACTTTATATCGCAATTCTACTTTAATTGGAGCAATTATTTGTAACTCAGGATCTATTCAAACCAACGTGCAGCTCCTCTGTCCTTGTTTTAATGGAAAATTCTGGAAGAGTTGGCATTTTCCAGAAAGAGTCCTGTGCAATGAAAGACCAGATAAGCAGATGGAGCCATTCTGGGTGGACTATCAGATTGAAAACTGTTCTCTTGAAATTAAAGCTGCATCTGGTGCCTGCTGTTGTACAAATTTTCTGCAACACAGCCCAGCTGAATATGGCTGGAATCAGCTATGGGTGTTTTTAATTTTTTTTCTTTAAAAAAAGAACCCTTTTATTTCTGTGTTTGGCTCTGTTTGACTCTCACAACTAGCGCTGGGGCTCTGAAGAGCAATAGAATGCCCATGCTCTTGAAAAGGCTGCCATTAAATAAACCTTAAGGACAAAAAGTTGTTGCAATGGGATAGAAGCTTACCTCCTTTCCATCCATAGACCGTGAGTCCTTTTGGAACAAACCTCATTGTGGTTAAAGAGGCAAAAAGGGAGCAAAAAGACAAAAATAGTATTGGTGTACCTGGCCATATGACTATGGAAATTGTCTTCGGACAATGCTGGCTCCCATGGCCAAGAAACAAAGTTGAGCACCATGCCCTAGTGGTCGAGTTGAACATGATGGACAGAGAAACCTTTACCTTTAATCAAGGAAATACTAATAAGAAAACAACACTCTCACCAACAATTCACATGTATATAAACAGAGAACAAACCACATTTCTTTCTAGCACTGAAGGTGTAACTTAGTTGGGTGATGAAACACGTGCATGAAAACAACCAAGCTTAGTGGGCACCAAGAACTCCATAACAAGTGATGGGATTCAGCCAGTTCACACCTATTCAGGAGAACTGGTTATTAACTTTCTAAGCAATTCTGAGAACCAGTTGTTGGAAGAAATCTTATCCCCCCCCCACTTTACAGGGCTAATCCTGTAAGAAAGGCAGGAAAGAAACATTCTGGTGGTGTTTCTAGTCTAATCTTTACTGTCCTGCTTACAATAACTGCCTCTCTGCTTAACCCTTATTACGTTGTAACAGCTAAGGCGAAGCACCCATCGATGTGAGTGACATTGAGTTGGCCACGCCCACACTGTCATATGATCACCAAGTCACACCTATCCAGCCAGTCATTAGGGCACAGAACCAGTTGTTAAATTATTTGAATCCCACCACTGTCCATAACTATACTCCCTTGATAAAAAATTTTCAGAAAGGGGTCTGGATTTCCCAGCCCATGGTGCTGTTTTCCCCATTATGGTGAGATTGCAATAAAATCCATTCATTCTAAACATTCACCTATGGTTAGATTTACTGCCAGTTGGGGGTCTTCCATTGTTTTGCATTGGCTGATGGTTTTCCAGGAGGAAACCAGAAGCATTGCGGCAGTATGGATGGGGAAGAGCAAGCTCCGCTGAGCTTTGCGAATTCCCCGGGCCGACGAACCACTGCTGAGGGGTCTTCAGACTGGAACCATACTGTAGGGATGGTGAAGAGGGAAAGGCACCTCATTTAACCAAGAGGAACTGTCAGGTTCCTCAAAGGTGAGAAGAAAGCTCTCCAACTCAGCAGCGGTGGCAGTGGCTACGGCAGCCATCAATAAGCTGGGGCAACCGGAAAAGAATTTGAACAGGAGCGGTGATTTGAGCAAAGTGTCAAAGCCAGGTGAGTAAGCAACACCAACTCACATGAAAATAATTCTATCTGATAACTGAGAAAAATTTTTATGGTGGTGGAACAGCAGCTAAATTAAGAAGGAATATAAAAATTATAGAATTAAGAGAAACAGAAGCACTACCCTAAGATCTGAGGAAACCTGGAACTTTTAAATCAAAACAGAGACCTCTAAAAAGGGGTGGGGGAGGGTCAGAAAGAAACCCTTTAAATAAAGCTGGAAAAATTTGGGACTTTTAAAATTTATTATTGGAATACAAGAAAGGGGGAAGAAGGGAAGAAGAAGACGGGATATTTGGAAAAGACGTGGAATTTTTCTGACCTTTCTCTTCTATTATAAATTGGAACTAAATAAATTTGAACATTGACTTTAAATTGAAGTAATTTGGAACTAAGTGGAATATATATAAAAGTTGAATTTGGACAAAGGGAGGTTTCAAACAGAAGAAACAAAGTGGATACTTCTGCTAATTGTTGATTAGGTTGTGGATTCCAAAAAGACACCACCAGGCAGAAGGGGAAACTACATTGACTAGCATTTTTGTTGTGGAAAATTCCTCTGCTGAAAAGATAAGATTGGTGAGAAAACAAAAGGGAGGTTTTTCCCTGTGTGCTAGTTGACTTTGACTTTGATGATAAAAAGAAATACAATTTTGAAAATACAGAATGGCACAGGGAATAATTGAAATGATGGAAAAAATGCATATGACTTTTAGACAAGAAATAAAAGGAATAATTTCAAGACCATATGGAAAGCAAGAACCAGAGGAAGTTGGAGCAGCATTGGAACCTACACCAAATAAAGAAACCATGAAGCAAGAAACAGGACTGGAAGACAAAAGGAAAAATGCTGATGCTGAATTTTTAAATAAGGGTGGAAATTTAAATGAGTTCAAAGAGAGAGAGAGGATAAGATGTATAATGAGAAACTAGAAGGTTATATTGGGATTAACAATAAGAAAAAAGAAACTACTAAGAGGAAGATGAGAATTTAAAATAGAAAAGTATTACAAATAAGATTGGGTAAAAATAAGAAGAAAAAAAAGGAAAGAACAATGTGTGGCAGAAAGGGAGGAAAAAAATCACAAAGCTATGAGATGTAATCTCTTAGTTTTGTGATTTTTTCCTTCCTTTCTGCCACTCTTTGTGGAAAAATTGTGGAGATCAGTGGAAAAAAGAAAAATGGGAGAAGTGAAGACAAGGAGAGTGGATGGAAATATAGGACAAATAAAGAAACCGAAGAAATTTAAGAGGAGGAAGGAGAAAAAGATAAGAGGGGGAAAGAAAAAGAAAGAAAAAACCCAATAAAATACTTAATGAGTGTGGATTTCAATATGAAAAATGTTAATTGAAGGTTAAGATAGATTTTTAGTTATAATGGTACTGGAAACATCATTTTGTAAAATCTTCTGAAGAGAATCTGTGTTTGTTTTCTTCTCCCTTTTCTTTCCTCTGGATGATACATAATCAACAAAATGTTATTGTAACATAAGATATGATTTATGATGATGTTTAATTGGAGGATGTAATAGAACATATAATAAGAGGGAATAAAAGGGTTTGACATAAATAGTAATAGAGAAAAGGGGGGGAAAGAAGTATAATTAGAGATAAAAATTAAAGATGGGGGCAAAGGTATCTAGATTTTTAAGAAGATTGTAAACAAGGAAAGGGGAAATGAGAGAAAATATATTGATGAAGGCATGAAAGGAGGGTTGGAAAATAACAATTTTGATTTGATATGCACCTGGCAGATATTTTGTTCAGAAAAAATGTTTTTTGTGATGCCTGTGTTTAAAAAATAAATTTTTTTACAAAAAAAGGGTTCTGATGATCCCAGCTGAGTTGCCTGATTGCCAGAACCTTTTAAAAGCATTTTTTTACAACCTCTTCGGATGAAGAGGTTATTGAAAAAAATATTTTAAAGGGTTCTGACAATCCCAGCTGAGCCACAAGATCATCAGGGCCTTTTTTTTTTTACTTTTAAAAGCATTTTTTTGGCCGAAGAGAAAATGCTTTTAAAAGTAAAAACAAAAAACAAAAAAACCTCTGATGATCATGCAGCTCAGCTGGGGCGGGGGAGGGGGCAGGGATTTTTGCTACCGGTTCTCTGAACCACCCGCTGCCATTGCTATGAGATCAGGCGATCCAGTCTGAACCAGGAGCATTTCATTCCTGCCCTTCTGCCTCTGGTGGCCATGGGAGGATGTGGTTGAGGAACTTGCGCAGAAGCCAGACACTTGGAAGCTCGATGACCCATTTGGCCACAACAGTAGCACTTGATAGCCCCCGTAGGTTGAGAAGGAGGAGCCTCAGCAAGTTTAGAAAGAGGACATCTAGCCAAAGCCCCCCGGAGTGGCTTGCAGTGTGGCTTGATTTCTCAGTCCAAAGTTATGGACATGGTACACCGGTCCTGCAGTCACTCTGGCACCCCTCGGACACCACATGCTTTCCTGACTTCTTGATTAATGTTTTCTTTAAAGTGTAGGAGTATGCGGTCCAGCCAATGGACAAGGTTCCCTGCAACCAGCCTAAAGTTCCATACAAACTTTAGGGTCAATTACCTTGCTTCATCTCTTTTATGTTGGCTTCATTCTCATTGATCCGGTCAGAGTCATCGAATCTGGCCAAGAGCAGCTCAACAAACCCTTTAGCATCATTTAGTTCAGCAGCTCCCTCATGGTGCAGCTGGGCTATCTAGTCAGAAGCATCTCCTTCATTCATCCCCTCTGAAATTGCAAATACTAAGTCGTGATCAGTTTTGTATTGTTCCCCATTACTGATTTATATGGGCCCAAATTTGGCTGAGGAAGTAAGCCAGTTTTGTAGGCTTACCATCAAATGTGGCCCTAAAACAAGGTGGAGGTGGCCTTGCAGGTGGATTGTCCCTGGCTACAGGCAGCAGGGCTGGACCTGCTGGTGCACCATGGCAAGCAATCGGGCAAGTATTTAGTATTTAGTATTTATTGGATTTTTATACCGCCCTTCTCCCAAAGGACTCAGGGCGGTTCACAGCCAAGATAAAACAGCAATAATATACAAATAAAACAATAGTTTAAAAACTTATTAGATATAAGGCCAAATTAAAACATTTAAAACCGTAAAAAAACCCATAAAATTTATATCAAATATTAAAAGCTATTTAAAATTCCTATGCCAGTCCTGCGCGAATAAACAGATAAGTCTTCAGCTCGCGGCGGAAGGTCCGAAGGTCAGGCAGTTGACGAAGTCCAGGGGGAAGTTCATTCCAGAGGGTGGGAGCCCCCACAGAGAAGGCCCTTCCCTGGGGGCCGCCAGCCGACATTGCTTGGCGGACGGCACCCTGAGGAGTCCCTCCCTGTGAGAGTGCACGGGTCAGTGGGAGGCAAACGGTGGCAGTAGGCGGTCCCGTAAGTACCCTGGCCCTAAGTGACGGTGGCTGAGCTGGAACCTGTGGCAGAGCTGCTCTGGTGGCTGGATTGTAGCTGGAGGAGGGACAGGGAATGGCTGCTGCACTGCTTGTTGGGCTGCAAGGGGGGGAACTCCAGCCGGCTTTTGGATTAGCCCCCCCTGATGTGCCAGGATCATTGGGGCATATTGAGCCCATGGGGATCCCTGGAAAATTGGAGCAGAAGATGCTGGCAATCACTAGCACTTTTTTCGGCCGAAGAAAAAATGCTTTTAAAACTAAAAAAAAAACAAAAACCCTCTGATGATCACATGGCTCAGCTGGGCATGGGGAGGGGGAAGACAGGGATTTTTGCTACTGGTTAATTGGGAAAGTAATAAAAGAATAATTGACCAAGTTAAGGAATTTAAGCATCCAGGTTTCCATTTCTATCCTTCCACCTGTTGGTATAGTCAATTGAATGAGCTTTCTGCTACAACCCAAAAGCCTCCAATGGAATTCTAAAATATGTAAGTCATGGTGACAATATCTACATCCTTACAGAAATTAAATTATATAAGGATGCCTCTAAAATCCAAGTTTCTGAAAGCAATGCTCCATGTCCCATGTTTCTTAAAAGTCCAGTTGCCTTTTGAAAAGCACCTTTGGGACACCCATGACCTGGATAATTGAGAATCTCCATAGACAATGCCCCATGCTTCTCAAATGCCCTTACTGAATTCAAGTTTGACTACATCTCTCTTAAAGCTCACTTATATTGGTTGATACAAATTCTCTGGGGTGAGACCTTGATTCATTTACTCAGTTTTAATGGATTTACCTTATTCCTGAGAAGGCACATTGAGTTTGATTTGATACATTGAAGCTCTACACTCTTGGCCCAGATAAGGCCTTAGCTAACTAAACAGAGTATTTGGGATTTAAATCATCAAAATGATGAGGCCAGACTCTCCCGCTTTCACTCTGAAACAACTGCATGTTCTACATGGAGAATCCATAAATATTTTTGTAACATATTACATGTTCCTCATGGAAGGCTTTTCACCTTGGCAATGACTATGGCTTGCAGAATTCAGTTGGCACCTCTCTTTCATTATCAATTGCTTCAGGTTTATCAATACTGGTTTTCATGGTCAGCGTCAATTCAGTAATGGTTAGCTTCTGAGGAATAGGACATGGCCTAATTATCTGATATCCTGAGATTTTGTCAGCAATTGCAGCTGGCATCTTCAGTTCTGGATGTTTTCTTATACTTTTAAGTATGAATTTCTGTTTTAATAGTTTAGAACCAATATGAATTAATCCATCAGTCAATCAATCCTTCTTTTAAGAAAGCAGTAGGAAACTGCTGCCATTATTTCACAGCTTTTACTGAAAATCTTCTGGATGCCCCTTGTAGGCTACAGTTCTAGATTGCTCATCCCAATATTAAAAAACCCTATCAGCTGAATTTCCAGCATGGGATTTTCTTTTGGTGCATGCTTGCTATCAGCTGCCATAGTAAAGGGGAGTAGGGGCATGGCATTTGAGTTTGGGAAGTGAGCTGATGAGGTGAAGACCCATGTGAACTTAAAGGGAGGTTTGCTCTCAAGAATTATTGTGCTGCTGAATGGAGTTGTTTACACCCTGTCAAGGCCAACTGTCCTAGAACTCCAGAAGGGCGAAATATCTGAAGATGAGCTTCACAAGACATTATGCAGGATGTTGATTGGACAGCATGGAACCCTGGGGGAGGAATTTGGGGAAACATTCAGCCTGTAACTTTTGTGCCTTTTGAATCAGATCTTGCCTTACTTTCGCTGCTATCATTTCAAACTCAGTAAAAGTACCTCTTCTCTATTTCAGTGGAGTTTGGGGTTTTCTTTCTTTGGTTTTGAACGAAGGCAGGCCTGACAAACTGATAGATTATATTGGACTCATTATTCCACTTATAATTATAGTACTTCTGAAATTATGTCAAATAGCAGTAGGAGGAAGAATCGTCAGCAAAGTCGTTGCCTGTATTATTTGCAGTCTGTTTTGTTGCCTGCTTTAACCAAAAGTAATAAATTGGTGTTGACACAACTGAACAGCCAACTGCACAATTCAACAGAACTTTAAATACACAAATTATATATACTTCATTTTGTTAGAAGTATAAACATTATCCATGGGCAGCTTTGATATTTAGAGAAAACTGGTCTAAATGACCTGATCAGTTATTTTCTAAAGATAGCTCATTATGAACACATAAATAAAATTTAGCACCTTTTTTTCTATGTTTGATTTCATTTTAATAAGAGAACATAAAGATTTGTCTCAAATCCCAATATCCAACATATTACTTTAATACATAGTCTTTTTCTAGATGCAGCAGTAAAGTCTCTGGAGGCCATAATATTACAAGCAGACACACTGACCATCTGCTATTAGACATGGACATATTCCAAGGTTTGTTTATAAGGTGCCCTGGTCCTATTAGACCTCTCAGCGGCTTTCGATACCATCGACCATGGTATCCTGCTGCGCCGGCTGGAGGGATTGGGAGTGGGAGGCACCGTTTATCGGTGGTTCTCCTCCTATCTCTCCGACCGGTCGCAGTCGGTGTTGACAGGGGGGCAGAGGTCGACCCCGAGGTGCCTCACTTGTGGGGTGCCGCAGGGGTCGATCCTCTTGCCCCTTCTGTTTAACATCTACATGAAGCCGCTGGGTGAGATCATCAGTGGTTTCGGCGTGAGGTATCAGCTGTATGCGGATGACACCCAGCTGTACCTTTCCACGCCGGACCACCCCAACGAAGCTATCGAAGTGCTGTCCCGGTGTCTGGAGGCTGTACGGGTCTGGATGGGGAGAAACAGGCTCAAGCTCAATCCCTCCAAGACAGAGTGGCTGTGGATGCCGGCATCCCGGTACAGTCAGCTAAATCCGCGGTTGACCATCGGTGGCGAGTCATTGGCCCCGATGGAGGGGGTGCGCAACTTAGGCGTCCTCCTGGATGAACGGCTGTCTTTGGAAGATCATTTGACAGCCGTCTCCAGGAGAGCGTTTTACCAGGTTCGCCTGGTGCGCCAGTTGCGCCCCTTTCTGGACCGGGATGCCCTGTGCACAGTCACCCACGCACTCGTGACGTCTCGCCTGGATTACTGCAATGCTCTCTACATGGGGCTCCCCTTGAAGGGCATCCGGAGGCTGCAGTTAGTCCAGAATGCGGCTGCGCGGGTGATAGAGGAGCCCTCGTGGCTCCGTATAACACCATCCTGCGCAGACTGCACTGGCTGCCTGTGGCCTTCGGGTGCGCTTCAAGGTTTTGGTGACCACCTTTAAAGCGCTCCATGGCATAGGGCGGGTTATCTACGGACCGCCTGCTGCTACCGAATACCTCTCACCGACCCGTGCGCTCTCACAGAGAGGGACTCCTCAGGGTGCCGTCAGCGAGGCAATGTCGTCTGGCGGCGCCCAGGAAAGGTTCTCTGTGGGGGCTCCCACCCTCTGGAATGAACTGCCCCCAGGACTTCGTCAGCTTCCGGACCTTCGGACCTTCCGCCGCGAGCTTAAAACATATCTATTTAATTGCGCAGGACTGAGTTAGATTTTAGTTTTTGGGTTTTATCTTGGGTTTTAATTTTTATATTTTTAATTAAGGCTTTTGAATAAGTTTTTTAATTGTTTTTAGAATTGTATTTATTGTATTTCTTGCTTTTAAATGCCTGTAAACCGCCCTGAGTCCTTTGGGAGATAGGGCGGTATATAAATATAAACAATAAATAAATAAAGGAAAAAAGATTATAAATTTTAGATTCTGAACTAGAAATTCATTTGATCTGAAGTAGCCAAAAGTTTGTAAAATATTTAGGAAAAATAGTTAGTGGTATAGAGGATAGATAAATAGATAGATAGATAGATAGATAGATAGATAGATAGATAGATAGATAGATAGATAGATAGATAGATAGATAGATAGACAGAAAGACAGACAGACAGACAGACAGACAGTCATTTGTTCTTCCAACAAGTGCAGGGTCCAGTTTTCAGGTCAACAAATGCCATCTTGTGCAATCAAATGCAGCATCTGGATCCATTTTTCTTGTCTGCTTTTATTTTATACCATCTTTGCACATATCTATCTATCTATCTGTCTGTCTGTCTATCTATCTATCTATCTATCTATCTATCTATCTATCTATCTATCTATCTATCTATCTATCTATCTGTAGGTAGGTAGGTATAGGTATAAATGTAGGTATAGATATAAATGTGTTAAGAACTTGGGGGAAAGAAACAAAATCCTTTATTACATTTTGGTCAGTAAACAAACCTAGAGATAATAGTTTTTTAGTGTGTTGACGATGTCTTGGCAGTTCATTAATCCCAGCAAAATCTCTCTAAAGTTACTGATGCGTGGATTCCATTTTCAAATTTCTCATTAGTTCCTCTTTATGGATTAAATACTGATGTTCACGGGTGAATGCGCACAGCTTCAGCTGATGGATGTAATTGGGTTGTAATGGATTTTAGCTGCTGTTCCTTCTGATCTAGCCAATTTGAAATGCAGTATTCTCCCCATATCTCTTTGGAAATGAGAAATTGAAACCTACAAGATGAAATGTATCACATTTCATAAAGTCAGCTTCAACCATCATAAAACTGTATTTGAAATAAGCAGGTTTGATCCCTCAGTATTTTGGGTGTCCCAATGTTGATTTAGGGGCAATAAATATTACCAAGCCAAACTGAGGTTCAGATATATACAGGCTTGGTACTTCTCTTCTAGGCAGAATATTATTAATTGTGCCTTATACTTCTTTATAGATCTTGGGAAATATACTCACTGTAGAAATTTTGCTGGTGACATCGTAGAATGATACTTCTTCAAGATGAGCCACTGTGTAATTCTGTGTAATTCTCACTGAGTCTGTTGTGCGCCATCCTCACTGCACACCAGTTCGTTCACAAGACTTTATCAATCCAGTCCATATAAATCTGATTTTTAAACATTTCAAGTTATAAAATAGAATCCAGTGAGGAAGCATCCCACAGCAAAGTGATGGACTCAGCTGAGGTTGTATAGCTTTGTACAACAAATAACTGATCAAAATTTGATCAGTATGGTGTTAGTATTGTTGTTGTTTTCTCATTGCTTGATCCAATCCCTGTGCATGTATTAAGATTACAGGAAATGGTCTTGTCTTTCAGTCCCAGAATATAATCAAGCAAGAACAACTATGGAGAAAAACATATATTTGGAAAGAGTTGATGCCACCCAGTTGGTAACCCCAACTTAGTGGAACTGCACAGATTTTGCACATAAAAGGTCCAAGCTTTTCTCCCTAGCCTATCTGAGAACACTCAGAAAGACTTCCAACTTATAGTACCATTCCAAGTTCATGACAAATCATTTTTATGTAATGGCACATAGGAAAATTTAAAACCATATTATGGACCTTTCTAGAAAATCAATCTTGCTGCCATGGTGGGCATGTCCAGGTTTTAGGGAAAAAAATTTTTAACAGAAGGAGATGAGTTGGTTTGTCCTGACAATCAAGAATGCAACCAAGAATTATCTCCACTCTATTTCCAGATCTACCTTTCTTCTAGGATTTAAGCCCAATTTCTAACAAAGCTGTAAGTTGTAGACTCCCTACCTTTTTCTTTTCCAAAAATTCCTATTCCTGCAACAGAAATAAAGAGGGTACTATCAAGATTCTGACTAATGAACCCAAATGAGCCAGCACTCTAAGAACTTTCAGTTTTCTCAAATAACTGCTTTATTGAGTACATCATTTTGGCATGGATGATCTTGTTTTGGCTAGTTTGCATTCCATTCCTCTCTCCCTACCTCGAGCTGTGTGGTAACTTGAGAATGGAAATGGCTGCCACAGGCTTGATTCATTTCAGAGTTGACAGTCAGATCCCCCTAGAGAGGAAGGAACATCTGGAAATGTCTATGGATATTCTCAGTCATCCAGGTCATGGTTGTCCCATGGTCATGTTTTTTTTTCCAAGAGGCAACTGGACTTTCTGGTTTTTCTTTGAAGATGTTTTCCCACCATCCCCATTTCCCACCATCCAGTCAGAGCTGAAGAAGCTTCTTGGATGAGAAGTGAAACATCTTCAAAGAAAATCCAGAAAATCCAGTTGCCTCTTAAGGAAAAAAAGGCACCTTTGGGACAAGCACCTGGAAAACATCAAATGCATACACATTAGTGATGGCTGCCCCACACCCAACCTAGGAGACTTTCCTGGTTTTGAGGCGTACTTCTTGTGAAACTTTTTTTATTAAGTGGTCCACTTTCATATCTCTTGTCTTCATCCGTCTAATCTCTGATAGGATACCCTTTCCACTGGATCAGTTATTGAAGTTTACCTTTATGCAGCCTAGAATCCAAGACCCACTTGACTTTGTAGTTTCTCACTCCACAACTATCAGAACTAGAGCTAACCTTGCTAGTGGTCTTAGTTCTGACCCTACCACTGGCTTGAGCAGACTACAATGGAACAACGGGTGCACTTTCCCTAGCAAACATGGCAGTCTCAATTCTACTGTCACTGGGTTTATTAATTTTACTGTTGGGAAAGGTCTTATGAATTTTTGGTCCAGCTTCCTACAGGGTAGTTTCAGTTTCAGGTATTTTGTGGAAGGGTAGACCTTCTTGTCAGCTCTTCAATTTTTGATCAGTCTGGAACCTGACACTTCTACCCAATGTGAAATAGCCTCTGGAGTGACTGTCTCTTATCTGCCTGTGCCTTCTGTGTTACTGTTGCTTTAGCTAGCACCCGTTTTACATTCCCCCATGCATTTTGTAAGTAGCCCCAGATTCCATTAGGTTCATTTAGGAGATGGGATCCCAAAGATAATCCAGAATGAGGCAAATTCCACCCCCATGGCTATTTTAAAGGGGATGAGTCCCGTACTACTATGCACAGTGTTATTGTAGGCAGCTTCAGCTAATGGCAGGAGATCTGCCCAGTTAGATTGCTGATAGTTAATATAGCATCTCAGATATTATTCTATCATTGCATTAGCTTGTTATGTGGCTCTGTTTGTGCTCGGATAAAAGGTAGAACTAAGCCCTTGAGATGACCCTATCAACTTAAGGAACTCCCTCCAAAATTTTGCAGTGAACTGGATCCTCCCCATCTGAGATGGTCCTTCTTGGCAGCCCATGCAGCTGATAGATGTGCTGCAGGAACATGGTGGCCAGTGTTTGGGTGAATGGGAGACTCAAGCAGGTAACAAAGTGTGTTTTCTGGAGAAAAGATCTATTACAGTCCAGATGACTGTGTTCCCCCCGAGAGTTCCACTAAAAATCCATCGCTATCTCCTCCCACATGTGTCAGGGTTCCAAGAAACACCCCCAATGAAAAAAGACTCCAAAGCTTGAAGTTCCTCAAAGTTCCATTATATTGGCACATCTGAGAAAACCCAAATCTGAAAGCTTCCAGGTTTTCCCCACCCAAAGGAAAGTCTAAGTCCCTGCCCAGCACTCACACGTCCATCACATGGTCCAATCAAAGCACCGTCTCATCTGGAGATGCCTACCAGTCACACTCCTCCAGGTGCAGGGCAAGATGTCCTTGACTCTCTGAGAAAGGAATGCTATTATGACTATATGTCTCCCTTGCTCCATGCAATCCCCCCTCCCAATTTGCTACAGCAGTAAATGTGGCAGGCCTGAAGGCCCAACACAAAAGATGACTTCCAGGCCTGACATCTCAACTTCGAACCAAACCTGGCAAAGTGAGAAGGGGGGAAGGAGATTGGAATACCTTATTACACACAACAGAGAGATTTCTTGTGAGAACTAAGGTCATCTCTACTGGCGACGGTTAAGGTTGGGGAAGGAGTGTCTGGAGAGCCTGCCAATTAACCCTATTGGCCAATGTGACCTGTGACACTTGGCGATGGGGTTATTTATACTGAAACCATGAGGAAAGATTTAAAATTGGTTTTCCTTTGAAGCTGTCCTCTCTGGAACGAGCTTCCCCCAGGTTTACGCCAAATACCTGACCTTCGGACTTTTCGCCGCGAACTGAAGACACACCTTTTTATCCGCGCGGGGCTGGCTTAAATTGAATTTTAAATGTCAAATTTTATTAATTTTAAATGGGTTTTTTTAGTGTATGGTAAATTTTTAAATTGTCAGGCTAATTTAAATAAGTTTTTTAAATTGCATTTTAATTGTATTTTGTATTGTTTGTTTTATTCTGCCTGTATACCGCCCTGAGTCCTTCGGGAGAAGGGCGGTATAAAAATCAAATAAATAATAAATAAATAATAATAATATGATATACTCAATAAAGAAGAGAAGGATCAAATCTCAGAGTTCTGATTTGCATAGGTTCATTACTTGGATCCTTGATACCATAACTGAGTTGGATCAGCTACCTGCTGCAACAGCCCCGGGCTCATCCCTGGACTTTTTTCATTGCTACACACATAGTGCATCTCGGCTAGCTTAGCCATAGTTGTGCCAGATGCCGTGAGAAGAAACAAGCCAACTTGGTTTTCTTTTCCACCCGTGACTTCATTTATTGGATCTGCTATGAACCAGGTCTCAGTAATAGTTGAGGTCTCTCTACAAAGTTGGTGTTGAGAGCTTCTGCCTCTCAGCCCCTTTTAAACATCCCGCACTGCTCACCCCCCACCCTATGGCTGAACTGCTCAGTTGATTGGATGCCCAACTGCTCTCTCCCTCTTCATCTAATAGCCTCAGCTGCCACATCATCTGCCAGATCCCAGAACTAAGGCAGCTCTTCGTGACACCCAAGCCTCATCTCCCACTATCCTGGCCACCAGTGTGATGATCCCCTCCCCATGCTTCCCAAATGCAGATCCCTACACCACTCGAACGAGTCCTCAATAATTTGTTTTTTCCTATCTTTGATTGGGGCTGCTCCCATGATCCAGATCCCCATGGTGTCATGTGTCGAGCTGGAGCTTGGCTTGACAGTGCAGCTTTTCATGTAGCTCTCTATGTCTTTTTTCATTTGTGGCCACCAAAATTGTCTCCTTGCTAAGTGCAGGGTCTTTAGGAACCCGAAATGGTCAGCTTGCTTGGCATCATGGCTCCGTTGCAAAACTTGGAACCTTAGGGTGCTAGGGATGTGCAACATCTCACCCTTCCAGGCCAGTTCTTCTTTGCCAGCTTTTCCCCATGATCCTTGAACCACAGGTCAGATTGCAACTCCCTTTTTAGCTTCTGGGTCAGCTCACCACTGGGGTTGGACTGTTTTCCTCTTGCCTGCTGCCTCATCATCACTTGCGCTGCATTTTGGGGGGAAGGAATGAGAGAGTTTACCACCTCATCCTGATGGCTTTTGTATTGCAGCAGGTGAGACAGGGCATCTGCCAGGAAATTCTTCCCCCTGGGATGTACTTCAGCTCAAAATCAAATGTTGAAGTATTGTGCCCACTGAATTTGCTTGTGGAGTTTTTGAGTTTTTGTGGAGTCCGTAGCATCTCCAGGTTCTTATGATCAGTCTATACCTTAAATGGCCCTTTGCTCCCCTTGAGGAATTGGCACCACATTAACATCACCCATCAGATGGCGAAGGCTTCCTTCTCCCACACTGCCCAACATCTCTCTGTTTTGGTGAGCTTTCGGGACATGTAGGCCCCTCTCGGTTTTTCTGGAGGAGAACTGACCCAATTGCCACATCATTGGTGTTGGCCTGAATGATGAAAGGCTCCTCAGGGTTAGGATGTTTCAGGACTGGTTCCTCAGCAAAGAGTCTCTTTAACTTCTCAAAAGCCTCCTGGCATTCCATCATCCAAGTTAGATGCTGGCTCAATTGCAGGTTCCCTCCCTGCTTTCCTGTCTTCAGTACCTCAGTGATTGGCAGATCTTGGCAAATGAGGGGATGAACTGCCTGTAGAAGTTTGTGAATCCCAAAAACCTCTGCAGTTGCTTATGGGCTGGCTGCCACTTGAATATGGCTTTTACTTTTCCCAGATCCATCTCCACCATTCAGTTGACATTCGGTAGCCCAGGTAGTCTAGGTAGGTCTTGTAGAATTCACATTTAGACAGCTTAGCATACAGATTCGCCACTAGAAGAATAGAATAAAATAATAGAATAGAATAGAATAGAATAGAATAGAATAGAATAGAATAGAATAGAATAGAATAGAATAGAATAGAATAGAATAGAATAGAATAGAATTTTATTGGCCAAGTGTGATTGAACACACAAGGAATTTGTCTTGATGCATATGCTCTCAGTGTACATAAAAGAAAAGATACCTTCATCAAGGTACAACATTTACAACACAAATGATGGTGATAGGGTACAATTTAACACTTAATGATAATCATAGGGTACAAATAAGCAATCAGGAACAATCAATATCAATATAAATCATAAGGATTACCAGCAACAAAGTTACAGTCATACGATCATAAGTGGTAAGAGATTGGTGATGGGAACAATGAGAAGATTAGTAGTAGTGCAGATTTAGTCAATAGTTTGACAGTGTTGAGGGAATTATTTGTTTAGCAGAGTGATGGCTTTGGGGAAAAAACTGTTATTGTGTCTAATTGTTCTGGAGTGCAGTGCTCTATAGTGTTGTTTTGAGGGTAGGAGTTGAAATAGTTTATGTCCAGGATGTGAGGGATCTGTAAATATTTTGATGGCCCTCCTCGTGATTCGTGCAGTATACAGGTCCTCAATGGAAGGCAGGTTGATAACAATTAGTTTTTCTGCCGTTCTAATTATCCTCTGAAGTCTGTGTCTATCTTGTTGGGTTGCAGAACCAAACCAGACAGTTATAGAGGTGCAAATGACAGATTCAATAATTCCTCTATAGAACTGGATCAGCAGCTCCTTGGGCAGTTTGAGCTTTCTGAGTTGGGGCAGAAAGGATATTCTTTGTTGTCCTTTTTTGATGATGTTTTTGATGTTAGCTGTCCATTTTAGATCTTGTGATATGATAGAACCTAGAAATTTAAAGATTTCTACTGTTGATACTGTGTTGTCTAGTATTGTGAGAGATGGAAGTATGGAAGGGTTTCTCCTAAAGTCTACCACCATTTCTACAGTTTTGAGTGTGTTCAGTTCCAGATTGTTTTGGTCGCATCACAAGGCTAGTCATTTGACCTCTCATCTATATGCAGATTTGTCATTGTCTTGAATGAGACTGATCACTGTTGTGTCATCTGTGATCTTCAGTAGTTTAACAGATAAATCATTGGAAATACAGTCATTGGTATACAGAAAGAAGAGAAGTGGGGAGAGGACACAGCCTTGGGGGGGGCCTGTGCTAATTGTACAGGTATCTAATGTGATCCTGCTTAGCTTCACCTGCTGCTTCCTGTTTGTTAGGAAGCTTGTGATCCACCTACAAGTCTGTTCAGATACCTGTAGCTGGTTTAGCTTAGTTAGAAGAGTGTCTGGAATGATGGTATTGAATGCTGAACTAAAATCTACAAAGAGGACCCTTGCATAGGTCTTTGAAGATTCAAGATGTTGTAAGATGTAGTGTAGAGCCATATTAACAGTATCATCTGTTGATCTATTTGCTCAGTATGCAAATTGCAAGAGGTCTAACAGTGGATCCATGATGGTTTTCAAGTAGGAAAGCACTAGCCTTTCAAAGGTTTTCATGACTACAGATGTTAAAGCAACTGGTCTTTTTGAGCACCTGGCGCAATAACTTTACATGCTCTTCAATCATTTCAGTGAAGATGAGAATGTTGTTAGAATACACTAGGACCCCTTTACACAGGTGCTCATGCAGCACCTCGTTAATTAGCTGAATGAACATGGTGGGGGCTTCTTTGGGCCAAAAAGCATTACTTTGAATTGAAAACTCCCCAGTGGGCAATTAAAGGCAGTCTTCCACTCATTGCCTTCCTTGATTCTACCTGTAGTATCCCTCCCTCAGAACTAGCTTGGTGAAAATATTCCCCATGGCCAAATGACCTAATATATCCTTCATTAGGGGGTAGGGGTACCTGTTTTCCATCCACACCCCATTTATCTCCCTAAAATCCACACACAGCCTCAACAACCCGTCCTTTTTCTCTTTGAATAGTACGGGAGCTGCCAAATATGATTTGGCTGGCTGGCTAAATCCCCTGGCCAAATTCTTATCAATTAGTTCCTCAACTCCTCCATCTCTTTTGAGTTCATGTAATACATCTTCAGCTTGGAGAGTTTTATCCCTGGCAGGATGTCTATTGCACGGTAGTGGGTAGGGGGTTGGTAGGGGATCGGTAGGGGATAGGACGTTGCATTCTTCTTTGGTGAATACCCCCACCCCCAGGTCTTGATACTCTCAGGGGATGAGCTGGGCCTTTGGGTGCTGCTCCAAGACCACTTTCAGCTGCTCGCCTTCTCCAACCTCCTCACTCCACCATTCCGCCTCTCCTCCCAGTCCCTGATAGGGGGAGGAAGGGAACCACTTCCTTATGCTCATCTTCCTCTCTCCTTTCTGCCACCATATGGTTGAGCCCCTGGTGTTGGCCTATCTCTAATAGCACAGGCTCGGTCAGGTGCATTGTGGGGGAGCCTCCTATTAGGGACCAGTCAACCATCTTGTTGATAGTTAATAAAACATCTCAAATATTGCTCTAGAATGCTGTTCATTCTCACTGAACCCTCATTAGTGACCAGGTGGTGGCTGGAACTTAGGCCTTGTCCAGTACCTAGAAGGTCCAAAAAGGCTTTCCAGAATTTTGAAGTGATAAAGTGGACCTGCTTGGAAAACAGGTCCATTACGACACAAATGACAGCATTCCCCCCACTTTCTGGCAGCTCTACAATAAAATCCATAGAGATCTCTCTCCAGGGTGCTATGGTTTGTAAAAGTTCCAGGGGTTTTCCCTGCCTCCTTTTTGCTGCTGCACAGACAGAGCAACTGGCAACATACCTTTCTATGTCCTTCTTGAGGGATTCTTGGACTGACCAGAATTGTCTTTTAATAAGGTACAGGGTTTTCATGAAGCTGAAGTGGCCAGCCAATTTGGAATTATGGCATACTTTCATGAGGGGCAGCCTCTGGCTAGTTGGAACATATAATTTACCCCCCCAACCAAGTCAAGTCATCTCTAAATAAACAGGTATTTTTCTGGGCTTTGAACCATTTGTTGTTAAGTAGGGCTTGTTTGAATGCCTGAATGGTGGCATTGTCTGCTAGGGGATCACCTTGGTTATCACCTTGGCTGCCAGCTGGGAAGCTGGGAGCAGGGGTTTGATACCTCAGGCTTTTCACTATTATACTGTGGTTTTCTGGACAGTGCATCTACTGTCCCCCAGGAAAGTATTTGAGGCTGAAGTCAAAATATTTAAAATATTGAGCCCAGTGCACTTGTTTTGGGAAGAGTTTCCACAGAAACATTGTCAGCTTTGGAAGCCATACTAGGCCGGATGCTTCCATGCTGCCACTTTCTCATGTGTGGGAAAGTAGGAGGGGGGGAGTTAGTAGAGGGGCCCATTAGACACAATAACATTCTTCCTGCTGGTCAAGGTCAGGCCGGTCCTGCAGCTGGAGAAGGAGTGGTTGGAGAGATGTATTGAGATGGAACGGTTGACAATTGGAGCATGTGATCAGCACTGGAATTAGGGGTTGGGTTTGAAGTTTTGATTTACTGAGGGAAAACCTGGATCTCTCAGATTCGGATTTTCCCAGATGTGTCAGTTTACCTATCCTGGTAAAAGAACTTTGAAAGATGCCTGCTTCAGAGTTTTTACCCGGGGAGGGGGTTTTCTGGAATCCTGACAAGCATAAGAGCCTTCAGTTTCTTATGATCAGTTCACACTTCGAAAGGGATTTTGTTCCCCTCTAGGAAATATCTCCAGGTAAGGAGACCCCATCGCACTGCATATGCCTCTTTCTCTCTGATAGCCCATCTCTGTTCAGTGTCTGTTAGTTTTTTAGATGTGTATGTATAGGGTTGTAGTTGACCCTGTTCATTTTCTTGGAGTAGGATTGCCCTGACAGCAATGTCTCTGGCACCTGCCTGTATGACAAAAGGTTTTCTGGATCTGGATGCTTTAAGATTGGCTCAGCGGAGAATAATTGTTTCAATTTCTTGAACACTGCCTAGCATTCCATAGTCCAGTTTAAGGGCTACTTCAACTTTGGCTTGGCAACTTTGGCAACTTTGCCTTTTGTTTTCAAAAGATTAGTGATAGGGAGTGCAATTTGCACAGAAGCCAGGATAAATTGTCAATAGAATTTCGCAAACCCCAAGAAACTCTGCAGTTGCTTGCGAGTGTGGGGAGGGGCCCATTCAATCACTGCTTGTACTTTTTCTGGGTCCATCTCCATGTCATTGTGAGATATCCGGTATCCCAGGTAGTCTATTGTATCCTTGTGAAATTCACATTTAGACAGTTTTGCAGAAAGCTTAGCAATGCGGAGTTTGTTTAGGATTGCCTGGCAAGTTTTACATGCTCAATTTTCATTTCACTATATATTAAAATGTCATCTAAATACACCAAAACTCCTTTATATAGGTGCTGATGTAGCACCTTGTTTATGAGTTGCCTGAACACTGTGGGTGCCCTTGTAGTCCAAATGGAAGCACTTTGAATTGATAACATCCCAAGGGGGGTGTTAAAGCTGTTTTCTATTCATCCCTTTCCCTAATCCTGATTCTGCAGTAAGCCTCTCTTAGGTCCAGGTTTGAAAAGATTTTCCCCTTGGATAGGTGGCTAGCATGTCCTTCATGAGGGAAAAGGGGTACATGTTCTCTATGCTTACAGTGTTTCTATATAAATTTTTATAGTCTACGCATAAGCACAAAAACCCCTTTCTTTTCTCAGATCAACACTGGGGCGATGATTTTTGGTCATGTTGGTTCGATGAATCCCCTAGCCAGGTTCTTATCTATTAAAATTCTCAATTCCTCGAGTTCTCTGGGAGACATGCTATACATCTTGGGCTTTGGTAGTCTAGCGCCTGGGAGGATCTCAATGGTGCAGTCTGTGGGACAGTGTGTGGGGGGGAGCTCATCAGAGCTCTCTTCACTAAAGACTTCAGCTAAATATTCCCTAGGAACGCCCTGCATTGGCATGGCTCTTCCAGCCACAGCTATTTCTTTGTTTGGATTTCCTCCCAGTTCTTCCCTTCAGCCCTCTAGTCTAGTCACTTCCCATTGGAATCTTAGGGTTCCCTGCTGCCAGTTTACTCTAGGGTTCTATTTCCTTAGCCAGGTGAGTCCCAGGACAGAAATGGCAGTGCCATGATAGGGATCTGACATCTAGTTATTTCCTGTGGTTTCAGTATAATTAAACATTAGAGATTCCCTCTCCCCTAGTGTCACAGGTCACATTGTCCAATTAGGTGTTCTGGTGTTCCTTGATGACCAGTTTCAGTCTCTGGCCAGCACCTGTTGGGAGCAGCATTGGTTCTCACAAGATACTGGGTTGTTTTGGCTAGTTTGCATTCCCCTCCTCTCTCCCCTTCCTGAGCTGTGTGGCAACTTGAAAAATGGAAGATGGCTGCTGCAGGCTTGATCCATTTCAGAGTAGTACTTAGTATTACACATGAAAGTAGGCAACAGTAACATCTATTTAATACTGTAGAGAGGCCTACAAGAAGTTGTCCCATTATGTCCTATAAACCTGAATAGAACAGAACAGAACAGGACAGGACAGGACAGGACAGGACAGGACAGGACAGGACAGAACAGAACAGAACAGAACAGAACAGAACAGAACAGAACAGAATAGAATAGAATAGAATAGAATAGAATAGAATTCTTTATTGGCCAAGTGTGATTGGACACACAAGGAATTTGTCTTGGTGCATATGCCCTCAGTGTACATTAAAAAAAAGATACATTCATCAGGAATCAACATACAACACAATGATAGTCATAGGGTATAAATAAGCAATCAAATCATATTAGGAAACAGTCAATATAAATTGTAAGGATACCAGCAACAAGGTTACAGTCTACAGTCATAAGTGGGAAGAGATGGGCGATAGGAACGATGACAAGATTAATAGTAGTGCAGACTTAGTAAACTGTTTGACAGTGTTGAGGGAATTATTTGTTTAGCAGAGTGATAGCATTTGGGAAAAAACTGTTCTTGTGTCTAGTTGTTCTGGTGTGCAGTGCTCTATACTGTCGTTTTGAAAGTAGGAGTTGAAACAGTTTATGTCCAGAATGCGAAGGGTCTGTAAATAATTACATTTTCATAGATAAACCTGATCATTATCAGATCTATTATCATCATACCATTCTCTGGAAATGATCACTTTGTTCTTTCACATGTGGACATTGCCCCATGCTTTATTTTTCTATTTGGTGTTCAATGGTCCACAGATCTATTTTTCAACACATACAAATTTGCAGTACCAGTCTACCCTCCAAGATAATAAACCTTAGTTCTGGGCTGTAGTTTGCAGAGTTAACACTGCAGCAATTCATCACCTTTTTAAGTACCTCACATTAGTGATGCATGCACTATTTAGGTACGTTTCTATTCCACCAAGTCTTTAAAATCTCAATTAGTAAGAGCATGATGTAGAACAGATGACTCTTTTGTTTCATCTTTTCAAAACCATCCCTAACTGGAGATATGCTGTGGAGATAATAAATGCTTCCGTATTTTCAGTGGTCATTTTGGAGGCCTCTTTCTGAGGTATCGGTTTTGTTCACTTATGTCTTTCATTCATTTTTAAACTTGTATAATTATTCTTTTGGAACAAAATTCTAATCTTACAGGAAACACTGAGCAGCCAGTTCTTGATGGACAGCTTATCTAGCATGTTTCAGAAGGCAGGGGAGAAGGTGGTTTGTTTCAGAAGATAGGAAGGTAAAATGATGAAGAAGAGAAAGAATTGTAATTGGAGCTGAACAGCTCTGGAATATATCAAATCCACAGACAGATGTTATTTTCATCTCTTTTAGAATCATATCTATCTATGACAATTATTATATTTTATGGTCTTGAATTTTATAATTTCTGAACTGTGTGAATGAATATGTGTGTGTTCCTATTGCTTATCTTTGTTATTGGAAGGTTAATTTCAAGTAGTTTGAGTCAATGGAGGAAAAATATATTACTGAATCCCTTTTACCACACATTTTGAAAATATCTGTAATGCTTCCATTCAAGTGAAGGAATATTGACGTGGAAAAGTACATGGAGTTGAAAAAAGCCTGCAACTACCAGTCCTCTCTTCCACGTTTTTTGCACCAAATCTTTTATGTGTGTGTGTAGATAAGATAACCAAACTGCCCAAATATGGATGCCTCATATACTTCTATTTAAGAGGAAATCCATTAAATTATGTATTGCTTAATTTTTTTTTTAAATGAGCAGGTAGCTTAAGAATTTTATTTTATTTATTATTATTATTATTATTATTATTATTATTATTATTATTATTATTATTATTATTATTATTATTATTATTATTATTATTATTATTATTAATTAATTAATTAATTAATTTATTTATTATTATCACAACATCATATAAAAAGGATTATATAGTATATAAACATATATATGAGTAAATATTAGGAGGTATAAGCACCAATATATATATAGGAAGAAGAAAAGAAAAGAAAAAAGAAAAAAAACAATAGGACAGGAACGGTAGGCACGTTTGTGCGCTTATGCACGCCCCTTAATTGTCCTTAAAATGTTTGGAAAATGAGTTTTCAGCAATAAATTAATATAATACAGATGCCCCATAGTTTGCTCAGGTTGCCTTTCTATCCGTAGGCAAGGTGATCCCATTAGTAATATTAAATTAATATTAAAGCAAGACCCCAATCCTCAGGTGTCTTCTGCATCTAGTCATTTCATCCTTTTTTTCAAATAACAACTCTGGCAACTGGAAAGTGTTATCTAAGCATGTGGTTTGAAAAGGCTTCCTGGAGTAAGTCTATACAGAAAAAATGAGATAGTTCTCCAATGTACTATTTGTAGCAAATGCCTCCCCAATCTATCCTACCCCATCCCATACCTTTATTTTATGTTTTATTTAACATCTTGAACCTATTAGTCAATTGAATTTGTTAGTCAAGAAAACCCTAAAAAGTAGATTCAGAGCACTGCATATAGTACATTAATATCTTGACTCATTCAAAGGGGACATTGTTAATTTGTTGATTATACATATATTTGTGTTCTGATCTGAACAATGTAATGAGAAGCACAAAGTGCTCACAACTCACTGCTAAATGTGATGTGAATGCTATTCTCTCCTACATTTGAATGCATAAAGACACTCAAAACAGACTGGTCCATATAATATGGTATTACATCTTCTCTTCATGATTTTGCTTGGCCATTTCAATATAAAATCAAATATAGGCACTGGGAAGGGGCAAGAAAGGAAAGTAGGAAGAAAGAAGAACTAATTTCTAAAATTTAAACTAAAAGGACAGGTTTTCGGTGATTTCATCAACTACCATACTGCTGTTGGAATTCTAGGGATCCATCTAAATAGCTTAGGATGTAAATTATAGTTACGAATCAATTGTAGCAGTGGTGAAATGTAAAATTTGTTACTACCAGTTCTGTGGGTGTGGCGTGGTGGTGGTGGTGGTGGTAATGTGACTGGGTGGGCGTGGTCAACTTTTTTTTAACTTTTAAAAGCATTTTTTTGACTGAAGAAAAAGTGCTTTTAAAAGTTAAAAAGAAACCTCTGATGATTGCACCGCTCAGCTGGACATGGGGGGGTGGGCAGGGATTTTTGCTACTGGTTCTCCGAACCACTCACCACCATTGCTACCAGATTGGGAGATTTGGTCCAAACTGGGAGCATTTCAACCCTGAATTGTAGCTTTACTAGTTTATTTAAAAAATGGGTTGGCAAGAGAACAGAAAATTCGCTGCAGACCTTTAGATTGCTACAAAAACTAGACTAGCAAAAGAATATCTGTTCTGAGGCAACAGTAATTTAAAAAAAAAAAGTCCCTGAAAGAATTCAGTGGGGAAAAATATCTTATCCTTGTGCTAGTGGTTCCTAATAAATGGCTCCCAATGAAACAAAGCATTTAAAGGATTTTTACAAACAATCCTGTTCCTTAGGTCATTTATTCAATGGAAAATAAGCAATGATAGGAAGGGAAAGTATAGAGGTTTTCAAATCTGAAGTTGGAAAGGTGTTTCAGAGGAAACACATTATCATGGGCCAGGATCTAGACTCTAAAGAATAAGCTCCAACAGAACCTGTGGCCTATCAGCCACACCAAGCCAAGAATCAGTTGAGGCTAATCAAACACAGGAACTGCCTGAACAGCTGGAACATTCAGATAAGGATGACATTAGGCCTTCCAACCCAAGGAAGGGAGTAAATTCCATGATTAAAAACAGCCTAAGTTAAAGGCCATGGAGATCTTTAGGTGAACTCCCTGCCCAGTAGAGTTATTCACTATTATACATCCCTGACAGACAGCCATGCAACATCTGCATAACTTCCACCATCTCTCAAAGCTATTCAGTCCATAATTGAAGTGTGTTTCCCGATTTCCCACTGAAATCCCCTTCTTGTAATTGAAATCCACTGTTCTTTGCCTCTTTTTTTTCTCCTCTTCTTCCTCTCTACTCAGGCTGCATATTCCATTCACAAGAGCAATAGTGACACAACTGCCCAGAGAAAGGGCAGGAAAGAAAAGATGAATCAGGGCCATAAATGAAAACACTTTTTTGTCAAATTAGCTCACCATTTCCATATTACATCATACACCACAGAAGAAATGTTCTCCCCATAATCTTTTACTTGCTGGTATGATACGTTAAATGAATAGGAGAAAATATCCATCCATATAAGTGTTTTCCAGTGAGACCAGTCTATAAGGGCAATCTGGTCTACCGAAATATGGGACGGAGTATAATGTTTCCACTTTTGCCTTTCAGCCCCAATCCAAGAGCCTTTGCAGACAGTCACTTTCACAACAAATTATTTTTGTATTAAATTTATATTTACTAACAAAGAAATAAAGGGAGACTGAGACTTCCGGTGGCGCCGCTCTCTTCGCTGGACGCCTGTAAAGGCGCCCCATGCTGAAGTATCGTAAAAGCTGGCGAAAACAGCTAAAATCAGCTGCTCGCTGGCTTGAAGTACCCTCCCTGGGAGAAAGGGAAGGGAAAGAGCAGCAGAAAAGTGGTAGAACTCCCCAGAGGCTTTGTGTCAAGGTTCCAGAAATACCTCTTCTGCGTAAAAGAAACTCAGAGGCATTTTTTCTTTTTCTCAGAGTCCTTTACTAGCATGAGGAGACTGGCACACGATGAGTGCAATTCCCAAAACTGAAGTTCCGGATTCGTTTCCCCAGTTATACAAACCCCCATAGTCCCACCCCCCTGACCCCTCTGATGATCACACGGTCCCACGTTCTTCCAGTTCATTCGAGTAACTTCTTGCCACTCTTCCTGCAGACGTGAACGCCATCCGACCTTGACCCTTTGAAGAATGTTACCATACCCCTCAACCCCCCCTCCTCCCCTCAGGATAAAAATGTGGCAGCATCTGGAAATCTAAAGTTTAATATGGTTTCCAGGCCTGACACTTTGCTTTGTGAAAGTGAAACCTCGGAGGGTCGAGTCCTGCATAACTCCGCTGAGCTCCGAATCCAGCATGCTCCTGAAGTAGCAGGAAAAGAAGAAAGCATCCACCTCTGCTCAAGTGATTTTTCTTTGGATCTCTGGATGCAGACGGAACAAACACAAGTGATCGATCATTGGGATTGCAAGTAATGAACCTGACTTCTACCCTTTAAGAAAAGAAACTTTCTATTGTTTCAATTAAGATTGCTGAAAATGGCGTCTGAGAGAAAGTGAAAATTGGAAGTTGTTTGTGTAATCAAGTGGAGAGTGTATATGTGGTCTGTTAAAGTGGTAGCTCTCCTATATTGAAAGGAAGATAGAAGATGGAAAAAGGTGTTTTTTTTTATTTTACATTCCTGATTCTGACTTTATAACTGAACTTTAATTTGGAATTTGAAATGGCTTCTAAACCACCTAAGCCTACAACAAGAAGGGGATCTGAAATGGGTATGGAAGATATGTTTAAAGAACAGACAAAAATATTTGAAGAAAAGTTTAAAGAAGTTATGAATCATATTGAAATGATTAGAGAGGAAATGAAAGAAAATAATAAAAAAATAAGAGAAGATATTTTGATGGCTTTTCAAGGTTTTGAAAAAAATTTGGAGGTTTTGGAAGAGAAAGTGGAATAAATTAATCAATCTAATCAGTATTTGGAAAATAAAACGGGACAATTGCAAATAAAAGTGGACGAAAATGAAAATCAGGTGGTGGTGTTACAATACAGGGCAATGGAAGGGGCTTTGAGAATCAGAGGTTTGCAGGAGGAAAAAGATGAGGACCTTCAGAAAATTTTATCAGAGGCTTTGGCTGAAAGGTTAGGACTTGATCCACAAGAGGTTGCTTTTCAAATTGACAAAGTATATAGGGTTAATTCATGGATTGCTAGACAAAAAAAAATTGCCAAGAGACATTGTGGTTTATTTCTTGATAAGAACAATGAGAAATCAAATTCTGCAAGCCATGTATCAGAAAAAGTTGCAAATAGCAGAACAAGAGGTGATGGTTCTGAAAGAGATTCCCCCTAAGATGTTAAAAGACAGGAAAGAGTTTATATTTTTTACACAAGAGCTCAAGAATCGTCAGATTCAATTTAGATGGGAGGTTCCAGCTGGTCTCACAGTGTTTTTTCAGGGAAGGAGATATCTTATTGAAACTGTGTTGAAACTACTGATAGGACAATACTGGAAGAAAAAAGAGTTACCTACAATAGAAGAATGGATATTGAAAGTTGCTAATTTGGCTGAGATGGCTAAAATCTCAGCCTTTTTGAAAGACACTACACAAGAAAAATATCTAACTGAATAGAAAAAAATGGATTGAATATACGCAAAATAGGTATCAGATTAAGAGATTTATTTATTTTATTTTATTTATTTATTTATTTAAAGTTTTATACCGCCCTTCTCCCGAAGTACAGCCAGGATAAAAAACAGTAAATATACAAAGTTAAAAATATCAATTTAAAATACCTATTCAATAGTGGCCGAATTAAAACAGTCAGATTGACCAACCTAAAATACCCCATATAAAATTACAAAAGATTAAAAAATTTAAAATTTAAAATTTAAAATTTAAAAATTTAAAAATCAGTCCAGTCCCGCTTGAACAAATAAATGAGTTTTTAATTCCCGGCGGAAGGTCCGAAGGTCAGATATTAAACGCAAACCGGGGGGGGAAGGTCGTTCCAGAGAGTTGGTGCTCCAACAGAGAAGGCCCTCCCCCTGGGGGCCGCCAGCCGACACTGCTTGGCGGACGGCACCCTGAGGAGACCCTCTCTGTGAGAGCGTACGGGTTGATGGAAGGCATACGGTAACAGCAGGCGGTCCCGTAAGTACCCGGGCCCTAAGCCATGGAGCGCTTTAAAGGTGGTAACCAAAACCTTGAAGTGCACCCGAAAGACCACAGGTAGCCAGTGCAGACTGCGCAGGAGCGGTGTTACCCGGGAGCAACGAGGAGCTCCCTCGATCACCCGCACAGCTGCATTCTGGACTAACTGGAGTCCCCGGGTGCACTTCAGGGGTAGCCCCATGTAGATAGCATTGCAATAATCCAGACGGGAAGTGACGAGAGCATGAGTGACCGTGCATAAGGCATCCCGGTCCAGAAAGGGACGCAACTGATGGACCAGGCGAACCTGGTAAAAGGCTCTCCTGGAGACGGCCGCCAAATGATCTGTAAACGACAGCCGTCCATCCAGGAGAACGCCTAAGTTGCGTACCCTCTCTGTTGGGGCCAGTGACTCACCCCCAACAGACAGCCGCGGTTGCAGCTGACTGTACCGGGGTGCCGGCATCCACAGCCACTCCGTCTTGGATGGATTGAGTCTGAGTCTGTTTCTCCCCATCCAGACCCGTACGGCCTCCAGGCAACGAGACAGCAGTTCGACAGCTTCGTTGGGGTGGCCCGGGGTGGAAAAGTACAGCTGAGTGTCATCAGCGTACAGCTGATAACTCACCCCGAAGCCACTGATGACCTCGCTGGCGGCTTCATGTAGATGTTGAACAGGAGGCGAGAGAATCGACCCCTGCGGCACCCCACAAGTAAGGCGCCCGCGGTCAATCTCTGCCCCCTGTCAACACCGTCTGCGACGGTCAGAGAGATAGGAGGAGAACCACCGATAAACGGTGCCTCCACTCCCAACCCCTTCAACCGGCGCAGCAGGATACCATGGTCGATGGTATCAAAAGCCGATGAAAGATCCAACAGGACCAGGGCAGAGGAACAACCCCTATCCCTGGCCCTCCAGAGGTCATCCACCAACGCGACCAAAGCTGTCTCCGTGCTGTACCGGACCGGAAGCCAGACTGGAGCGGGTCTAGATAGGCGGCTTCATGTAGATGTTGAACAGGAGAGGCGAGAGAATCGACCCCTGCGGCACCCCACAAGTAAGGCGTCTCGCGGTCAATCTCTGCCCCCCTGTCAACACCGTCTGCGACCGGTCAGAGAGATAGGAGGAGAACCACCGATAAACGGTGCCTCCCACTCCCAACCCCTCCAACCGGCGCAGCAGGATACCATGGTCGATGGTATCAAAAGCCGATGAAAGATCCAACAGGACCAGGGCAGAGGAACAACCCCTATCCCTGGCCCTCCAGAGGTCATCCACCAACGCGACCAAAGCTGTCTCCGTGCTGTACCCGGACCGGAAGCCAGACTGGAACGGGTCTAGATAGACGGCTTCATCCAGTTACTGGGGAAGCTGCCATGCCACCACACTCTCTACAACCTTCGCCACAAAGCGAAGGTTGGAACTGACGATAATTACCCAAAATAGCTGGGTCCAGGAAGGCTTCTTGAGGAGGGTCTCACCACCGCCTCTTTCAAGGCAGCGGGAAAACCCTTCCAACAAAGAAGCATTTATAATTCCCTGAGCCAGCCTCGTGTCACCTCCTGAGTGGCCAGCACCAGCCAGGAGGGACACGGGTCCAGTAAACATGTAGTGGCATGTAACCTCCCCAGCAGCCTGTCCACATCCTCGGGTGCCACAGAATCAAACTCATCCCAAACAACATCAACAAGACGTGTCTCAGTCATCCCACCCGGATCATCACAATCTTGGTCCAAGCTATCCCGAGCTGAACGATTTTATCGTATAGATAACCACTAAACTCCTCAGCACGTCCCTGCAAGGGGTCATCCCGTCCCCCCTGATGTAAAAGGGAACGGGTCACCCGAAACAGGGCAGCCGGGCGGTTATCTGCCGACGCAATGAGGGTGGAAACATAGGAACATTTCGCAACCCTCATTGCCACTAGGTAGGCTTTCGAAAAAGACCTAACTAGTGTCCGATCAGCCTCGGAATGGCTGGACCTCCAGGTACTCTCTAGGCGTCTTCTCCGGCGTTTCATTTCCCTCAGCTCCTCAGAGAACCAAGGAGCCAATTGAGATCTACGCCGGGTCAGAGGCCGCAAAGGCACGACACGGTCCAAAGCCCCAGCCGCAGCCTGTTCCCAGGCCGCAACTAGTTCTTCAGTCGTGCCGTGGGCAAGATCATCAGGAAATGGCCCAAGCTCTATCAGGAACCTCGCGGGGTCCATCAGGTGCCTGGGACGGAACCAACGCTTTGGTTCCGTCTCCCTGCGGTGGTGAGTGGCGGTCTGAAAGTCTAGGCGGAGGAGAAAATGATCTGTCCATGACACCGGTGTTGTCATTAAATCCCCTAATACCAGATCATTAAACCACTGTCCAGAGATATAAATCAAGTCCAGTGTGGACCCCCCCGTGTGTGTAGGGCCATCAGTTACTTGGATCAGGTCCAAGGCCATCATGGAAGCCTGGAACTCCTGAACCACCGTCGATGACAAGCCGGCCGATGGCAGATTGAAATCTCCCATGTCCAGAAGTCGGGGAATCTCAATCGCCACCCCGGCAAGCACCTCAAGCAGCTCAGGCAGGGCTGTAGTCACGTAGCAAGGAGCCAGGTACGCGATCAAAAGACCCATCTGATTCTTATGGCCCCACTTCACAAGTAGAGATTCACAACCGGCTATCTGAGGAACAGTGGACTCTCTCGGCTCAAGACTCTCTCTCATCACAACCGCCACCCCGCCACCCCTACCCTGGGCCCTCGGCTGATGGAATGCTCGGAAACCCGGCGGGCACAGTTCAACCAGGGGCACACCCCCTTCTGCGCCCAGCCAGGTTTCTGTAATGCCCATAAAGTCCACGGACTCCCCCCGAATATGATCACAAATCAGGGGGGCCTTATTAACCACGGACCAGGCATTGCACAACATCAGCCGAAGGCCCAGGCCCTGAGGATCTTGGCCTTCCGGGGAACGGGTAAGAACTGAGGGACCGGAGCACGTTATCACTTTTAAACAGCGAGTCCGTGCTCCCGGAAAATGATACGGCCCCTTACTTCCGCCATATCTGCCCCTCCCACTCCCAACCTCTCCAACCGGCGCAGCAGGATACCATGGTCGATGGTATCAAAAGCCGATGAAAGATCCAACAGGACCAGGGCAGAGGAACAACCCCTATCCCTGGCCCTCCAGAGGTCATCCACCAACGCGACCAAAGCTGTCTCCGTGCTGTACCCGGACCGGAAGCCAGACTGGAACGGGTCTAGATAGACGGCTTCATCCAGTTACTGGGGAAGCTGCCATGCCACCACACTCTCTACAACCTTCGCCACAAAGCGAAGGTTGGAGACTGGACGGTAATTACCCAAAATAGCTGGGTCCAGGGAAGGCTTCTTGAGGAGGGGTCTCACCACCGCCTCTTTCAAGGCAGCGGGGAAAACCCCTTCCAACAAAGAAGCATTTATAATTCCCTGGAGCCAGCCTCGTGTCACCTCCTGAGTGGCCAGCACCAGCCAGGAGGGACACGGGTCCAGTAAACATGTAGTGGCATGTAACCTCCCCAGCAGCCTGTCCACATCCTCGGGAGCCACAGAATCAAACTCATCCCAAACAACATCAACAAGACGTGTCTCAGTCATCCCATCCGGATCATCACAATCTTGGTCCAAGCTATCCCGAAGCTGAACGATTTTATCGTATAGATAACCACTAAACTCCTCAGCACGTCCCTGCAAGGGGTCATCCCGTCCCCCCTGATGTAAAAGGGAACGGGTCACCCGAAACAGGGCAGCCGGGCGGTTATCTGCCGACGCAATGAGGGTGGAAACATAGGAACATTTCGCAACCCTCATTGCCACTAGGTAGGCTTTCGAAAAAGACCTAACTAGTGTCCGATCAGCCTCGGAATGGCTGGACCTCCAGGTACTCTCTAGGCGTCTTCTCCGGCGTTTCATTTCCCTCAGCTCCTCAGAGAACCAAGGAGCCAATTGAGATCTACGCCGGGTCAGAGGCCGCAAAGGCACGACACGGTCCAAAGCCCCAGCCGCAGCCTGTTCCCAGGCCGCAACTAGTTCTTCAGTCGTGCCGTGGGCAAGATCATCAGGAAATGGCCCAAGCTCTATCAGGAACCTCGCGGGGTCCATCAGGTGCCTGGGACGGAACCAACGCTTTGGTTCCGTCTCCCTGCGTGGTGAGTGGCGGTCTGAAAGTCTAGGCGGAGGAAAATGATCTGTCCATGACACGGTGTTGTCATTAAATCCCTAATACCAGATCATTAAACCACTGTCCAGAGATATAAATCAAGTCCAGTGTGGACCCCCGTGTGTGTAGGGCCATCAGTTACTTGGATCAGGTCCAAGGCCATCAATTAACTACTGTACCTAAATTGGGACTTCAACTCACAGTTTTCTGCTTTCAAAGTGGAGCCTTAACCACTAGTCCAAACTGGCACTCTCCTATTTATCTTAAGGATCCATGATCATCTCAACTTCCAAGAAGTATTCATCAACATTCTCTTTTTCTGCCAGAACAATCTCCTGTTGTGTTTGTATGGTCTTTGACAAGTGCAAAACCAAAAAAAATCTTGGTGGTTCTAGATCAGCACCTTTTTTCCTTCTGCAATTATCCCTGTGTCAAAGACTTTGCAATTTCTTCAGTCTTTCTTTTTTGTGGGGGAAGGAAATCTCAGGGTGCTTGAGAATTTTTTTATTACTCTTGGTGAAATTTTTTAGCTGATTTGAGTGGTAAAGATGGTGCAGGTACATCTGCTGTTTTCCTGTACTACATTTTCCATACGTCTGAAAATTTTAAGTGTCTGTATCTATCTAAAAAGCTCAGTACGAGGGTTAATGTCTTCCTTTGAGATTTAATGGAAGCATTAGAAAACAATGAAGATGCAAACCACTGCAGTAAGAAGATTTTCCAATGCATATCTTGGCTTGGTTGTTCCCATGAGAATTGCAAGGAAATTATTTTTTCCTGTGCAAGAAACATTGGAAGTGAATTATCTTTCCTCAAATGGAAAGATATCCGGTAGGGGAAAATTTCATCTGTTGTACCTCTCAGGCAGGGCTGTAGTCACGTAGCAAGGAGCCAGGTACGCGATCAAAAGACCCATCTGATTCTTATGGCCCCACTTCACAAGTAGAGATTCACAACCGGCTATCTGAGGAACAGTGGACTCTCTCGGCTCAAGACTCTCTCATCACAACCGCCACCCCTACCCTGGGCCCTCGGCTGATGGAATGCTCGGAAACCCGGCGGGCACAGTTCAACCAGGGGCACACCCCCTTCTGCGCCCAGCCAGGTTTCTGTAATGCCCATAAAGTCCACGGACTCCCCCCGAATATGATCACAAATCAGGGGGGCCTTATTAACCACGGACCAGGCATTGCACAACATCAGCCGAAGGCCCAGGCCCTGAGGATCTTGGCCTTCCGGGGAACGGGTAAGAACTGAGGGACCGGAGCACGTTATCACTTTTAAACAGCGAGTCCGTGCTCCCGGAAAATGATACGGCCCCTTACTTCCGCCATATCTGCCCCTCCCACTTACCGTACAGATGGAACCAACATCAACCCCTGGAACGAACCCCTCACCCCCCTCCCTCGGACCGGATAAAACGCCATGGACAACTCCCGGGACTGGACTTACCCTCCCCAACGGGTTTCCCCCCCCCCCCGTTGCTTTCCTCCCCCCCTTTAAAAGACCCTTATTAAAAAACCTATCTACAAAACCCCAAAGATTCTTCTTCCTCGCATGCCACCTCTCCGGGTCCCAAGACCCCTCGTTAAGGCAGGCCCTCGATAACACAGAGGGCCATTCCTGCGAGGCGGGGGAACCTCGCAGTCGGAGAAGGTCAGCCGATGAATATTTCATGCAAGAGATTAAATAACAGTGGGAAAAAGGTAATTCCTTAGCCGTTTGATGGTATTGATGGTATTGCGGCCTACGGACAAGTCAGGGCAGTCCCAGTCCCAAGGCCTAAAGGCCGGTAGGGGCAATAAACAAGATGGAGTTCGGCTGATGGATTCTGCCGTTCAATGCCGCCCCTAATGGGTGCAGCAAAAGTTTATGCCCACTGGTGTCGCCCATGGTCCAGTCCAGGCCGTCCAGAATTGATGCCACCGCTGAACAATGCCGCTAGAAAACAGAGCGGCAAAACTTCCAGCCGCTGATGACAAGTGCGGCCGGCAGCAGTAAACAATGATCCAGCCCGGCCATTTCTAACGATTCAAAAGATTGCTTTTGAATAATTAGGATGTATTTATCTTTGATTTGTATGGTGGAAGTTAGGATTTGATAAGAAGGGGAGGATTATAATTTGTGTTAGGGAAAATTTAGCGAATGATTGTTTTTTCTTTTGAACTATCTTTGTGTTTGTTCTGGGAAGTCGGGGGGGAGGGAGGAGGGTGGTTTTGGAGGGAGGGGGGAGGGGAGGGAGTGGTGGGGAGGGAGGGAAAGGGGGGGAAATTTTGTAAAAACTTTTTCAGTAAAAAAGAAATAAATAAAGGGAGACTGTTACAGATCTATTTCAAGCTATTTAGTTCTCATCAGCTAGCCATACCCTTTTGGGATTTGAACCTGGGCTGCTTATATATTAGGGCTCCCTTCGCTTTGTTGGCTATACCAAAGGAGGGATTGTTTTCCAATGAGACCAGTCTATTAGAGCAACATGGTCTACCAAAATATGGGACGGAGCATACTGCTTTTGCTTTCGCCTTTCAGCCCCAATCCAGGAACCTTCGCAGGCAGATGCTTTCACAACAAACTATTTTTGTGTCATATAAATTTAGAGGTTAATAAATCTACCCAATATGTAAGTAGCCCAGGTTCGAATCCCAGAATGGTATGTCTAGCTAACGAGTGCTAAATAGCTTGAAATAGATCTATACTAGTCTCCCTTTATTTCTTTATCAGTAAATATAAATTTATCCATCCATATGTATTATTTTATATCAAGGATGAAGGCTCATCTAATCTTTTAGAAATTTCCCTTGTTTCATGGCCTTTCCCATGTTGGCATTGGCTGCAACATTTCTGGTTCTGAAAGGTCAGCAGGCTAGGAAATCATTGCTGAATCTTTGTCAGATTGTGCCCTTTCTTCTTCTTGCCAAAGCAGTAATATTGCTACTGCTCAATTTTAATAGAGGGATATTTGCCCGTAATGTTTTTTTTTTCAACCCCATCTACACAAGCATTAATCAAAGAACTGAGTCTTCTTCCCATAAGACCAACTTACAACAATTAAACATTTCTCACACATTGGAGTATGGCATCATCAGGAAAAAAGACTATTGACCTACTCAGAAGTAAGGCTCATTGAATTTAACAGGGGTATACTTCCAATGTGCGCAGCCTCAATCTCTGTGCCCAGATACATTTTTTAAATATAGTCTGCTTATCTTGCATGTGTGCACACCTTTGAGTCATTATTGACTTTTGAAAGCTGCCTGGACAAGTCCTTGTAGTTTTCTTGGCATAATTTCAGAAGTGGTTTGCCATTACTTCCTTTCTAGGGCTGAGAGAAAGGGACTGGCCCAAGGCCATCCAATTAACTACTGTACCTAAATTGGGACTTCAACTCACAGTTTTCTGCTTTCAAAGTGGAGCCTTAACCACTAGTCCAAACTGGCACTCTCCTATTTATCTTAAGGATCCATGATCATCTCAACTTCCAAGAAGTATTCATCAACATTCTCTTTTTCTGCCAGAACAATCTCCTGTTGTGTTTGTATGGTCTTTGACAAGTGCAAAACCAAAAAAAATCTTGGTGGTTCTAGATCAGCACCTTTTTTCCTTCTGCAATTATCCCTGTGTCAAAGACTTTGCAATTTCTTCAGTCTTTCTTTTTTGTGGGGGAAGGAAATCTCAGGGTGCTTGAGAATTTTTTTATTACTCTTGGTGAAATTTTTTAGCTGATTTGAGTGGTAAAGATGGTGCAGGTACATCTGCTGTTTTCCTGTACTACATTTTCCATACGTCTGAAAATTTTAAGTGTCTGTATCTATCTAAAAAGCTCAGTACGAGGGTTAATGTCTTCCTTTGAGATTTAATGGAAGCATTAGAAAACAATGAAGATGCAAACCACTGCAGTAAGAAGATTTTCCAATGCATATCTTGGCTTGGTTGTTCCCATGAGAATTGCAAGGAAATTATTTTTTCCTGTGCAAGAAACATTGGAAGTGAATTATCTTTCCTCAAATGGAAAGATATCCGGTAGGGGAAAATTTCATCTGTTGTACCTCTCAGGCAGGGGTGAAATGCTCCCGGTTTGGACCGGCTCACGTGATCCGGTAGCGATGGTGGCTGCTGGTTCGGAGGACTGGTAGCAAAAATCCCTGGCCCCGTCCCCTGCCCCTGTTGAGCTAGGTTCAGGGTTTTTTGTTTTTTGTTTACTTTTTAAAGCAGTTTTTCTTCAGCCGAAACATGCCTTGAAAAGTAAAAAAAAAAAACCTCTGATGATTGCGGGGCTGAGCAGAGATCATCAAAACCCTTTAAAAGTTTTTTTAAAAAATCCTCTTCAGCAGAAGGGGGGAAAAAAGAAAAAAAAGATGTTTTAAAAGCCTCCTCTGGCAATCCCAGAGGAGTTTCCTGATCCTCACAGGCTTTTAAACTCATTTTTTAACAGCCTCCACTTACAAGAGTCCCCACCCATGCCCAGCCAATTCCCCCTCCTCACTTACCTATAATTACTGCTCCTTTCAGGCACGGCATACGTTTTTCTTCAGCTACTGATTACAGCCTGCTTTGACTTCCTGCTTTGCTGAATGAGGAACTCTGGGAGTTGAAGTCCACAATCTAAGTTACTAAGGTTGGAGACCCTTTATCTAATAAAATAAAATAAAATAATAAAATAAAATATTTGTGCAGCTTTCTGAGATTTGGTGTGTTTCTGTAGTGTTTCACTCTAACTATGCAAACACACAAAATCTCACAAACCTGTATGTGGCATTGTGTGTGTGTGAGAGAGAGAGAGAGAGTCAGTTGTGTTGTATGTGTGTAAAGTGTGAAAGTGTGAGGTTCCTGCTTGTTGCAGGGGCCATTTTGGCTGAAGTGCAGCTGTTTTTACATTGTGTGTGAGTCAGTCGTGTTGTATTGTGTGTGTGTAAAGTGTGAAAGTTGGTTTTTGGTACCTCTTATTGTTTTGTATACCTTATTTATTATTTTTATTATTTATTGTTATTGGCCACGCCCACCCAGTCATCTGACCACCAAGCAACACCCACCAATTAAGCCATGCCCACAGAACCGATAGGGAAAATTTTTAGATTTCATCCCTGCTCTCAGGGTCTAACAGAATTATTGCTTCTTGGCTTCTAATGAAAAAAAGACCTAGTTATTGATTCTAATTCCTTCTTCATGCAAAGCTCTATCACATAGCAGTGAAACTTCATTTAATTGCTGGCCTAGCACTGATCTCCTCAGCACACATTATGATCATCTTAGCTAATTTTATTGCTTTTATGTGGTTTTTAACTATTTGCCTGATACTGATCATATCCTTTGGTTTTCAGAAGATGATGGTTAAATGCCATTGGACAAAATTTGAGGCTTCATTTAATGGAGTGTGTGGGGGATGACAAAAGTTGCACCTTTTAAATGAAGTAATGTCACTGACAAACCCAAGCAAAGCAAGCATAGCTAAGATGATCCAATCTCTTAATGCAAAACGTTATTGAGTACATAATATCAGCAAAGATGAGGTCAAAACCAGATCTATTTCATATGCAAACCCACATAGTTAAAGTTCAGGTTCTCCCTTCCCCTATTAGACCAGGTCACATTGTCCAATAGAGTCTCCTGATATTGTTGTGAGAACATCTTTTTAGCTCTGCCAAAAATGTCCTTGTTCTCATGGCTGGCATCTTGATGTCTGGGACTTAAGTTCTATTTCCCACTTCCCTCCCCCCATAGTTCATTGGCAAGCTGACAAGTGAAAATAGTTACAATGGCAAAAGCACTTTTTGAAGATTGACAGTAACATCATTTAAAGAAGTGCCTTCACAGGCCAGAATGTAAAATGATCACATTTTATTGATTTAATTTTTAACTCATGGTGGTAAACATATCTAATATTCCTTCCGCCTCCTATTATATCCACAACAATAATCCTGAGAGGTAAATTGAATTGAGAGAAAGAGTGACTGGCCCATAGTCACCCAGGTGGCTTTCATGCCTCTAAAGGGGGACTAGAACTCATAGTCTCCTGACTTCTGGTCTGAACCTTAACCACTAGACCAAACTTGCAATTGATGAACTCTTAATTTTGGCTTCCCCCTTTTAAGCAAACAAAAACTGGTAACACTGAGTCAAACCCCTATAATTCTATCAAGGCATATTAGAAAGATGTGTTTCAACAAAGTTCTGATTTGTTGCTAGACCTAGAATATCATAGATGTCCTTGACTAGCGAAAGCAACAGTCCATGCCCCCAGAAAGGCTTTTTTTGTAACCCCATCCTGCAAACTGAGATTACATGTACAGGAAACAAACAAGGCAAGAAAAAGAAGGAATAAGAAAAATATTAGTTTAGCTGAGCTGGTTGCATTGATTATGCTGGGTTATTCTATGTTTGTGTAGTTGTTGTTTTCCCTTCTTTTCCCTATATTTTTTACCCAGACAACTCTTTTTTAAATCAAAAGCTTTGGCTTTATTGTTTGCAGAAGAGAAATTGTCTTTAAAACTTTCCCCATATGCAGGGTTACCTATCTACACTTATTTGGTTTCAGCATTGGCAGAAGATCTGTTTGTTTATACATTTGACTTTAGGCAAAAAAATAATAATAATTCAGAGATCCTTTCCATTTTCTTAGAGCTGGGTTAAAGGAAAGAGGCCTAGCTGAAATAACAAAGAATCTAAGAATCTTCACAGTTGAACAGACAAGGTGGCATCAGGAAATTACATAAAATATGTTATAATAATATTTTACTAAAGAGAGAAAAAAAACATTTGTCAAGGAGCTTTTTCCCCTCCACCCTTCCAGCTTGCAACACTGTTCTACTTGCCTTCAGAGAAGCCTGATAGAATGGAGGACAAATGTACATTTAAAAGCCTATCTTAGTTAATCATGCTTTACCATTCCTGTGCTGGGTAATATCTATTATAAGCCCTTTGACAGTCAAGGAAGCAGGTACTTGCACATGATTAGCATTGACACTCCAAAAAGGAGAGCCAGATGCTGAGTAAAACAATATGGAGTTTTGATCCATTTTTTTTTCCAAAGTGAAGAAAAATTACATTAGAACTCTGCTTCAAAGTGTCAAAACAGTTGTTCTGCTTTGATTGAGAAATTATCACTTTATGTCCATACCTGGAGGCTCTTATCTATTGGCTGAAAGTGGAGGGCTAAATTGATTTTATCTACTTCAGTCCTGTGATGGTCTGGATCAAGGTTATACTCAAATTGGACTGGATCTACATCTTAGCAGGTACATGCTAAAGGCTGTCTTAGGCACATGGGTGCACTTATACATGCCACACAGACCTCCTAGGAATGGGGTGAGGTCAACAGTAGACAGTTTAAGTTTAAAGTTTTGGGGGGTTGGGGAAGAGACTAAAGAGTCAGGTAGTGCATTCCAGGCATTGACCACTCTGTTACTGAAGTCATATTTTCTGCAATCAAGTTTGGAGCGATTTATCTTGAGTTTGTATCTGTTATTTGCTCATGTATTGTTGTGGTTGAAGCTGAAGTAGTCATTGACAGATAGGACATTGTGGTAGATAATTTTATGTACTATACTTAGGTCAGATTGAAGTCTGCATAGTTCTAAGTTGTCTAAGCCCAAAATTTGGAATCTGGTGGCATAAGGTATTTTATTGCAAGCAGAGGAGTGGAGGACTCTTCTTGTGAAATACCTCTGAACTCTCTTGATTGTATTTATGTCCGATATGCAGTGCAGGTTCCAGACAAATGAGCTGTATTCAAGGATTGGTCTAGCAAATGTCTTGTGTGCTCTAGTTAGTAGTACAATATTACCAGAGAAGAAGCTATGCAAGATTAGGTCTTACTCTGTATTTTGTATATGTATAACAATACCTTGTGATTGACCGGGAAGCCGGGGAGGGAGGGGCTATGAGGGGAGGGGAAAAGAGGGGGGAAATGTTTTTGTTTTTAAAACTTTTCAATAAAAAAAAGATTAGGTTAACAACTCTTAGTGTCTTTTTGGCAATGTTGTTACAGTGGGCTCTGGCACTTAGATCTTTAGAAATGAGTGTTCCAAGGTCCTTGATAGACTGAGGGTCATCTATAAGATCATGTCCATCTAATTTGTATTTTATGTTTTTTTTGGGGGGGGGTTGCCAATGTGCAAGATGAGCATTTGTTTGTTGAGATTTGAAATTGCCACTTGTTAGACCAATTTGCCACATAGCCAAGGTCTTTTTGAAGGGTAGTTGCATTGTGTATGGTGTTCAATAGTTTAACATCATCAGCAAAGAGAACACAGTTGCTTTTAATATGATTGCGAAGGTTATTTATGTAAAGTATGAAGAGTGTTGGACCTAAAACACTGCCTTGGGGAACATCACTATTAACTGGTACAGGATTTGATAGAGCGCTTCCTATTTTGACCGCTTGTTGCCTGTTTAACAGGAAGGCAGCTATCCATTTATGTAGGAGTCCAGAAATGCCATAGGATTTTAGTTTTAGAATTAATTTGTCGTGTAACACTGAATCAAAAGCTTTACAGAAGTCTATGTATTGCTTTGCCCTGATCGAGATGTGTAGTCCATATGTTTTTACAATGTAGTAGTTGTAGATTACAGGATAATTTTTTTCTGAAACCATTTTTTTTGGTAGAAAGTAGGTTGTTTGCCTCTAGGTGGAGGGTAATAGATTGTTTAATGACTGATTCCATGACTTTGCAGGTGATGCAACATAAAGAGATTAGTCTGTGATTTTCAACGAGGCTAGGGTCTCCCTTTCTGAAGATAGGTATGACCTTGGCTTGGTGCTGGTACTGAAAGATTTTTCAAAAATTATGCTTAGAGGTTCTGCAATTGCAGTGGAATATGGCTAATCTACAATGTTGATTCTTCACTGCTGACTATGAAAGAGATGCAATTAACTCATTTATACTGTATTTAATACACATTTCAGTGGAGGCACATTTTTATTTCAGAAAAATTGGAAATCTATATTTTGTTGGTTATTACAAAACCGTATCAAATCAAAATGTTTTAAAAAAGAAAAAAATGCTAGGCCTTTACAGCAAAAAGATGGCTGACAGCTTTGGCATACAAGCTGTAGGAAATGTGTAGTTTATTTTCCTCATCTGCACATTTTTTTATTATTATTACAATTTTCCTCTCATGTCAGATAGAATTTTGCACATTTATCTTTCTGCCTTTGCACATATGGGTATCTATATCCTGTAGCCAAAGTATGCTTTGTTTTACTCACTTGGCATCTGTCTTAACTGTTAGGCCCAATGAACCAGTTACTTTAGCTCCTGGAAAAGGACAAATGACATATGGGGAA
Source organism: Ahaetulla prasina (assembly GCF_028640845.1). Taxonomy (NCBI): domain Eukaryota; kingdom Metazoa; phylum Chordata; class Lepidosauria; order Squamata; family Colubridae; genus Ahaetulla; species Ahaetulla prasina. The sequence continues at coordinate 27,117,065 of NC_080547.1, read as the reverse complement.
CACTACTCAGTTGCTACTCAACCCTCTCCCCAAACATGCAGATTTCTGGACTGAGGTCCAATACAGCTACATATAAAAATCCATATATACAGAGAGGCTGTGTATAGGTTATACAGATGTAGAACCTTAAACTATTGTTTTTCTGCTACTGCCAATTTCAATGCATGTCTAAACATGCTTCTTGAGTGTTGTTTTATATGTATTGCAATGATTGTAATTTTGAGGTGGCTCAACATCTTATATAGAAAAAGCAGGATGGAAAATTAATAAAGAGGTCAAATATGGGAAAAACTGCAATAAAAATAATGATGAAGATAGAGTTGCATTAAGGTAAAATTCCATAATTCTGTTTCCACTTTCCTAGCTCCAGAAAGATATAACCCATCAATGAATCCTATAAATACGAACCTCCAGTAGTGATGTCAGTATAATAACATCAAAATGACATGATAAGCATCCTAATGTCATCATAAGAATGATGTGAATTAAGAATGTAGTTTGCCTCATGTGTAGGATGATGTATTTATTTATTTATTAGTTTGTCAAACATGTAGAAGATAGCAGGTATGAATATGAACATGGACATGAACGAGGGAAATGAATACAAATAAATGGGAACAGTAAGACAGGGATGGTAGGCACACTGGTGCACTAATGTACGCCCCCTTTACGGACCTCTTAGGAATGGGGTGAGGTCCACAGTAGACAGTTTAAGGATGAAGCTGTGAGAGTTTGAGGATGTAACAATGGAGTTGGATAGGGCATTCCAGGCATTGACCACTCTGTTGCTGAAGTCGTATTTTCTGCAATTGAGTTTGGAGCAGTTTACCTTGAGTTTGTATCAGTTGTTTGTCCATGTATTATTGAGTTGAAGCTGAAGAAGTCATTGACAGGTAAGACATTGTAGCAGACAGGCGGCACAGTTCCAGATTGTCCAAGCCCAAAATTTCAAGCCTGGTGGCATAAGGGATTCTATTGTGAGTAGAGGAGTGGAGTACTCTTCTTGTGAAATACCTCTGGATTCATTCAATCGTATTAATATATGATATACAGTGTGGATTCCAGGCAGACAAGCTATATTCAAGAATTTGTCTGGCAAAGGTTTTGTATGTCCTAGTAAGCAATACAATGTTAGCAGAGAAGAAGCTTCACCAAATTAGGTTTACAATTCTTTCTTTTTTTTTAAGTTTTATTTTTACAATCATATCAAATAATTCATCCAATGTACAGTTATATACAATTAGTCGGGCTTGCCCAGTCACCAGCCCCCTTTTTAACACTCTTCCCTCTTCTACCTTCTTTTACTTTCCAAACCTTCCTCTCCTTCTCTTATCTACATCCTCTCCTCCCTCCACCCTACACCTTCCTTCTCCCTCTTCTACCCCTCTTCCTTCCTCTTCTCCTCTTTCCTACCTCCTACTCTCTCTTTTCTCCCTCCCCACCATTCTAAAATGGTAACTGGGCAGACCCGACCCTACATTAATTATATTTATACATCTTCAATAATCCCTGTACATTAACCATCACTTCATCTCTACCTCAAACCCCCAGTTCCCTTTACCCTTACCCCCACCCCCACCCTGACTTCCCAGAACAAAATGCAGGGTATCAAAACTAACAATCATAATCCAAAATAATTCCTAAATTATAATCTCTAGTCACTCCACACTTAATCACACTCTCAATTCCCCTCTCCTTCAGAAATATATCTAATACAAAATATTTCCTAAATTTACTCATATGCTATTCGATATTTTTTTATCTGATACTTATTTTGAATATAATCAATCCACATTTTCCATTCTAAAATATATTTTTCTTGTGTATAGTCTTTCAAGTAAGCAGAGATTTTTGCCATTTCTGCCAGATTTGATACTTTGAGTGTCCATTCTTCAATTGTAGGTAATTCTTCTTTCTTCCAATATTGAGCAATCAAAAGTCTTGCGTGTCAGGCCTGGAAACCATATTAGACTTTAGGTTTCCAGACGCTGCCACATTTTTCTCCTGAGGGGAGGAGGGGGGGTTGTGGGGTATGGTAACATTCTTCAAGCAGTCAAGGTCGGATGGCGTTCACGTCTGCAGGAAGAGTGGCAAGAAGATACTCGAATGAACTGGGAGAACGTGGGACCATGTGACCATCAAAGGGGTCAGGGGGGTGGGACTCTTGGGGTTTGTATAACTGGGGAAACGAATCTGAACCCGTCGTAGGTATTTCCAACACTTGTAATAAATCTTCTTCCATCACAATCTGTTCTTGTACCTGCTTCACTTCTCTTTCCTTCACTTCAGCCTCCCTTCTTCTAGCTTCCAATGGGGGAAGACTTCCAACTTTTAATGCCTCAACATAAAATTCTCTTGCTTTTCCAACTGTATTGAGACGCTGTATTTTCCCTGCATAATATACTATTATACCAGTTGGGATATCCCATCTATATTCAATCTGACGTTTGTTAAGTTCATTCACCAGGAAGGCAAATTCCTTCCTAGCCCTTAACATTTTGGTGGAATTTCCTTTAATATTAAAATATCTTGACCAGCCTATCATCAGGCAGCAAAGAGTTAAAGAGTTAAAGTAGCAAATAACATGCAATTTACCAGCAGCAGATGGCAAACGCTAAAAGTATCACTTTCGCTTTCCACTCGTTAGCTTGTTAACAATTCGCCTCCATTTTCTTGCTGTTTTCAAGCTTGTTACAAAGTAACGGGGAATTGGCTTGGCTACTTGCATAAAGTTCTCCCACTTTCGTTCTGTCCGGTATAATCCTTTATTGTCCAAAATAAATCTCGGTGTTTGGTCGTGGTGATTGGTTCCGCCAAAGCAGAAAAATCCTTGGATCTGGAGCACTTCGGGTTGCTGGAGGGAACTTAACCCTTCAAACCCCTTTTTTCTCAGGGGCTTTAGGGAAATTCTACCTCTGCCCTCAGCTCACCATCTCTTCTTCTCCCGAGGAGAGGGTTTTTCGAACCGCTGGACAGCAGATTTAAGCTGTCCTAGCGATTCCACATAATCCAGAGGTTGGTGATCGTAAAGATCACCGCCATCACCTACGGTGCCAAACAGGAAGTCATTAGGTTTACAATTCTTAATGCCTTTTTTGGCAATTCTGTCAAGGTGAGCTCTGCTTAGATCATTTGAGATGAATACTCATAGGTCCTTGACCGAATGAAGATCATCTACGAGGTCATTTCCGCCCAACTTGTATTTGATGTTCTGATTTTTATTGCCAATGTGTAGGGCAGAGCATTTATTAGTTGAGATTTGGAGTCGCCAAATGTGCAACCATTCTGACACATGGTCAAGGTCGCTTTGTCAGCAGCATTGTCAGTGGCGTTAAATAATTTTACATCATCAGCATCTGATGTTTGAATTGAATTGAGCGTTTGTTTGAATTGATGTTGTGTGTTGTATGACACACACAACATCAATTCCTCCTTTTGACCCTCTACTGGACATCTGTGCCCACAATTGTTTCTTGCTGCCCTGGAATTTTCTTTTTTCCTTTGTTCAAGTTTGTCAGTGGAGTTTTATGTCTCTGAAAATCACTACGTTATAATCCAGTGTCATCTTCCTCCTTGGCCACATGTAGTTTCACTTCCGATATTCTCCCTCTGTCAGTCTTCTGGATGGAATGCAAAGCAGGCAACTCCCGTTACATTCATGCGTCAAATCAGTTCAAACGTCTGTTTGAAAGACTATCTCCTCCTACACCTGTAATGTCAGCTGAACACTGGCAACAGTACAAACCTCCCCCCTCCTGTAAATCATGTAAGACATTCAGTAAGAAGAAAACCTTTAACGAAGTAATAAAACAGTAAAACAATCCAGTAGGTGAAATACACTTAAAATAAAGCAGAGGCTGATATTCGACCCTCCTTCAAAAAAAGGATGTTAGTCCTGGAAAAGAAGAGAGAAATGTTAGGGTTTATCAGGATAATTTTCATAAAATTGTGCTAGCTTTTTGGGGGCACTAACATCTTCTTTGTTAACCCATTCTGCTTGTGATAGAGGAAAGTGTTTCCAAGCTACCAAATATTGGATTTTATTTCTATATTTTCTAGAGTCTAGGATTTCCTTAACTTCTTCCCCTTCTATGAGGATCGGTACTGGAGGCTTAGAAGGATTAGCCCTAAGGGGGGATGTGTGTTCAGGTTTGACCAAGCTAACGTGGAAAACTGGGTGAATTCTTCTCAAAGTTTTTGGCAGTTCTAGTTGGACAGTCACTGGATTAATGATTTTCACAATGGGGAATGGTCCCACATATTTGGGTCCAAGTTTTTTTTATTTCTGTGTAGTTTGCAAATATTTAGTGGACAAGAACATTTTATCTCCTATTTGGAATTATATCTCAGGAGCTCTCTTTTTATCTGCTTGTTTCTTGTGTGCACAATGTGCATCGTCTATTGCTTTGTGTGTAATTTTCCATGTACTTTGCATTTGCTCTATCCATTCAGCCAGTGATGGAATCGATGGTTTTTGCTCAGGGAGTTCAGGAATGGGGACAAATTCTTGACCTGAAGCCACTTTGAATGGGGTGAACCCAGTGCTGCTATGAACAGAATTATTGTAGGCTACTTCAGCAAAAGGTAGTAGGTCCGCCCAATTATCTTGTTGATAATTAATGTAACATCGTAGATATTGTTCCAGTACCGAGTTCGACGTTCACAACCTCCATTAGTTTGGGGATGGTGGGAAGAGCTTAATCCTTGGGCGGAGCCTATCAGCCATAAAAACTCTTTCCAAAATTGAGAAGTGAATTGCACCCCCCCCCCGATCTGAGATTATCCGTTCCGGAACTCCATGGAGTCTGTAGATGTGTTGCACAAACAGCTTTGCCAAAGTTTTTGAAGAAGGTATTTTGGAACATGGGATGAAGTGCACTTGTTTGGAGAACAGGTCCGTAACTACCCAGATCACTGTATTGCCTCCACTTTTGGGTAACTCCACTATGAAATTCATGGCTATTACTTTCTATGGGGCTCCTGACCGGGCTACTGTTTGAAGCAAACCAGGAGGCTTTCCTGGTGGTCTTTTAGCTGCTGCACAAACAGGGCAACTTGCTATATAAGATTCAATGTCCTTTTTAAGTCCTGGCCACCAAAATTGTCTTTTCAGGAGGTGTTTTCACGAACCCAAAATGTCCAGCCATTGTAGCATCATGGCAGCATAGAAGTATGACCTCCCTCAGAGATGCAGGGATGTACAACTTTGCCCCCACCCAAGCCAGTCCATTGCGAAGAGTACACTCGTGCGAATGGGCTAAGTACCAGTCATCCTTGTTTAAGGCTTCCTTCAGCAACTTGGTGAGATCATCCGGTAGTGATACAGCGATTTGTGCTTGGTTACAAATAATTGCCGGAGCAGCTAGTTGTTGAACTGGGAGTATAGGGCACGCCACTTCCTTGCGTGTACTATTGTACTGAGGTAAACGGGAAAGGGCATCAGCCAGGAAGTTCTTTCCTCCTGGAATGTATCGCAAGGAAAAGTTAAAATGGTTAAAGTATTGAGCCCATCGAGCTTGCTTTGGCAATAGTTTTCTGGGAGTTTTCAGGGCCTCTAAGTTTTTATGATCAGTCCACACTTTGAAAGGGTGTTTGGCCCCCTCCAAGAATTGTCTCCATGTACAGAGAGCCCAATGCACTGCAAAAGCTTCTTTCTCCCAGATGACCCATCTTTGCTCTGTTTCAGTGAGCTTACGAGATGTGTATGTGCACGGTTGAAGCTCACCTTTAGCATTGTTTTGGAGTAAAATCTCTCCGACTGCCACATCACTAGCATCTGCTTGAACCACGAATGGGGACTCCATGTCAGGGTGCTTGAGAACCAGCTCGGCGGCAAACAATCGCTTCAACTTTTCAAAAGCGGCCTGACACTCCATTGACCACTCTAGTGGTAAGGAGTTTAATATTCCCTTTTGTTTTGAGGAGGTTGGTGATTGGCAGGGCAATGTCAGCAAACAAGAGAATGAACTGGTGATAGAAGTTAGCAAAACCCAGGAAACTTTGTAACTGTTTGCGGGTGCAAGGGATGCCCACTCCAGTACTACCTGGACTTTTGCAGGATTGAGTACTGCTCTTACTAGCTTCACATACTCCTCCATGGTCTCTTTGTAGATAAGTATGTCATTAAGATAAACAAGAACCCATTTAAACAAATGTTCATGGAGCACTTCATTTATTAGTTGCATGAAGACTGCAAAGGCCCCTTGCAATCCAAAAGGAAGAACTCGGAATTGGAAGCAACCAAGGGAACAATTGAATGCCATTTTCCATTCATCCCCTTCTTTTATGCGCACTCTGTAATACACTTCCCATAAATCCAATTTGGTGAAGAACTTTCCTTTGGCCAAGTGGGCGAGCATGTCCTTCATAAGAGGCATGGGGTACACATTCTCCATGCACACGCAGTTGAGGTTTCTATAGTCGACAATTAAGTGATGCCATCTTTCTTTTCCTGGAACATGACTGGGGCTGCAACCCGAGGCCTACTTGGTTGAATGAAGTCTCGCTCCAAATTTTTATCTATAAAGTTTTAAAATTCTCCCAATTCCTTCTGGGTCATGGGGTAAGATTTTGGTTTCAGGAGTTTCATCCCTGGAAGGATATTTATTGCACAGTCTGTAGGCCTATGGGGAGGTAGCATGTCAGAGGCCTTTTCACTAAAAACCTCTCGTAGGTCCCAGTACTCTTTAGGAATTTTTTCCTCCCCCTCCAGCTGTTCAAACATCGACCCCAGTATCTCAGTGGGTTCGGAGTCAGGGGGTTTTAAGGTTATCTTCTCCTTCTTTGGCACCCTTTGCGGAGTCACAACACCCCGTTCTCCAGTTTATTTTTGGGTTCCATTTCCGGAGCCATGAGAGACCCAGTACGAGTGGCTGATCCATCCCTGGGGCCACAATAAAGTTTATGATTTCTCAGTGGTCTCCTATGGTCATCTCTATGGCTTCTGTCACAAAATGGGCTGGGCCTCCCCCCGCCAGCGACCCATCTAGCTGGCAAAATGCTATGGGCCTGCTCAACATTTTCAGCTTTAATTCCATTTTCTCCACCACCTCGGTGCTGATGATACATCGGGTACACCCAGAGTCTAAGAGGGCTAGCATTTCCCCCTGCATTCCCAAGGATGGGACGTACAGTTTTACTGGAACGGTAAGGGGGCCCCCTTTCCAACTCACCAGGAGATCCTCGTCTGATTCTGAAGATGGCTCACTGTCATCTGGACTGAAAGGAATCCTTAGTTCCTCCTCGACGGGAGGAGCGTTCTTGGCGACATCCGCTCCCCTCTTTGCGACCTCTTGCGTCTTGGTTTCTGGCTGCACCATTGCTTTTCTGCCACTAGGGGTCATCTTTGGCACCAACTTTCCGTGACAATCAGCCACTCGGTGGCCTTCATTTCCATATCTGAAACAGCCTGTGGTTTTCTTCTTCCCACCTTCTGCTGTGACAAAATCTTTTGGCGATCCTCTCTGGATCTGAGTTGGGGTCTGCTTCCAAGTGCGATCACTTCGCAGGCAGTCCTTGGCTAGATCGATCTCCATTTCTGCTGCCAGGGTGTACCAGCCATGCAGGGTAGTTGGGGATGCTCGGGGTCTGCACAACTTATATAAATCCCCATTTAAGCCATCTTTATATATATCCAAAAGAGCCACTTCTGACCACCCTCTCATGAGAGGCACCAGATCGCTAAACTCTTGGTTGTAGTCAACTACTGGTCTCCTCCCTTGTCTGATGGACCTCATGCGGACCTTGGCCTTCTGCTCTGCCAAGGGGTCCTCAAATCTCATTCTCAGGGCTGCCATGAAGTGGTGGTAGTTCCTCAGGAGAGGGGAATTTTCTTGGTACAAGGACATGTACCAGGAAGCTGCCCTTCCACTCAAGACTTGGGTCATGCTTTTCACTTTAGAGGCTTCTGACAGATAATCTTCACCCCATTCCTGCATGTGGCTATCCACCATAGCCTGGAATAACCCTAATTCCTTAGGGTCCCCATCAAACTTCCTGGGAATTGAGGGAATTTTAGGCTTTTTCCTACTGCAAGGCAACATTTGTCCAGCAGGGGTCCCTCGGCCTCTATTAGAATCTGCAATCCCTGGAGAATGCAGCTCAGGCTCTCGTTCCTCCAGAATTTCTCCATTGTCTGCCGCTCCCCTGGTGGCACTTAATCATTTTCTTTCCTCTTCTTCCCCCTTCCTCCAGGGAATTTGGGTATGGGCTTCATACCTTTCACGATCTGCTTATCGCTCCATCACTTCTTGATACAGTCTGACTGCCTGAGTGATCTTTTTTTTTATTTGCATTTATATCACGCCCTTCTCTGAAGACTCAGGGTGGCTTACACTATGTTAGCAATAGTCTTCATCCTATTTGTATATTTATATACAAAGTCAACTTATTGCCCCCAACAATCTGGGTCCTCATTTTACCTACCTTATAAAGGATGGAAGGCTGAGTCAACCTTGGGCCTGGTGGATGGATGGAATTATTACAAGGGAAAAAAGGTGGTAGAACATGGAGGTTGAATGAAAATCTGTTTAGATATGAGGATAATGTAACTTATTGTAAGAAACAGTTGAAAGAATTTTTTGATTTTAATATGTACAAAGGGACACCTATAGGCTGGCATATTCCTTGTCACTGTCACTGAGTCTATCTATCTTGCTGGTGGTTGTCCTCTTTCCTTCCACTTTTCCCAGTATCAGAACTTTCTCTAAAGAACTAGGTGTCCATGGTATGTGTGCAAAATGGGCTATTTTGAGCCTGGTAATTTATACTTTCATTTAAATTAATTTGTTGGATGACCCATTGGTTTGTTTTCTTGGCTGTCCATGGTATTCTTCTCTAACACCAAGTTCAAAAACATCAATACAATTTCCTAGTCTTCAAAATCCAACTTTTGCTTCAGTAGAGTGTCATAGGGAAGATCTTCCTTTCTGCCTCTTTTCTCTAATTTTTAATCTTTTAAATTTCCCCCTCAATCTTTTCCCATTTCCTTCTCTTTTCTTCTTTTTTGAGAGATACTTCCCCCTATCCATTTTATTCTGTCACTGTCAATCCCAGTGTAATTATCTATGTTTTTATCTTCAATTATTTCCTTTTCAGCATTGTGTTCTTGCTGCTGTTGCTTCTCACTCATATTCTCTTTTCCTTTTTTTTTTGCATTCTAACCAGTCCTCCACTTCTTTATTTCCCTTAAACGCTTCTCGCACCTTTTGAAACATCTCCCTTAGTTCCTCATACTCATGCTCCCAACTCTCATGTTATCAATTTAAAGAGAAAGAATTTTTGAATTCATTATTTTAGCTTATGTATAATTCAAATTCAAGTCCATATAATGTCTCTTTTTTCTTTTTTATTTCCAAATAATGTCCAATTCAAATGTTCATTTAAACCATTCCAGTTTGAGTCTTTATTCTTTCCACTCCTTTTTAGAATTGTGCTCCAGCTGTTTAAACAAATATTCCTCCAGTAGTTTCGCATGGTGGTCTGAGTAACATAATGCTTTCTTTCCACCAGCAGATGTCTCTCCCCAATTCACAAATCCCCTGGCAACAAAATGTCAATTGTTAATCCACAAAGATAATTACTTCGTCTTCTTCAATTAAATCCTTTTGTTGTCAAAGAATGCTTTGCTTCAGTTTTCTTTTTCTTTTATTATTTTTAGTTTCTTCCAAGTCCAATTTTAAATCCAGATGGAAAGTTTTCCTTTTAGGACTTTAATCTTAAAGTTCCTCTTTGTTTTTTGTTTTCCTTCACTTTGAGTTCCCGCATGCCAATTAGCTGCTAATTTCAGGTTGAGACTTCTTTTAAGCTTTAAAAATGTTTCCTTCTTACCTGTGAGTTGGCCAATCACTCACCTGGTAACAATACTGTATTCAATCACCGCTCCTGCTCAAATCTTAGCCCAGTTGCCCTAGCTTGTAGCAGCCATTTCAATGCCCCCCGCCCCTGCCGCTGGGTCAAAGAGCTGCCTCTGACCTATCGAGGAACTTGCTGGTTCCTCTTGGTCTTGGTGCGTCTCTTTCTCCCCCATCCCTCCAAGATGGTTCCGGTCCGAAGACCCCCCCTCCCCTGACAGAGGTTTGTCTGGCTGGGTTTTTGCAAAGCTCATCGGAGCTTTGCTATTTCCCAACCAGTATCACCGCGACACTTCCGGTTTCTCCTCCATAGGGAATATACAAAGCCTTACACAATTTTGAGTTTAGTAAGGCTGATGCCTCCAAAATGGGCTTAGATTCATCAATGGTGACATTATTTTTAAAGTGCAAACTTATCCATATCTTTGTATATTCAACCAAACTGAGATTTATTTAAGCATGGAATTATATAGAATTACTCTGTAAATCTAGCTACTGCTAAACCAACTCACAATTTTGATAACCTAAATTCAGTCACTGAAGCATTTTGTCTTTCTTTCTAAGTTCTGCCACTTTTATAACTGTTGACAATTTTGTCTGAAATGTCTTTTTTTAATTATCTATTCTATTTTTTAATTGCAGGGATTTCAGTGTTGCACTATTTCTTATCTTGGCTGCTGCCAGAAGATGAGATATTAATAAAAGGTGTTCAGCTTCAATCATTGCATAAAAACTCCGACAAGATCTTTTTCTTAATCTTCTTCCCATTCTGATTTTGCTCTTTGTAAATCTTTCTCTGCTGTTTTCAGGTACGGAAAAGAACAAATAGAAGACAAATGAGGCTTCTGAATTTACCAGGCCTTGTCTCAATATCAGATTCCAATATTTTCTTCCAGCTATGCTGAGTTTCACTATCTTTCTAGTTATTATTAATTTGATATTCAGCCTTTCTAAACAGAATTATCAAGGCATCTTACAATATTAATAAAGATGCAGGAATAAAAAATGAAGAACTAAAAGAGTACAATTAAAACATAATTGGAAAAAACACACCATTTTTTAAAAAAAGTCTGCTTATCTGATTTCTTTACCATTTTCCCATAATTCTGGATTCCAAATTAATCTTTTTATATCTAACAAGTAACATTTTAACAATGCAAAACACACTGCCTAAACCCTCTGGAGTGAGGTCATTTAAAATCTTATAAATAATTGAGGCAATTAGGAATAATTTTGGAGTCACTGTAAAAACCTACCAGAATATAATCCGAATAAGAACATATGAATAATTTATCTTAACACTTTAAAAATAGATAATAGGGAGCAGTATGCTATAGAAATATTCACAGGTTATTTTAAGTAAACTAAAATCAGTAGGTTCCAAAACCCAAGAGAGCTAGCACAACCACATAGGTCCCTGGGCAATACACACATAAGCAGTCAAAGGCTAGTACTCACTGCTCAGTACTCTGCTTTCCCCCTTTTACTATATCTTTTCCTACTACTAGAATTGGGTATGTCTAGTTTAATGAAAAGAAGGATGGGGTGATATGATGGTGGTGTTCCAGTATCTCAGGGGTTGCTACAAAGAAGAATGGGTCAACCTATTCTTCAAAGCACCTGAAGGCAGGACAAGAAGCAACAGATGGAAATGAATCAAGGAGAGAATCAACTTAGAAGGAGAAATTCCCTGACACTTAGAACAATTAAACAGTGAATGACTTACCTTCAAAAGTTGTAGGTGCTCCAATACTGGAGATTTTTAAGAAGAGATTGGACAACCATTTGTTTGGAATGGTATAGGGCAGGGGTCTGCAACCTATGGCTCTGAAGCCACATGTGGCACTTTCATCCCTCTGCTGCGGTTCCCTGTCATTCAAAATATGCGTCACAACCACCAATGTGTGACATCACTGGCATGTGATTCATTGAGCTTTTTGACCCATCTTTTTTTTCAGAGTTCAAAATGTTTTTGTTGCATGCAGAAATAAAAATTTGTTTTCTCTGAAGTAGTTCATTGATTTCATAAATGCAACACATAGTTTTTTTATACATAGCATAAAGGTAAAAAATGCAGTGTTATCTTCATTTTCGATGTCAAAAGGGTTTTGTGGCTCCTGGTGGTTTTTTTAATTTATTTATTTATTTTATTTGTCAAACACAACAGTATATATAAGTATAAACATGAAATAACCATACGAATTGGATACAATCAAAGGGAACATTAGGACAGGAATGGTAGGCATGCTGGTGCTCTTATGCACGCCCCTTATAGACCTCTTAGGAATGGGGTGAGGTCAATAGTAGATAGTTTTTGATTAAAGCTTTGGGGATTTTGGGAAGAGACCACAGAGTCAGGTAGTGCATTCCAGGCATTAACAACTCTGTTACTGAAGTCATATTTTCTACTATCAAGATTGGAGCGGTTCACATTAAATTTAAATCTATTGTGTGCTCATGTATTGTTGCGATTAAAGCTGAAGTAGTCTTCGACAGGAAGGACATTGTAGCAGATGATTTTATGAGTTATACTCAGGTCATGCCGAAAGGGTCGGAGTTCTAAATTTTCTAAACCCAGGATTTCAAAATCTGGTGGCATAAGGTATTTTGTTGTGATCAGAAGAGTGGAGAACTCTTCTTGTAAAATATTTCTGGAGACGCTCAATTGTATTAATGTCCAAAATGAGGTGTGGGTTCCAGACAGGCAAGCTGTATTCGAGAATTGGTCTAGCAAATGTTTTGTATGCTCTGGTTAGTAGTGTAATCTTTCTGGAGAAGAAACTACGCAAGATTAAGTTTACAACTCTTTTTTTTTATTAAAGAGTTTTACAAAGAATTTTTTCAATACATCCCATTCCCCTCCCCCCACCCATCTTCACCCACCCACCCAGACTTCCCAGAGCAAAATACAGGGTATAAGATCTAACAGTCATAAACTAAAATACATTAATTATCTATAAATTCCCATCCCTCCCCTATAACCTCAACTCTCCTTCTCCATAATAAAGGGGGGGGGGAAAGGAAATTGTTATGTATTAACAGTTGTGCCTTTAAATATTTGAGCGGGAAATCAGCACGTTGCTGATTGGTCGAAGCCTCCAGCAGTACTGTATAAAAGGAGAGGTTTTTCCCCCAGCCTGTTGCTGGGTTCACCCTATATTAAAGAGCTGTTGTCACTACCCTGGTCTCCAGCCTCGTTACTTCCCGAACTTAACATTGGCGACGAGGATGGGATTTCGAGGCTAAGGAGAACCAGAACCGAGCTGAAGCACGCTAGTCCCTAACCCAGCAAACTCAGGGCAGAAACGCGGAAATGGCAAACACGCCACCCGCACTGCATAACCCGGCAAGGAGAAATGGGAACATATATGACCCGCTTCAAAGCCTTCTAGAAGCCAACGAACTACAGGATCCTGATAACCGCAAGCGGGCTTCCTCCCTAACCCATTGGGGGCGGGAGGTAACCGAGATTGCGGAAGCCCTGGCAGAGCCAACGCCGATACAATCGGTATCGTGGCCGACTCTGCAGACTTTGCTGAAGAACCATTTCGCACCGACGCCGTCCAAATACGTGCAGCGGTTTGAATTCGGAGAACGGAGACAGATGGAGGGCGAGTCCATCGGTGACTACATGGCCGCTAAGAAGAGCGCCCAAGGACTGCGGATACCGAGACTTAGACGAAGTGCTACTCGAGCAACTCATCCGAGGGGTCAAGGACATCCGCCACGGCGACGACTGCTAGCCAGGAGCAACCTGACACTAGCCACCGCCTGGACGAGCCCAGACCACACGAAATGCCTACAAAAGCAGCAGAGACTCTGCAAAAGCCTCTTCAATCCAAGACGAGCGCAAGGCCAACGCCAGTACACCAGGAGGAGATTCAGTCCGAATCCGAAGGTGAGGCGAAGATGAGGAAGGGTCTGCCGGACCGAGAAACGCGACACTGAGGACCGTGACGAGTGCGGAAGCTGCGGAGGGCAGCATCAGCGCCAACGCTGCAGGTTTAAAGACGCAACATGCCGGCGGTGTGGGAAGAAAGGACACTAGCTCAGGTTTGCAGAGCGGCCCAACCTTCCGCCGAAAATTCAAATCGGCCAATCAAAACGCGGAACCGGAAAGGCGGCCCGCGATTGGTTCAAACAAGAAAGGCGCGAAGTCTAACCAAACGACTGTCATTATAGGCCGCGCCTCAACCAAAGTGGAAAAGAAGATTTTCACAAAGCCCAAGATCGAGGGAGTACGGTGCAGGCTTGAAGTGGACACGGATCAGCGATCACCATCATGTCCTGGGACACCCTGGCGGTCGCTGCCGTCCGTCGCGGCGCCATCTGCAAGCACAGCGGCTACGAGTGCACGACTACCAGGGAATCGCATCCTGTTCGAGGGACCACCTCCGTCCGAGTCGAGTACGGCCCTCACAAAAAGACCCTGCCCATCACGATCGTCGAAGGAACTCTGCCCAGTCTGTTGGGACTAGACTGGTTTCGTGCCCTGGGCATGGGAGTGACTGGCATCTACAGAAGTGACTGCAATTTGAAAGACATTCTCTTTAACGAGTTCAAGATGTCTTCAAGGACTGCCTGGGCAAGTACAAGGGGACCCCTATTTCCTTCAACTTAGACCCCAGGTAGCCCCCATTAGGCTTAAGGCGAGGAGAGTCCTTTGCCCTAAAACCAAAATTGATAAGGAGCTGGACAAGCACATAAATGAGGGGGTTTTGGTGCCAGTCGATCACGCAAGGTGGGAGACGCCAATCGTCACGCCCATCAAATCGGACGGGTCAATTAGAATTTGGGCTGACTACAAGGCGACGCTTAACAAAGCCTTACAGAAAAGCGCGTACCGGTTCCGTGGTGCAACATTTATTGCACTCCTTGGGGCAAGGGCAAGTCTTTGCAAAGTTAGACTTGGCCCAAGCCTGCCAACAACTGCCAGTGGACGCCCGCACAGGCGAAGCCCAAACGATTGTGACGCACAGGGGGGCATTCAAGTGCACCCGATTGCAATTTGGGGTTAGTGTGGCACCAGGGCTGTTCCAAAACCTGATGGAACGACTACTGCAAGGGCTCCCAGGGGTAGTTCCTTACTTCGATGATGTCCTAATTTCAGGGGAAAACATGGAGGAATTGGGGGAGCGGTTAAGAAAGGTCTTGAGCATTTTCCGGACAGCCGGATTAAAAGTCAAGACAAATAAATGTCAGATAGGGGTCGAATCGGTCGATTTCTTGGGCTACCGGATAGACAAGAAAGGAATTCACCCTACTGAGAGCAAAGTTAAGGCAATTAGGAAGGCTCCAGCGCCCAAAAACAAAGCAGAGCTGCAGGCATTCCTGGGATTGGTTAATTTTTACGCGGTCTTTTTGAAGAACAAAGCAACCGTTGCGGAACCGCTGCATAGGCTCTTAGGGAAAAATACTGTTTGGTCTTGGGGAAAGTCAGAAAATAGGGCTTTTGAAGCAGTAAAGAACCTGCTCTCAAGTGATAGCCTGCTCATCCAATATCACGACTCACTACCCCTAGTGCTGGTTTGCGTTGCGTCCCCTTATGGGGTGGGGGCTGTACTCAGCCATAGACTTCCAAACGGCACAGAAGCCCCTATAGCGTTCTACTCTAGAACGATGTCCTCCCCAGAGAGGAACTACAGCCAATTAGACAAAGAAGCATTAGCCATTGTATCAGGGGTCAAAAAATTCCATGAGTATGTCTTTGGGCGGAATTTTGAAATCGTGACTGACCACAGACCGTTACTGGGATTACTGGCTGGCGACCGGCCAACGCCTGTGGCACTTTCGCCACGTTTGACTCGATGGACTATTGTTTTTGCCGCTTTCTCATACAAGCTGCAGCATCGACCGGGGAAAGAAGTGGGGCATGCAGACGATTGAGCCGATGCCCACTGCCAGGGCGATCAAGACCCCACTCCGGGGACACCCATCCTCCTTATTGACTCGTTGGACTCTGGCCCAGTCACATCAAAGGAAGTGGCTCGGGCATCATACCGGGACATTGTGTTAAGGACTGTACTCGGTTGGGTACAGAGAGGGTGGCCCGCTGCGCCGGGCGAACGGTTCAAAGAATTTGTTAAGAAACGTGATGAGCTCTCGGCTCAAGGGGTGCCTGTTATGGGGTGATCGTGTAGTAATTCCTGTTAAGTTAAGGGGCAAGGTATTGGACCTCCTCCACGAGGGTCACCCAGGCATCGTAAGGATGAAGGGGTTAGCTAGAAGCTATGTATGGTGGCCACTCATGGACGCAGAGATTGCTGAGAGGGTAGGGAAATGCCAAGCTTGCCAAGAGTCCAGACCGCTACCCCCAACAGCCCCTGTCAGAGAATGGGAAAAGCCCCAAGGGCCTTGGTCAAGAATCCACATTGTCTTTGGTGGCCCCTTTCACGGCCAAACGCGTTCCTAGTGGTGGTGGACGATTTTCCAAATGGTTGGAGATCATACTCATGAAGTCCACCACGGCCAAGCAGTAATCGCAACCCCGCGACACCTATTCGCAACTCACGGGTTGCGGACACTCTGGTGTCCGACAATGGGCCCCACCACGGCAGCCCAGTTTGAAGAGTACCTGGCAGAGGAAGGCATCCGACATGCCCTCTCTGCGCCTTTCCACCCTGCGTCGAATGGCCTTGCAGAGCGTTCCGTCCGGAGCGCTAAGGAGGCATTGTCCAGGCTCAAGCCAGGTGACTGGCAAACAAAAATAGACTTTTTCCTAGCCGTCCAGCACAGAACCCCAAGCACAGCCACTGGAAAAAGCCCAGCCGAATTGCTAATGGGACGGAAACTCCGTGCCCACTTGACTGCTTGAACCCCATTACACACCCGAGGGTTACAAGGGGAACTAGAAAGACAAGGAAATGAGCATAGGCGACCGGTGTGGGCCCGAAACTATGGGGACGGCCCGAGTTGGGTCGCAGGACAAGTAACAAAGATAACAGGCCCAAAATCGTACGTGGTAGAGCTACCAGACAACCGAGTGTGGCGGCGCCACATAGATCAGTTAAGGAAACGAATAACTGACCAAACCAAACCAATAGAGACAGGTAATGACCAATACCACTTTGAATCCACAGCTGACAATGACCCGGGGGAGGCGCAAGACTTAGCTGAGGTCCCAGAGTTCCAGCGACGCCATCAGGTCCCCGAGGGAAGCAGCAGGGAAAATTCCAAAATTAATCCAAGGCCGGATGGCCAAGAAAAAGAGTCGGCCAATAATCCGGAGCCCGATGGCCCAGAGAAAGAGCTGGGAGGAGAAAACAGCCCCTCCGACCAGCTCAAAACACCACCCAGAACTGAACCGCGCAGGTCAGAAAGAACTAGGAGACGCCCAGGTTATTTGCGTGACTACGTCGAAAAATAACATGTAAATAAATATGTAAATAGAGACAAAGTGTTTTCTGGGAGGGGAGGAGTGTTATGTATAAACAGTTGTGCCTTTAAATATTTGAGCGGGAAATCAGCACGTTGCTGATTGGTCGAAGCCTCCAGCAGTACTGTATAAAAGGAGAGGTTTTTCCCCCAGCCTGTTGCTGGGTTCACCCTATATTAAAGAGCTGTTGTCACTACCCTGGTCTCCAGCCTCGTTACTTCCCGAACTTAACAGAAATGTTAGTTCATAAGATATTTGATATTTCTTCATCCAATAATTGTTCTAATTGTAGTCAATCCATCTTATTCATTCCAGTATATTTTCTTGTGGGTATTCATTCAGGTACACTGAAATTTCCACCGCTTCCAACAGTTCAGTACTTTTAGCATCCATACCCAATAACATCAATTACTAAGTAAACATTATCTTCTTCTAGATTTTTTTTATATATAATCAACCAAACTTTAACATTTTATAAAATTTTCTCTCTTAACTTTTTAACTTATATACAATTAACATTTAACCCAATTTTTTTTCTCCCCCATATTTCCATATCAGTGAGTTACCAAATATTTTATAACCATTTTGTCATACAAGCCTTAACCAATTCCATTTCTCTTTTTCAATTTTTTCCCAACACTTTATATGACCCAACATCAGTTTTTGTCCGACATAACTAAATCCACCATATATAATAAAATAACATCAATATAATATATCTCCCACATTTAAATTACAGATTAAGACATATACATCCCAATTTAATTTCCAAATACCATCTATAAAGCATTTTATATAAGAAAAAAATATTTTCCTGAGTTTTATACTTATCTAATTAATTACTTACTAAAACCAATTATAAATTATCCTTTCTACTTTTTATATCCAAAAATTTTGCTTGTGATTTACCCTTTCCCATAAAAAGAAGCTCTTTTTGTTTGAAATTGTTGCTTCTTTACTCTTTGTCCTTTACGTTTAGTAATTACAATCATTCTTTGCTCTTCCCTGCTGCTTTCAATCTTTCTTCCTTAGTCACAGCCTCTACTTTAGATTGTATTTGCTTTGCTACCTTCTCACACTTTTTAACCACATCCACTTCTCTTCCCATTTTAACTTCTAGCAGTGGTGGAGTTCCAGCCTTCAATACATTAGTATAAAAATCTCTTGCTTTAAACACCGTATTAAGTCAATATTTCTTTCCTGCATAATTTACTATTAGTCCAGCTGGAACATACCATCTAAACTGTATCTGATGATTTCTAAATTTGTCCACCAATAAAGAAAACTCTTTTCTATTTCTTAAAATTTTTGAGGGAATTTCTTTTAACACTAATACCTCTATAGCAAAAATTTGAGCCTTTAGAAATTCCTTCAACTCTTCTTGTAATTTATACATCTGAGCTAACGAGGCACCAGTTTCCTTAAAAACAGCAGGCTTTAATTGCACAGAAGTCATCTTACTTAAACTTTATATTTTGCAACTAAGTCAAATCTGTTCATAAACTCCTTATTTGGGTTGGGTAAATCAATTCTGCAGTCCTTCAAGTTTTTTCTTTAACATTTCTTCACATAAGTATAAAATCCAGCATGTTTAAACAGAGTTAAGGGCACTAACGATGCTAACGAGGACTTCCTTAACTTTTGTTTTCATGTCCTATTAAGCAGAGGCGCCATTTCCTTTCTTCTCAAGTACCGTTCAAAGATCGAGTTGAGGTCTGGTGCTTCCATCAGCCTGTCCTCCTGCCTTTGCTCTGTCTGCTTAAAGTAAATTAAGATTGATCTTCATCTTGATAGCAGAGATGGTCATGGCATTTTGTTCTGCATTAATAAATTAATAAATTAATAAATTAATGCAGAGGATCCCGGATCCGGAGCTTTCGCCAGGCTTAAATAGGGAGCTCTCACCCTTTTTGCCCCTAGAATTTTTTCTGGGGCTCTTGGGGAGCTCTACCTCTGCCTGGAAGCTCACCATTCCCTCTTCTCCTGAGGGAAAAGTTTCCAAGCCATCAGACAGCTGATGAACGCTGTCTGAACGACTTTAACGAGATCACGGCAGCGGCACCACCGGAAGGCCCAAGTTTACAACTCTTAAAGCCTTTTTGGTGATGTAGTTGCAGTGGGCTTTAGCACTTAGATTGTTTGATATGAAAACTCCAAGGTCTTTGATGGGGTGAGGGTCATCTACAAGGTAATGTCCATCAAGCTTGTATTTAGTGGTCTGATTCTTTTTTCCAATGTGTAAGACAGAGCATTTGCTGGTTGAGATTTGGAGTTGATAAATTTTTGACTATTCTGACACAAAGTCAAGGTCTTTCTGAAGGGTAGCCACATTGTTGGTAGTGTTAAATAGTTTAACATCATCGGCAAAGAGAACACAATTAGTGTACTTATAATATGGTCACAGAGGTCGTTAATGTATAATATAAAGAGTGTTGGTCCTAGAACGCTGCCTTGGGGGACACCGCTATTGACAGGAGCAGGATTTGATAGGGCACTGCCTATTTTGACCACTTGTTGTCTGTTTGACAGGAATGCTGTTATCCAATTATGGAGGGGTCCGGAGATGCTGTAGGATTTTAGTTTTTGAAGAAGTTTGTCGTATACCACTGAGTCAAAACCTTTACAGAAGTCTATGTAAATTGCATCTATTGCTTTGCCCTGATCAAGATTTGTAGTCCATATGTTTTTGCAGTGAAGAAGTTGTAAATTACAGGATAATACTCCATTACTTCCGCTTGGCGCCGTTGGTGAAGGCGATGGTCTTTTAGACCGCCAGTCTTTGGATCACGTTGTTGTGCCTCATCCTCCCTCCTCTCCTCAGCCAGGCCCCTCCCGTCTACACCTGGGCCTGTTATCAGACTCGGAGTCTGATAATAAAGATGATCGGCCTGTCATGCCTCCAGCCCCCGGCCCTGGCCCCATGCCCGGACAGGATGTCAGGAATGAACAAACAAACCTCACTCCTACAGCGTGTGAGCAGGGAGCCAGCCACGTGCTAGAATTACCGACAGCAGATTCAGCTGAAGAGAATTCACAGTGGGAAGATCCTCGCTTCCGGAGATCTGAGAGGCGATGCCAGCAGAAGGAAGGGAGGGGCAGGCCTGGATAAATACTGAGTCATGGAGCCACACCCCACAGCCTATATAAAGGACCTGCTTGTGGCATTCCAACCTTGAGTCAAGCAAAGTCTCATCTAGTTTGCTGAAGTCACAACTTGGACTCCTGCCTGCCCTGAGAAACCTGGAAGGAAGCAAAGCTGCAGAGGCTTCATTGCCCCACTTGATACGGACTTCCTAGACCTGGTCATCGGAGGGGGAGTGGGACACGACACATGTAGAATCGCTAAGGCAGTGCAAATCAGCAGCCTAGCGATTCAGAAAATCTCCCCCCCCACCCCCAGGAGAAGAGGGGGAGGTGAGCAGATGGGCAAAGGTAGAGCTTTCCTAAAACCCCTGAAATGACTTCAGGGGTTTGGATGGTTAAGCTCCCTATTAGCCCGAAGCGCTCTGTATCCAAGGCTTCTCTGCTCCGGCAGAAATAATCACTGCATCGAAGCTCTGGGACCTATATTGGATTATAAACTTATTTTATACTGGACAGAACAGAAGCAGGAGGACTGTAAATGCAAGTAACAATTTTCTTAACTTCCTCTGGTTTTGTTGCAACTTGAAGGCAAGAACAATAAAGGCGCCATTAACCTAATGACTTAACGAGCGGAAAGCGAAAGTGAGAACATTGCTATTGTTTTGGGTATAGTGCTGCCAGAGGCTGTTAGAAGTCATTAAATAAAGGTATAAAAGGATAAAAGGAAGAGATTTTAAGACTGTATTCCCAGAAAATACAAAAAAATCTTTTGCTAATTTGGATTAAAGAGAAATGAAAGTTTAAAAGATGGCAGCCAAACAAACAAAATTACCAACCTCTAGGAGCACAGGAGTTTCTCCAGCTCATACTGTTGATACAAAAGCATTAAATTTAGAAGCACTACAGGAAAACCTGAAATATTTTGTAAAGGATTCTATAAATTTGCAAACTTCTCTTATTGAAGAGAAACTGAAACAGATGACAGAACAGTTGTTAGAAATTCAAGAAGGGAACAAAGACAGTCTTGTGCTAGCAGTTCAAGGTTTGGCAGCCAATTTGAATTTGTTGGAGGAAAATGTAGAAGAAATAAAGCAATCTAAGCTAAAGTTGGAAAATAAGATGGAAGAGGTTCAGGCTAAAGTGGAAAAAACAGACGATGAAATTGTATTGTTCCAATATAGGGCTATGGAATTTGCTTTAAGAATCAGAGGACTGCAGGAAAATAAGGAAAATGCAATTCTGCAAGCATCTTATTAGGGGCAAGGGAAAGTCAGGCAGCTGGACAAGAAATTTTAATTTTGAAAGAAATTCCCCCTAAAATGCTGAGAAGCAGAAAAGAATATGCATTTCTGGTGGCGGGGCTCAAAAAAAGGCAGATTGAATATAGATGGGATATCCCAGTGGGGATAATTGTGTATTATGCAGGAAACCACATCGTCTTAATACAATTTGGAATGCAAGAGACTTTTATGTTAATGTACTGAAAGCTGGAAGCCCATCGTCACCAGAATGTAGAAGAAGGATGTTGAAGAAATAAGAAAAAGGGAAGCAATGAAGCAGGCACAAGACCAAGCTGCAGTTATAGTTATGGAGGAAGATTCTTTACAAGTGCTGGACATATCTAAAGGGGGAGAAGTACTAAAAGAAGGAGTAAAAGAACAAAGGATGATGAGAGCAGCTACTAAACGCAAGGAACAGGAAGTTAAGCTCCAACAAATTCAAGTGGCAGAGGCTACTAAAACAGAAGCTGTGGAAGGAGCAAGACCCAAAGAAAAAGCAGAGCTACATTGGGTGTTCTAGCTTCCGACTGCCAAAAATGGCAACTAGTTTTTTATCCTGGAATGTTAATGGTTTAAATTCACCACAGAAAATAAGAAAGATATTTCATTATTTGAAACAATTTAAAAATGATATAGTTTGTTTACAAGAAACACATATTAGATCTTTGGACCAAAAATATTTGATTAATTCAAGGTTGGGTACACATTTCGTTGCTTCGGCTTCAGAGAAAAAGAATGGTATAGTTGTTTATATAAAGAAGGACCTAATAGTGAAGTTAATTGAGACAGATAATCAAGGAAGATATATTGCAATTGAACTGTTATTGGAAGGGAAAAAGACACTTTTAATTGGAGTTTATGCTCCTAATCAACAACAAGAATTTTTTTTTAATTTTTACATAATAAAATAGTACAATGGGATTATAAATCATATATATTAATGGGTGACTGGAATGGAGTGATGGATATCCGGAAAGATAAAAAAGGCTTGCAGAATATTTCAAGTCGTGCAAAATTGCCAAAGGCTTTTTTTGATATGATGGAAGACTTGGAATTAAGAGATGTTTGGCATGAACGCAGTATGGAAGAGAAGGATTTTACCTTTTTCTCTGATAGACATCAATCTTTTTCCAGGATTGACTTTATATTAATTACCAATGATTTGTTTTCTAGGGTGAAAAGAACCAAGATATGTGCAAGAATTTTGTCTGATCATAGTCCGGTTTGGATTGAATTTGAATGGGGAAAGGGAAGTAAATCGTGGAGACTGAATGAAAATTTGTTTAAATATGAACAAAATGTAGAAGAGTGTAAAAAACAAATGAAAGAATTTTTATTATGAATATGCAAAAAGGCACATCTATTGATACAGTTTGGGATGCAAGTAAGGCTTTTATGAGAGGTATACTTATACAAATGAATAATAAATATAGAAATAGGTTGCAAAAAAAAAAAGATTGGAATTAGAGGAGGAAATTAGAAAGAAGGAAAAGTTACTTATAAAGAATCCAGAAGACAAGAAAACAAAAGAATTAATAAATATCTTAAAAGGACAGTTTAATATGATGATGGCAGATCAAGTGGCAACTAATTTACAATATGTCAGGCATAATACATTTAATAATGCTAATAAGCCTGGAAGGTGGTTAGCTTATTTAATAAGGAAGAAGCAGAAATCACATATAATTGGTAAGATAGAATATAGAGGTAAAGAAGTATTTCAACAAAATTTGATTAAAAAAGCCTTTTTAGAATTTTATACAAAATTATATGCTGGAGATTTGATTAAAGATATAGATATAGAAAGATACTTACAAGAGCAAGGTATATGTGAGCTTACAGTAGAGCAAAGGGAAGAATTGAATCAACTTATTACTTCAGAGGAAATAATTCTAGCAATTAGACAGCTTAAAATTGGGAAAACGCCTGGAACAGATGGTTTAACGGCCGTTTACTATTAAGAATTTGCAAAATGAAATGGTAGAACCATTGAAGGAACTATTTAATAGAATAAAATTAGGAGGGGAAGTGCCTCCTTCATGGAGGACGGCTTTTATCTCATTAATACCGAAGGAGGAGCAAGATTGTAATAAACCGGAAAATTATAGGCCAATATCACTATTGAATACTGATTATAAGATTTTTGCTAAAATATTAGCAAATAGATTAATGCCAGTTATGTGTCAAATAATTCATATTGATCAATCAGGATTTATTATGGGTAGACAAATGAGATATAATATGAGATATATTGTAAATCTATTGGAATATTTGGAAAGGAACAGCCAAGTCTCAGCAGCACTCTTTTTTCTGGATGCTGAGAAGGCTTTTGACAGATTGCACTGGAAGTTTTTATTTAAATTAATAGAAAAAATGCAATTTGGAGACTATTTTATACAAGCAATTAAAGCAATATACCAGAAACAGACAGCACAAATAATTATTAATAATAGTTTAACAGAGTCTTTTAGAATTGAGAAAGGGACAAGACAGGGATGTCTTTTGTCTCCATTATTGTTATTAACTTTAGAAATTTTATTGAATAGATTACGTGGTGCAAGCCAAATAAAGGGCATAAAAATTAAACATCAAGACTATTGATTAAGAGCGTTTGCAGATGACTTGGTTGTTACTTTATCTCAACCTATTCATTCTGCTATATATTTGAAAGAGATAATTGATCAATATGGTAAGGTATCTGGATTTAAAGTGAATGAACAGAAGACTAAGATAATAACTAAAAATATGAATATTAAACAAAAAGACGAATTGGAAAGAGTAACTGGATATGAAATAGTTAATAAGGTTAAATATCTAGGAGTATATATCACAGCATCGAATGTGAAATTATATAAAAATAATTATGAAGTATTGTGGCAAAAAGTACAGAAGGAAATGGAAAATTGGAAGAATTTACAATTATCCTTACTGGGAAGAATAGCAGTAATAAAAATGAATGTTCTGCCTAGGTTTTTATTTTTGTTTCAAATGATACCAGTATTTAAGAAGGATGCAAATTTGCAGGAATGGCAAAAAGGGATTAGTAATTTTATTTGCATGGGCAAAAAACCGAGAATAAAATTAAAGATAATGCAAGATACACGTGAAAGAGGGGGTCTAAAAATGCCGAATTTGAAATTGTACTATGATGCAGTTGTTCTCTCATTGATCAGTGACTGGTTTAATTCAACAGAGGAAAGAACTTTGAATATAGAAGGTTATGATTTGTTGTATGGATGGCATGCCTATTTATTTTATGGCAAGAAAGTGGATAAGATTTTTAAAAGTCATATTCTTAGAAATGCTTTGTTAAGGGTGTGGAAGAAATATCAATACAAGCTAAGATACCAATATGGGTAATTCCTAGACATACGATAGAGAATATAAATATAGAGCAAAAACAAGAGGTGGTTACTTATAAAGAACTTCTTTTTGTAGAAAAGGTAAGCTACAACTAAAATCTTTAAACAAACTGAGAGATGAAGGCATGAATTATACTTGGTTTCAGTATGGACAGTTGCAAGCTAGATGGAGATTAGATGAGAAAATTGGTATTATGCAAAATGAGGAAAATTTGGTAAAACAAATTAGAGATCAAGGTCAAATGCATATTAAGAGGTTGTATAGTGTATTGATAGAAATAGACTCTGAAACAGAATTAGTTAAGGATTGTATGATAAAATGGACACAAAATATTCAACAACCCATAATGATGGAAACATGGGAAAAATATGGGTTAGAAATATAAAATTTACACAAGCACAAAGTTTAAGAGAGAATTTTTATAAAATGTTTTATAGATGGCATTTAGACCCTAAAAAATTGGCATGTATGTATCCAAATATGCAAGCTAAATGTTGGCGATGTGAATGTGAGGATGCTACTTATTTTCATATATGGTGGACTTGTAAAAAAATCAAAGCATTTTGGATTAAAATATGGTGGATTATGCAGAATATTTTGAAAAAGAAGATAACATTTACTCCACAGTTGTTCTTATTGGGTATAATTACAGACTGTACAGTTATAGAGACTAAGCTGATTTTAAATTTAATAACAGCAGCGAGACTTTTGGTTGCACAATACTGGAAGAGAGAAGATTTACCTACGATTGAAGAATGGACATTTAAAGTATCAAACTTAGCAGAAATGGCAAAAATTTCTGCGTATTTGAAAGAACATTCACAAGAAAAATATGTATTGGAGTGGAGAAGGTGGATTAATTATGTTCAAAACAAGTATAGGACTAAAAACTATCAAATAGTTTATGAATAACATTCTGAATGGCATGTATTAATGTATATGTTTAAATGGGAAAGGGGAGTTAAGGGGGTGTTGGAAGAGAGTGGATATGAGTTAATATTTTTGTGGTATTTTAACTTATGATTGATAAATGTTATACCCTGCATTTTGTTCTGGAAAGTCTCAGGGGGAGGGGGTTGGGGGGGTTGGGGGGAGAGGGAGGAGGGAGGGGGAAGTTGGGGGGAACAATGGTTTAAAAATTTGTTCTTTATAAAAAAATTTCAATAAAAAAAAGAAGTTGTAAATTACAGGATAATTTTTTTCTGAAACCAAATTGTTTATTAGAGAGTAGGTTGTTTGTTTCTACATGGAGGGTGATGATTGATTCCATTACTTTGCAGATGATGCAGCATAAAGAAATTGGTCTGTAATTTTCAACTAGGCCAGGGTCTCCTTTTTTGAAGACAGGGATGACTGTGGCTAGTGACCATAGTTTGGGAAGGGAGCTGGTCCTGAAAGATTTTTCAAAGATTATGCTTAGGGGTTTTGCTATAACAGTGGAAAGCTTTTTTAAAAAGTATGCACATAGACCATCAGGTCCAATAGATAGATGGTTTCAGTCTGCGAAGGGTCTTTTCAACATTATCTTCTGTGAAATCTATTTGTGTTAGATCGTTGTTATCATTGTTGGTACAACTGGGGAATGTTGGATATGAGCCATTACTGTTAACAAAAACTGAGCCGAAGAATGTGTTAAAGAGGTTTGCTTTAACTATTTCATCATTACATTCTTTACTGTTAGATCCTTTATGGGGTGGGATGGATCTCGAGTCTTTAAGTTTGTTGCTTACAAAATTATAGAAAGCGCAATTGGATTTTGTGCGCAGAAGGTCTTCTTCTTGTTTGATGTGGTAATTGGTGCATTCAGTCTTTATTTGGTGGCATATATTTTTGTAGTGGTTTTTAAAGTTGGCTACATAGCCAGTTTTGTTTTTTCACCAGAGGGATTTTTTTTTTTTTTTGGATTGGAGCTTTTTTATTGAAATGGGTAATTTGTTTTTCCTGATTTTGGTAGTGGTTTGTGGTATGTATAGTTTAATGACTCTATTGACTTCAAGTAGGAAAACGCTATAATGGTCTTCAGCAGTAATACAGTTAGAGAATAGAGTTTGCCAGTCAAGAGATGAGAGGTCGGTGTCTATAAGATCATAGTTGGCTTTTTTGAAATTGTAGTTTGGTATACCATTATTATGGAGATTATTGTAAGGGTGTATCTTGAGACAAAAGTCTATCATGCTGTGGTCACTGTTGGAAAAGGGTTCTTTTATTTGTAGTACATAAATTGAGTTTGTTGCAGAAGATGAGGTGAAGGTAGTTGTTGAATCTTATATACTAATTGATCAAGACCTAGATTTGTAACAGCATTGTACAGGGTAGTATGGATGGGTTCAGTGGTACATTCGTTTGTTATCCAATTGGTAAGAGGTAGTTTGAGGTCACCCAGGGAGATGAGAGGATAAGGGCAAGAAGCAGCCCATGTTAGTAGTGTGGTTAACAAGTTCGCATGTGCAATGTCGTAGTCGGGGGCTCTGTAGCATAGCAAGAAGCGAAGTGTGATGTTAAGGGACAGTTCACAGACAAGAGTTTCTGGAAGAGCGAGTTTATGTGCAACTTGAATATTTTTTAGTTTCAGTGACTTTTTGTAAAAGATAGCCACTCCATGTCCTCTGCGAGTTTCACGATCGGACCGGAAAACATGATATTCTCTGTCTGAAATGATGGAGTCTGGGAGGGATGAGTTCAGCCATTTCCCACAGTTTTCTGTGGGAAACAGATCCAAATGGCTCTTTGAGTGTTTAAGGTTGCCGATCCCTGGAATAGGGTCTCCTGCTTGAGCAGGGGGTTGGACTAGAAGACCTCCAAGGTCCCTTCCAACTCTGTTATTCTGTATTCTGGTTCTCCAACTACTAGTGCTTATGAGTTCTTCTGCTGGAGAACAGTACCATATCTCTTTCTATCTGCTTTAGTTCCTTCAGACTACAAACACACATATCAATATTACCACAACCAACTGCCTCTCTGCTCAGCTTCTATAACCAACAATTGCTAGGGAGAAAACTTATACAATAAATTTTCTTAAATAAATAAATTTTCTTAAATAAATATACAGGACAATGGCCAGGTGCTGGCCATTTTATAAATAGCCTGTCTTCTCACATACGTATGAGACTAAACTAAATATTAATGCTCAAGGGCAATTGTCCCATGGTTAACCTAAGGGGTTAGGTTCAGACTTAATCAATGCAATAAATTCATGGAAAGTTAATTTTGTCACAATGTAAGATCCCACTGATCTGAATAGTTATGCTGAGCTGGAGGCTTAATCTTTGGCTTAAATGGTCTTTTTTTAATTATTATAATTCTAAGATTCAGATAGACAAGATGCTAATGAGATCCCATCCACGGATATCATCCCCAGTTCCATACATTCTGCTGCCAAATTGTTGTTATGAGCAAGACTTTTGTATAACCCTATATTCAAATTGTTGGTCCTTGTGGGTGTGGTCTTCTGCACACCTACAAAGGATTAAAGCCTAACCTAGTTCAATAAATATCTGAAGAAAAGTTAAAATTAGCCTAAGCATTTATGATCAAAGGTTTATACAGGTCACATTGAAAAACTTCCAAATAGTGACCAATTAGATTACCAACACAAAATGTGTATGAAATGTTTCAAAACCCAACATGATAATATAGAGCATTAAATGTTCCATGGGGCAATAAAATAGGGCATCAGTTTTTGCGTTTGCAGGCATTAGGAATTTTCTTCCCAGGGCAACCAATAAGGTTGATTTTTAAAAACTGCAACCAACAGAATTTTTAAGCATGAGATACCATCTCGCAGTAGGCGTGAGCTTAAATGGACTCCAGAGGATGGTAGAGGACAGGAAGGCCTGGAGGAATGTTGCCCATGGGATCACAATGGGTCAGACACAACTTCGCAACTAACAACAACAACAACCACAATCCCGGTTCTCATCCCGGCATCTGTTTTCGCATTCGGGTTTTAAAAAATGTTGGCCTCCCAACCATCCACTTCCCTGACCCCTGCATAAGGAATTTTCTTCCCTGGGCACCCAGGGAAATAAAACAGCAACCAGCACTATTTTTAATCATAAAATTATTTACATTTTACAATTCCATATGTTTAAAGTGTCACAAGCCTATTTACTTGTCTTGGTGTTTTTGATTAATTACATGTGCATTCATATCAGAAAAAAATGCTTTAATTTTGTGGTTCATCTGTGTGAGCCACATATATGCAATATAAAACTAGAATACAGCTGGGAAGGAAATAGTCCTTTCAGAAATAAGGTCCAGTGAAAATCTGGCAGCGTGTGTGAAATGCTTTCTGGCCCATGTTCTGTCCACAACTCTTTTCTTTCAAATGGTTCTACTCCAATGACTTTTCTTTTTTTTTTCTCTGTAAACTCATTTATAGTGCCTGGTTGATCTTTGCTGTCAACTCACTTGATTATTTTCTCACTCTCCTTGTCATGCCTCTTGGAGCCACCACCCTACTGCCCTCAGCCTTTGGAAAAAGAAGCAGTCTTTTCGATCTCCTCTAACAGAAAGGGTCAAATTGAAGTTATGAAGTCCCATAGTTCCAAAGGATAAATAAAAACCACTTTCCACCAGATTTGAAACACAGCTGCCTGCAAGATATCTCTTCTTTGTGTGGCAGAAAAGACATGGAAACTACTTTATCAGAAAAAAGTTGGCCTCAAATTTTAAAAATCTGCATATTGAGAAAAAGGGAACATTTGACACATTTCATCCACACTGATACGCTTAAGTAAACTCTAAAGTGGTTACTGCATTCTATTGGTTCTGGATTTAGTTTTGGAGGGCAATTCTACACTAAACTGCTTCTCTCCCATGCTGCTTCCAATGGTTTCTTGAAGCCAACTTCAGAGATTCCATTCTAGATTGCAGTGGGTTGGGTTGTCATCAGTCTGGACTATGGCCAACACAACACCTCATTTGTCCTTCCCTGCAATTGTCCGTCCCATCTATGAAGGGCAAGCAAGTCTCATTGGCTGGATTTTGAGTGGAGCAGTACCAGGGCTTGCCTTTTCTTTTAGGAATTGTTCCCCTCCTTCTTAGTTTCCATGGTTTTCCCTGATGTTCACTGAGTTGGCCAGAGATTTATGGAGATGTAGGCTTGGCTAGTTTGTACCAGAATATTATCTTCAAATATAGTGGAGATAGTTGTATTTCTCAAATATCCCCCAAAGGAAACTTCATACATGATTGAGCAATGAAATCATGACCACCTCTTTCAGACCATACTGTAATGTACAATAGATCTTCTAAGTTTTGTTTCCCTGGCTCTTAAATTTTAGCATGAACCACAAAGTTCTCACCATTCAAACAGTTAGTAGAGCCCTCCAGATATTTTCACCTTCTCCAAACAATTTGAATACTTGGTGAAAAACTCATTCACACTCTGTTCTAATAACCCTTCCTAATTAGAGAATGTGATTCTAGCAGTTGCTGGAGAAAATAGAAAAATCAATGCATTGCACTTGATCCTGTCTTTATTTTGTAATACTATTTGTTCTAGAATTGCATTTCAGAGTAACCGAAGATCAAGACAAGCTGAAAATAATATTTTTTTTAAAAAAATAGAATTTTTTAGGCCAAGGTGTAAGTGGGGCAGTTTGCATAGATTTGCTGAGAATCCAAAATTAGTAATTCAAAAATGTAATGGTGTGTGGGAAAGATATTGGGAGACTGGGCAAAGAGACACTTCTAATAGAATAGCAAAAGCACTTATACTTATATACCACTTTATAGTGCTTTATAGCCAAATAGTTTACAGAGTCAGCATATTGCCGCCAACAATCTGGGTCTTCATTTTATTGACTTTGGAAGGATGGAAAGTTTGAGCTGGTGAGTCTCGAAGTGCCAAACTGCTGACAGCTGGCAGTCAGCGGGAGTAACCTGCAGTACTGTATTCTAACCACTGTATGGCTCTTGGTGCCACTAAATGGTCAGATAAGAGGCAACATAGCCAGTAACTGAATAGTAGGTGGGTCAAAGAAGCTCAGAGGACACTCTCCTTAGTTTCTCAGGTTGTAAATGAGATGGGGGGGGAGAATTGTAGCTTCAGACTTGTGAGATTCTGTCAATGTAGCTTTACAATAAAATAGAATTAACTCATCTGGTTGCAATTCCTATCTGGTTTACCCCAGGAGGATAACAAACACTCATCTGAAACATGCTTTAGAAGTTAAAAAGCTGCACGGAAGAGCATACGTCTCAGAGCTGAGAATGTTTTCTTGTATATGTTCTTGTAGCTAAGAACAATGCAACTATTTCTGGATATCCAGCTAAGAGTTGACATGAATTTTTCTTTCACAGATCTGTTCCTAATTCATCACTGACAAATTTCCAAAAAAAATGAAAGGCAAATTGTCTATGGCTTGGGATTCTGCTATTAAAAATAGAGAGGAGGGAAAGAGAGAAACCATGCAATTGGTGCTTTGGTGGCTTTATATAAGTCAGATTATAGAGAACCCAAGTTCTCTATAGGTTAAAGTATAAGAATCATATCCTAACCTTGATCATGGATAACCTTGATGTTTATGGATAGTGGACATTTGTTATGCAGATCTTGTGGAAATTTTTATTTATCTGTAGAGATTTTCCTGGTATTGAGATTTGGTCCTCAACTCAATAAAAAGTCAACACTAAGGTAGTTGCCTTTAAATATGGAGCAATGGCATCAATGTTGTCATCCCTACTCCTGAAACTGTCACCATTGCTTCCTTCATAAACAGTGGTATTTTTATTCAATATTGTCCATGTTGGAATTTTCCAAATCAACTTCTGGGAAATTTGTAAACGTATTTTCACCAAATACTGGATTTTTTCCCTCTCCCCCCTCCCCCCTCCAATTTCCTTGTCACATTTCCCTGCTGAAAGGTAGGATGGAGGATTTCAGCAAATCATTGTTTTCCTTTGTTTTGTGTTAAGGGACATCTCATCCATTCACTTCTTCATAGCATTGCACGCACCCCAATTCCCCTAGCAGTGAAACATTTTAAAGCAGCAATATTTGATTAACTGAAGTTTCTAATTATTATCTCATGGCTCAAGGCTCAGAAGGATGCAGCAACTGCCTTTTGTGAAATTAAGAAAAACACCCTAAATGGACTCTCATCTTGATGCTTGTTCCCAGATATTAGTTTGCTTCACCAGAATGACTCTTGAGCAATCTCCATCTTTAACTTCAAGTGTCTGTGTCTATTTGTTTTCTTGCAATGTTTCATTTGTGGCCTTGTTCCTACATTAAACAAGGAATGTATAACAACTATTTTCTAACAAAGAATTTTGTCTTACCTATCTGATTTATTATATTGGCAGGCAGTTTGCAAATATGATGTATAATCTCAGTTTCAACATTCTCAACATCAAAGTAACTCTTTATTTACTTAGTTGCTTGCTGGACCAAATACGCTTCTCCAACTCAGAAGGGCCCCTGAAAAGCTTACATTGCCTTTTTACAGTAAGAGTTAAAATACAAAAAAATTACAATAAAATAAGAGAACTACAATGAGAAGCAATAACAAAAATATTACTAAAAAGAAACTAAGGCCACCAAGAACAAAGCATCCAAACACAACCCAGGATAGGGGTTCTGATTTATACAGTTTAATTCTTATAAACCAGGTTTTAACAGTTATCCTAAACATTACCTGCCTGAGGGCTAGTTTAATCTTGGACAGATATTTCAAACTAGTGAAGAAGACTTGACTCGGCCCCTATAATGACAATTCCTTAACTAATAACTACCTAAAGCAATAAGAAAAAGCATAATTCCCCATAAAGAGCACCCAGCACATACATATCCTTCACATATACAGCAGACAAGAAGCTAACCAACTCTTTGAAAAACAATAGTGTTTACTATTTTCTAAAGAGAAGCAGTATGTCAATTTCAAACCTCCCTCTAGAGAGAGGTTATTCCCTAAAGGAAGGATGCTATATAATCACACTGTGAATTTCGCTGTCCCATGTGACAACAAAATGACAGCTAGAGAACTCAATGAAGGAGCCATGCTGTGATGGGAGTGGTCACTGCTATCTCTGACAAATCTCATTGCTTCTATATATTGTGTGAAGGTCTGGCAGACACCTAATAAATGATATTTTCTGTCTGCCTGATCTGATGATGGTTTTAAGGCTTCACAAGCTGTCTGTATGAAAATCCTGTAGGACAATACCCTGTTCCCTTTTGCCAGGACACTTTGCTGTTTCTTTGTCATAAAAGAGAGGAGAAGCACCCATTCTTTTCTGTTTGTGAGTAAAATAAATTGAAACCAATGGATATAGGCACCATGTTGGTATCCCATTCATGTTTCATTATTTGTTTAGGTTGAGGGTCAATGGAATTTACAGGGGGATGGACTTGGGTCTCTTGTGGGAGCATAGCAACTTCAAACTGATTTGACCCCACCCTCAAGCTCAGCCTGGTTATCTCTTACAAGAACTAAATCTTTGTATAATGTGTCCAAAATATGTTAATTTGCACAGTCATTTGTGCTTTGAATAAAATTCCAGATTGATCTGTTCTATGATGCATTTGTTTGTTTTCTTGGCCATCTATGATAGTCTCAAGAGTCTTTGAACCTCAAAGTTCAAATGTGTCAATACTTTCTCTATCCTGCTTCTTCAAATCCAAGCTTCACAACCATGGAGTACCACAGTTAAGTAAAAAATGAATAAATTGCACTGGTAATCAAGTGAGCTTTAAGTATTTAGCCAGCTCACTCTGTTTATTTTTAGAAAGTAAAGGATTGCAACTCTGATCAAGTAAACAACAGTCTCTTCTCATAGCCAGACCCATAAACCAACAACAACATAGGCTGAATTGTAAACCAACTGAGCTATGCTGATGATTTACGATTGTTGTCCCTCAAGAATTTGGCTTAGTTCAATTGAATGTTACTTGAGATATTGATTTTTAAAAAACATGTAACATTCTTCCAACTATAAGAGGGGAAAATCAGTTGTAGGGTATATAGCTAGGTATAAAGGCTTAGATATTCATGCATGCCATAAAATTAAAGATATTCAGTTCTGATTGTTTTCCAGCACTTGCTACTTCATGCATTGTTTTATGTGTTTTGTATATGACCATCTTCATACTGCTGGAGCCTAGCTTGTAGGATTTTAAGCATAATCTTACTAGCATGTGAAATGAGTGCAATAGTGAGATAGTTTGAACGTTCTTTGGCATTGCCTTTCTTTGGAATTGGAATGTAAACTGACCTTTTCCAATCCTCTGGCCACTGCTGAGTTTTCCAAATTTGCTGACAAATTGAGTGTAGCACTTTTACTGCATCATCTTTTAAGATTTTGAATAGCTCAGCTGGAATACTCTCTCCTCCACTAGCTTTGTTGTTGCTCAGATTTCCTAAGGCCCATTTGACTTCACATTCTAGGATGTTTGGCTCAAGGTCAGTGACCACCCCATTGTGGTTATCAGGGATGTTAAGCTCGTTCTTGTATAGTTCTTCTGTGTAATTTTGCCACCTCTTCTTAACCTCTTCTGCCTCTGTTAGGTCCCTGCCACTTTGGTCCTTTATCATGCCCATTTTTGTATGAAACGTTCCCATCATATCTCCAATTTTCTTGAAGAGATCTCTGGTCCTCCCTATTCTATTGTTTTCTTCTATTTCTTTGCACTGTTCATTTAAGAATGTATTCTTATCTCTTCTACCTATTCTCTGGAATTCTGCATTCAACTGGGTGCATCTTTCTCTTTCTCCCTTGCCTTTCACTTTCCTTCTTTCCTCAACTATTTGCAAAGCTTCCTCAGACAACCATTTTGCTTTCTTGCCTTTCTTTTTCTTTGGGATGGTTTTAGTTGCTACCTCTTATACAATGTTGTGAACCTCCATCCATAGTTCTTCAGGCACTCTGTCTATCAAATCTAATTCCTTAAATCTATTTGTCACCTCTATTGTACATTCATCTGGGATATGATTTAGTTCATACCTGAGTGGCCTGGTGCTTTTCCCTACTTTCTTCAATTTAAGGCTAAATTTTGCAAGGAGAAGCTCATGATCTGAGCCACAGTCAGCTCCTGTTCTTGTTTTTACTGACTGTATAGAGCTTCTCCATCCTTGGCTGCAGAGCACATAGTCAATCTGATTTCTGTGTTGACCGTCTGGTGATGTCCATGTGTAGAGTTGTCTCTTGGGTTGTTGGAAAAGAGTATTTGCTATGACCATCGTATTATATTGACAGAATTCTATCAGCCTGTGCCCTGCTTCATTTTGTACTCCAAGGCCAAACTTGCCTATTATTCCGGTTATCTTTTGGCTTCCTACTTTAGCATTCCAATCCCCCATGATGATAAGGACATCATTTTTGGTGTTAATTCTATGAGGTGCTGTAGAGCTTCATAGAACTGATCAATTTCATCCTGTTCAGCACCAGTGGTTGGGGCATAGACTTGGACTACTGTGATATTGAATGGTTTGCCTTGGATTTGAACTGAGATCATTCTGTCATTTTGGGGATTCTATCCCAGTATTGCTTTTCCTACTCTTTTATTGATTATGAAGGCTACTCTATTTTTTCTGAAGATTCTATACCTGATGGTCATCTGAATTAAATTCACCCATTCCTGTCCATTTTAGTTCACTGATTCCTAAGATGTCAATGTTCAGTCTTTTCATCTCTTGTTTGACCATGTCCAGTTTACCTTGATTCATGGATCTTACATTCCAGGTTCCTATGGAGAAAAAAATCTTTACAGCATCGGACTTTCCTTTCAGTACCAAAACTACCATAAGAACTATCAGAAGTACAGGCAGGATTTTGAAGAGGCAGAGGAACTAGAGATCAAATTGCCAACATATGCTGGATCATGGAGAAAGCTAGAGAGTTCCAGAAAAACATCTACTTCTGCTTCATCGACTATGCTAAAGCCTTTGATTGTGTGGATCACAACAAATTGTAGTAAGTTCTTAAAGAGATGGGTGTACCAGACCATCTTATTTGTCTCTTGAGAAACCTGTATGCAAGTCAAGAAGCAACAGTGAGAACTGGACACAGAACCACTGATTGGTTCAAAATTGGGAAAGGAGTCCAGCAAGGCTGTATACTATTGCCCTGCCTATTTAATTTATATGCAGAATACACCATGAGAAAGGCGGGGCTGGATGAATCAAAAGTTGGAATTAAGATTG
Source organism: Ahaetulla prasina (assembly GCF_028640845.1). Taxonomy (NCBI): domain Eukaryota; kingdom Metazoa; phylum Chordata; class Lepidosauria; order Squamata; family Colubridae; genus Ahaetulla; species Ahaetulla prasina. Next base: position 27,080,965 of record NC_080547.1, on the reverse strand, counting down.
CAGGGAGAAATAACAACCTCAGATATGCAGATGATACCACTCTAATGGCAGAAAGCGAAGAAGCCTCTTGATGCAGGTGAAGGAGGACAGTGCAAAAGTTGGCTTGAAACTCAACATTAAGAAAACTAAGATCATGGCATCTGGCCCTCTCAATTCCTGGTAGATAGATGGGGAAGAAATGGAGATAGTGACAGATTTTATTTTTCTGGACTCCAAGATCACCGCAGATGGGGACTGCAGCCAAGAAATTAAAAGACTTTACTCCTGGGGAGGAAAGCAAACAGTGTACTAAACAGTGTACTAAAAAGCAGATACATCACCCTGCCAACAAAAGTGCATATAGTCAGAGCTATGGTTTTCCCAGTTGCAAGGTATGGCTGTGAAAGTTGGACTATAAGAATTGGCTGAACGCCAAAGAATTGAGGCCTTTGAACTATGGTTCTGGAGAAGACTCCTGAGAGTGTCTTGGACTGCAAGCGAACAAACAAATCAGTCCTAGAGGAAATCAACCCTGACTGCTCTTTAGAGGGCCAGATCCTGAAGATGAAACTGAAATACTTTGGCCATCTAATGAGAAAGAAGGATTCACTGGAGAAGAGCTTAATGCTGGGAAAGATTGAGGGCAAAAGAAGAACGGGACGACGGAGAATGAGGTGGCTGGATGGAGTCACTGAATCAGTAGGCATAAGTTTAAATGGACTCCTGAGGATGGTAGAGGATAGGAAGGCCTGGAGGAATGTTGTCCATGGGGTCATGATGGGTCAGACATGACTTTGCAACTAACAACAACAAAATATGACCATCCAAATAGTTTGAGCTGAACCAAGCACACCAGGGATGAAATCTAAAAATTTTCCCTACCGGTTATGTGGGCACGGCTTAATTGGTGGACGTGGCTTGGTGGTCAGATGACTGGATGGGCGTGGCCAATAATAATAAATAATAAAAATAATAAACAAAGTATACAAAACAATAAGAGTACCAAAAACCAACTTTCACACTTTACACACACACAACACACACAACTGACTCACACACAATGTAAAAGCAGCTGCACTTCACCCAAAATGGCCTCTGCAACAAGCAGGAACCTCACACAGCCATAAAAAGCTCAAAAACCAACTTTCACACTTTACACACAAACAACACAACACAACTGACTCTCTCACACACACAAAATGCCACATACAGCTTTGTGAGATTTTGTGTGTTTGTGTAGTTAGAGTGAAACATTACAGAAACACACCAAATCTCAGAAAGCTGCACAAATATTTTATTTTATTATTTTATTTTATTTACATTTTTTACATCAGGGGTCTCCAACCTTAGTAACTTTGAGGTTTGTGGACTTCAATTCCCAGAGTTCCTCAGCCAGCAAAGCAGGCAGATTGATGACTGAGGAGATGGATTGCAGGCAGACAGATTCAGTTGCTAGCTGATGCAACTGATGTAAAGCATGGCTTTCCCAGCCGAAAAGGAGCAATAATAAGGTAAGTGCTTCATCGCAGCCCAGAACCTCTTAAAAGGACGTTTTCTACAAGCTCTTCGGCTGAAGAACTTGTAAAAAACATGTTTTTTAAGGTTCTGCTGATGAGGAACTCAGCTGGAATCACCAGAGGAGCCTTTTAAAACCTTTTTTTTTTAAAAAAAACCTCTCCGGTTTAAAAATTTTTTTGAAGGGTTCTGAGGATCTCAGCTGAGCCATGGGATCATCAAAGGCTTTTTTTTACTTTTAAAGGCATGTTTTTGGCTGAAGAAAAACTCCTTTTAAAATAAAAAAAAAACAACCTCTGATGATGGCACAGCTCAGTGGAGGCAGGGGGCGGGGCCAGGGATTTTTGTTACCAGTTCTTTGAACTACCCGCCGCCATCGCTACCGGATTGGGCAATCTAGTTCAAACTGGGAGCATTTCACCCCTGAAGCAGACCCAATATCTACTTTCTAAAATAATTTACTTTTTTTCTTCATTCCTTTGTATGCTTTAGTGTCCTGAGCTGATTAATGGGACTTTCTATGATGCTTTGTGCTAACTCAATCTATCAATCCATCAATCAGAATAGAGCTGGAAGGGACCTTGGAGGTCTTCTAATACAAACATACACACACACTCACTCAAGCAGGAGACCCTATACCAGGGGTAGTCAACCTTTTTATACCTACCACCCACTTTTGTATCTCTATTAGTAGTAAAATTTTCTAACCGCCCACTGGTTCCACAGTAATGCGCCGTGTATCATCGTCTGCGCATGCCTCTCGTGCATTGTGGATTGGGTTGGGTTGGGGGGCTCTGGCTACCAGCTCTGCTTGTCTGTAACAGCTGGGTGGTGTGGAGGGAGATGCACAAGCTATTTTGGAATGAGGCTCTTTTGTTTGCGGTTGCACTATAGCGCCATTTAGTTTCACTTACATAACGTGAACTAAAAAGTCAATTAAATTAAAAAAAGGAAAGTGCTTTTCCCTTTTTTCCCCTACCGCCCACCATGAAAGCTGGAATGCCCACTAGTGGGCAGCAGGGACCAGGTTGATTACCACTGCCCTATACTATTTCAGATGTGACTATCCAGTCTCTTCTGAATAATATTCTATATTTTATATTTATTTTATAATGAATACAGGCAAACATGTTTTCTACAAGTAAGAGTAGAGATTCTAAGGCACTTACCTGATTACTGATGAACGCATGGCTCTTTTTCCAGCCCGAAAGCAGTTTCAGTTTCAGCCAGACAGAATCAATCGCTTAGCTAATCTATTTCCTCGGTGATCAACTGGCTGGATTTGCTGGCTGAGGAACTCTGGGATTTGAAGTCCACAAAAAAATAAAATAAAATAAAATAATAAAATAAAATATTTGTGCAGCTTTCTGGATTTGGTGTGTTTTTGTAGTGTTTCACTCTAACTACACAAACACACAAAATCTCAGAAAGCTGTGGCATTTTGTGTGTGTGTGTCAGTTGTGTGTGTGTAAAGTGTGAAAGTTGGTTTTTGAGCTTTTTGTGGCTGTGTGAAGTGTGAAGTGCAGCTGCTTTTAAACTGTGTGTGAGTCAGTTGTGTTGTGTTGTGTTGTGTGTGTGTAAAGTGTGAAAGTTGGTTTTTGAGCTTTTTGTGGCTGTGTGAAGTGTGAAGTGCAGCTGCTTTTAAACTGTGTGTGAGTCAGTTGTGTTGTGTTGTGTTGTGTGTGTGTAAAGTGTGAAAGTTGGTTTTTGGTACCTCTTATTGTTTTTTTATACTTTGTTAATTATTTTTATTATTTATTGTTATTGGCCACGCCCACCCAGTCATCTAACCACCAAACCACGCCCACCAATTAAGCCATGCCCACACAACCAGTAGGGAAAAATTTTAGATTTCACCCCTGCTTTCTTCATATGTTTTAGTCTCCAGTCCTCTAATCATCCTGGTTGCTCTTCTCTGCACTTTTTTTAGTCTCAACATCTTTTTTATAGTTTGATGACCAAAACTGGATGCAGTATTCTAGTGTGGTCACTAGTGTGGCTTACTAAGGCTTTATAGAGTGGTATTAGTACCTCACTTGATCTTGATTGTATCCCTCTGTTAATGCAATTTAGAATCTTCTCCTCTTTTCCCTCCCTCTTCACCTTTCCTACCTTCTTCCTCCTCCTCTCCTTCCTCTTTCCTACTTCCTCTTCTTCTTCCCCCTCCTCTCTTCTTTCCTTCCTTTCTTACCTTCTCCCCTGCTCTTCTCCCCTATCCTATCCCCCTCTCCTTCCCCTTCCTTCCCTCCCTCTCTTTTTTTTAATTTCTTTTGTCACAACAGAATACACAAACAATTGTCATAGATAAAACAACATATTTTGAAGAAAATATACATATATGTATAAAAATATGCATCAACTATATCAATTTGATATGATGAAGGGAACAATAGGACAGGAACGGTAGGCACTTTTGTGCTCTTATGCACGTCCCTTATAGCCCTCTTAGAAATGGGGTGTGGTCAATAGTAGACAGCATTTGGTTGAAGATTTTGGGATTTTGAGTAGAGACTATGGAGTCAGGTAATGAGTTCCAAGCATTAACAACTCTGTTACAAAAGTCATATTTCCTCAATCAAGTTTGAAGCGGTTGACATTTAGCTTGAATCTATTTTTTGCTCTTGTAATATTGCGATTGAAGCTGAAGTAGTCTTTTATAGGAAGGATATTGCAATAGATGATTTTGTGTGTTAAACACAGGTCATGTCGAATTTTCTAATCCCAGGATTTCAAGTCTGTTGGTATAAGGTATTTTGTTGTTTTCGGAGGAGTGAAGAACTCTTCTAGTAAAATATTTCTGGACTTTTTCTATTGTATTTATGTCAGAGATGTGGTATGTGTTCCAGACGGATGAGCTGTATTCAAGAATAGGTCTGGCAAATGTTTTGTATGCTCTAGTTAGTAGTGTAGAGTTTTTAGAAAAGAAGCTGCATAAAATTAGGTTTACAACTCTTAGGGCTTTTTTTGCTATGTAGTTGCAGTGAGCTTTGGCACTAAGGTCATTAGATATGAGAACTCCAAGATCTTTGACAGGGTGGGGGTCATCAGTTAGGTAATGTCCATCAAGTTTGTACTTGATATTAGGATTCTTTTTTCCAATATGTAAGACTGAGCATTTGCTAGTTGAGATTTGGAGTTGCCAAGTTTTAGACCAATCGGAAATTAAGTCAAGGTCTTCTTGAAGGGTAGAAGTATTATTAGTGGTATTAAATAGTTTGACATCGTCAGCAAAGAGAACACAATAACTTGAGATGAGGTCACAGAGATCATTTATGTATAGTATGAAGAGTGTTGGTCCAAGAACACTACCTTGGGGAACGCCACTTTTGACAGGAACAGGATTAGATATAGCGTTGCCAATTTTGACCACTTGTTGTCTGTTTGACAGGAAGGCATTTATCCAATTGTGAAGAGGTCCCGAAATGTCATAGGATTTTAGTTTGAGGATGCCATAGGATTTTAGTTTGAGGAGTAGTTTATCATGTACTACTGAATCAAAAGCTTTGCAGAAGTCTATGTAGATTGCATCTATTGCTTTTCCTTGATCAAGGTTTGTAGTCCATATGTTTTTGCAGTGGAGAAGTTGTAGATTACAAGACATTTTTTTTCTGAAACCAAATTGTTTATTAGAGAGAAGGTTGTTAGTTTCGAGATGGAGTGTAATGGATTGGTTTATGATGGATTCCATTACTTTGCATGAGACACAACATAAAGAGATAGGTCTGTAATTTTCAACAAGGCATGGATCTCCTTTTTTGAAGATAGGGATGACTGTGGCTAGAGACCAGAGTTTTGGAAGGGAACTAGTTTTGAAGGCTTTATTAAAGATAATGCTTAGGGGCTCAGCTATATTAATTGAAAGTTTTTTTAAAAAGTATGCACATAGTCCATCTGGTCCAATAGATAATGATGGTTTCAGGTTGCGAAGGGCTTTTTCAACATTATCTGCTGTAAAGTCCACGTGTGTTAGGTTGTTGTTTTCTTCTGTGGAGTCTATGTGTGTTGAGTGTTAAAATTTTTGATACAATTGAGAAATGTCGGATATGAGCCATCACTATTTACAAAGACTGAGCCGAAGAATGTGTTAAAGAGGTTTGCTTTAATTGTTTCGTGAGTACATTCTTTACCGTTAGATTTTATTTAGATTCTTTTAGTGGTGGAATGGTTCTTGTTTCTTTTAGTTTATTGTTTACAAAATTATCAAAAGCACGACTGGAATTGGTGCATAGAAGGTTTTCTTCTTGTTTAGTGTGGTAAGTGTTATATTCTGTTTTTATTTGGTTGCAAATATTTTTGTAGCGGTTTTTGAAGTTTGTTACATAACCTTTTTTGTTTTTTTTCCAGAGGGATTTTTTTTTGGATTGCAGCTTTTTTATTGATATGGGAAATTTGCTTTTCCTATTGATTTTGGTGATGATTTGTGGTACATATAGTTTGATGATTTTATTAATTTCAAGTAGGAATACTTTATAGTGGTCTTCTGTAGTGATACAGGTTGAGAATAGATTATGCCAGTCAAGAAATGAGAGATCATTGTTTATAAGGTCATAGTTGGCTTTTTTAAAATTGTAGTTTGGAGTACTATTGTTGAGACGATTTATGCGAGGGCGTATGTTTAAATAAAAGTCTATCATGCAGTGGTCGCTGTTGGAAAAGGGTTCTTTTACTTGTAGTCCATAAATAGAGTTTGCGTTATTACAAAAGATGAGGTCGAGGCAGTTCTTGAGTCTAGTATTGTTAGTTACTAATTGTTGAAGGCCTAGGTTTGTAACTGCATTGTATAGAGTAGTATGGATTGGTTCGGTTGTACATTCATTTGTTATCCAGTTTATAGAAGGTAGATTTAGGTCTCCCAGAAAGATGAGAGGATATGGGCAAGAGGTAGCCCATGTTAGTAGTGAGGTTAACATCGCATGAGCGATGTCATAGTCAGGAGCTCTGTAGCATAGTATGAATCTTAGTGTGGTATTGGTGGACAGGTCACATACAATGGTTTCAGGTATAAAAAGTTTATGTGCAACTTGTATATTTTTTAAGTTCAGTGATTTTTTGTAAAAAATAGCTACTCCACCACCTCTGCGGTGATCACGATCTGATCGAAGGACTTGGTATTCTTTGTTTGAAATAATGGAGTCAGTGAAGGATGAGTTTAGCCATGTTTCACAAACAAATATGATGTCAAATGTACCATTGCTCACCTCCTCTGTTTTACCCTCTGTTCATCTCTTCTTTCTTCTTTGTTGTGTAATATTTCCCTTGTTTGGAGCAATTCCAATTTTCTAATATTGTATACTTTCTTTTCAGTTTCTTTTCCATTTTAACCCAATCCATCATTTCACAATTGTACATGTAATGTATTTGACTTTTGGAGGGAAAATGCACGTTGTTGATTGGCTGGTGCCTCAGCCAGAACAGTATATAAAAAGAGCTTCTCCTGTGCTTTATTTGCTGGGTTCACACCATACAATAAAGAGCTGCTGTTACACATGACTTGTCTCCTGCCTCCTCATTCACCCGATTCAACAGTACCTTTATATTTATAATCTTCTTTCCTTCCCTCCCCAACCCCCTTTTCTATTTACTCTAGACATCTGGATTTCTATTTCATTTTTGTCATTTCCCTCATATACTTTTCCATTATTGACATTATTTATTTATCAATCATCTTTTGTTTGTATCTCTTTTCTAACTATACTTAGAATCTTTTCTATTTCTTGAAGTGCACCGATTCCTCTTTATCTTTTATTCTCAGAGTTAGTCTATTCATTTCTGCACAATCTAAAATCTTTTTTATTACTTCACATTCTGACAGGATTTTCTCCATCTTCCAATTTTGCACAAATACAATTCTTGCTGCTGTTATTACATGTATAATTAAATATATTTCTACTTTACTATATCTCTCTGACAAAATACCCAATAAGAAAAACTCTGGCTTAAATTCTATAGACTTTTGTAATATTTCCTTTAACCATGTCTATATTCTAACCCAGTATCTTCTTGCTTCTAAACATGACCATCACATATGATAATAGGATCCCTGCAAATGCGAACATTTCCAACATTTAGCTGATTTATCTTTAAACATTTTTGCTATCCTTTCTGGTGGCATGTGCCATCTATAAAACATTTTATATAAGTTTTCCTTATATGCAGTTGCCATTCTCAATTTATAATTCCTTTCCCACAGTTGTTGCCATTTCTCTAATTCTATTGCATAACCAAAAAATTTTGCCCATATTATCATTGTCTTTTACTTCTTCATCTTCTAATCTAACTTGCAATAAGTAATTATACAATCTTTTAATCGTTTTTTCATCCTTTCCTGTCAGTATTTTATCCAACTCTGATTCCCCCGGATCAAAACCATAATGTTTCAAGTCTTTATCATATCTTGATTGTATTTGCAATCTTGTGTACCAGTCCATCTCAATCCCTTGTTTTTCTAAGTCTTGCTTTTGTTTTAACTCTCCCTTCTCAGTTAAAATATCTTTATAACGTACAATATTGTTCATGTTAATCATATTTGGATGTGTCAACGCTTCCATAATTGAAAGCCACATTGGTATTTCCATATAATGTTTTTCTTTCACTTTCTCCCATGCTGTTAACCAGCTGTTCCTTACACAATATAGCTGAAAATATCCATTATCCTATTTTTTCCATGCCATAAGAAAGCATGCCAACCTAATTGCAAGTCATGTCCTTCCAAAGTTAATAGTCTTGTGTATCTCAGTAAAATCCATTCTTTAACCCACATTAACACCGCTGCTTGATAATAAAGTTCCCAGTTTGATAAACCAAATCCTCCTCTCATCTTAGAATCTTCAATCAATTTGATTCTAGCTTTTTTTCCTTGCCATATATATTTCCACATTATTTTATTCAAGCTTTCAAAATATTTCTTCACCAATTTTATCGGGATTGTTTGAAAGAAAAACAAGATCCTTGGCAATATGTTCATTTTAATTAGTGCTATTCTTCCCATTAATGATAATTGCAAATTTTTCCATTTTTCCTGGTCTATTTCAATTTGATTTCTCAATTTATAAGTTATCTTCCTTCACTGTGATACATTTTTAAGTTAATTGAATGCCCAGATATGCTCACTTTCTTCACTATTTGAATATCTAAATTCTGCATCAACTGCTTCTTTTGTTTTTCTCTCATATTTTTTACTATAATTTTACTTTTGTCTTTATTTATTTTCAGTCCAGCTACTTTTCCATATTCCTCTATTTGTTGCATTAACTTTAAGCCCATTTCCACTGGTTCTTCTATAATAAATACTAAATTATCTGCAAATGCTTGTAGCTTATTTTCTTCTCTTTTAAATTTCATTCCTTTTATTTCTTTGTCTTGTCTTATTTTCCTGTTTAAAACTTCTAAGATCAAACTGAATAACAATGGAGACAACGGACATCCTTGTCTAGTTTCCTTTCTAATATCTACTTTTTCTGTCATTTCACTATTTACTATTACTTTTGCCGATTGGTCTTTATATATGGTCTTAACCATGTTTAAAAATCTATCCCCAAAGTCCATCTTTTGTAATTGTATAATCATAAATTGCCAATTCACATTATCAAATGCCTTCTGTTCTAAAAATAACAATGCCATTTGTTTTTTTGAATGAGCTTCATAATATTCCAATGTGTCCATTATAATTTGTATATTATCTCTAATTTGTCTTTTTGGTAAAAACTGTTTTGATCTGAATGTATAAATTCATTCAACAACCTCTTCAATCTTTCTGCCATAATTGATGCAAATATTTTATAGTCTGCATTTAGTAGTAAAATTGGTCTGTAGTTCTTTATTTGTTGCAAATCTGATTCCTCTTTTGGTATAAGAGTTATATATGCCTCCATCCATGACTTTGGAGCCTTGGCTTCTATTAGAAAATCATTAAATACTTGTAACATTTTATCACTTAATACATCTTGCAATTCTTTATATAATTCTGCTGGTATTCCATCTGGTCCCGGGGTTTTTCCATTCTTCTGTCTTTTAATCCCTTCTATCAATTCCATCATTTATATTCTTTCTTCTAGTGCTTTTTAAAATTCTTCTGATATTTTAGGGATCATTGCTTTTTCCAAGTATTGCTCTATTTTCCCTTCTGGTATCTGCTCTTGTTGATATAATTTCTTGTAGTATTCCTCAATTATTTTTTTCTTTTCCTCATTTCTATGGCATATCTTTCCATCTTGATATAGTAGTTGAGTAACCAATTTCTTTTCTTTTTTCATTTTATATGCCAGCCATCTTCCTGGTTTATTTGCATTTTCAAAAAAAATGTTTTGTTAATTTTATTTTCCTTGCCAAATCTGCACTTTCAATTAAATTCAATTAATGTTTTTTTCAAATCCATTAGATTTTTATTTTTTTTATCTTGTGGATTTTCTTGCAACTCTTTTTCTAATTTCTTATATTCCTCCTCTATTTTCCTTTGTGTTTGTTTATTCTGTTTATTTCTTTTCCCTGCATAGGTCATTGCCAAACCTCTTATACATGCTTTGCTAGTGTCCCATACATTTTGCAATGATGTATCTTCTTTTCTATTCACTTTTTTTAAAAAAGGTCAATTCTTTTTCCATGTATTGTATAAAGTCTTTTCCATTTAATAAACTTTGGTTTAATGCCCATCTCATTCTTTTCCTTTGGCCTTTCCATACCATCATTATCGGATTGTGGTCTGCCCATATATTTCCCTCTATATCAATCTTATCTATCTTAAATATTAAATCTGTTGACATCCACATCATATCTATTCTTGACCATGTCATGTGCCTATTTGAATAAAATGTATATTGCTTTTCTTATAAATTTCTCTTTCTCCAGGCATCTTGTAGACTTAATTCATCTACCATTGTATGAAATGTTTTTGGAAGTGTCTTCCTTGGTTTTTTATTCATTTTTGTAGATTTATAGTTCATTGTCTACTATTGCATTATAATATCCTATTATACAGATATCTTCATATTCATATTCTAACATTTTTCTATGTAATTTTGCATAAAATTATTCTTCTTCTTTTTTTTACAATTTTTTATTTTTTTCCAAAATGTGAACAATAAAACAAAATAGCACTTTATCTTTCCCTCTCACCTTTACCCAATTCCCCCACCCCCACCCCCGCCGGACTTCCCAGAGCAAAAAAAAAAAAGAGTACAGATACCATTCTTACATTCTATTCATTCGTAAGCTATTTGATACTTCTTATTTGTTTTGAATATAAATCCATCTTCTCCATTCCAATATGTATCTTTCTTGTAAATAATCCTTCAAATACGCTGAAATTTTTGCCATCTCTGTTAGATTCATTACTTTTAATGTCCACGCTTCAATAGTAGGCAAATGTTCCTTCTTCCAATATTGCGCTACCAATAGTCTAGCTGCTGATTTTAAATTTAAAATCAATTTACTCTCTATTATCGTACAATCCGTAATTATACCCAATATGAACAACAGTGGAGTAAACATTATCTTCTTTTTCAAAATGTTTTGCATAATCCACCAAATTTTTATCCAAAATGATTTGATTTTTTTGCAGGTCCACCATAAATGGAAATAAGTGGCATCATCGCAATCACATCTCCAGCATTTAGCTTGCAAATTCGGGTACATGCACACTAATTTTTTAGGATCTAAATGCCATCTATAAAACATTTTGTAAAAATTTTCTCTTAAATTTTGTGCTTGTGTAAATTTAACATTCCTAACCCAAATTATTTCCCAGGTTTCCATCATTATAGGTTCCTAAATATTTTGTGCCCATTTTATCATACAATCCTTAACTAGTTCTGTTTCTGAATCTATTTCTATCAACACATTATATAACCTTTTGATATGCAATTGACTTTGATCTCTAATTAGTTTTACCAGGTTTTCCTCGTTTTGTATGATACCAGTTTTCTGGCCTTTATTCCATCTAGCTTGCAGCTGTCCATACTGAAACCAAGTATAAATTATCCTTTCTTCTTTTATTATATTTAGAGGTTTCAATTGTAATTTACCCTTTTCCATAAAAAGAAGCTCCTTATAGGTAACCACCTCCTGTTTTTGTTCTATACTTATGTTTTCTATCGCAGAATTGCCCATATAGGTATTTTATAGTTTAACATATTAATACTTTTTCCAAACCCGCAACAAAGCCCTTCTAAGTATGTGACTTTTAAAAATCTTATCTACTTTCTTATCATATAATAAGTAAGCATGCCATCCATATAACAAGCCATAACCTTCTATATTCAATATTCTTTCTTCTGTTAAATTAAACCAATCACTAATAAGTGACAGGGCAGCTGCTTCATAATATAATCTTAAATTAGGCATTTTAAGACCCCCTCTTTCACCTGTATCCTGTATGCTTTATCAAATCCTGTTCCTGTCAAGAGTGGCGTTCCTCAAGGCAGCGTCCTTGGACCAACACTCTTTATACTATACATTAATGATCACTGTGACCACATCTCAAGTAATTGTGTTCTCTTTGCTGATGATGTCAAACTATTTAACACCACAGACAATACTTCTATCATTCAAAACGACCTTGATCATCTATCCGCTTGGTCTAAAAATTGGCAGCTCCAAATTTCAACCAGCAAATGCTCAGTCTTACATATAGGAAAAAAGAACCAAAAACTAAGTACATACTAGATGGACATTACCTTACAGACGACCCTCATCCCGTTAAAGACCTTGGAGTTTTCATGTCAAATGATCTAAGTGCCAAAGCCCACTGCAACTACATAGCAAAAAAAGCTCTAAGAGTTGTAAACCTAATTTTGCGTAGCTTCTTTTCCAAAAACACCACACTACTAACCAGAGCATATAAAACATTTGCTAGACCAATTCTAGAATACAGCTCGCCTGTTTGGAACCCTCACCACATCTCTGATATCAATACAATTGAACGTGTCCAGAAATATTTTACAAGAAAAGTTCCCCATTCCTCTGAAAACAACAAAATACCTTATCCCACCAGACTTGAAATCCTAGGCTTAGAAAACTTGAAACTCCGTCGCCTTCGATAAAACCTAAGTTTAACTCACAGAATCATCTATTGTAATGTCCTTCCTGTCAAAGACTACTTCAGCTTTAATTGCAATAATACAAGGGCAACCAATAGATTTAAACTTAATGTTAACCGCTTTAATCTAGATTGCAGAAAATATGACTTCTGTAACAGAATCATCAGTGCTTGGAATACTTTACCTGACTCTGTGGTCTCTTCCCATAATCCTAAAAACTTTAACCAAAAACTTTCTACCATTCCTAAGAGGACCATAAGGGGCGTGCATAAGCGCACAAACGTGCCTACCGTTCCTGTCCTATTGTTTTTCTTTTCTTCTTCCTATATATATATATGCTCACACCTCCTAATATTTACTCATATATATGTTTATATGCTATATAATCTTTTTGTATGATGTTGTGACAAAATAAATAAATAAAATAAATAAATATTATTTTTAACTTTATTCTCGGTCTTTTACCCACCCAAATAAAAATATTAATCCCTTTCTGCCATTCCTTCAATTTTGCATCTTTTTGAAGTATTGGTATCATTTGAAACAAGAATAAAAACCTAGGCAGAGCATTCATTTTTATTACTGCTATTCTTCCCAATAAAGATAATTGTAGTTTTTTCCAATTCTCCATTTCTTTCTGCACTTTTTGCCATAACACTTCATAGTTATTTTTATATAGTTTCACATTTGAAGCTGTGATATATACTCCTAAATATTTAACCTTTTTTACTGTTTCAAATCCTGTTATTCTTTCTAATTCTTCTTTTTGATATATATTCATATTTTTAGTTATTATCTTTGTCTTTTGTTGATTTACTTTAAATTCAGATACCTTCCCATATTGACTAATTATATCCATCAAGGATATAACCGATTGTGTTGGCTGAGATAAAGTAACAACCAAGTCGTCTGCATAATCTTAATCTTGGTGTCTAATTTTAATTCCCTTTATTTTCTTTGACCCACGTAATTTATTCAGTAAAAGTTCTAAAATTAAAATAAACAATAGTGGAGACAAAGGACATCCCTGCCTTGTCCCTTTTTCAATTCTAAAAGCTTCTGTTAAACTACAATTCACTATTATTTGTGCTATTTGTCTCTGATATATTGCTCTAATTGCTTGTGTAAATTATTCCCCAAACTGCATCTTTTCTATTATTTTAAATAAAAATTGCCACTTCAATCGATTAAATGCCTTCTCAGCATCCAGAAAAAATAACGCTGCTGGGACTTGATTGTTTCTTTCCAAGTATTCCAGTAGGTTTACAATTTGTCTTACATTATATCTCATTTGTCTCCCTCTTATAAATCCTGATTGGTCATTGTGAATCATTTGTCGCATAACTAACATTAATCTATCTGCTAATATTTTAGCAAAAATCTTGTAATCAGTATTCAAAAGCAATATTGGCCTATAGTTTTCTGGTTTACTACAGTCTTGGTCCTCCTTTGGTATCAGTGAAATGAAAGCTGTTCTCCAGTAAGGAGGTACATCTCCTCCGGATTGAATTTTGCTAAATAAATTCTTGAGCAGTTCCACCACTTCAAACTGTAAATTTTTGTAATAGACAGCTGTTAATCCATCTGTTCCTGGGGCTTTACCCATTTTTAACTGTTTAATTGCTAAGATAATTTCCTCAGAAGTTATAGGTTGATTTAATCCTTCCCTTTGTTCTGGTGTAAGTTCAGAAATATTCTCTTCCTGCAGATATCTATCTATGTCTGTACCTTGGATTGGGTCGCTAGCATATAACTTTGTATAAAATTCTAAAAAGGCTTTTTTGATCATATTCTGTTGATATTCCACTTTACCTTTATATTCTATCTTTCCAATAGTACGTGATTTCTGTTTTTTTCTTATTGCATATGCTGGCCACCTACCTGGTTTATTAGCATTGCAAAATGTATTATGTTTGACATATTGTAAATCAGTTGCCACCTGGTCTGCTATCAACATATTAAACTGCCCTAGTATTATTGTTTCTTTTACTTTCTTATCTTCTGGGCTTAGTATGAGTAGTTGTTCTTTCTTTTTTATTTCCTCCTCTAGATCCATCCGCTTCTTCTGTTGTCTAAGCCTATGTTTGTTATTCATATATATTAAAATTCCCCTCATGTATGATTTACTTGCATCCCAAACCATTTCCATAGATGTATCCCTATGCATATTCATAGCAAAAAATTATTTCACTTGTCTTTTACATTCCTTTACATTTTCTTCATATCTAAACAGATTTTCATTTAACCTCCAAGATCTCCTAGCTCCCTTTTCCTGGTCAAGTTCCTGGTCATACCTGACTATGATCAGTCAAGATTCTAGAGCATATCTTTGTCTTCTTTACCCTGGAAAGAAAATCATTAGTAATTAATATAAAATCAATCCTAGAGAAAGATTGATGTCTATCGGGAAAAAAAATCTTTTTCTTCAGCATTCCATTCTCACCAAATATCTTTCAATTGCAAGTCTTCCATCATATCAAAAAAAGCTTTAGGCAATTTTGCACAGCTTGGAATATTTTGAGAAGGGCCTTTTTTGTCTTTTTGAGTATCCAATACTCCATTCCAGTCACCCATTAATATAGACGATTTATAATTCCACTGTATTTAGTATGCAAAAGTTTTTAAAAAATTTCTTGCTGTTGATTAGGTGCATATAGTCCAATTAGAAGTATTTTCTTCCCTTCTATTAGAAACTCAATTGCAATATATCTTCCTTGAACATCCGCCTCAATTAGTTTAGCTATTATTATTTTTTTAGGTATATAACTAAACCATTCTTCTTCTCTGGGGCCAATGCAACAAAGTGTGTACCTAATCTTGAATTTATCAGATAGTTTATGTCTGATATTCTAATATGTGTTTCCTGCAAACAAATTACATCGTTTTTGAATTGTTTCAGATAGTGAAATATCTCCTTTCTCTTTTGTGGTGAGTTTAAGCCGTTCACATTCCAAGTTAAGAATCTAGTTGTCATTCTTGGCACCTTGAAGCTTTTGGAGCATCAACTGGAGATCTTACTGAATCT
Organism: Ahaetulla prasina; assembly: GCF_028640845.1. Classification (NCBI taxonomy): domain Eukaryota; kingdom Metazoa; phylum Chordata; class Lepidosauria; order Squamata; family Colubridae; genus Ahaetulla; species Ahaetulla prasina. Next base: position 27,065,413 of record NC_080547.1, on the reverse strand, counting down.
GCCTCTTCAGCCTAGCCCCCCCCCCAGCTTCTATTTTAGTAATTTCTTGAGTTGTCGCTTGAGATTGTTGTATCTTTGCTTCTTGTTCTATACGTTTAGTGGCTGCTCAGGTCAATCTTTGCTCCTTTGCATCTCCTGTTTTTTTCCAATGGTCTAGGACTTGAGAGATATCCAGAGGTTGCAACAGACCTTCTTCAGTAATTACAGCTCCAGCTTGAGCTTGTGCCTGTTTTCCTTCCTTCTCCCACTTTCTTGCCATCTCAACTTCTCTTCTCCTCCTGGCTTTTGGCGATGATGGACTTCCAGCCTTTAGTGCATTGGTGTTAAAATCTCTTGCCTTCCAAACTGTGTTAAGATGGTGTCTTTCTCCTGTATAGTTCACTATTAGTCCAGCTGGAGCATCCCAGCTAAACTGTATCTGTAGATTTCTAAGTTCATCCACCAAAAAAGCAAACTCTTTTCTGTTTCTTAACATTTTGGGAGGAACTTCTTTCAACACTAATACCTTTTGTCCTGCTATTTGAGTTTTATTTTTATAGAATGCTTGTAAATTTTCATTTCTGATCCTCCTGGTTGTAAAGTAAATCACAACATCTCTTGGCAACTGTCTCTGTCTGGCAACCCAGGAGTTAACACGATAAATTTTGTCAATTTGAATTGCAAGATATGCTGGTTGCTCTCCCATCATCTGTGCAAAAGTCTCCACAAACATCTCTTTTAAATTCTCTCTATTATTTTCCTTCAATCCTCTCACTCTCAGGGCGAACTCCATCGGTCTATGTTGTAACATGACCACTTATTTGTCTGCCCTCTCCACCTTAATCTGGACCTCCTCCATTTTATTTTCCAAATTCAAATTAGATTGCTTAATTTCTTCCACCCTTTCATCCAGTTGGATCATATTTTTTGCCAAACCTTGAAATGCTAACACTATATCTTCTCTTATATCCTTGTTCTGAGCCTAAACAACATCATTAATTTCTGATATCTCCTCTGCAAGTTCCCTAAATTTTTCCTCCATAACAGAAGTTTGCAGCTTTAAGGCTTCCTTTAAAAATTTCTTCAAAGATTCTTGTAAAGCTTCCAAATTCAGTACTTGTAGTTCAGCCAGGAGTTGTAACTTGTGTGTTTGAGCTGGTGAACCTCTAGCACTCTTGGAAATACCAGGCTTTATTTGCTTGGAGGCCATTTCTTACTTTAAGTTTATACTTCACAACAATAAATTTAGTAAGTCCAGTTCTCCTTAAATCTTTTCGTAAACACCATAGTTAACTTAAATAAATCAATTCTATAATCCTTTCACTTTTCACTTTTTAAGTCTCTTCACTTAAGTATAAAATCCAAAAACAGCGTTAAGGGCACTAACAACGTTAACAAGGACTTTCTTTACTTTCATTTTCATGCCCTCATAAAGCACAGGCACCATTTCCTTTGCTCTTCTTAAGTTGTCTCAGTAGGAAACAATATAGATACAGAGTTAAGGTTTAATACTTGCAATTATCAGCACTCCTGTCTTTGCTCCGTCTGCTTTGGGGTCAAGTTAAAGTTTAATGTTGGTTGCAGAGGTGGTCGCGGCCTTTTGTTCTGCTTAAAAGCAGAAACATCCCAGATCCGGAGCTCTGTCAAGTTTTCCAGGGAGCTCTCACCTTTCAAGCCCCTAGAATTATTCCTGGGGTTTTCAGGAAGCTCTACCTATACCCGACTGCTTGCCTTTCCTGCTTCTCCCAAGGAAGAGGTTTTCAAACCACCAGACAGCTGATTTACACTGTCTAGACGGCTTTTAACGTGATCATGGGGTTGACGATCCAAAGGACCATCTTCAATGCCTACGGTGCCACCAGAAATCCCTTGCATAAAATTCTTCTTGATTACCATTCGGAGCATATATCTATATCTATATCTAGATAGATAGATAGATAGATAGATAGATAGATAGATAGATAGATAGATAGATAGATAGATAGATAGATATAGATATGTAGAACTTTTGTTATTCGGGTTTTCTCCCGTGTAAAATTGGAAGTGTCTTGGCGACGTTTCGACGAAGTCTCATTCGTCATCTTCAGGCTGGTGTTTACAGCTTTGTGCTTCTAGGAGCACAACAAAGTCCCACCCACCCAAACAGAACACACCTCCATCCAATCAGAGCACAGCCAACCCCACCATCCAATCAGAGCACAGCCAAACCCCCACCCAATCAGAACACACCTCCACCCAATCAGAACACACCCAAGCTCCCAACCAATCAGTTCAAACCCCCACTAGCGGTTAAAAGGAAGAAACAGCTGCGATCACACATTGCTCCTAGAAGCACGAAGCTGTAAACACCAGCCTGAAGATGACGAAAGAGACTTCGTCAAAACGTCACCAAGACACTTCCAATTTTACATAGAAGAAAACCTGAATAACCAAAGATCTACATACAAATACCCATGAAAACCTATATATGTGTATGTATGTATGTATGTATGTATGTATTTCTTTAAAAAGCTTTCCACTGCAATTGCAGAACCTCTAAGCATAATTTTTGAAAAATCTTTCAGTACCTTGCCCTACCTATGGTCACAAGCCAAGGTGATATCTATCTTCAAAAAGGGAGACCCTAGCCTAGTTGAAAATTACAGATCAATCTCTTTATCAAACAATTTGGTTTCAGAAAAAAAATTATCCTGTAATCTACAACTACTACACTGCAAAAACATATGGACTACACATCACGATCAGGGCAAAGCAATAGACACAGTTTACATAGACTTCTGTAAAGCTTTTGATTCGGTGGTACACAACAAATTACTTCTAAAACTAAAATCCTATGGCATTTCTGGACTCCTACATAAATGGATAGCTGCCTTCCTGTTAAACAGGCAACAAGTGGTCAAGACAGGAAGCACTCAATCAAATCCGGTATCTGTTAATAGTGTGTTCTCCAAGGCAGTGTTTTAGGTCCAACACTCTTCATACTTTACATAAATTACTTTTGCGATCATATTAAAAACAACTGTGTTCTTTTCGCTGATGATATTAGACTATTCAAGACCATAGACAATGCAACTACCTTTCAAAAAGACCTTGACTATGTGGCAGATTGGTCTAACAAGTGGCAACTTCAAATCTCAACAAACAAATGCTCTGTCTTGCACATTTGCAAAAAAACCCAAAACATAAAATACAAATTAGATGGACATGACCTTAAAGATGACCCTCAGTCTATCAAGGACCTTGGAGTACTCATTTCTAAAGATCTAAGTGCCAGAGCCCACTGTAACAACATTGCCAAAAAGGCACTAATCTTGAGTAGCTTCTTCTCTGGTAATATTGTACTACTAACTAGAGCACACAAAACATTTGCTAGACCAATCCTTGAATACAGCTCATCTGTCTGGAACCCGCACTGCATATTGGATATAAATACAATTGAGAGAGTCCAGAAATATTTCACAAGAAGAGTCCTCCACTCCTCTGCTCGCAATAAAATACCTTATGCCACCAGACTAATTTTGGGCTTAGACAACTTAGAACTAAGCAGACTTCAATCTGACCTGAGCATAGTACATAAAATTATCTACCACAATGTCCTACCTGTCAATACACTACTTCAGCTTCAACCACAGCAATACACAAGCAAATAATAGATACAAACTCAAGGTAAACCACTACAAACTTGATTGCAGAAAATATGACTTCAGTAACAGAATGGTCAATGCCTGGAATGCACTACCTGACTCTTTAGTTTCTTCCCCAAACCCCCAAAACTTCAAGCTTAAACTGTCTACTGTTGACCTCACCCCATTTCTAAGAGGTCTGTAAGGGGCATGCATAAGTGCACCTGCATGCCTACCATCCCTGTCCTAATATTCCTTTTTTTATTTACTTTTTCCTTGTATCCAAATTATGTTTATACTTTTGCCTGTTATTTTATATTGAAAAATAAAAATAAATAAATAAAAAATAAAATGAATAAAAAATAAATTCCCACAAGTAATATTTTTTATAGTTCATTACAATTTCTACCATTAATGCTCTTCCCTCCTCATCTTCAAATATTTGTTTGGATTGAACTGTTTGTTTAATATAAAATACCACTCCTCTTTTACTTTGAGAAGTCAATGTTATATACAACATCCCTAATTTTGCTCACTCCAGAAATTTTTTATGGACTTCTTGTAAGCATATAATTTCTAATTTTAACTTCTCTAATTTATTAAATATCTTCCTTCTTTTTATTGCCGAGTTTAGTCCATTTATTTTCAGAGATATTACTTTAATTTCTTCCTCCATTTTTTATTTATTTACTTGTGCTGTCAACACTTATCTCTTTTTGTTCTTTAATTTATTTTGCTCTTGCTCCTTTCCTTATTGCTCTCTCTTCTTGTTCTTTAATTATCTCTCTTGACTGCTCTTTCTTTTCATCCTGTTTTCCATCTCCTTTTTCATACCTCGATTTCTCTTGTTCTTGAAAACCTATGTATTGTTCATAAAATAACTGCTTTTCCTATTGAGTCTAGTCTGTGTCTTGGCTCTTGCCAGTTCACCAAGATTCCTTCTGGAATCAGCCATTTAAAATTTATCCCTCTCTTTATTAAACACTTTGTAAGAAATTGATATTCTCTTCTAGGTCTCTCACTCTTCTTGGGATTTGTTTCAGTGCCACCACTTCTCTCCCTTTTTGTTTTATCGTTGCATTTCTCATCATTTGCAGTATCTCTGTTCTCATTTTTTTTGGTAAATATTTGTCTATGTATTTATTATAGAGATACATTTACTCTATATATCTCATCAATTCCATTTGAAATTAATTCTTTATTTTCTTCCATTACTACTGCTAATATTTCTGCAATCTTCTCTGGTAGGTTTTCTCCCTTTTCCTCCTCAATATTTTGGAATCTTAGATAATAATCAGCTTTATCCATTTCGAGGGATATAATTGTTTTTTTCCTGATTTCTGTCAATGGTTGTAAGTCTATAGTCCATCTCTTCAATTTTTTTCTCTGTTGCCTCTGATTTTTCTTCCATTAATTGCAGCCATTGTTCTTTTTTCCCTATCATCTCTTTAACATCTTTCAATTCTCCTTCCATTTTTTCCATGTTTCCTTCCATTTTTTTTCCGTTTTTCCATCCACCTCATCTATTCTTGTCTTAAGGTCTTCATGTATGTTCTGTAACATATTTTTTATATCTGTATTAATTTTCTCTTACTGTGATGTGGTTTCCGTTGCCTTTGTTGATACTGATGGTGATGATAAATGTTGTGTTGCTTTCTTCACCTTTTCCATCTTGTCTCTTCAAATCACAACACCCAATTTATAATCCAAATAGTCCAATTCTCCAATTTCAGCTATTTCTTTGTTCAAATTCCAAACTCAAATTCCAAATCTGTTCCCCAAACCACCAATCTCTTCAGGTTCTTTATACCTTAATCCATTTGTATTTAAAGGAGGTAGACCTTCTAGGGCAAAGAAAAAGCAAGATATCCAAAACGAACCAGCAGCCCCCCTAAAAAGGGGCAGAAAAGAAAAAATAGGAAAAAGAAAAAGCCAAATCAAAACAAAAATAAAAATTCATCAATTAAAAATTTTCAATATATCCAATCACTCAATAAAAATAGAGAATGTGTAAAATATCTTCTCCAGAGAAAAATTTCAAAAATGGAAAAAGGAAAAAAAAAGACCAAAAAGAAAAGAACAAAGTCCAAAAGAAAAAAAACCTAAAGGAAAACAAGAAAGGAAACAGAATATCACTATTCCAAAATCTTCCAACATTTATAAATCCTTCAATCAAGAGAGAAAAGAAAAAGAAAAACAAGAACAAAAAACAACAACACAAAGCAGAGAGCTTACTCCAAATGATTTACAAAAACTTTTGTTCTTCTTTTCCCCTGTCACAAAAATAACAAGACCACTTCTTATCAAAGACTTCTTGCTATTTTCCAAAACATTGTCCAAGGTCATTCTACTTTCATCTTCTCCTATTTCAAAATATCTATTGAATTTCTCTGCCACCACTAGATCACTTAAAATGCGTTTACATATAACAGTAAGATTTTCTTCTTTTAATTTTATTCTTCCAGCTCAAAAAACTTATTTTCCAGAAAACAGTTTAATCATGCCAAATTTCTTTGTCCAATCTGCTTTCAATTTATTAAATCAGTTTAATCTTTTCAGTAATTATTCTTTATTAATGGCTTCCACCCTCTCGCCGCTGTTCTGGAAGTGGGGAGGTAGCCTTATTTCTCTGCCTCCCCTCTTCTGTTTGCCACAACTTTCAAATAATTTTTTTAAGTTCGGGAGATGAAAAAATAAAAGGAATCTTGTTTCCAAGACTTCTGTTCTCACCAGATGATCACCTTGATTTCTTTCCTTTCCTTCTTCCATGTGGCCGCCCTGGCTTTTGACACTCCTAATGGCTGTCTTCCATTGTATGATTATGTATTGATAAGAGAATGTACATTTACAATATGTATATAAAAAAATAAAAAATAAAAAACTTTTTATAGGAAAAAAATGCAATTTAGGATTGCTTTTTTGGTGGGTGCTGCTGCACACTGCTGGCTCATATTTATTTGGTTGTCCACTAAGACTCCAAGATCTCTCTTGCAGTTACTGCTATTAAGCCTTTCACACAGTCTATATGTGTATTTTTGGTTTTTCTTGCCTAAGTGTAAGACTTAGAAAAGTATAAGACTTTTCCATAGCATGGAGGTATGTTTTATGCATTATAACTCTGCCCTATAGCAGCAGCTGGGTCTCAAATGCAGGCTTGCTAACATCCAACTCAGGATCCTAATTAACCACCAAGCCACCATGCTCTTTTTTTCATCAATAAAATCTGGGAAAAGAGGAAAAGAGTAAGGAGAATTCCAAGCCTATAGGCCTGAGCCCAGGAGAAACCATCTCTTGAAGAAAAATGATAACTGGGGGGGGGGAGTTGGAGTCGCAGTGAAATGGCAGCAGATTCAATCTTTGGATCTGCAGCCAATGTTTTTTCTGGCACGATGGTCCGGATTTTCAGACCTCACTGCCCTGGAGGGACAATGACTGGATAGGACACTTCTGCTGGTCTCGGGGATATTGCCAAATCCCCGATCGACCCAGGAGAAATCCTTTTTCATTCTGTTTTAAACCAGCCCAGGCTGACAAAGCTGTGACAGCTCCTAGACGGAAGAGCAGAAGGAAACGTGCTGGCTGGGTGAGAGGCTTTCAATTAATAAGAACTTTTAAAACCACCCTAAGACTTGGAAGGAAGAAAATAGTTAAGACTATAAGTAATTATAAGTAATTGTAATTATAATTACTTATAAGTAATTATAAGTAAGTATAAGTAATATAAGTAATTGTGAAGGAGGAGAGTGCAAAAGTTGGCTTGAAACTCAGCATTAAGAAAACTAAAATCATGGCATCTGGCCCTCTCAATTCCTGGCAGATAGATGGTGAAGAAATGGAGGTAGTGACAGATTTTATTTTCCTGGGCTCCAAGATCACCGCAGATGGGGACTGCAGCCAAGAAATTAAAAGACGCTTGCTCCTGGGGAGGAAAGCTATGGCAAATCTAGACAGCATACTAAAAAGCAGAGACATCACCCTGCCAACAAAAGTTCGTATAGTCAAGGCTATGGTTTTCCCAGTTGCAATGTATGGCTGTGAAGGTTGGACCATAAGAAAGGCTGAGCGCCAAAGAATTGAGGCCTTTGAACTCTGGTGCTGGAGAAGACTCCTGCGAGTCCCTTGGACTGCAAGGCAAACAAACAAGTCAGTTCTAGAGGAGATCAACCTGACTGCTCTTTAGAAGGCCAGATCCTGAAGATGAAACTGAAATACTTTGGCCACCTAATGAGAAAGAAGGACTCACTGGAGAAGAGCCTAATGCTGGGAAAGATTGAGGGCAAAAGAAGAAGGGGACGATAGATAGGTGGCTGGATGGAGTCACTGAAGCAGTAGGCATGAGTTTAAATGGACTCCAGAGGATGGTAGAGGATAGGAAGGCCTGGAGGAACGTTGTCCATGGGGTTGCGATGGGTCGGACATGACTTCGCAACTAATAACAACAACATAAGTAATTGAATGGCGGCTTAAAAATATTTAAGAAATAATATCTTTTTAAATGTTGGCTTTTTTGGATTCTTTTCTGGGAATGTTTTCATTTTGTATTTAAACTGTGAGGATTGATTTTTCCCCTTCTTTCTTTTTGCCTGTTGTGTTGGAATTGAGAATGTTTTTATTGGAGTTTTTATAGGGGAAGTTTTAAATTTTATTATATTCCCTTATTAATTTTATACCTAATTATTCGGGCAATTTTTTCTTTTGTGGTTTATTTTCTTTTCCTCTTCCTCTTCCTTCTTTTTTATTTTGGGTTTGAAGGAGGAGGCAGATAGGAAGAGGGAGAGAGAAGGATTCAATCAAACTACTATCTACTGACTGTACTTTTATTGTAACAAAGGACTGATACGTTGTTATACTTTCCCCAGAGCTTTAAACTTGAGCTTCTTGAGATACTGAGATAGAACACTGAACTGTTTATGCAGGTGTTCTATTTTATATTATTTATTTATTTATTTATTGTTTCAATTTCTATACCGCCCTTCTCCCAAAGGACTCAGGGCAGTTTACAGCCAAAGTAAAGACAGTTAGTACAATTTTTAGGACCAGTTTAAAAGGAAAATTTAGAGTTGGTTGAAGAACTTAAAACCAATAAAACCCCTTATTAAAACCCCACTAGGCCAGTCCTGCACAGTGAAACAAACATGTTTTCAGCTCACGTCGAAAGGTCCGAAGATCAGGGAGTTGATGGATACCTGGTGGTAACTTGTTCCAGAGGGTTGGTGCCCCCACAGAGAAGGCCCTCCCCCTGGGCACCGCCAGCCGACATTGACTGGCCGACGGCAGCCTGAGGAGAACCTCCCTATGGGAGCGCACTGGTCGATGGGAGGTCGCCGGTAGCAGCAGGCGGTCCCGTAAGTAACCCGGTCCTATGCCATGGAGCGCTTTGAAGGTGGTAACTAACACCTTGAATTGCACCCGAAAGACCACCGGAAGGCAGTGCAGCCTGCGCAGGAGAGGTGTTATATGGGAGCAATGAGTCGCTCCCTCTATCACCCGCGCGGCCACATTCTGAACTAATTGGAGTCTTTGGGTGCTCTTCAAGGGAAGCCCCATGTAGAGAGCATTGCAATAGTCCAGACAAGAAATGACGAGGGCATGAGTGCACAAGGAATCCTGGTGCAAGAAAGGACGCAACTGGCGTATCAGGTGGACCTGGTAAAAAGCTCCTCTTGCGACGGCCATCAAATGCTCTTCCAATGACAGTCATGCATCCAGAAGGACGCCCAGATTGCAGACCTTCTCTGTGGGGGCCAATGACTCATCCCCCACAAACAGCGATGGCCTCAGCTGATTATACCGGGATGCCGGCATCCACAGATACTCAGTCTTGGCGGGGTTGAGTCGAAGCCTGTTTTTCCCCATCCAGACCCGCACGGCCTCCAGACAATGAGACATCACCTCAACGGCTTTGCTGGGGTGGTTAGGAGTGGAAATGTACAACTGCGTATCATCAGCGTACAGATGACATTGCACCCCAAAACCTCGGATGATCTCGCCCAGCGGCTTCATATAGATATTGAACAGGAGAGGCGAGAGAACTGACCCCTGGGGCACCCCACATAAGAGGCGCCTCGCGGTCAATCTCTGCCCCCCTGCCAACACTGTCTGTGACCGGTCAGAGAGGAAGGAGGAGAACCACCGAAAAACGGTGCCCCCCACTCCCAGCCCCCCTAGCCACCACAGCAAGATACCATGGTCGATGGTATCAAAAGCTGCTGAAAGATCTAATAGGACCAGCACAGAAGAACAGCCTCTGTCCCGGGCCCTCCAGAGATCATCCACCAATGCAACCAAAGCCGTTTCAGTGCTGTACCCAGGCCGGAAGCCGGACTGGAACAGGTCCAGATAGACTGTTTCATCCAGGTACTGAGGGAGCTGATGCGCTACCACACTCTCAACAATCTTCGCCACAAAACGAAGGTTGGAGACTGGACGGTAGTTCGATAAAACAGCTGGATCCAGGGAGGGCTTCTTGAGGAGGGGTCTCACCATAGCCTCTTTCAAGGCTGTAGGGAAGACACCCCCTTACACTATTGTAAATTGGAAAAGCTTGTAAAGGAAGAGAAGAAGACAAGGGGATTCTTTTGTTTTTATATTCCTTGTTGAATGAAATTTTAAGGAAAGAACTTAAAGAGAGTTCTCATAAAAATCCTTTTTATTTCTCTGTTTTTTGTTTTTTTATATATATCCTTCCTCCAGTATTTTTTACTTTTTATTTTTGCATCCTACCTTCACCCTTTAAGAACAATTTTTGTATATGTATCTCATTATTATTTTCTTTTTCTACACATTTGGGCCTTTTTTTTCTTCTTCTTCTTTTTTTTTTTTTACATTTATATCCCGTCCTTCTCTGAAGACTCAGGGTGGCTTACAGTGCGTAAGGCACACTTTTTCTTTTTCTTTTTCTTTTTTCTTTTTCTTTCTTTCTTTTTTTTTTTTTTTGAGATTAATTCGAGTTGGATTAAGACATAGAAGAGTCTGAAGACTTTTTTCTTTTTTCCCTTTCTTGTTGCACAACTTTGGTGATTTGGATTATAATTTGGAGTTTCAGAGTTGGTACTTTTATATACAAAAATGAGCAGAAAAGCAACAGCAATTCCTGCCCCATCTTCCTCACCAGCAGGATCTCAAAGAACAATACCAGCATTATTTATACAGGAAAAGGAAAGGGAAAGGGAAAGGGACTCTTCTCTTCAGCTTATTTTGTAGATAGAAGAGATCAAGCTAGATTCTAAGAAACTATCATGTATGTATCCAGATATGCAAGCGAAATGTTGATGCAATTGTGATGATGCTACATATTTTCATGTATGGTGGACTTGTAAGAAAATTAAGTCTTTCTGGATAAAAATTTGGTGGATTATGCAGAATATTTTGAAGAAGAATATTAAATACAAAAAATTTCTGTCCCCAGCAATCGAAAACTAAAAGGGTTATCAGTGCATGTAATATAGATGTCTGTATGGGTATCAGCCCTGCTATCAAGCAAAACCAAGCATTTAACAGTGAGTGCCATACCATGTGCACTAAACCAACAGGTGACAAGAAAGTAGGGGCAGTCAACACAGGTTATGTAAACACAAGGTCAATCCAAATGGACTCAAATGTCTATACACCAATGCACAGAGTATGAGGAATAAACAGAGTGAATTAGAAATTCAAGTAAATGAGGGCAGATATGATATTGTTGCCATTACGGAAACTTGGTGGGATGAAGCTGACAAATGGAACATACAGCTAGAGGGATATAAATTATTTAAAAGAAATAGACCAAATAAAAGAGGAGGTGGAGTTGCACTATATATAAGAAATAACTACATCTCTACAGAAATAGAGCACAACAATGATGAAAATCATCTTGAATGTATTTGGGTCAATATAAAAGGGGTGAAAAACGATATTGCCATAGGTCTATACTATAGGCCACCCAACCAAACAGAGGAAGTAGATGAACTTTTTGCTAGTCAGCTAACTAAGGTATGTAGGAAGCACATCACAGTAGTAATGGGGGATTTTAACTACCTTGACATCAACTGGGAAACAAACTCTGCACCAAGTGGAAAATCCAATAGGTTCCTAACAAACCTAGCAGACAACTTTGTTTCCCAAAAAATAGAGAAGGCAACAAGGGGATCAGCCATACTGGATGTCAGGCCTGGAAACCATATTAGACTTTAGGTTTCCAGACGTAAAGTAAAAGCAGTGTTGGACTGGCAACCACCACGCACACGTAAGCAACTTCAAAGTTTCTTGGGATTTGCAAATTTTTACCGCAAATTCATTCCTTCTTTCACAGAAGTAGCTCTACCATTAACAGAATTACTAAAAACTGGGCCATTACCTGCCAAACCCAAACCTAACCAACCCCTACCTTGGACAATGGACTGCCAACATTCCTTTGAACACCTGAAACGCCTCTTCTCGATGGAACCGATTCTTCAACACCCGGATCCAAATAAACCTTTTGTGGTCCAAGCTGATGCAAGTGATGTAGCAGTAGCCGCTGTCTTATTACAACGGAATACCGAGAACAACCTTATGCCCTGCACGTACGTATCCAAAAAACTGACCGACACTGAACGCAGATGGGCAGTTTGGGAAAAAGAAGCCTTTGCGGTACGTTGGGCACTCCTCTCCTGGAGACACTTCCTTGAAGGGGCAAAGGAACCGTTCGAGGTGTGGACGGACCACAAAAACCTCGAATACTTAAAAAAAACCCGAAAGCTTTCTCCCAAACAAGTTCGATGGGCTCAGTTTGTCAAGCGCTTCCATTTCACCCTCAAATACATCCCAGGCGACCAAAACCTACTGGCTGACGCCCTATCTAGGAAACCACAATTTGACAGCAAACGCGAAGAGGTGATACATGCGATGATCCCCGATAGCGAACCGGCTAGCCAAGCACTTACTCGACCGCGATCACGCTGCAGTACTAACATCCCACCAAATAAACTGCTAGCGGACTTAAAATCAGCACTCACTGACGATGCTTGGTTTAAAGAAAACTTGCCAGACCTCACCTTGAGGGATGGGATACCCTGGAAGGGCACCAAAATTTATGTACCCATCACTATGCGGTTGCCAATACTACAGAGAAGCCACGACTCTCGCCTAGGAGGTCACTTTGGATTTTTAAAAACTGTCCACTTGGCTAGAAGACAATTCTGGTGGCCAAAAAGGAAATCAGATGTCGAAGACTATGTCAGGAGCTGTGCTACTGCGCCACCATGAAGTCCAGACCAGGGAAACCCCCTGGACTCCTACAACCCGTAGCCGAACCCACCAGACCCTGGGAAGAGATTGCCATGGATTTTATTGTTGAACTCCCACCTAGTGGAGGAAATACAGTGATATGGACCGTAGTGGACTTGTTCTCTAAACAGGCCCACTTCACTGCGTGCAGCGGATTGCCATCGGCTAGAAAATTAGCAAAGCTCTTCCTCAAACACATCTACAGACTGCATGGAGTCCCTAAAAAGATAATATCCGACAGGGGTGTTCAATTCACAGCCAAGTTCTGGAGAGAGTTCCTATGGTCCATTGGGTCGTCTCAAGGACTTAGTTCTGGATTCCATCCGGAGACTAACGGAGCGGCTGAAAAATTAAATTTGATGGTGGAACAATACATACGGTGTTACGTAAATTACCAACAAGAAAACTGGTCCGACTTGTTACCATTTGCAGAGGTTGCATATAATAATGCCGTACACAGCAGCAGGTTAACCCTTTTCAAGTAACCAGCGGCATGGACTTCGCCCAATGCCTGAACTCCTGCAACCCCCACTGGTTTCCCTAACGGACTGGATGAATTCGTTGAAGAAAGGTTGGGAAAACACAAAAGGCCTTAGCTGTGACAGCTCGAAATTACAAAGCCCAAGCTGACAAACACCGCTCCTTCAACCCCTTTTCGCATTGGAGATAAAGTCTTTTGTCTACTAAGTATCTAAGATTAAGGATACCCAGCAGAAAATTCGTCCAAAATTTTTGGGTTCTTTCCCATTGTAAAATTATTAATCCCGTTACCGTCCAACTCAAGCTCCCTCGAATGTTGGGGAAAATACACCCGGTATTCCATACCAGCTTATTAAAACCTGCTAGACAGTCTGGTCTGAGACCTCAACCTGCCGCTCCCCCACCACCCTTGATAATCCAAGGTGAAACCCACTATGAAATCAAGAAAATCCTTGACTCTAGACTATATAGAGGTCAATTACAATATTTAGTCCACTGGAAGGGATATCCATTATCTGAATCTACTTGGGTCAAAAGTTGGAAAGTAAATGCGGACAATTTGATTAAACAATTTCATGACACTTTCCCTGACAAACCTAAGAAACCTCTTGGAGAGGGGAGGGGGGGTAGAAGGGAAGTGTGGACCACTGACACTCTTCTTTATCAACTCTTTGTTTTCTTTCCTAGGATATAGCTTCTTTTCCAAGGGGGGACGCCTGTCAGGCCTGGAAACCATATTAGACTTTAGGTTTCCAGACGCTGCCAAATTTTTCCCCTGAGGGGAAGAAGGGGGGCTGAGGGGTATGGTAACATTCTTCAGACGGTCAAGGTCGGATCGGGTTCACATCTGCAGGAAGAGTGGCAAGAAGATATTCGAATGGACTGGGAGAATGTGGGACCATGTGACCATCAAAGGGGTCAGGGGGGTGGGACTCTTGGGGTTTGTATAACTGGGGAAAAGAATCCGGAACTTCAGTTTTGGAATTGCACTCATCGTGTGCCAGTCTCCTCATGCTAGTAAAGAACTCTGGAAAAGAAATGTCTCTGAGTTTCTTTTACACAGAAGAGGTATTTCTGGAACCATGACACTGGACTTAATTCTCACTAACAGAGATGAAATGATAGAAGGTGTTGAAGCTACAGGAACCTTGGGGGCAAGTGACCACGCAATATTAGAATTCAACATTAAGCAAATACTCAAATACTTGAGCCCGGCCCAAGGTTGACTCAGCCTTCCACCCTTTATAAGGTAGGTAAAATGAGGACCCAGATTGTTGGGGGGCAATAAGTTGACTTTGTAAAAAAATATACAAATAGAATGAGACTATTGCCTTATACATTGTAAGCCGCCCTGAGTCTTCGGAGAAGGGCGGGGTATAAATGTAAACAAAACAAAATAAATAAATAAATACAAGTAGTAGAACAAAGTCAAACTAGAGTCTTGGACTTTAAGAGAGCTAATTTCAATAAACTTAGAGAGAGCTTGAGAAGGATTCAATGGATGAGAATCCTCAGGGGGAAAACAACTCAAGAAGCTTGGGAAATTTTGAAAAGTGAGATTATAAAAGTGCAGTCTAACACAATACCAATGAAGAAGAAAAATAATAGATCTCAAAAGAAATCAGCATGGATGCATAAAGAACTATCTGACAAATTGAAAGACAAAAAGGACAAATATAAAAAGTGGAAAGAGGGGCAAATAACTAAGGCAGAATATCAGCAAATAGCCCAAGCCTGTAAAGATGAAGTGAGGAAAGCTAAGGCTCACAATGAACAAAGGCTAGCGGCAAAAGTAAAAAATAACAAAAAAAGCTTCTTCCAACATGTTAAAAACAAGAAAAAAGTCAAGGAAACAATTGGCCCATTGCTGGGAGAAAGTGGCAAGAAGATGACAAGCAACAGAGAGAAGGAAGATCATATTTTGCATCTGCCTTTACACAAAAGGAAAAAACAATCCAACCTATCAAAAACAGCACTACAAAAAACAGATTAGAAACACAAGTTAAAATAGGGAAGAAAATGGTAAGTGAACACCTGTCTACCCTAGACGAGTTCAAATCACCAGGACCGGATGGACTACACCCCAAGGTTCTGAAGGAACTGGCAGACGTGATTTCAGAACCACTGAACTGTATCTTTCAAAGATCCTGGAGCACAGGGGAGCTGCCAGAGGACTGGAAAAGAGCTGATGTAGTTCCCATCTTCAAAAAAGGAAAAAAAAAAACAGATCCAGGAAACTACAGACCTATCAGCCTGACCTCAATACCGGGGAAAATTCTGGAAAAGATAATCAAGCAACGAATCACCGAACACCTAGAAGCAAACAAAGTAATAACCAAAAGCCAACATGGGTTTGTCAAAAACATGCCAGACTAATCTTATCACATTCTTTGACAAAATGACAAAATTAGTAGACCAGAGGAATGCTGTCAATATAATTTACTTGGACTTCAGTAAAGCATTTGATAAAGTAGACCATAACCTACTACTAGATAAAGTAGAAAAATGTGGGTTAGACAGCACCACCACCAGATGGATTCGTAACTGGCTGACCAACCGCACTCAACGTGTAGTCCTCAACGGAACTACATCCACATGGAGGGAAGTATGCAGTGGAGTACCCCAAGGCTCTGTTTTAGGCCCAGTACTCTTCAAAATCTTCATCAATGACTTGGACAAGGGGATAGATGGGGAACTCATCAAATTTGCAGATGACACCAAGCTGGCAGGAATAGCCAACACTCCAGAAGATAGGCTCAAGTTACAGAAAGATCTTGACAAACTTGAACATTGGACGCTATCTAACAAAATGAAATTCAACAGTGAAAAAAGTAAGGTTCTACATTTAGGCAAAAAAACCAAAATGCACTGGTACCGTATATGTGGTACCTTGCTCAATAGTAGTACCTGTGAGAGGGATCTTGGAGTCCTAGTGGATAACCATTTAGATATGAGCCAGCAGTGTGCAGCAGCTGCTAAAAAAGCCAACACAATTCTGGGCTGCATAAACTGAGGGATAGAATCAAGATCACGTGAAGTGTTAGTGCCACTTTATAATGCCTTGGTAAAGCCACACTTGGAATATTGCATCCAGTTTTGGTCGCCACGATGTAAAAAAGATGTTGAGACTCTAGAAAGAGTGCAGAGAAGAGCAACAAAGATGATTAGGGGACTGGAGGCTAAAACATACGAAGAACGGTTGCAGGAACTGGGTATGTCTAGTTTAATAAAAAGAAGGAGTAGGGGAGACATGATAGCTGTGTTCCAATATCTCGGGGTTGCCACAAAGAAGAGGGAGTTGGGTTGTTCTCCAAAGCACCTGAGGGTAGAACAAGAAGCAATGGGTGGAAACTGATCAAAGAAAGAAGCAACTTAGAACTAAGGAGAAATTTCCTGACAGTTAGAACAATTAATAAGTGGAACGAGTTGCCTGCAGAAGTTGTGAATGCTCCAACACTGGAAATTTTTAAGAAAATGTTGAATAACCATCTGACTGAGATGGTGTAGGGTTTCCTGCCTGGGCAGGGGGTTGGACTAGAAGGCTTCCAAGGTCCCTTCCAACTCTGTTGTTATGTTATGTTATGTTAAGTTTCAACCACAATTTTTCCTTTTAGGGATTACGATGGACTATATAGTAACTGATACTAAATTGATATTGAACTTGATAACAGCAGCAAGATTACTGATTGGACAGTACTGGAAGAAAAAAGAACTACCCACAATAGAAGAATGGATATTGAAAGTTTCTAATTTGGCGGAGATGGACAAAATCTCAGCCTTTTTGAAAGACAATACTCAAGAAAAATATTTAAACGAATGGAAGAAATGGATTGATTATATTCAAAATAGATATCAGACTAAGAGATATCAGACTGCCTTTGAATGAAGGACGTAATCTTTGACTTTAAAGGATATGTGAAAGAGAAAGAGTATAATTGTGTTAGACTTTAATAATTTAATGTATGAATGTTAGTTTTTTGAACTATACCTTGTGTTTGCTCCAGAAAGTCTGGGGAGGGGGTTTGAGGAGGGGAGAGAAGGGGGGATGGGGGGGAGAAAAACTTATTTCTTTTTGTAAAACTTTTCAAATAAAAAAAAAAGAAGAGATCAAGCAAAAGATGGAAAAAACAGATGAAAAAGTAGAAGATATCCAACAGATGCTGAAAAATTATGAGGATAGACTTCAGAAAGTAGAGGAAAGAGAAGAACAAAGAGACCAAAAAATTCAAAACTTCGACAGTAGATTGGAAGTGATAGAAAAAGAGCAAGGTGGAGCCTTAGGTTGAGAGATTGATAAAGCAGATTTTTTTTTGAGATTTCAAAATATAGAAGAGAAGGGTGAAAATTTGGCTGATAAAATGGTAGAAATATTGGCTGGACTTTTGGAAATTAGTAAGGAAAAGGCACTCGATGGAATTGATGAGATTTTTAGAGTGCATACAAGATATGCAGCAAGAAACAATCTTCCTAGGGAAGTCCATATAAGATTTACTAAAAAATCATTTAAAGCACAAATTCTACAAGCAGCAAGAGAGAAGGCAATGCAATACAATGGCAAAGAAATCATTGTTTTGAAACAAATTCCCAGACGGGTAAGAGAATTAAGAAGAGAATACCAATTTTTGTCCAAGACTTTATTGCAGAAAGATGTGAATTATAGATGGTTGGCACCAGAGGGCCTGTTTTTTACATGGCAACAGCAAAAATATAGAATTAATACAATAGATAAATCCAAGTATTTTTACGCAGAATTCTTCAACAACAAAGGAAAGACAAGTGCTGAAGTTTCACTGATTGAACTTCAAGAGTCAGAGTTAGAGGCTTTATTACAAAAGAAGAAGCAACTTAGAACTAAGGAGAAATTTCCTGACAGTTAGAACAATTAATAAGTGGAACGAGTTGCCTGCAGAAGTTGTGAATGCTCCAACACTGGAAATTTTAAGAAAATGTTGATAACCATCTGACTGAGATGGTGTAGGGTTTCCTGCCTGGGCAGGGGTTGGACTAGAAGGCTCAAGGTCCCTTCCAACTCTGTTAATGTGTTATGTTATGTTAAGTTTCAACCACAATTTTTCCTTTTAGGGATTACGATGGACTATATAGTAACTGATACTAAATTGATATTGAACTTGATAACAGCAGCAAGATTACTGATTGGACAGTACTGGAAGAAAAAAGAACTACCCACAATAGAAGAATGGATATTGAAAGTTTCTAATTTGGCGGAGATGGACAAAATCTCAGCCTTTTTGAAAGACAATACTCAAGAAAAATATTTAAACGAATGGAAGAAATGGATTGATTATATTCAAAATAGATATCAGACTAAGAGATATCAGACTGCCTTTGAATGAAGGACGTAATCTTTGACTTTAAAGGATATGTGAAAGAGAAAGAGTATAATTGTGTTAGACTTTAATAATTTAATGTATGAATGTTAGTTTTTTGAACTATACCTTGTGTTTGCTCCAGAAAGTCTGGGGAGGGGGTTTGAGGAGGGGAGAGAAGGGGGATGGGGGAGAAAACTTATTTCTTTTGTAAAACTTTTCAAATAAAAAAAAAAGAAGAGATCAAGCAAAAGATGGAAAAAACAGATGAAAAAGTAGAAGATATCCAACAGATGCTGAAAAATTATGAGGGTAGACTTCAGAAAGTAGAGGAAAGAGAAGAACAAAGAGACCAAAAATTCAAAACTTGACAGTAGATTGGAAGTGATAGAAAAGAGCAAGGTGGAGCCTTAGGTTGAGAGATTGATAAAGCAGATTTTTTTGAGATTTCAAAATATAGAAGAAGGGTGAAAATTTGGCTGATAAAATGGTAGAAATATTGGCTGGACTTTTGGAAATTAGTAAGGAAAAGGCACTGATGGAATTGATGAGATTTTTAGAGTGCATACAAGATATGCAGCAAGAAACAATCTTCCTAGGGAAGTCCATATAAGATTTACTAAAAAATCATTTAAAGCACAAATTCTACAAGCAGCAAGAGAGAAGGCAATGCAATACAATGGCAAAGAAATCATTGTTTTGAAACAAATTCCCAGACGGGTAAGAGAATTAAGAAGAGAATACCAATTTTTGTCCAAGACTTTATTGCAGAAAGATGTGAATTATAGATGGTTGGCACCAGAGGGCCTGTTTTTTACATGGCAACAGCAAAAATATAGAATTAATACAATAGATAAATCCAAGTATTTTTACGCAGAATTCTTCAACAACAAAGGAAAGACAAGTGCTGAAGTTTCACTGATTGAACTTCAAGAGTCAGAGTTAGAGGCTTTATTACAAAAAGAAGAAGGAGCTGTAGGTGGCATGATTGAAATTAAGCCTCGTCGTGAACCAAGATCAACAAGAGCGATTAACCCCAAGTATAAAACATAGAAATGGAGGAGAGAAAATTGATATCAATAAACATTAATGGATTAAATTCGGAAATTAAGAGGAGGAAAATATTTCATAAATTAGAAAAATTGAAATTGAATATAATATGCTTGCAAGAAGTTCATATTAAAAAATAACATGAACAAATATTAACACAATCAAAATTGGGGAAAGTATATACATCATTACCACAATGTAAGAAAAGAGGTATAGCCATATATATAAAAGAGCCTATTAGGGCAAATTTAGTATATTCTGACGAGAATGGTAGAATTTTGATACTGGAAACAATTGATGACAATAAAAAATACTTTTAGTAGCAATATATGCTCCAAATGACAATCAAGAAGAGTTCTACAGGAAACTCCACAGAAAGATTGTTGAATTGGATTATGAAAATATATGTATCCTTGGTGATTGGAATGGCGTTGTTGATGTAAAGATGGATTATAAAACTCAGAAAACAACTAGGCAAAATAGAAAGACCCTCCCAAAGTCCTTTTTTAAAATGGTGGAGGAAATGAATTTGAAAGATATATGGAGAGAAAGGAATCAGCAGAGTAGACAATATACCTTTTACTCAAGTAGACATTTATCCTGGTCTAGAATAGATATGATATGGATGACAACAGAAATGAGCTTCAATATAAGAAAAATTGATATAGAAGCCAATACTTGGTCAGTCCACAGCCCTGTGAAGTTGATATGGAAAGGCAAAAGGAAAAGATCTGGATGGACTTTAAATACGATGATTCTAAAAGATAGAATCTTACTTACACAAAAAATAGAGAAGGAACTGACCTTTTTCTTCAAAGAAAACAAAAAAGAAGATACTTCAATACAAAACTGTTGGGATGCAATGAAAGCATATGTAAGAGGTTTGTTCATAGACTATGTAGGGAAAAGGAACAGTAAGAAAAAACAAACTTTTAAAATATTAGAAAATGACTTTAAAAAATGGGAACAAGAATTACAAAGATTTCCAGAGAAGATAGATATTAAGAAGAGAATGGATTTAATTAAATACAAAATGGCTTTGCTTGAAAAGGAAGAGTTAGCACAAAAAATCAAAGGGCCAAAACAGAATTATTTTGAAAATGCTAACAAACCAGGTAGATGGTTAGCTTATAAACTTAAAAAAGAGAAAGAAAAACATAGAATTTCACATTTAGAAGATTGCAACAGCCAGATTCAATTTATGAACGAAGAGAAGAAAAGAATTGTTCAGAACTTTTATTGTTCAGAACTTTTAGACAAGAGAATTTCTTCCAAGAAGATACCTGCACATGCAAAGCTGCCTAAATCCTTTTTTGATATGATAGAAGATTTTGAGTTAAAAGATGTATGGAGACTGCGGAATTTGGAGGAAAGAGACTATACTTTTTTCTCTGATAGGCATCAATCCTTCTCACGTATTGATTTTATTTTAATTTCTAATGATTTGCTTTTTAGGGTGAAGAAAACTAAGATATTTCCAAGATGTTTGTCTGATCATAGTCCTGTTTGGATGGAATTGCAATATGGAAAAGAGGGTAGAAGAACTTGGAGATTAAATGAAAATTTGTTTAGATATCAGGATAATGTAAATCAATGTAAAAGCAGATGAAAGAATTTTTTGATTATAATTTGAATAATGAAACATCAATAGAAATGGTTTGGGACTCCAGTAAAGCTTTTATGAGAGGTGTATTAATATATCTTAATAATAGACAGAGAAATAAGCAACAAAGACAGCGTAGGTATTTAGAAGAGGAAATTTATAAGAAACAACAATTATTAATACATAATCCACATGATCAAAAACTTAAAGATGCAATAAAGTTACTACAGAATCAATTTAATATGATAATGGCTGATCAGGTGGCAACAAATATACAATATGCCAAATATAATACTTTTTGTAACGCAAATAGACCTGGTAGGTGGTTAGCATACACTTTAAGGAAAAGACAAAAACAACGTACTATAGAAAAAATAGAATATAAAGGTAAAGAGAGATATCAACAGGATAAAATTAAAAAAGCTTTTTTAGAATATTATACAAATTTATATCTTAAAGATAATATATTGAATAGGGATATTGATAATTATTTGAAGGAATATAAGGTTAAAAATTTAACTTTAGAACAAACGGATGAACTGAATCAGCCTATAACCTCGGAAGAAATTATTTTGGTAATTAAACAATTAAAAATGGGGAAAACTCCTGGTACGGATGGGCTCACAGTTAGTTATTATAGGAATTTACAGGATGAGATGTTAGGTCCACTTAAGGAATTATTTAATCAGATACAACTAGGAGAATTCCCCTCATGGAGAACCTCTTTTATTTCATTGATACCAAAGAGGAACAGGATTGTTCTAAACCTGGGAATTATAGGCCAATCTCACTTTTAAATAATGATTATAAGATTTTGTTAAAATAATAGCTAATAGATTAATGTTGATTCTGCAGCGAAGAATTCATAATGATCAATCTGGATTTATAAAAGGGAGACAGATGAGGAATAATGTTAGGCAGATTGTTAATTTACTGGAGTACTTAGAAAAGAAAATTTTATTCCAGCAGCATTTATTTTCTCGATGCAGAGAAAGCTTTTGATCGATTGCATTGGGATTTTTATTTAAATTAATAGAAAAGATGCAATTTGGAGATGGTTTTTAAGAATAATTAGGGCAATTTATGGAGAGCAAACAGCACAGATTATAATCAATGGTAGCTTAACAGAACCTTTTAAGATTGCGAAGGAACAAGACAGGGATGTCCTTTATCACCATTATTGTTTATTTTAACTCTAGAACCATTATTGGATAAAATACGAGAAGTAAAGGAGATAGAGGAATTAGAGTTAGACAGTATGAATATAAGTTAAGAGCTTTTGCAGATGATTTGGTGATTACTTTAACAAACCCTATAAATTCTAGTAAATCTTTGTTGGAAATAATTGATCAATATGGGAATGTCTCAGGGTTTAAGGTAAATCAGAAAAGACAAAAGTGATAATAAAAATATGGCCAGACAACAGAAAGAAAACTAGAGGAAGTAACAGGATTTGAAATTGTAAAGAAGGTTAAGTACTTAGGGGTTTATATTACGTCGTCAAATGTGAAATTGTATAAGAATAACTATGAGGTTTTATGGCAAAAGTTCAGAAGGAGTTGATTGTTTGGAAAAATTGCAATTATCTTTGCTGGGAGAATTGCTGCTATTAAAATGAATGTTTTACCTAGATTTTATTCCTCTTTCAGATGATACCAATAATTAAGAAAGATAAGAATCTTGAGGAATGGCAGAAGGAATTAACAAATTTATATGGGAAGGTAAAAAGCTAGGTTAAAATGAAAATAATTCAAGATTCTCGGAAAGGGAGGTTTAAAATGCCTAATTTTAAATTATATTATGAAGCAGCTGCTCTCTGCAATAAGTGATTGGTTTAATTTAACAGAGGACAGAATTTTGAATATAGAAGGTTATGATTTGCTATATGGATGGCATGCATATTTAATTTATGACAAAAAGTGGATAAGGCCTTTAAAAATCATGTGCTAAGAAATGCCCTTCTTGTGTTTGGAAAAATACTCTTATAAACTAAATTATAAGGTTCCTATATGGGCAAGTCCTAGACATACAGTAGAAAATATAAACATAGAACAGAATCAGGAAATGATTACATATAAAGATCTTTTGTATACTGAAAGAGGTAATTTGCAGTTAAAATCTCTGCAAGTATTAAGAGAGGAAGGGAAAAATTATACTTGGTTTCAATATGAGCAACTACGTGCTAGATGGAAGGGAGATCAGAAAATTGGTATAGAGCAGAACGAGGGAAATTTGGTAAAGCAAATTAGAAATCAGCCTCAGGAGCATATAAAGAGATTGTATAATGTGTTACTTGAAATAGATTCTGAAAGGGACTTGGTAAAGGACTGTATGATAAAGTGGGCACAAAATTTTCAGGAGCCAATATTATTGGAAATGTGGGGGGAAATTTGGGTTAGAAATGTTAAATTCACATGAGCACAGAATCTGAGGAAAATTTTATAAAATGTTTTATAGATGGCATCTAGATCCTAAAAATTATCGTGTATGTATCCAGAAATGCAAGCAAAATGTTGGAGATGTAATTGTGATGACGCTACATATTTTCACATTTGGTGGACTTGTAAGGACATAAAGGCCTTTTGGATAAAAATTTGGTGGATTTTACAAAATGTTTTGAAAAGAAGATAAAGTTCCTGCCGCAATTTTTCTTGTTGGGAATTATTACGGATTGTACAGTAATTGAGACTAAATTGATTTTAAATCTAATAACTGCAGCAAGATTACTAATAGGACAATATTGGAAGAAAAAAGAAGTACCAACAATAGAAGAATGGATATTGAAAGTTGCCAATTTGGCTGAGATGGCGAAGATATCAGCCTTTTGAAAGACAATACAAGAAAGATACTTAAAGGAATGGAAAAATGGATTGACTATATTCAACGTAGATATCAGACTAAGAGTTATCAGACTGTTTTTGAATGATTATGATGTATTATTTTTGATTGCTTTTGGGGGAAGTTAGGAATTGATGATTGTAGGGGTATAATTAAGTTGGGACGAAAATTTTTTAGCATATGTTTGTTTTATTTTTAACTATACCTTGTGCTCGTTCCGGGAAGTCAGGGGGGGAGGGGGGTTGCGAAGGGAGGGGGGAGGAGGGGGGGAAAGGGGAAAAAAAATTTTGTAAAACTTTTTGAATAAAAAAAAAAAGAACTTTTATATGCAATTATATAAAGAAGAGGGAATCGATAAGGAAAATGTGAAACAATATTTGAATAAAGCAAATTTACCTCAGATTCCTAAAGATATTGAAGTTATGTTGGAGGGAAATATAACAATGATGGAATTAATCCAAGTGCTGAAAAAACAAAAAAACAAAAAAAAAGGAAAGCTCCAGGCCCAGATGGATTGCCAGTTGAATACTATGTAACATTTTAAGAACAACTGGGTCTCCCATTTTTAGAGATTATGAATGAAATGATGCAGAAAAGGAAAATACCTGAGACCTGGACAGAGGCTTATATTACTTTGATTCCAAAAGAGGACTCTGACTTAAATCAAGTTAAAAATTACAAACCTATATCCCTGTTGAACTCAGACTATAAAATATTTGCTTTAATACTTGCAGAATGTCTTAAAAGATATTTGAATGAATTTATACATTTAGATCAAAATGAATTTCTGCCTAAAAGACAAATTAGGAATAATATGAGAGTAATCTTGGATACTTTAGAATATTATGAGGCTCATCCCGAAAAACAGATGGCATTGATCTTTTTAGATGCACAAAAAGCATTTGACAATGTTAATTGGCATTTTATCTTCCTACAATTGAAGCAAATGGGCTTCGGTGAAAGATTTATTAAAGCAATAGAAACTATATATTATAAACAATCAGCTAAGATAATGATAAACGATGAATTGACGGATGCGATTCAAATTGGAAAAGGTACAAGACAAGGCTGTCCACTGTCACTGCTGCTGTTTGTGTTGACCTTGGAAGTATTGAATAGAAATATTAGAGAGGAAAGGGGAATAAAAGGCATGAAAATTCAGAAGGAAGAATACAAACTTCAAGCTTTTGCTGATGATTTGGTTTTTATTATTGAGGATCCTTTGGAATCTATAATTTGTTTGTTAGAAAGAATTGATGAATATGAGAAAGTGGCAGGCTTGAAAATTAATAGAGACAAAATGAAAATTTTGACAAAAAATATGTTGATGAAGCAAAAAAATGAGTTGGTAGAATATTCTGGGATGCAGATTGCAAATAAAGTTAAATATTTGGGGATATATCTTACTCCAAAGTGTAGCACTTTAAAAGAAAATAACTATGGTAAACTCAAACAGCAGATTGTGGCAGATTTGACTAAGTGGGAACATCTACAATTGTCTTTGTTGGGAAGAATATCAACAATTAAGATGAATATATTACCTAGAATTCTGTATTTGTTTCAGACTATACCTATTAAATTGACCAGAGGGTACTTTGAGGAGCTGAATAAAGTGATGCTGAAGTATATTTGGCAAGGGAAAAAAAGCAAGGATAAAAATAAAATTATTACAAGATAAGAGAGTGAGAGACGGTTTTGGGCTACCCAGTTGGGAATTATATTATCAAGCAGCGAATATGATGGATAACCCTAAAAAATAATAGAATATTAACTCTGGAAGGCCATGATTTGTTGTTGGGATGGCAAGCCTTTTTATGGTATGGACAAGCTAAATCACAGGGCTATTTTAGAAGACATATAGTCAGAGAAATGTTGTTATTAAATTGGGAAAAGATTAAGAAGAGTCACTTCTTAAAAATTCCAATGTGGGTTTCACCCATTGAGGCATTTTCTTACTCAATAACATTTAAAAAGGAACATATTGTTAGATATAATGAATTGTTGAATGAAAAGGGTGAGTTAAAATCCAAATTAGAATTAGAGGCAGAGGGTATAACAATGAATTGGTTTGCATACTTGCAAATATAATCCAGATATGATAATGATGTTAAAACAGAAAGCTTTTATAAGTGTAGGAATTTAGCACCCACCCCCCTCCTAGAAGAATGAAATATTTTAGAAAATATTTAAAAAGGCAGAATATATTTCCCTGGATGAGAAATGGAGAAACATGTTTTAAAGACAAAGCAGCTTCCTGACTCCCCCCCCACCTTTGTCAATGGGCCATTAAAGCTTCAGCTAAGCTCACTCATTCTCCCCACCTTTCTCAATGGGCCATCATCATCTGCATCATAATAGAACTCATCTAGAACAGAAACTCACCACATGGCAAGGCTCAAGCAAGCTTGAGGGACAACCTACAATGTTAGCTAAGACCCCACCACCCCCTGGGAGTCTGACAGCCAATCAGGGTACTCTTCCTGTGCCCCAGAAAATTCAAAGCTCAGAAAAAGCATAAAACCAGGGAGCACACAGGATCTCAGCCTTTTTCTGTTCAGGATCTCAAGCCATGTGATCCTGGCCACCATTAAACCATCTTTCCAAGCAGCCTCCATGTTTCCAGTGTCTTTGTCCCCACTTGGAACTGAACCCAGATGGATATTTCTTCCAACATAAGTATACGAGTATATATGAGTTTTGATGAGATTTTAACAGGTTCAGATGACAACCTGATAAAGAAACTGTACGGATACTTATTAGAGGTTAAGTTAGAGGAAGAACAGGTTAAAGAGACAATGATTACTAGGGGGAGGGATTTTGGTCATGGGATAGATCTAGATGACTGGCAGAAATTGTGGGTGTATAATTATAAAATGACGATGTCGACAGCATTTAAAGAGAATTTGTATAAGATGTTTTACAGGTGGCATCTACCCCCAACAAGAATTTCTAGAATGTCTAAGGATAAATCTGAAAAATGTTGGAAATGTCATCAGATACCTGGATCATATTACCACATGTGGTGGACATGCATTGACGCTAAAAGATATTGGACTAAAATACATACGTGGCTGGAAAAAATGATTAAAAAGCATATTGACTTTAAGCCAGAAATCTTTCTGTTGGGAATTATACCGGAGATATATACTAGAGATATAAAATATTTGATTGTGAATATCACTACAGCAGCTAGGATTGTATTTGCAAAAAATTGGAAAAATGAAAAGTTACCTTTGCAAAATGAAATAATTAGAAAAACATTGGAATGTGCAGAGATGATTAAATTAACATTTGAAATTAGAGAACAAGAAGATAAACAATATTATAAAATATGGGATTCATTCTATAATTGGTTAAATGGAAAGATATGTTAGGAAAAGTGAGTATGAGATATATGTATGGAAGAGATGATTATTTTGTGAATGCACAGGAAGATATGTTAACATCCTTACAGCACATTGTAATGGAATTGATTTGATGAGGGGTTTTTTTTGGGTGTTTTTTTTAAAATTTTATTTGAATATATATCCCGCCCTTCTCCGAAGACTCAGGGTGGCTTACATTGTGTTAAGCAATAGTCTTCATCCATTTGTATATTATATATAAAGTCAACTTTTATTGCCCCCAACAATCTGGGTCCTCATTTTACCTACCTTTAAAAATAAAGGTAGGTATGTTTAAAAATAAATAATTTTTTTCAAAAAAAAGAGAAGAAAAATGATAACTGTTCTTACCGTTATCACTGATGATATTTTGACAGGTCTGAATTTATTTATGCACTGAACTCTATTCCATAATTGCAGTGTATCTATGTACAGTATCTTTATATAAAAAATATATAAAATTTTATATCTTTATATTAAAAAAAAATTGCTACCAACTTGCCTTCCATTGAGAACCTGTATACTGCACGAATCAAGAAGAGGGCCGTGAAAATATTTACAGATCCCTCAAATCCAGGACATAAACTGTTTCAACTCCTACCCTCAAAACGACGCTATAGAGCACTGCACACCAGAACAACTAGACACAAGAACAGTTTTTTCCCGAAGGCAATCACTCTGCTAAACAAATAATTCCCTCAACACTGTCAAACTATTTACTAAATCTGCACTACTATTAATCTTCTCATAGTTCCCATCACCAATCTCTTTCCACTTATGACTGTAACTTTGTTTCTGGCAATCCTTATGATTTATATTGATATATTGACCATCAATTGTATTGTAAATGTTGTATCTTGATGAAGGTATCTTTTCTTTTATGTACACTGAGAGCATATGCACCAAGACAAATTCCTTGTGTTTCCAATCACACTTGGCCAATAAAATATATATATATATATAAATTCTATTCTAATTCTATATCAGACAACATTTTGGCTTCGTGATGAAGGCTTGTATGCTAAAAAAAGTGAAAGACCAGCATTTTTTAGGACATGTGCTTATTAAGAATAACCTGATACAATTTCTAGAACTGCATCTGTCAATAGCAGCCAGCTATATTTGCAGAGTTCATCTCATTATCTATAAATATGCTGTTATTCAAAGCATGCCATCTCAACAATTATAGCTTAATATTGTCTCATGAGGACATATCAGTGGTAGGGTATATTCAAGGAGCTTCAAGTTTAATCATTGCAATTATTTTATACAGAATGAATGTGTTCAGATAGTTTGTAAATATATAGAGGATTCTTTTACTAGATCTAGAGCAGGGGTGTTAAGACCTGTGGGCTGGATCTAGCCTGCAACATGGTTGGATCTGGCCCACATGGCCATCCTGGAAACAGTAAGGATCCATCCCACATCACTTCAGCCCAGCCTGGCTCATCCTAGCAGGTGCACAGGTGCGCATGTGCGCAGCAGGCAGCGGGCGCACATGCACGCAGGCCTGCCCCATGCAATCCTGGCAGGCACGCATGAGCACAGAAGGTGGGCATACATGCACACGCGAGGATGGAGTGGCCAGGTCTGTGCACTTATGTGCCTGCTTCCTCCTGTGTACACGCATGTCTGCCAGGATAGCATAGGCTGGGGCAAAGTGATGCGCACCTACCAGGATGGAATGGGCAGGACCGAAGCAATGCTGGCCTGCCCCTTACCATTTCCAGGATGGCCACCCTTACCAGCCTTTCAGGTATGTGTGCATGCATGAGGGGGCGGAGGTGTCCAGCAGCAGGGACACTGCAGCTGGCCCTCCAAGAAACAGGCATGTGTTGTGCCTTGCCCGCCCTCCTCTCCGCAGCCGGGCCCCTCCCATCTCCTGCTATCTCAGCCAGAGACTGATAGTGAAGAAGAATGGCCTGGCATGCCTCCAGCCCCCAGCCCTGGCACCATGCCCGGACAGACTGAGCAAACAAACCTCCCTCCTATAGCATGTGAGCATGAAGCCAGCCATGAGCTAGAATTGCCTGCAGCTGAGCAGGAAGCAAAAAGTGGACAGATTCCTGCTTCCAGAGAATGGAGAGGTGACATCAGCAAAAGGAAGGGAAGGGCAGGCCTGGATAAGTGCTGAGTCATGGAGCCACACCCCATGGCCTATATAAAGGATCTTCTTTTTGGCATTTCTTGAGTCAGGCAAAGTCTCATCTGGTTGCTGAAGTCACACCTTGGATTCCTGCCTGCCCTGAGAACTCTGACAGGAATTTGGCAAAGCTGCAGAGGCTTCGTGGCCACGCTTGATACAAACTTCCCAGACCCGGCCGTCAGAGGAGGAGTGGGACACGACAGCATGGCAGTGGGGGCACTGGCAGCAGGCAGGGTGGGGGGGAGGCATGCTCAAGGCAATGGCCTCTGCCTTTGTGCCTCTGTGGGTTAAGACAAGGTGAGGAGGGTGTGGAGTGACTGCTGCCTATTCTGTCCCATCTCTTTTGGCTTGCAATTGGAGAGCAGGTAGCCACTGCTCATCTCCTTGACCCTCTCACAGGTCTTGCCCTTGGCCCACAGGTGGAGTGTGTTCCCCTCACACATCCAACACACTTTGGTACCACTGAGGCCACCAGAAGCTTGTGCAGGTCCATTAGACCACTGCTGTCATGGCCCAGAACACCAGGTCCACCCAGCCCAAAGGAGGCAAAGTGGCCAGCTGGAAAGACCAAATAGAAGTGGTAAAAGCCCATTCCCAACAGGCAAAAGGCAACAACCATGAGTGGGGAAAGCTCAATCCACATTGGTGCTATGGCACTCAAGCCTAGCTTGGCTCGTGTGCTCTCCCCCATTTCTGCTGGACCTGGGCAACCAGGGCTCTGATGGGGATCTGGCTTTCGCAGTGGCTGTTTTTTGCCTGCTGGGCCTGAGCATGCTTTACCACTTCTTCTTGGCCTTCCTAGCTGGCTGCTTTGCCTCCTTCAAGATGGGCCTGGTGCACCAGGCAGCAATGGCAAAGGCCTAATGGACCTGTGTGAGCTGCTGGTGGCCTTGGTGGTGCCAAGGTGCATCAGGTGCATGAGGGGAACTCACCTTTCTAGCAGGCCACTTCACCTCCTTTAGGTTGGGTGGGTCTGCTGAGTGGTGGTCGGGTTGCAACCCAGGAGCTGACAGGGGTAGAGACCCCTGATGATGTACCTCCTTCACCAGGGCTGCTCGGCAAAGAAAGCCAAACTCCATCCTACCCTATAAGGCAGCAGATCCAGAACACTTTTGGGGTGCTGCCAAAGGGATGGAGCTCCTTCAGACTGACCCTGAGGCTGCAGTCCCTTCCATGGACTTAAGGCAGCCTTCTGTCTTGCAGCCCCCCACCCCCGCTGTATCTCCATTCCAAGCTGAAGATTGCAGCCAAATTCCTCGCTCGGCCAGCATTCCTGAAGGGTACGACTCCAGTAGCAGGGCTTCCTACCCCACCCCCCTGCCACACTTTGATTAAGCCTGGATGGGTATTGTATGTTGGGTCTGGTAGTGGACAGGGAAATGCTGCGTTCTCCCCCACTTCCTGCTGGCAAAGTGTCCCTCTCATGCAGTCACCACTGCAGTCAAGTATGCAAGGAGAACACCCTCCACCCATGGGCCAAGCCCCCTCCACCCATGAGGGGGCTAAGGAGAAGATGATCAGTGGTGACCTGCTCTCCAACTGCAAGCCAAAACAGACAGTGGGATGGAATAAGCATATCCAGCGGTCTGCACCACATTCCTTCCCCTGCCTCCACTTGTTGCCTGGACAGCCAGCTAGGTGCTGTCAGCAGGCTCCAGAGCCACAGTGGGTGCCAGCTGAGGAGCTAGTAGGCTGCATCTACAGCCAGAAACTTTTCGTCCCTCCCCACACACAAAGGGTGGAAAGCGTATGGTGGTAGATGGGTTTCTGGCTGTAGCTGCCTCACCCCCTGCCTCACCTCATCTCATCCTGCAGGATGAGCCTCCCGCTCACCGGCCCACCCACTGGAGACCCCTGTGAGACCTAGAAGCTATATTTCTACCTTATATGCCCTGAGGCTTCAGGCCTGCCACAAATCCTACTGTGGGAAATTGGGAAGGGGGATTGCATAGAGAGAAGAAGATACGTAGTAACAATAAATTTCTCTATAGAAAGTCAAAGCCATGGGGCCCTGCAGCTGTGTGGAGAAGAAGGAGGAGGTATCGTCTGTTCTGAACAGTAATTGATTGGATGTATGGTGGACATATGGGAGAGGGTCAAGGTCTTGACCTTTCTTTTGGGTGTGGAAAACCTGGAAGCTCTCAGATTCGGGTTTTCCCAGATGTGCCAATATGACATCTCTAATAAAAGTTAGCTTTGAGGAAATTCAAGCCTCAGAGTTTGATTTTGTTGGAGGTGTTACTTGGAACCCTGACACTTTTCCCCCCTCCCCACACACAAAGGGTGGCAAGCGCATGGTGGCTGATGGGTTTCTGGCTGTAGCTGCCCACCCCCTGCCGCACCTCATCTCATCCTGTGGGACGAGCCTCCTGCTCACTGACCCACCCACCGGAGACCCCTGGATTCCCTCCCCAACCCCGCCCAAATCCACAAGCACCACCCATGCAAGCGATGTCAAGCTGGCCACACCCAGTTGGTCATGACCACTCCAGCCATGCTCCTTCCCCCACCCTGCCCATGGAGAACAACTACAATGCTGATCTAGCCCTCAATAAAATTGAGTTTGACACCCCTGACCTAGAGAATACTAGGAAAATTGTTATGGTCATTGTTACAGTTGAAAGAGGTGGAGGAGAAAGAGCAAACTTAACTCTGATTCTTTTAAAAATAGAAGCCAATCAGCTAACCACTCATATTGTACATTTATGTCTACAATTCAAATCAAACAAACAAATAGTAGTTTTGTTAATAGTTGAGTCATTCAGAAAATGATACCGCTAGGCCTTCCTGTCGCTCCGCTGGTCGTTGGGGACGGTCTTTTTAGACCACCAGGCCTGGATCGCGTAGAGCCGCTAAGACAATGAAAATCAGCTATCTAGCAGCTTGGAAAACTTTTCCTTGGGCAAAGAGGGAAAGGTGAGTGATTGGGTGGAGGTAGAGCTCCCTCCAAAGCTCCAGGAATGATCCTGGAGGCTTGAAGAGAAGAGCTCCCTTGGTAGCCCGAAGAGCTCCAGATCCAGGACGCCTCTGTCTTTTTTGGCAGAGCAAAACGCCGCGTCCACATCTGCGATCAATAATGAGTTTAAATGGATTTTTGATTTAACCAGACAGAGCAATGTCAGGAGGCAAGGTAGATGTAAGTACCAGACATCAACCCCCTGTGTGGATTCTGTTTAAGAAGAAAGGAAATGGCGTCTGAGTATAATGGGAGTGAAAGTGAAAGTCAAAGAGGTGTTTATTAACACTGTTACAGTTTGTAACTGCTTAAACTTTCTGGATTATACATTTATATGAAAAAACTATAAAGTGAAAGCTGGAAGGATTATACAACTGATCTAATTTATCTTAAATACTGTGTTTATGGAAAGACTTTGACTTTGTTTCAAATTATAAAATTAAAGTAAGATGGCTTCTGTACAAATACAGCCT
Organism: Ahaetulla prasina; assembly: GCF_028640845.1. Classification (NCBI taxonomy): domain Eukaryota; kingdom Metazoa; phylum Chordata; class Lepidosauria; order Squamata; family Colubridae; genus Ahaetulla; species Ahaetulla prasina. The sequence continues at coordinate 27,032,309 of NC_080547.1, read as the reverse complement.
GCTGTTTTCAAGGAAGTTGGAGTGCCATTAGTTCAACTATATGAATTACAAGAGGAGCTGAAGGAATTTCTGAAGACTCAAATTTCTGTTCTGGATAAAAAAAATAAGGAAATTGAGGGGGAAATATTGAAAATTAAAGACTTTGTTGCAGCTGAGGATGAAGAGATACGAGAAGAAGTGCTGGCAGCATTTAAGACTTTGGTTGAATACACAAAAAAATTGGATGAAAAAGTGGAAGAGATGGATCAAATTAATTTGAACTTAAAAGGCAAAATACAGGAGTTTCAGACCAAGGCAGAGAATATAAAACAGTTGGATGATAGAGTTGAAGAAATTAATCAAGTTAATTTGGACTTAAAAAATAAAATAGAGGTGCTCCAGATTAAGGCGGAGAGAGCAGAAGAAGAGCGGGTTCTATTGCAATACAGAGTTACGGAATTTGCATTGAGAGTAAGAGGTTTGAAATAAAATAAACGAGAGGACTTGAAAAAGATTTTTGCAGAGGCTTTTGAACAGCTGATCGGACAGAAACCAGTGGACTTTGAAATCCAAATTGAAAAAAATTACCATGTTAATTCATGGGTTGCAAAGCAGAGACATTTGCCAAGAGATGTAGTAATTTATTTTACATCTAGGACGATTAGGAATGAAATTTCACAAGTTTCTTACAAAAATAAAATTCAAATATTGGGACACGAGGTATTGGTACTGAAAGAAATTCCTCCTAAAATGTTAAGAAATAGAAAAGAATATGCCTTTTTGGTGGATCAGCTTAGAAATCTCCAGATACAGTATAGATGGAATGTACCAACTGGATTAACAGTAAACTATAAGGGAGGGAGATATTGTCTTAATACAGTTTTTAAAGCGAGAGATTTTTATACTAAAGTATTGAAGGTTGGAAGTTTGCCATTGTTAGAAGTTAAGATGAAAGGAGAAGTGGGAATGCTTAAAAAAGGGGAAAAGGAAACAAAGCAAATACACCCTAAAACTGGGGCTGTAAATTTGGGAGAAGAAACACAGAAAGCCGTAGGGAAGGATTAAAGTATGATTGTAACTACTAAACGTAAACAGCAAGAAGTAAAGAAGTAATATTTTCAAATGAAAAGACTTTCCTTTCATGGGCTAGGGTAAATTGTAAGCGATATTTCTGAAAAGAAAGAGTAGAAAGAAGTTATGGATTGTATGATAAATGGGGTGTAAATTGTTTAGAAAGTTATGGCATGGGGAATATGGGGAAGAATATGAGGTAAATGTTAGATTCATATAAGGAAAGATGATGTTTATTATTGATGGAGATATAAATATGATGGATTATAAGGTATATTGAGGAATAATTTTTGATATTACAACATTGGAAGATGGGATATTGTTTATTATAGAAGATTGGACTTTAAATTTAATGGACTTAGATGAGAAGGTAGAATTATCACCATATTTGAAAGATTATTTTTGAAAGATATATATAATGGAGATTGAACTAACAAAATACTAAATAGCTTTTAAATGAATAGAAGGTAATTGTATTAGTATTAATATTTTCCTTTTTCTTCTTTTTTTATGGAAAAGGGGATTTGAGGTTCAAGAAGAGGGATGGGAGTTTATGTTAATTAGCATATTTTAGTTTATGATTGTTAGATACGATACCCTGTATTTGCTCTGGGAAGTCAGGGTGGGGGGAGAGGGGATGCGGGAAGGAGGGAGGAGAGAGTGGAAGGGTTAGGATTGGGGGAGGGGGGATGTATGGGGAAAAATATTGTAAAACTTTTTCAATTAAAAAAAAGAAAGAAAATGATACCGCTTTCAGAACTGAGAAAAGGCCACTGGTATAAACTAATGAAAAGTTCTTGGGATGTGAAATGGTCAAACCAGACGAAACACATTGGAAGGGAATGTATTAAGCTTTAGTTTTATCTTCTGATGTTTAAGGTTTAGATAATATAGATTTTTTAAAAGCAAATTAAACAAATGAATTTGATAGCAGAGTAAGAGTAAGAATAATTTATGTAAGAGCAGAGGGGGGTGGAATCCAGAGTTTCAAGGCACACAGCAGGGGGACAGCTAAAATTTGTAGTACACATACAGAAACACAGCTGATATGTCCTGCCGTTTAATTTTCCATGGAAACACCACAGGAATCCAAAGAATGAGAAGGTCCTTTTAAAAAAAAACAAGACAGGATGCCTATCCAATATTTACATCCTACTCAAAAATCAGTACTAGTGTCGTGTCCCACTCCTCCGCTGACGGCTGGGTCCGGGAAATCCGAATCAGGCTTGCCTCTGCAAGTCCTAGCAAAGTCCTCAGAGCAGGCAGGAGACCAGTAAGTGACTTCAGCAAGATAAGTTTGACTTTTGCCTGACTCAGAGACTGCCAGAAAGTAGCTCCTTTATATAGGCCATGGGGTGTGGCTCCATGACTCAGCACTCATTAAGGCCTGCCCCTCCCTTCCCTCTGTAGCCTCCGCCTCTCCAATCTTCTGATGCGAGGGTCACACCAATCAGCTGTTGGTAATAAACCCTCCTCAGGCTCACCTGCTGTGGAGGAGGGGGAGGGGTCTAGCTGCTCCGTTTGCCTGGGCATGGAGTCAGGGCTGGGGCAGGGAGATTCTCCTTCTGCAGTTTGTGTGGGCATGGAGCCAGGACTGGGACCGGGAGGCATACATTCCTCAGTGTGCGGGAGCAGGTAAGAAGGCCCCGGCTGCTCTGAGGGCGGGCAAGACACAACTAGTTGGAAATCATGAGGTTTCTTTCAGGGTGAAATCTAAATGTTTTTGCTACCGGGTCTGTGGGTGTGGCTTGGTGGCCATGGCTTGGTGGGCATGTGACTGGGTGGCCAATTTGATGTCACTCACATCACTCACTATTAGAGCCAGGAGTTGCACATTCTGAAGCACATTCTACCTTTCTGAAGCCCCCAACGCTTTGAGTTTCCCTCTGTCTTGACTGCCCAAACGAACCTTGGAGCCTTGTCTTGCCCTGCTCTTCATCCCAGAGGGCTGTGCATCCCCCCCCCGTCAATCCGCCATACAAACTACTCACCCTGTTTCTGCAAAGGCAGAGCTTCCCCCTTGCAGGGCAATCCAAAGAGGGGAGGCGGATGCTGCAGAAAAAGCCTCCTTCCACCCGGGCCTCCTCTTGCAGCCAAATGCGCCCAGCCATGCCTGCCCTTTCCTCAAATGGGCTGTGCATGGGGTGCTTGGAGAGCGAGCGAGCAAGAGAGCTCTCCAATCTCTGTTTTTGTGGTGTGTGTGTGAGGGAGGGAGTGAGTGATCTGAAGCTGAGGTACCCAAACTTCTGACAGAGGTGGGGGTGGCTTCTGAGCAGCCCTGAGTCAACCAGCTCCACCTGACCTACTCCCTGATTCTCACTGTTCTCCTCACACCCCCGCAACCCACTCAAGCAATGGAAGGCTCTGTGGGACAACAGGGCATCTCATTTTTCCCATGAGGCGGTGTATGCTTGCTACCTCTGCTTGTCTGCTTGCAAGTGATGATCTTTTCTGCTTCTCGGGATGCTGGTGCATGAACCATGGATTCATAGCTTGTCAGGGCTGAGCAGGGAAGCCACTGTCATGCCACTCTCCCTCGTTTCCTCAAGTGCAAAGCCAAGGCCATGCACTTCCTCACCAGACTGGCCAGCGGCAAAGAGCCACATGCCTAACAGCCACTTAATGCCCCACGCGCAATATCACCCAGCTGCCGGTGGGGATGGAGCAGCCGTCCCAGCTTGGGCTTCGGCCCCTGCGCCAACATTCACCAGCAAGCAAAACTTTAATTGGGCCATTCAAGCTGCCACTGCAGGGCCAGCCACCTAGCACAAAACCTCATAGTTTTTCTCTTCTGAGTCTTCAGCATCATCCTACTTGCTCAAGCAGCGTCGGGGGTCCACGGGAATCATTCCTGCCCTGGGCTGGCTGCTCCGTCCCCACCGGTGGTTGGGTGATGCTGTGCGTGGAGCATTGAATGTCTGTCGGGCATGTGGCTCTTTGCCGGTGGCCAGCCCAGTGAGGAATTGCATGGCCTTGGCTTTGGACTCAAGGAAGTGAAGAGGAGTGGTCTGACAGTGGCTTCCTTGCTCAGCCCCAACAAGCTATGCTGTCAAGGTTCCAGAAATACCTCTTCTGCGTAAAAGAAACTCAGAGGCATTTTTTCTTTTTCTCAGAGTCCTTTACTAGCATGAGGAGACTGGCACACGATGAGTGCAATTCCCAAAACTGAAGTTCCGGATTCGTTTCCCCAGTTATACAAACCCCCATAGTCCCACCCCCCTGACCCCTCTGATGATCACACGGTCCCACGTTCTTCCAGTTCATTCGAGTAACTTCTTGCCACTCTTCCTGCAGACGTGAACGCCATCCGACCTTGACCCTTTGAAGAATGTTACCATACCCCTCAACCCCCTCCTCCCTCAGGATAAAATGTGGCAGCGTCTGGAAACCTAAAGTTTAATATGGTTTCCAGGCCTGACAGGCCCCTCTTAGAAAAGAAACTATATCCTAGGAAAGAAAAACAAAGAGTCGATAAAGAAAAGTGCCAATGGTCCACAATTCCCTTCTACCCCCCCCCTCCCCTCTCCAAGAGGTTTCTTAGGTTTGTCAGGGAAAGTGTCGTGAAATTGTTTAATTAAATTGTCCGCATTCACTTTCCAACTTTTGACCCAAGTAGATTCAGATAATGGGTATCCTTTCCAGTGGACTAAGTATTGTAACTGACCTCTGTAGAGTCTAGAGTCAAGAATTTTCTTGATTTCATAGTGAGTTTCACCTTGGATTATCAAGGGGGGTGGGGGAGCGGTAGGGTGAGGCCTTAGGCGGGATTGTTTAGCAGGTTTTAGTAAGCTGGTATGGAATACCGGGTGTTTTCTTCCCAACATGCGAGGGAGTTTGAGTTGGACGGTAACGGGATTAATAATTTTTACAATGGGGAAAGGACCCAAAAAATTTGGACCGAATTTCCTGCAGGGTATTCGTAATCTTAGATACTTAGTAGACAAAAAACTTTATCTCCAATGCGAAAAGGGGGTTGAAGGGAACGGTGTTTGTCAGCTTGGGCTTTGTAATTTCGAGCTGTTACAGCTAAAGCCTTTTTTGTATTTTCCCAACCTTTTTTTAATGAATTCATCCAGTCTGTTAGGGAGACTGAAGTGGGGGGTTGAACGGGGAGTTCAGGCATTGGAACGAAGTCCATGCCGCTGGTTACTTGAAAAGGGGTAAACGGAGCCGCTCCGTTAGTTTCCGGATGGAAACCAGAACTAAGTCCTTGAGACGACCCAATGGACCGTAGGAATTCTCTCCAGAACTTGACTGTGAATTGAACACCCCTGTCGGATATTATCCTTTTAGGAACTCCATGTAGTCTGTAGATGTGTTTGAGGAAGAGCTTTGCTAATTTTCTAGCCGACAGCAATCCGCTGCACGCAGTGAAATGGGCCTGTTTAGAGAATAAGTCCACTACGGTCCATATCACTGTATTTCCTCCACTAGGTGGGAGTTCAACAATAAAATCCATGGCAATCTCTTCCCATGGTCGGGTGGGTTCGGCTACGGGTTGTAGGAGTCCCGGGGGTTTTCCTGGTCTGGACTTCATGGTGGCGCAGGTAGCACAGCTCCTGACGTAGTCTTCAACATCTGATTTCATTTTCGGCCACCAGAATTGTCTTCTGGCCAAGTGGAGAGTTTTTAAATACCCAAAGTGACCTCCTAGGCGAGAGTCGTGGCTTCTCTGTAGTATTGACAGCCGCATAGTGACGGGTACATAAATTTTTGTGCCCTTCCAGGGTATCCCATCCCTTAAGGTGAGGTGTGGCGAGTTTTCCTTAAACCAAGCATCATCAGTGAGTGCTGATTTTAAGTCCATTAGCAGTTTGTTTGGTGGGATGTTAGTCGTGCGGTGTGATCGCGGTCGAGTAAGTGCTTGGCTTGCTGGTTCGCTATCGGGGATCATCGCATGTATCACCTCTTCGCGTTGGCTGTCGAATTGTGGTTTCCTAGATAGAGCGTCAGCCAGTAGATTTTGGTCGCCTGGGATGTATTTGAGGGTGAAATGGAAGCGCTTGAAAAACTGAGCCCATCGAACTTGTTTGGGAGAAAGCTTTCGGGTTTTTTTTAAGTATTCGAGGTTTTTGTGGTCAGTCCACACCTCGAATGGTTCTTTCGCCCCTTCAAGGAAGTGCCTCCAGGAGAGGAGTGCCCAACGTACCGCAAAGGCTTCTTTTTCCCAAACTGCCCATCTGCGTTCAGTGTCCGTCAATTTTTTAGACACGTACGCGCAGGGCATAAGGTTGTTCTCAGTATTCCGTTGTAATAAGACAGCGGCTATTGCTACATCACTTGCATCAGCTTGGACCACAAAAGGTTTATTTGGATCCGGGTGTTGAAGAATCGATTCCATCGAGAAGAGGCGTTTCAGGTGTTCAAAGGAATGTTGGCAGTCCATTGTCCAAGGTAGGGGTTGGTTAGGTTTGGGTTTTGTGGGTAATGGTCCAGTTTTTAGTAATTCCGTTAATGGTAGAGCTACTTCTGCGAAAGAAGGAATGAATTTGCGGTAAAAATTTGCGAATCCCAAGAAACTTTGAAGTTGCTTACGTGTGCGTGGCGGTTGCCAATCCAACACTGCTTTTACTTTGCCCGGGTCCATTTCGATACCTTTGTTTGATATCCGGTAACCTAGGTAGTCCAGGGATTCCTTATGGAATTCGCATTTGGAAAGTTTGACATATAGCTTGGAGGCTAGGAGCTTTTTAAGAACTTGTCTGACCAATTTGATGTGCTGTTCCATATTGTCTGAGTAGATAAGAATATCATCTAAGTAGACAAGAACCCCGTTGTAGAGGTGGGGGTGCAGGGTTTCATTAATTAGTTGCATAAAGACAGCTGGAGCCCCTTGGAGGCCAAAGGGCATGACACGGTATTGGAAACTACCCAAGGGGCAATTGAAAGCCGTCTTCCATTCATCACCTTCCTTGATACGGACACGGTAATAGGCTTCCCTTAAATCCAATCTGGTGAAAATTTTGCCTTTTGATAGGTGGTTCAACAAGTCGTGCATAAGTGGCAATGGGTAAGTGTTTTGTATGCAAATCGCATTGATATTTTTGAAGTCAATACATAATCTAAGCGAACCATCTTTCTTTTGTTTAAATAGCACAGGCGCAGCTACAGGTGATTTTGCTGGTTCAATGAACCCTCTGGCTAGGTTAGTGTCAATGTATTTTCTTAGTTCAGACATTTCGGCTGGTGTCATTGAATACATTTTGGGTTTTGGTAATTTTGCCCCTGGGTGCAATTCAATTGCGCAATCAGTTTGCCGGTAGGGGGGTAAGAGGTTACATTCATCCTCGCTAAAAACATCTGATAAATCCATGTATGCTTTAGGGATGCGGGGTTCTTTAGGAGATGGCTTGGACATGGTGGTTGTTGGTTCCATCTGGTGGTCATTTTGGGTAAGGGTTTTTTTTGTTGGCGGGGGGGGGATTTGGTCTAAGGGTCCGAAGGTCCATATAATTTTCCTGAATCCATCCTCCCATTTAATTGTGGGTTCCCATTTGTCCAACCAAGCTAAACCCAGGATGATGGATTCTGACATTTTAGGAATTACTATGAATCTTATAAGTTCATGATGGGCACCAATTTCTGCCGAACCAGTTGTGTGACTCGGGTTGCTGGAACGCCACCAATCAAGGTTCCATCTACTTGGTGGAATTTAATTGGGTGCTTCAAGGGAAATGTTTTTATACGGAGTTGGGCGACTGTGGAGGTTGAAATCAGGCATCTGGTGCATCCTGTGTCCACAATAGCGTCTAAAAGTTTTTTGGCTCCTCCCCCTGGAATTATTAAGTTTACTTTGATGGCAAAAGGAGGAATAGGTGCACTCACCATTGGGTCGTTTTCTGGTTGGGTTGAGTCGTCGGCAGGCGAATTGGACGATGAAAGGTCAGTGAGGAGGTCTGTGGCTTGCCTCGCGAAGCGACTGGTATTAGGATTCTTTCGAGGGGGGTTGCGTGGTCGGGTAGCAGTTGGTGGTCGATACTGTGGGAGGGGTGTTGGGGCTAGGCAAACTGACGCCCGATGACCTAGTTTCCCACAACGGTAGCATTTGATTATTGTTGAAAGTTGAAAGGTGGAGGGTGTGGTTGGTCTGGAGGGGGAGGATCTTGTAGGTGGTCTTTGTGGAGCTGTAGTTGGTGATTGGCTTTGGAGGGGGTTGAATTCTCTGTCCAGAGCAATGGACACATTGTACCAGGCATTCAGTTGTTCTGGGATTCCTCTGGTGGAGCAGGCTTTTCTGATGTTTTGATCAATCGCGTCTTTGAAGTAATGAAGAACAATGGCTTCTGGCCAATGTCTAAGATTGCCAGCAACTCTTCTGAAATCCCATACAAATTGTTTGAGCGGCTTGTTGCCCTGTTTCATTGTTTTTAAGGTGGTTTCACATTCTGCAATTAGGTCATCATCTTGAAACCGGTTGCAAAGCAGTGTTATAAATTCGTGAACATTATTCAGTTCTGGTGCATGTTCATTGTATAGCTGTGCTATCCACTCTGAAGCTAGCCCCACATTCATTCCATCTGAGATGGCGTTGATTAGGCTTCTTTCTGATGGGTATAGATGTCTATATTGTTCAGCGTAAGCCTCAATTCTGCTGAGAAAGTAAGCCAGGTGGTGTGGATTCCCATCAAAGGTTGGTTTGAAAGGGGGAGGGGTTGGTGGGGGTGCAGGGGTTTAGCTGGCATGCTTGCGGCTGCAGAGGGATTTGCGGGGGTGGGGCTGCTGCTGTTGTAGCTGGCTGTTGGGCTGCAAAGGGGGGCGGCATTCCCCCTGGCTGCTGAGAAGAAAGTCCTTGAAACGCTTCAGCAGATGAAACAACCATCGGCGTGAGGCCCACAGGAAAGGAAGGGGCTGAACTAGCTGGTTGCCATTGATACTGAATCCACCCTTGTCCCGGATAGAACGCCCACCCAGGCGGGATAGAAGCTGCTGTAGGCAGCGTAGGCCTCTGCTGGCGGGAAAGATCAATTGGAGGGGGGAGTTGCGATCCCCCCCAAGCTTCTGGTGCTGCCTGAATTCCCTGCTGTTTGAAAGAGGGAGGGGGGGTTCTCTTGCGTTCATCAGAACGGCTTCGAGCTTCAGTAATTTCTCTCTCTCTGGTGGGAGGGAAGGTGAATCTAGGCTGAGCTAAAGGCTCTCGAGGTCTCACCTCCAGCCGCTCAAAAGTTTCAGGGAGGTCTAATAGAGACTGGGATTTCAGGGGGTTTCTCAGGTCCCAATCCAGGGACTCTCCCGATTCTCCAGGTTTTATTGCCCTCCAGTGAGGTTGAGAAGAGGGAGGGGGCTCTCCATTCCCCCCCGGGGAAATGTTTTCTCCCGACTGGCAGCTCACCCATGAATCAGAGTCCTTGGGGCGTGCTCCAAGCGGACAAGCAGGCTCTTCCTTTTCGGGGCTTCGGGTCCTGTCGTCAGATGGGAAATAGGTGACGTCTATTAAATCGTTAGAATACTGTTTCGTGGCTCCTTCTACGCTTTCAACTTGCTGCTCTTCCATCTTCACTGGGTCTTTGCACCGCTGTGGAGGTTGCGGAGACTGGGGCCCAGCACCCCTCTAACGGGCCCCCTCTGAGAGGAGGAGAGGGTACCGTTAGCAAAAGAAAGTTTTTAGAGTTTTGGGAATAATGTCAAGGTTCCAGAAATACCTCTTCTGCGTAAAAGAAACTCAGAGGCATTTTTTCTTTTTCTCAGAGTCCTTTACTAGCATGAGGAGACTGGCACACGATGAGTGCAATTCCCAAAACTGAAGTTCCGGATTCGTTTCCCCAGTTATACAAACCCTCATAGTCCCACCCCCCTGACCCCTCTGATGATCACACGGTCCCACGTTCTTCCAGTTCATTCGAGTAACTTCTTGCCACTCTTCCTGCAGATGTGAACACCATCCGACCTTGACCCTTTGAAGAATGTTACCATACCCCTCAACTCCCCCTCCTCCCCTCAGGATAAAAATGTGGCAGCGTCTGGAAACCTAAAGTTTAATATGGTTTCCAGGCCTGACATATGCATCCATGGTGCCTGCACCAGCATCCTGAGAGAAGCAGAGAAGATCGTTGTTTGCAAGCAGACAAGCAGAAGTAGCAAGCATACATCGCACCGTGGGAAAAATGAGAGGTCCTGTTGTCCCACAGACCCTGTCACTGCTTGAGTGGCAGAGGTGAGGAGAACAGCGAGACTCAGGGAATAGGTCACATGGAGCTGGCTGGCTCAGGGCTGCTCAGAAGCTGCCCCTGCCACTGCCAAAAGCTTGGGTGCCTTGGCTTCAGATCCCTCCCTCCCTCCCTCACACACACACACACACAAACACACACACACAGAGAGAGAGAGAGAGAGAGAGAGAGGGAGAGGGAGAGGGAGAGGGAGAGGGAGAGGGGGAGGGAGGGAGAGAGAAACAGAGGTTGGAGAACAAGCGAGCAAGAGAGCTCTCCAATCTCTGTTTTTGTGCAAGCGCTCCATACACAGCCCATTTGAGGAAAGAGCATGCACAGCTGGGCATGTTTGGCTACAGGAGGAGGTGCGGTGCAGTGGGGTTGTTTTGTTCACCATGGTGGTGCTTCAGAAGGGCAGGCGGACATCTGCAGCTGACAACTATAATGAATATGTCCACCTGCCCTCCCAAACCACTATCGCCATGGTTCACTTTCATTTCACGGCAGGCAAAGGAAGAAAGCAAACAGCGATGGCACGGCAGTGCTCCAGGAGGGCAAATGGATGTCTGCAGACAGGTGGGGAGGGAGGGCAGTGAGACTGGTGGCAACGAGAGTGGCAGCGGTGGCCCCTTCCAAGCACAGCACATGGAGGCAGCAGGCAAGGCTGCCCCGGTGCGGCTGTTGAGTGTGCGACAGGGCGGGTGAAGGCAGGACCACCAGAGATGATTGCTACTGGTTCACCAAACCACCAGGGAGCATTTCACCCCTTGTTTCTCTCCAGAGCAGTGTTTGTGAATCTTGCCAATTTGAAGATGTATGTGGAGTTTAACTCCCAAAATTCCACAGCCTTTCTTTCTACTTACTATCAAAGTTACACTGGAATAAATTATGAAAAATGTCCTTCATCATAGCCTTTGACATGCCATGATCATAGATATGACATCTGAAGGGGAGTATCTTCAAATCAATGACATAGGGCTGATTCTTTGGTTGTTTGTGTGTCATAAAATAAATGTCAACTCACAGCTGCCACTTAAATAGATTTTGTCCATGGTGATCTGTCCCTAACCTGATATTTCAGGTCTTCCAAACGTATCCATTGCTATTGCAAAGTAGGGGAAAATCTTAGCTAGGATGAGAAAGATTTCTCATTTGCAGGGGTTGACACATTTGTACACCTGTCAGAAGAGGACCCAAGTCATGATTGAGAATCTCCATAGACATTTACTTTAAAATTGCCCATTGTTTGCTTCTCCTTCTCCCTGTTGTTGCTAACCTACTCTGTCCTTCTCAAGAGAAGAAACAATACCCATTGATCATATTTGTTCCATCCAGCAGAATAAATGGTGCACCAAAGGAGAAAACAAACCAAGAGACAGCAAGAGTCAGATGCTACACCTGGTCAGGAAAAGGAATCCGCAAACATCTGGTGCTGATACTAATTAGGTATTGAGGAGAAGCTATAGATGCTAATGTTTAGCCCAGATGTTTGTATTTTCAGTAGAACTTCTTTAATGTAAGCCAAGATGTTGCAAATGAAAAAATGGAGTATATTAGTCAGCCCGGTGACAGACTATATAAAGTCAAGCTATGGCCCTGTGCTCAAACCAAATAATTAGATGCTTGTTACTTGAAAGAGATTTTTCTAGCAACATCTTTCTTCCTTGCCTTTGGAGATTCAGAGCATTGAGATGAAGATATGAAGGAATGTGAATTTACAAGGGTTCTGAAATTGCCATATACAATACCGTCTATCTCTCTCTTGGATCTCTTCTTCCACTGTGCATAGACTGATATGGATCACTAATGCTGTTCTGAGATTCCCAAACCCCCTGAGTTTCAAAAGGATCTATTCCCTTTCCTGTTTTATCTTATCTTTCTCCAAGCCTACATTGCTTCAGTAAATAAGGTTAGAATGCCTAATCATTAATTCTGTTTAGGCATAAAGTGTCATAAAGCTAAGCCAAGTGGGGCATTTTCCCCTCTGCTGGGGCACAAAAAATGTATTAACTATTCCAGCTAGAGCCGTGAATGATTTATTAATTCAATTTTGGAATGTGCTAGTGTCATATCTTATGAATTCATGTTATAAAAAGACAATCTCTTGGGAGGGCTATTTTGCCCTTTCTTTAAACCAACTAAGTGACATGTCATATGGTTCAGGACAGTATTAATCTCTCTTTCCTAGCCTATATTGTGGCAGTGATGCAATTTGGCACATCCATATTAAGCTTTTTTTTCACACTTGAGATGGGAAGAGGAGGAGCAGAGTCTGGGTTAATCATCTACAACCTCAGGAGATTTTTTTTTTTTATTGAAAAAGTTTAAAAAAAAACCAAAGACATTTTCCCCCCCTTTTTCCCCCCTCCCTCCCAAAAAACCCCCCTTCCCCCCTCCCTTCCCCCCTCCCTCCCCCCCCCGGCTTCCTGGGTCAATCACAAGGTATTGCCTTCCAATCCAATTAACCTCATCCAAAGCTTTTCATCTTCCAACCCCCACCCCATTAAATAAAATAACTTTCTAATTATTCAAAGGCAATCTGATATTTCTTAATCTGATATCTGTTTTGTATATAACTCCAGTGACGTCACCGCTCCTGCTGGGTGCTCTAACAGGGCACTCCGCGTTAGAAGATTGTAAAAGTCAGTGAAACAGTATAAATCACTGTTCACTGACCTTAGCATACCCTTTGGGCAAAAGAGGGTTATGCAGAGCTGTGGAAAAGTGGTAGATATAGACAGGGGGTTTGCTCTTAAGAGCGAATTTTCCTGGATTTATGATCCCACCGAATTCCACTACCTCCAACTTCAAACGCGCTCCTGTTTTTTTTCAGGAAAAAGGAGTAGGAGAGTCGCTTCTGCTCAAAAGGACTTATTAAATTGATTGATTTTCTAAGCAGACGGGAATTTCACAAGCATTCGATCTTTGATGTAGAATCAACACGGCAAGTACCGACTCCCTTTTTGAAACCTGAAACCTTTCTTTGTCTCTGATTAATTGACTTTTAAAATGGCGTCTGAAAGTGAAAGTAAAATTTTTTAGTACAACAAAGTAGCGTTATTTGTGGATTGTTACAAACGGAGTTCTCTTATACTGAATGGAGTAAAGGGAAGTTGGTAAGGTTAAAATTCTGATCTTTTGAAGACAGAATGGCAGCTAAACCTTTAAAGCCTTCTGGAAGAAGGGGATCTGAACCAAGTCTTGAGGATATATTGAAAGAACAATTAAAACTTTCTGAAGATAGGCAAAAAGAGATGATGGAGAATTTTAATGCAAAAATAAGAGAAGATATTCTCATGGCAGTTCAAAGACTGAGTAAAAAATTGAGGGATTGGAAGAGGAAATGCAACAGATCTCTCAGTCAAATAAGCATTTAGAAGATAAAATGCAAGGTGTTCAGAAAAAAGTGGATCAAAATGAAGATCAGGTTGTGATATTACAATATAAACTTATGGAAGGAGCTCTTAGAATTCGTGGTATGCAAGAACAGCGAGGAGAAGACTTAAGAAAAATTATATCAGAAGCATTGGCTGAATTTATTGAAGTGGAACCCCAAGAGGTAGCTTACCAAATTGATAAAATATATAGAGTTAATTCCTGGATCGCAAGACAGAGAAAGCTTCCTCGGGACATTGTGGTTTATTTTGTCAGATTTTGCAAGTTTCATATCAGACAACTTTAAAAATTGGAGAACAGGAGCTGAAGGTGTTGAAAGAGATTCCTTCCAAGATGTTAAGAGATAGGAAGGAATTTGTTTTTTTTACACAAGAACTTAAAAAACACCAAATTCAATTCAGATGGGAGGTGCCAGTTGGACTGACAGTATTTTATCAAGGAAGGAGATACAGAATTGACACTGTTTTAAAGGCAAAGGATTTTCTTTCTACAGTTTTGAAAGTTGAAACAGAAGTGATAGAAAAACTTCAAGAGATTCAAGAAGGCGTGGCGATCCAAGAGCCTTTATTGCTGCCAGTATTAGAGGAACCACAAGAGCAAAGGGTGACAAGAGGAGCTCTTAAGCGTAAAGAAGAGCAACAGTCTCAAAGTAAAAGTCAGGACCCCAGTATGGAAGCTGTGGGAGGAGCCAGACGGAAGATACCGGAGGAGGATCTTCCGTTGTTTGCTTCAAAGCTTCAGGAGGCCAGTAATGGCAAATAGAATTTTGTCATGGAATGTTAATGGCTTGAATTCAGCTCAGAAAAGAAGGAAAATATTTCACTACTTGAAACAATTTAAAAATGATGTGATTTGCCTGCAAGAGACACATATAAAATTATCAGACCAAAAATACTTAATTAATTCAAAATTAGGTAAACATTTTGTTGCATCAGCTTTGGAAAAGAAGCATGGAATTGTTGTATATATTAGGAAGGATATACTGGCTAAGTTAATTGAGGCAGATACTCAAGGAAGATTTATTGCTATTGAACTGGTGATAGATGCAAAAAAGACTTTGCTGATAGGTATTTATGCACCTAATCAGCAACAAGAAAAGTTTTATAAAATGTTACATGAGAGGTTGATCCTCTGGGATTATAGTTCGTTTATTTTATTAGGAGACTGGAATGGAGTAATTGATACAAGAAGGGATAAGAGAACCTCTTCCAAGAAGATACCTATACATGCAAAATTACCAAAATCCTTTTTTGAAATGATGGAAGACTATGAGTTTAGAGATATATGGAGGTTACGGAATCCAGATGAGAGAGATTTTACTTTTTTTTCCGATAGGCACCAATCTTTCTCACGTATTGATTTTATTTTAATTTCTAATGACTTGCTTTCTAGGGTGAAGAAAATGAAGATATTTCCGAGGTGTTTAACTGACCATAGCCCAGTATGGATGGAATTATTACAAGGGAAAAAAGGTGGTAGAACATGGAGGTTGAATGAAAATCTGTTTAGATATGAGGATAATGTAAATTATTGTAAGAAACAGTTGAAAGAATTTTTTGATTTTAATATGTACAAAGGGACACCTATAGGGACTGTGTGGGAGGCGAGCAAAGCGTTTATTAGAGGGATATTGATTTAACATAACATAACATAACATAACATAACATAACATCAGAGTTGGAAGGGACCTTGGAGGCCTTCTAGTCCAACCCCCTGCCCAGGCAGGAAACCCTACACCATCTCAGTCAGATGGTTATCCAACATTTTCTTAAAAATTTCCAGTGTTGGAGCATTCACAACTTCTGAAGGCAAGTCGTTCCACTTATTAATTGTTCTAACTGTCAGGAAATTTCTCCTTAGTTCTAAGTTGCTTCTTTCTTTGATCAGTTTCCACCCATTGCTTCTTGTTCTACCCTCAGGTGCTTTGGTGAACAGTCTGACTCCCTCTTCTTTGTGGCAGCCCCTAAGATATTGGAACACAGCTATCATGTCTCCCCTAGTCCTTCTTTTTGTTAAATTAGACATACCCAGTTCCTGCAACCGTTCTTCATATGTTTTATCCTCCAGTCCCCTAATCATCTTTGTTGCTCTTCTCTGCACTCTTTCTAGAGTCTCAACATCTTTTTTACATCGTGGCGACCAAAACTGGATGCAATATTCCAAGTGTGGCCTTACCAAGGCATTATTTACTTGGACAATAGGCAAAGGAATAATAAACAAAGGCAGCGTAGGTATTTGGAAGAAGAAATTCAAAGGAAGCAACAGTTATTAATTCAAAACCCACAAGATCATAAACTTAAAGAGGCTATAAAAATATTACAGAGTCAATTTAATATGTTAATGGCAGACCAGGTGGCAACGAATATACAATATGCTAAACATAATACCTTTTGTAATGCAAATAAACCTGGGAGATGGTTGGCATATAATTTAAGGAAAAAACAGAAAGCACGTGTCATACAAAAAATAGAATATAAAGGTAAAGAGATATATCAACAGGATAAAATTAAAAAGGCATTCTCAGAATTTTATACTGCACTATATGCAAAAGACAAAATATTGAATAGGGACATTTATGATTATTTGAAAGATTATAAGGTTAATATTCTAACATTAGAACAGAGGGAGGAGCTGAATCGCCGATAGCTACTGGAGAAATAGTGGAGGCAATTAAACAACTAAAATGGGAAAACCCTGGTACAGATGGTCTTACAGCAACTTATCATAAAAAACACAGGATGAAATATTAGGCCCACTTAAAGAATTATTTAATCAGATACAATTAGAGTGGAATACCCCCGTCATGGAAAACATCTTTTATTTCACTGATACCAAAAGAGGAGCAAGATTGTTCTAAACCCGGTAACTACAGGCCGATTTCACTTTTAAATAATGATTATAAGATTTTTGTAAAAATAATAGCAAATAGATTAATGTTAGTTTTACAACAAAGAATTCATACTGATCAATCTGGTTTTATAAAAGGGAGGCAGATGAGGAATAATGTTAGACAGATTATTAATATATTGGAATATTTGGAAAAGAAGAATACTTCAGCAGCACTTATTTTTTTGGATGCAGAGAAAGCCTTTGATCGATTGCATTGGGATTTTTTATTTAAATTAATAGAGAAAATGCAATTTGGAGATTGTTTTGTTAAAATAATCAAAGCGATTTATGGAGAGCAAACAGCACAGATTATAATAAATGGTAGCTTGACAGAAGTTATTAAGATTGCGAAAGGAACGAGACAGGGATGTCCCTTATCACCATTATTGTTTGTTTTGACTCTGGAACCATTATTAGATAAAATACGAGAATTAATGAAAATAGAGGGAATTAAGATTAGACAATATGAGTATAAAATTAAAAAGGCATTCTCAGAATTTTATACTGCACTATATGCAAAAGACAAAATATTGAATAGGGACATTTATGATTATTTGAAAGATTATAAGGTTAATATTCTAACATTAGAACAGAGGGAGGAGCTGAATCGGCCGATAGCTACTGGAGAAATAGTGGAGGCAATTAAACAACTAAAAATGGGGAAAACCCCTGGTACAGATGGTCTTACAGCAACTTATCATAAAAAAACACAGGATGAAATATTAGGCCCACTTAAAGAATTATTTAATCAGATACAATTAGGAGTGGGAATACCCCCGTCATGGAAAACATCTTTTATTTCACTGATACCAAAAGAGGAGCAAGATTGTTCTAAACCCGGTAACTACAGGCCGATTTCACTTTTAAATAATGATTATAAGATTTTTGTAAAAATAATAGCAAATAGATTAATGTTAGTTTTACAACAAAGAATTCATACTGATCAATCTGGTTTTATAAAAGGGAGGCAGATGAGGAATAATGTTAGACAGATTATTAATATATTGGAATATTTGGAAAAGAAGAATACTTCAGCAGCACTTATTTTTTTGGATGCAGAGAAAGCCTTTGATCGATTGCATTGGGATTTTTTATTTAAATTAATAGAGAAAATGCAATTTGGAGATTGTTTTGTTAGAATAATCAAAGCGATTTATGGAGAGCAAACAGCACAGATTATAATAAATGGTAGCTTGACAGAAGTTATTAAGATTGCGAAAGGAACGAGACAGGGATGTCCCTTATCACCATTATTGTTTGTTTTGACTCTGGAACCATTATTAGATAAAATACGAGAATTAACGAAAATAGAGGGAATTAAGATTAGACAATATGAGTATAAAGTTAGAGCTTTTGCAGATGATGTAGTGGTTACTTTAACAAATCCTATAAATTCAAGTAGATTTTTGTTGGAAGTAATTGATAAATATGGAAAGGTATCAGGATTTAAAATAAATCAGAATAAAACAAAAGTGATAATTAAAAATATGTCTATACAACAGAAACAAAAACTAGAGGAAATGACAGGATTTGAGGTAGTAAAAAAGGTTAAATACTTAGGGGTTTATATTAGCTCATCGAACAAGAAACTTTATAAGAATAATTATGACTTGCTATGGCAAAAAGTTCAGAATGATATGAGTGTCTGGAAAAATTGCAGTTATCGCTATTGGGAAGGATTGCGGCTATTAAAATGAATGTGTTACCTAGATTTTTGTTTCTGTTCCAGATATACCAATAATTAAAAAGGATAAAAATTTGGAAGATTGGCAGATTGGGATTAATAAATTTATATGGCAGGGTAAAAAGGCGAGGTTAAAATGAAAACAATACAGGACTCACGGGAAAGAGGTGGTTTAAGAATGCCTAACTTTAAACTATATTATGAAGCAGTAGCCCTTTCAGTAATAAGTGACTGGTTTAACTTAACAGAGGAAAGAATTTTGAATATAGAAGGTTATGACTTGTTATATGGATGGCATGCGTATTTATTTTATGAAAAAATGTGGATAGGGCTTTTAAGAATCATGTGTTGAGAAGTGCTCTTTTGGTCTGGAAAAATATTCCTATAAATTAGATTACAAGATCCCTATATGCGCGAGCCCTAGACATGCAATAGAGAATATAAATATAGAACAGAAACAGGAAATGATTACTTATAAAGAATTTTTGTATGCTGAAGGAGGTAGATTGCAATTAAAATCATTACAGGTATTAAAATGAAGAAGGAGGAATTATACTTGGTTTCAATATGGGCAAATAAGTGCTAGATGGAAAGAAGATCAAAAATTGGTATAATGCAAAGGAGGAAAATTTAATAAAGCAAATTAGAAATCAGACCCAGGAGCATATAAAGAGATTGTATAATGTGTTGCTTGAAATAGATTCGGAAAAGGATTTGGTAAAGGATTGTATGATAAAATGGGCACAGAATATTCAGGAACCAATAATGTTGGAAACATGGGGGAAAATTTGGGTTAGAAATGTTAAGTTGACACAACCACAGAATTTAAGGGAAATTTTTATAAGATGTTTTATAGATGGCACTTAGATCCCAAAAAATTATCATGTATGTATCCTAATATCCAAGCGAAATGTTGGAGGTGTGATTGTGATGATGCTACATATTTTCATATTTGGTGGACTTGCAAGAAAATTAAGGTCTTTTGGATAAGAATTTGGTGGATTATTCAAAATGTACTGAAGAAGAAGATAAAGTTCCTGCCACAATTTTTCCTTTTGGGAATTATAACGGATTGTACAGGGATTGAGACTAAATTGATTCTGAATTTAATAACAGCAGCAAGACTGTTGATTGGACAATACTGGAAGAAAGAAGAGATACCTACAATAGAAGAATGGATACTGAAAGTTATTAATTTGGCTGAGATGGCTAAAATCTCAGCTTTTTTAAAAGACAATACGCAGGAAAGATATTTAATTGAATGGAAAAAATGGATTGATTATCTACAAAATAGATATCAGATTAAGAAATATCAGATTGCCTTTGAATAATTAGAAAGTTATTTTATGTAATGGGGAGGGGGTTGGGAGATGAAAAGCTTTGGATGTGGTTATTTGCATTGGAAGGGAAAATTTTATTCTATGTTTGGTTTATGTATAACAATACCTTGTGATTGACCCGGGAAGCCGGGGGAGGATGGGGAA
The DNA here is from genome assembly GCF_028640845.1 of Ahaetulla prasina. Taxonomy (NCBI): domain Eukaryota; kingdom Metazoa; phylum Chordata; class Lepidosauria; order Squamata; family Colubridae; genus Ahaetulla; species Ahaetulla prasina. The sequence goes on along the minus strand of NC_080547.1, from coordinate 27,012,663 downwards.
GGGTTTTTGGGAGGAGGGGGAAAAAGGGGAAAATGTTTTGTTTTTAAAACTCTTTCAATAAAAAAACAACATATCTTGAAGAATATATATATATATATATATATATATATATATATATATATATATATATATATATATATATATATATATGTAAAAAAATGCATCAATTATATTAATTTGATATAATGAAGGGAACAATAGGACAGGAACGGTAGGCACTTTTGTGCTCTTATGCACGCCCCTTATAGTCCTCTTAGGAATGGGGTGAGGTCAATATTAGAGAGTTTTTGGTTAAAGCTTTGGGGATTTTGAGTAAATTTAAAATTAGAAATTGGAGAGATGAAGATGAGTTACACAAATTGGATGATAGAAAGGGCACAATTCAAGAAGCGATCCAGAAAAATGAGGAGAGAATAAAAACTATTGAAAATATAACAGAGCCAACTGAGAAAAATCTAGAAATGATAGATCGGAAAATGTCAGGGATGAATAAGGAATTAGGAGAATCATTGATACATTCCTTTTTTCTGAGGTTCCAAAATGTCATGGAGACAAAATAAGAGGATCTAGGGATACTGCTGGCAGGCTTAATTGCAGATGCACTGCAAAGGGACAAGCGAGAGATTATAAATAAATTGGACGATGTATACAGGGTCTATACTAGGGAAGTTCATATAAGATTCACCTGCAAAAAAGTGAGAGATATGATATACACAAAAGAGAAACCGATGACATACAAAGGAAAGGAAATTATTACACTGAAAAAAATCCCTAGGAAGGTCCACAAACAATGGAAAGATTAGTGTTTTTAGTGACCCAATTAAATAAAAGTAATATATGGTTCCGATGGATTACTCCATAGGGAATGTTATCTCCTGGAATGATAAAAAATTTAAAATTGATAGTATGGAGAAAGCTCAAGAACTGTATGACCAGCTAGCTGGCTCAGAGGAAGAATATAGTAGTAGGGAGGAATTGGAATCAGCCAGCCAAGATGAACAAGAGATACAAGAGAAAGATCAAGAGGATAAAAGTAAAGAGGAGAAAGATCATTGAGGAGAAGAGGGAGTAAGAACGAGGATCCAAAGAAGGCAACAAGTGACACAAAATTAAGTATGGAAGAGGAACTAAAATTAATATCATTAAATGTGAATGGTTTAAATTCACTGTCCAAAAGAAGACATGTATTTTCTAAATTAGTTAAACAACAAGTAGATATTGTGTGCCTCCAGGAGGTGCACATCCAAAAACAAGATGAAAAATATTTACAATATAACAAATGGGGGAAACATTATTCAACATTATTCAACATTGGCAGAAGAAAAAAAAGAGGGGTGGCAGTATACATTAAAGAGGGGATAATAGCTAAACAAATATATACAGACACAAGAGGCAGAATGTTGATAATTGAAATAGTAATGGGTCAAAAAATATTTTGCTATTGTGATATATGCACCCAATAAAACTTTTATAAAAATGTGTATAATAAGATAATAGAGATAGGGAATGACAATGTTTGTTTGATTAGTGATTACCCAGCATGTTTAGGGCGGCGGCTGGCGGCCGGCGTTTTTCCGTCGTTTGTTTTCTCGGTGGTGGCGGAGGCCGTAGGCAGGACCACTCAGCACCCTCAGCACCCGAAGAGGTTTTTTCCCCTCCCAACTGGAGGGGAAACGTGTCCAGTTGGGTAGAACATCATGGGACATCGTTGCCAGGCCGAGGAGGGGTTTTTGGCCCCCGGGAGGAGTTTTCGGCTGGCTGGTGGGACGAGGGCATGGCTGCCAGCTTGTTCTGTATGTTTGGAGTGGCGGCCGGCATTTTTCGTCGTTTTTCCTCTTCGGTGATGGCAGAGGCGGCAGCGTGGTTTTTTTCCCCTGGGGAGCATTTGACAGGACAGGACAGAGAGCCGAGGAGACTGTGGTTTGGAGAGGGAGTGGAGGTGTGGAGGCATTTTTGGCCGGTTGGGGGAAGCGGATGTAGGCCCCGCTGACTGGACTGGGGGCGGTGACCAGTGCCTGGCCGTTTTTCGGCGGATGGCAGTGGCAGCGCCTGAAGAGGGGGTTATCCCCCGAAAAAGATCACAGTTAGTTGGGACGAGGCGTGGGTTTGGACTCCGCCCCCCAAGGACTTGACGAATCTTTGAAATCGGCTGATGCATGGGGAGGTGCCCCCCCCCCGCCACTTTGGTGTCTGAGTTGGTGTGGTGTTGACGGCGGTGATAATAACGCCGCCCCCCCCCCCCCCCCCATGGCCTTCTTAAGGCCTATTTTACTGTCATCTATGTCATCTTTGTCATCATGCACTTTTACTCTCCACCTTTTGGATTATTTCATCTTTTGAACACCTTTGGACCATCTCTTCTCACCCTCGGACTATTACACTCTTGTCTCCCAGTTTGAGACCTACCATGAAATATTATATCTGCATTACCATCGTAAAGACTGGTTTGGGACTGGATTTGTCCATCTCCACATATTTCCGAGATGTATCTAAGGATGCAACTTCTCAGTCTGCGAGATTCCCCCCTCTCGCGGACATGGCCCTCTACGTTATCGAAGGCCTACCTTGACGACGGATTTTGGAATCCCGAGAGGTGGCATGTGGCTAAAAAGAGCCTTTGGGGATTTTTAAATAGGGAACTTTTAAGGGTAGGGAGGGTAAGAGCGGGTGTTGGGGGAAACCCGTCAGGGAGGGTATGTCCAGTCCCAGCGCGCGCTCACAGCATTACTTTAGTTGGTCCGAAGACAGGGAGGGAGGGGAGTGTTCAGAGTAGAGAGTGTCATGCCATCTGTACGGTAAGTGGGAGAGGCAGATATGGCGGAGGCAAGGGGCCGTATCGGGAGCACGTGTTCGATGTTTAAAGGTGATCACGTGCTCTGGCCCCTCAGTCCTTTCTCGTTCCCTGGATGGTCTGGATCCCCAGAGCTTGGGTCTGAGGCTGATGCTTTGCAATGCCCAGTCCGTGGTTAATAAGGCTCCCCTGATTTGTGATCTTATTCAGAGGAAGTCCGTGGACTTTATGGGCATTACGGAGACCTGGTTGGGCACAGAGGCGGGTGTACCCCTGGTTGAACTGTGCCCTCCGGGTTTCTGCGCATTCCATCAGCCAAGGGCCCAAGGTAGGGGTGGCGGGGTGGCGGTTGTGATTAAATAGAGTCTGGAGCCGAGGGAGTCCACTGTACCTCAGATAGCTGGTTGTGAATCCCTCCTTGTGAAGTGGGGCCATCAGAATCAGATGGGTTTGTTGATCACGTACCTGGCTCCTTGCTGCGTGACTACAGCCCTACCTGAGCTACTAGAGGTGCTTGCTGGGGTGGCGGTTTCATATCAGACAACTTTAAAAATTGGAGAACAGGAGCTGAAGGTGTTGAAAGAGATTCCTTCCAAGATGTTAAGAGATAGGAAGGAATTTGTTTTTTTTACACAAGAACTTAAAAAACATCAGATTCAATTCAGATGGGAGGTGCCAGTTGGACTGACAGTATTTTATCAAGGAAGGAGATACAGAATTGACACTGTTTTAAAGGCAAAGGATTTTCTTTCTACAGTTTTGAAAGTTGAAACAGAAGTGATAGAAAAACTTCAAGAGATTCAAGAAGGCGTGGTGATCCAAGAGCCTTTATTGCTGCCAGCATTAGAGGAACCACAAGAGCAAAGGGTGACAAGAGGAGCTCTTAAGCGTAAAGAAGAGCAACAGTCTCAAAGTAAAAGTCAGGACCCCAGTATGGAATTTGGCTGAGATGGCTAAAATCTCAGCTTTCTTAAAAGACAATACGCAGGAAAGATATTTAATTGAATGGAAAAAATGGATTGATTATAAACCTCAGGAGATTTATGAAAGGGACAAGAAGTGGGTCTAGATGGAATTCCACACTGCAGTTCTTTTCAAGGTAAGTTCTTTTCCAAGAATATTTTATATTGCTATACATTTCCAGAGGCCATTTCTTCCTAGACACTGGCTGACAAAATTCCCCCCATCAATGGAACTTGCAACATGCCTTTCGTAATTTAATACTTCACACTCTGGGATCAGCTCAGGGAATCACAAAACAGATTTATTAAAATTTACCAACTTCAAGGAATGAATTCATACAACTTGCTAAACTATATCCAATGTGTGAATCCATTCTCTGAAGATGCAGAATCTGATAGTTCTAGACATGCTGTGAGATCCTACTGAAAACTCCCTGCAATTTTCTTCTCATCAGTTTCAGAAGTGGCTTGCCATTACCTTCTTCTTTGAGATAAGACAGAATGACTGGCCTAAAAAATTCAACCAGCTTTCATTCCTAAGAGAAGACTAGAATTCACAGTTTCCAAGTTTAGGTTTTAAAAATATGTTTAATTCCACCAATATGGCCACCTTTTATTTTTGTTCAGGTTAGTGCCTCTACCCATTCACTTTTAATTCTGTACACCAGACAGTTCACTGATGAACCAATGGCCCTTGGAAATAAATAAATCTTTCTTTTAAATGGAAAATAAATCAATTTTTTTAGCCTTGGAAATAAATAAATGAAATGCTTTTAGCAAAAGAAAATATGGGCATACCTGGCTGCAATAATCTGGTGATCTCTAAATGAACTTACCATACTTTGCTGATCTCTAGCAATCATCCATATTTTTGCAGTGTGGATATGGTAGCCCTACTTTACAACAGATGTTTATCAAACTTGTAGAAATTCTTACAGTTAATAAAGAGATCTTCCACCTTCAATTCAGTTGACAAATTGCATTAAACCATTAAATCGTTTGTTTTGCTTATAGCTTATTATGTTGTAGGAACCCACTCAGTAATGGGTTAGCAAACTATAATTAACCACATTATAGAAGAATGTGATGTATGAACTCCCTCATAAAACATATTTTCTAGTACTTGGGACATAAATAATTTCCATACATCCTGAAAAATATACCAAGCAGGATGGTAAGATCAACTAACTAGAGATATTTAAGCAGAGGCTGATAGCAATATTTCATGGACACCATAGTTAGTCCTATATTGTAGATGCTACATTGATTAGTGTGGGTTGAAGCAATCCCCAGGGTTCTCATTTGTTTTGTTTGTTATCTTAAAGTTCTTCTTGGTTCCTGGTAGCTATGCAGACAGCTACATAGTTTTCTTAGCAACTTTTTCAGAAAGTTTGCTCTTGCCATCTTCCTAAGGCTGAGAAAGAGTGACTGACCCAAGGTCACCTTGCTGACTTCTTGCCTAAGGCTGGCTTAAAACTCAAAGACTCCTGGTGTCTAGTCCAGAACCTTCAACCATTACACAAAAGTGACTCTTGAAAAAGATCCTCATTACAATTCCTATTTCTTTGAGGACTGTGAATACAAGAATTATGTGGGCAGAGCAGAGACCCTAGTTACATCAGGTGTTTGTGTTATATTGTGGGTTCAGGTGCCGGCAAGGTGTAGGCAGGACTCTGGATAGCAGGTAATTTACTTTATTAACCTTAACAGGGGCCGGATAGCTCAGGCTGGTAAAGCCTGTTATTAAGAACATAAAGCCTGCAATTACTGCAGGTTCAAGCCCGGCCCAAGGTTGACTCAGCCTTCCATCCTTTATAAGGTAGGTAAAATGAGGACCCAGATTGTTGGGGGGGCAATAAGTTGACTTTGTAAAAATATACAAATAGAATGAGACTATTGCCTTATACACTGTAAGCCGCCCTGAGTCTTCGGAGAAGGGCGGGGTATAAATGTAAACAAAAACAAAAAACATAACTAACAGCAGTGACAAATACAAATGAACCAAAAAAATACTCTCTCCCTCTCTGTTGACAGCCCTTTTATACCGGCTTTCAACTGGCTTAGCCAATCAACACAGAGAAGTACTATCCTCGTTCTCCACTAGAGGAACGGACCTTGGGAGGGGGGGAAGAACTTAGAACATTACACCCCTTCCCACCATGTTCGCGCAGACATAGTCTTGAAGATACACTGGGTGACGCCTGATTCGGCTAGAACATCGGGGCCCTGAAGCCTGCAACAATTCGTTTATTGGTGGTTTCTCACCCTGTGCTGGATTATCACTAGGTCTCTCGTCTATTGGATAGTCAGAACTTTTGGGACTCTTCCCACCGGCGGCAGGTAAGTGTCCTGTTTCACGTTCATCTGCTTCTCGGAGTTCAGCTGGGTTTGGTTTGCTCGTGGCCTCGCTATTTGGCTCTATTGGTGTTCCCTCTCCCTCGTTATCATCACTTTGTTGTTGTGTTGTAACAAGCCATCTCATCCTGAGTTGATCCCTATGGTGCCTCCAAAACTGACCCTGGCCTATATCTACCCTATACAAACATGGCCCGGTTATTTCTACTATTTTTCCAGGTATCCATAATAGTTGCCCCTCCCCCCATAGTTCCTCGCGTAAACCGCGTCGTTTAATTGAAATGGCTTGTGCATGCTGATTGAATCTAATGGTTTGCTAGTGGCATACTGGGGGTGCAGCTGGTCTAGAGTGATTCTTAGTTTCCAGCCCATTAGAATCTCAGCTGGACTCTTGTTAGTGGTCGGGCATGGCGTGGTATGCTGCACTAACAAATACTCATCAACCCTTTCCTGCCAATTTCCTGGGCCCAGTCTCTTTGGCGGACCTAACGGCTCATTCCACCAATCTGTTACTAGACGGATGGAATGGGGCAATCAAACAATGTCTAATTCCCAGCCTAGCCAAAAATGTTTCAAATAAGGTGGCCCTAAATTGGGGGCCATTATCGGACACTAATATGTCAGATAACCCATGCGTGGCAAATATTCTCCAGAGGGTTTTAATTACAACCTCTGCTGTGGTAGAGTGCATAATAACTACCTCCACCCACTTCGAATAAGCATCAGCTAACACTAAGAACATCTGCCCCTGCATAGGTCCCACCAAATCGATATGCACTCGGGACCAGGGGTCCCTGGGCTCCTCCCATTCCCTCAGTTGGTCTTTGGGTGGCATAGATCTAGTTTCTTGGCACTTTTGATAGGTTGAGACCCATTGGGTGATATCCCTGTCAAGATGAGGCCACCACATATAACAGCAGCCCAGGGCCTTCATCCTAACAATTCAGGGTGGCCCTGATGTAATGTAGTCAGCACCGATTTCCTCAGAGTGGGAGGAACCACCACCTAAGAGACATCCCCGTTGAGCTGATAGCTCCATCTGCCTCGTTGCATATGGCTGCAACTCCAGCTTGAAGGGACCCTGTGGCCACCCCCTGTTGATCCAGTCCAGGACTTGGGAAATTACATTGTCTCGAGCCAAAAAACGGGCAATGTCCACAGCTGATACTGGGAATGGCGAGTCATCTATCAACAAGACTTGGGAGGCTGGCGCAGGGTCTGTCAGCAATGTTGGCAGCGGGCAACAGCTCAACACATGGCTTAAAGTGTATGAGTACGCAGACAGAAATATTGTCCAACGAGTCATCCGCGGTGACAGAATCTGCGGGGTTTGTTGATCGCTAGATAAGATCCCTAGAAGAGGCTTGTGGTCGGTAATTAACTCAAAAGACCGTCCATATAGATAGTCGTGGAATTTCTTCACGCCAGACACCAGAGCCAAAGCCTCCTTATCCAGTTGGGAGTAGTTCCTTTCAGCCGGAGCCAATGTACGGGAGAAAAACGCCATCGGAACTTCCCTTCTATTCGGCAGTTGGTGACTCTGGATGGTGCCGACCCTATATGGGGAGGTGTCACATGCCAGCAATAAGGGCAATCGATCACAATATTGGGCTAATACAGAGTTAGAGACAAGAAGATGTTTGACGTCTATAAACGCTGCAGCCTGTTTAATACCCCACTTCCAGGGGGCCCCACTGTCCAGAAGCCAGTGCAACGGCTCAGCCACCGATGCCTTGTGTGGCAGGAATACTGCATAAAAGTTCCAAAGCCCCAAGAAAGCTTGGAGTTCCGCCTTATTTCGAGGGGAGGGTGTGTCTACAATTACTTTTGTTTTCTCGGCTGATGGATAAATTCCAGATTCGTCAATGAGGAATCCTAGAAATTCCACTTGGGGCACCACGACATGGCATTTTGTTCTTTTGACCTTAAGCCCCACCCATTGGAACCGACTCAGCACTTGTTGAAGTCTCTCCATCAGTTCCGATGTGCTGGTGACCAGCACGTCATTGAAATATGGGATGACCCCAGGGATTCCCTGGAACATCCTCTCCATCAGGCTTTGGAAAAGCCCCAGCTGACACCGGATTGGAGGCGGCGACATCGGAAGGCGCCCCAGTGTGTAACAATTGTTTGAGCCTCTGCTGTCTTATCGTCTACAGGCAGCTGCTGGTATGCCTGAGCCAAATCTAGTTTTTCAAACACTGATCCTTTGCCCAGGGAGTGCAGAAGGTGTTGCACTACTGGGACTGGGTAGGCATGAGGTTGTAGTGCCTGGTTGAGGGTGGCCCGGTAATCCGAGCATATGCGGATAGAACCATCGGGTTTAATAGGAGTCACAATTGGAGTCTCCCAAGGGGCATGGTCCACTGGTTCGAGAATGCCCTGGGAGATGAGTTTGTCCAGCTCAGCGTCAGCTCATGGTTTTAGGGCAAACAGTATCCGGTGAGGCTTTAATCTGCATGGTGGAAACTGAGGGTCCAGGCTGAACGATACTGGAGTGCCCTTGTAGCAGCCCAGTTTTCCATCAAAAACAGTGGGGAATTTGTTTATCAGAATATCCAATTCAGAAGATCTAACAGAATTTACATCTTGGACTGTTAACCCCAGAGCGTCAAACCAATTTAACCCTAATAAACTAGTCAAGGGGCCATCCACGATGACTAAAGACAATCGGCCATGGAAATTTTTAAATTGTACCCTAAATTTTCCACTACCCACAATAGGAATTGTTTTTCCTTGATAATCCCTCAAATTTAGATCACAAGGGATTAATCATTTCTTTGAAATACTTAGCACAAGGTGTTTTAAAGTGCTCCAAGAAACGATAGATGTGGCGGAACCTGTGTCAACCTCCATTAGACATGGTCTCCCCTCTATGTTGACTGTGAGTCTAATTTTCTGTTTTGGGGACTGTTCAGTGTGATGTCCCACCATATTCACCACTGAGGGGCCTCCGAAATTATCCCATCTGCTACCCTGTGAGTTCGATTTCCTCCCTTGTCACCATCTCTCAGTAATGTGGGGCTCTTGGGTCACCCTCTGTGGCTGCGCTGACTGGCAGACCCGGGCAATGTGTCCCCGGCAGCCACAACAGCAGCACACAGCGTCCTTGAACCTGCAAACAGTTCTAAGGTGATTTCCTCCACACCCTCTGCAGTCTATCTGCGCAGGCTTATTATGTGGATTCGGCTGTATTGACTCCTTCAGCCGATTTATGTCCCACTCATCATCATCATCATATCATCATCATCTATAACCCCCATTTCATTAAAGTGGATGGCCTCTCCCCTAGGTTTGGCAGAACTTTGCCCCCGGGGCAAATTAGCTACTGAGAGTGCAGCTAATTCAGCTGCACACGCTTCGTCTAAAGCATCTTGGAATGTCAGCTCTGGTTTGGCTATCAGTCGCCTCTTAAGGCAATCGACTCGTACTCCACTAATTAATCTGTCAAGGAGATAGTCATCACAAATTCACAATGCCGGGCTGCTTTCCTCAGGGCAGCCACATATTGATTAATAGATTCTCCCTCAGCCTGATCCCTATGGTAGAAATGATGACGATGGGCAATTCTAGATGGAGCTGGTGCATAATATTTTTTTAACTTCTTTATGAAGTCTTCCCAGGTTCCAGAGTGAATTGACTGAGGGGCCATGAATGTCATGGCAGTTTCAAACATTTCTGGCCCACAGAAACTCAGGAAATAGGCTCTCTTGCACTCATTAGATAAATTTGTATAGTCATTAGCAATGAGAAAACACTCAAATCTCGCTACATAAGCCTCCCAAGATTCCATTGTAGGGTTAAAGGGAGCGAAATTCTGTGAGGCCATTTCCTGCCAAATCAGCCTTGATTCTCTAACCTGTTTGTCAGCCCTCACAATTCCGTTGTTTATTAATTCACCTCAGATTGGCATCCCATCCTCGTCACCAGTGTTATATTATGGGTTCAGGTGCCAGCAAGGTGTAGGCAGGACTCTGGATAGCAGGTAATTTACTTTATTAACCTTAACATAGCTAACAGCAGTGACAAATACAAACAAACAAACAAAAAAACCTCTCTCCCTCTCTGTTGACAGCCCTTTTATACGGGCTGTCAACTGGCTTAGCCAATCAACACAGAGAAGTACTATCCTCGTTCTCCACTAGGGGAATGGACCCCGGGGGGGGGAGAGAATTTAGAACACTATAGTTTGTTTCAGGGCCCACAAATTCCACATGGATTCAAAATCACCCTCCAACATAGCTGAATGGAAATCATTCTGGTGATGAATGATGGACCTTGTATCTTTACGTTATCACTATTCTACATCCTATGAAAAACTTCTGAAGATGGAAATATCCAATAAAGGTGTGCAACAAAGCAATGTGGTAGGAATTTTACCCTGAATTTAACATTAACAGAAGTTCATAATAATTGTAATGCTAATCACCTGGCTCTCTTTGTTATGGTTTAAAGTAAATTCCCCTGAGTGAACAAAAGTTACAGCTCTCCCTTTTATGTTCTTGACTGAGAATCACAACTGACCCTTTCCCCTCCACAAATGCCTAACTATGATTTGAGATGAATGGTGCCCATTAAATATTTCAATCCAACTCCAAAAGATACAGACTTCCTTCAATATTGAATCAGTCAAGCCTGAGATTGCTCATAACCATATGTTATGCTGAGCCCTTTGTTTCAAAAGTTTCTTTTTTTTTTTTTGTTAATTGGAAATAGACAAAATCCAATTTTTCCTTGTAGTGGATTAGGAAAAGAAACTTTCATTTTGTTTTGTCCCATCACTTAGGGTACAAGACTCACTTCGCCTCAATTACAAAATAAAAAGCCCAGCAGAGATCTATGAGACAGCAGAAGATTGGCTGCTGCAAACTTCAGAAGCTGATCCATCAACTTCAGAAGCTGATCAATCAATATAATTGGCACCTTTTCTGTCAGAAGATCTCTTGCGGACACCAAGCAAGAGCCATATAATTACTTTGCAAGATTCTCTCTCCCTCAAAGGATAATTGAAGGTAATCAACATGTCCTCTGGGCATATAGATAAAAATAATTCCACTCTAGAGCCTTCTCTTCCCGTCTTAAGCATTGAAGCAACTTCTCAAAGAGGGACAAGTGATTCATTGTATTGATGGAGTAGTGCAAGATCTAATTTTCAAATAAACCAGCACTCTCTCTACAAATAATCAAGAAGCTTATGGTTATCTGGTTATAGCAGATCAGTGCCATCTGGTGCTCTGCTTAGAGCTTTACATAGATGAGTATTTATCATACCTAACAATATTGTTTCATCTTTTAATAATAAAGTTTTATTTTGTTTTTTTCTTGTGATATTAGTTTATCTGCCATAGGGTAGGAAAGCAATAGCAGGGCTGAATCCTCTAGCATCTACATACATTTAACTTGCATAGCCAGGAGGTTACATTGTGTGTGGGTGCATATTTTTACTTTTTTAATTGCCAAAAAGGCAGCAGGATGCCAGATGAAGTGCCCTCTGGAATACAGCTAGCAACAGGAATTAGAGAACCAACTTAGAAATGAGAAATTTCTTGACAGAAAAATAATTAGTGGAAGGCCTTTCCTTCAGAAGTTGTGAGTGATCCATTACTGAAGGTTTTTAAGAAGAGATTGGCAACCATTTGTCTGAAATGGCATAGGGTCTCCTGCTTGAGCTAGGACTAGTCCCTTCCAACTCTCTTATTCTGTTTATAAAGTCACCACACTGAGGTAACAGGTATATGAAAAACTCAGAAAATATTTGGGACACGGAGTTTAAGACCACCAGCTTTTTATGAGCTATGTACTCAGCCATTGTATTATACTACATCTAAATGCTAGGGTACTTCAATTTCCCATTTAAAAAAGCATTTCTCAATATTAAGTAACTGTCATCTACAGTTATATACATTCTGAAAAATGAGACAGAAAGGAGGAAGATGGTGAAGACCCAAGGGAATATCTGTAGATGAGAGTCCTGCCTGTCTCACAGAATGGGAAAACTGCAGAAAAGGATTTGAACCCCTGGAGGAAAGGTGAGAAATAATTCTGCAAACAAAACAATTGTTCCCAAATCCTTGAATAATTTAGGATGCTGACTAGACAAATACTGCATGCATAACAAGCTAAGTTTTCTCAGGCTCCCTCCTGTTTGCTGCTGTGATTTAAAAATATTGTGTGAAATCTAGTGTCAGCCTCTGTGATGCTTGCTTGCTATTAGCTGCCATAGTAATGGGGGGTATAGGCATTTGGGTGGGGGAAGCGAGCTGGTGAAGATGTCTCATGATGTGACCGAAAAGGGAGGAAAAGGGAGGAATACTCTCATCCTCTTCTGCGCCACTGAATGGACTTGTTGATACCTTGTTGATGGCTTAGGACTGGGATACTTACAAGACCGCCTTCTGCCACCGATAGCCTCCCAACGATCTGTGCGCTCCCACAGAGTGGGCCTTCTCAGAGTGCCATCGACCAAACAATGTCGGTTGGCGGCCCCCAGGGGGAGAGCTTCTCTGTGGCAGCACCGGCCCTTTGGAATGAGTTGCCTCCAGGGTTATGCCAACTTCCCGACTTCTGGACCTTCAAACGGGAACTGAAGACTTTATTATTTCATCGAGCGGGACTAGCCTAAGTGTATTTTAACTGTAAATTTTAAGGGGTTTTATGTCGGTCTATGACCGTTTTAGTCGATTGGCCTACTAAATATTTGTTTTTAAATTCTTTTTAAATTTGCTATTTATTCTTTGTATTTTAATATGGCTGTAAACCGCCCTGAGTCCTTCGGGAGAAGGGCGGTATAGAAATTAAATTATAAATAAATAAATAAATAAATAGTCAAAGTCAACCATTCTGGCATACCAGATGGATGGGGCCATCTGAAGATGCACCTCACATGACACCTTGGGGAGCTGGGGGTTGGACATTCAGCCAGGGTCCTTAGGGAGAGGGATTTAGGAATACTTTCAAGATGTAATTTTTGCACCTTTTGCCTCAGATCTTGCTTTCTTTTCGTTGCTATCAGTTCATGCTCAGTAAAAATACCTTTCTATACAAACATGGAGTTGGGGTTTTTCTTTATTGAGTTTTGAACGGAGGAACACCTGACATTAAGCAAGATCTGCTTTAACAGCCATCCCGGAGAAAACTCTACCATGGGTGTTGAGCAAAGAATGTCTAACCAAGGCAGTGACCAGGAGGACATGGGAGCTACTGTGTCCGTTCCCCCCACTCCAGTCCCCCCACAGCTGGGAAGCAATGGACCAGATGTCTGAACTGCAGATCAAAGAAAAGCCAGTCAGAGCCAAATGGTCACTAGGTGTGGGAAGGATGGACATGGCAGAGGAGATCCCCTTGGAGTGACAGCTGCCAGACACTGGCATGGAGAGGCTGCCTGGCATGAAGAGGACAAAGAAGACCTCCTCCTGACCCAAGCCCTGCATTTCTTGAAAGAAGCTCTTGAAAGTCAGAAAGCATGTGAAAGGTATGCCTTGCCTGTGCATGAGGAGGCTGAGCACCCAGGGAGGTAAGCAGGAGCCCCTGCAAACCCAGATGAGATCCCTAGAGCCCGGCCAGAGCCAGCTCAGGCTGCAGTAATTCAAGTGGTGGCAGCAGCCCAGGCCCGCCTGGGGTGGGGGGTTAATCCCCCAGAGGTGTCAAATTCCAACAGTTCCACAGCTAGGAGTAAAATACAGAGGAGATCCCAAGGCTTTGGGATTCTTCCTAGCCCAAGTTTGGAACCATATGCAGGAGTACGGGGAGGATTTCACCTCAGAGGTGGCAAAGGTGTGTTGTGTCACCATGGCCCTGGAGGGGACCACAGCTGAGTGGATTGTGGCCTGGCATAATGAGGACTCCCCACTGCTGAGGGAGTATGACTTGTTTATGATGGCTCTCTGTGTGCATTTTGATGATTCCCTGGCTGAACAAAAGGCTAGAACTAGGATGAAAACCCTAACCCAGGGAAAGAGATCAGTAGCTGAATACACCCAGGAATTTCACCAGCTGGTTGTCCACAGAGGCCCTGATGGAATGCTACAAGGATGACCTCAATGATGACATCTAACAAGGCTGCTGTTCCCGAGGGGCCACCCTGAGACCTGCAGCACTAGTATGTGTTGGCGGCTGATGTGGAAATTTATTGTGTCAGAGATTGGTATGGGGGGGCTGCAGCTGGAACAAGTCTTCCCCCTCCACCTCAAAAGAAACCCCTAGAGCAGCCAAAGCAGCCAAGCAGACAAGCCCAGGTCCACCACATGCTTCAGATATAGGAAGGAGGGGCACCGAGCTGCTGATTGTTTCTCCAAATCTGTCTCCAAGCCAACCTTAGCTGGAGGAAAGAGACCCGAGAAGCTGCCAGCAAAGAACCGTGAAACAACCCTGAAAGGTGTGGAAGTCGTTGAGTTTGCTCCTCCGGGAGGAGCTCCAACCACCCCAGGGGACAGAGAAACCAACACCGATGATGACCCCCTGGTAAGTCAGCATGTGCGCCTCATGATCCATCCCGGTGGAATTAAGGATGCCATCACCCGGTGCCCAGAGGAAGATGCTAGCCCTTTTGGACTCTGGGTGTATTAGGTGTGTAATTAGCTGAGTGGTGGTGGAAAAAATGGGACTGAGACTGAGGATAATGAAAGTGCCCATAGCATTTTGCCAGTTGGATGATCAGTAGCTGCGGGGGGCAGCCTACTTTGTGACTGAACCAGTTGAGATGTGGATGGGGGACCACCGAGAGACTGAGTTTTATCATAGCTCCTGGAATGGAATGACCCCTTGTGCTCAGACTGCCCTGGCTCATGGAAGAAGGGTTTGTTGCACATCCGCTCAACCCAGCTGGGGAAGAAAGGGGGGAAACCATTCTGCATGGCCAAAACCATGAAGGAGCTGGCAGTAGCAGTGAGCAAATGCATTGCTGGGGAGGAGAAAACCCCTAAGGAATATTGGGACCTCAGGGAGGCATTTAGTGAGGACATCAGATGTGCTCCCACCCCATCAGCCCAAAGACTGCGACATAGATATTCTCCCTAGGGCGAAGCTCCCTAAACCAAAAATCTACTTCATGACCCCTCCATGAGCTGGAGGAGTTGCAAAACTTTATTGATAAAAACCTGAAATGGGGCTTTATCCAACCAGCTAGGCCACGAGTGGCCGCCCAGTATTCTTCCAGGAGAAAAAAGATGGCTCTGTTCACTTACGTTTCAACTACAAGAACCTGGATGCCATTTGCATAGAAAATGTTTACCCACTGCCCCTTATGAAGGACATGTTAGCTCATCTGGCCAAGGGGAAGATTTTCACTAAGCTAGACTTGAGAGAGGCTTACTACAGAGTTCGAATTAAAGAAGGGGACAAATGGAAGACTGCCTTCAATTGCCCTTTGGGTTGTTTCCAGTTTAGGGTGCTCCCATTCGGGTTACAGGGGGCACCGGTGGTGTTCATGCAATTGATTAATGAGGTGCTACATGAACATCTTTACAAGGGGGTCCTTGTTCTGTCCCCCCCAACACTCCCAAGAAAATAAGCCAGTCAAAGGCCTTCTGCCAACAGTTTATTTACACTTGGCCAGGTTCCCTTTGGAAAACAAATGTTCTGGCCACGTTTCCCCACGCGCCTGCCAAAATCTCTTATCTCATAGAAGTGAGCTGAAACAGTCTGTTACTGAGGTAACCAGGAAATTACAGGGAAAGCAAAAGTCACTCACAAATAGATTCGGTCTTCAATCCATGAAACAGATTGCCCGCAAAGTTTGCAACTTTGTCCAACACAAAGAGCCACAGAGCTCCTCCTCCTGCTTTTATCCCCTGTGGGGTGTCGCTCCATGATTCACCACTCCCTGGGCCTGCCCCAACCTTTCCTCTGCTGCGCGCGTCTATTACATCTTCTCAGTCTCGCATCGAGCCAGGATTGATTCTCAACAACTGGCTCTTGGGGCGTTGCCAAGGAGGAAGAGGGCCCAGGGGAATCAGGCCTTGTCAGCCCCCCCCCTCCTCACTTTCTGAGTCATCCTCCTCCAGGAGGCCAGGCCCAGGGGGCTGGGTCACAACAGTCCTGGTCTATCTAGATCACATTCTTATTTACACTGAGACCATGGACAAACACATGAAAATAGTGCGGTCAGTCCTAAAAAAACTCAGGGCTGCTGAGCTGTATGCTAAATTGTCAAAGTGCGAGTTTCATCAGAGTAAAATTGACTATCTGGGTTACTGCATATCACATGAGGGTATAGAAATGGGTCCAGAGAAAGTCCAGGCAATCTTGGAGTGGGCGCCTCCATGCATTTGCAAGCAGCTGTAAAGCTTCTTAGGTTTTGACAACTTTTATCAACAATTCATTCCGTCATTTGCAAAAATTGCATTACCCATTACCAACCTCCTTAAAAACAAAGGGAGAGGCTGAGCCAAAGCCTAGCTGGCCCCTTGAGTGGACCATGGAATTCCAGGCAGCTTTTGAGAAACTGAAACAAATGTTTGCAGCCAAGCCCATCCTTAAGCATCCCAACATGGAGGCCTCTTTCGTAGTCCAGGCCAACACCAGTGACGTGTCTGAGGGGACAGTGCGACTTCAAGTAAATGCTGATGGAACTTTACAACCCTGTGCCTACACCTCTTGTAAATTAACTGAAACCAAAAGAAGATGGGCAATCTGGAAGAAGGAAGTTTTTGCTGTCTGATGGGCCCTGTTAACCTGGAGGCATTTCCTCGAAGGGGCAAAACACCCTTTTGAGGTGTGGACAGACCATAAGAACCTAGAGGCCCTAAAAACACTTTGGAACAAATCGCCCAAACAAGTCCATCAGGCACAACACTTTAATTGATTTAATTTCTCTCTGCGCTACCTTCCTGGGGGAAAGAATTTTATGGCAGTTGCTCTCTTGAGATTGCCCCAATATAATAGCACACGGCCAGAAGTAATCAGCCTGGTTATTTCCTAAAAACTGATGACTGGTTCATATCCCACTCCAATGAGTGTACTGTTCATGATGGTCTCGCATGGGTGGGTGCTAAGTTGTACATCCCCACCAGCCTGAGGGGAGCAGTGTTACAACAATCTCATGATGCAAAAGCTGCTGGGCATTTTGTGTTTGTGAAGACATTACATTTCGTTAAACAACAGTTCTGGTGGCCCTCACTAAAGAAGGACATAGAGACATATGTTGCTAGCTGTCCTGTGTGTGCTTCTGCCAAGAGGCCACCTGGGAAACCACCTGGGTTACTTCAGAACATTGCCAGATCTGGAGCTCCTTGGAAGGAGATATCCATGGACTTAATTGTTGAACTACCCAGAAGTGGTGGAAATATAGTCATTTGAGTAATTATGGACTAGTTCTCCAAGCAGGTGCACTTTGAACCATGCCCCAAGATTCCATCATCAAAGGTGTTGGCTAACATGTTATTCAACATGTGTATAGGTTACACAGTGTTCCTGAATGAATAATCTTGGACAGAGCGGTTCAGTTCACCTCCCACTTCTGGAGGGAGTTCCTGAGGTTGTTGGGCTCCACCCAAGGGTTAAGCGCTTCCCACCATCCTCAGACAAATGGAACTTGTGAAAGAACTAACTCAGTGCTAGAACAATGCCTCAGGTGTTATGTAAATTATCAGCAAGATAACTGGGCAGACTTACTGCCATTTGCAGAAGTCACTTATAATAACTCCATACATAGTAGTACTGGTTTTACCCCATTCAAGGTGGTGTCTGGTCAGGACTTTGTACCCATCCCAGAACTACTGTAGGAAAAACATCAAATCCCTTTCTTGGTGGATTGGATTGAGCAGCTTCAGTTTACCTGGCCCGTAACTCTTACGGCATTGATGAGGCTCACTGAGCCCATAAGAAACAGGCTGACAAGAAAAGAGCTATGCCAAAGGACTAACAAGTGGGGGATAGGGTTTTCCTCTCCACTAACTACCCAAAAGTCAAAAAACTTGGGCCTTTTTGTAGGCCCTTTTCCTATTGTATGAGTTGTAAACCCAGTCACGGTACAGTTAGAGCTACCCAAATCCCTCAGCAGGCTCCTCCCAGTGTTTCATGCTAGTTTACTAAAACCTGAACATACCTCCTCACTTCATCCGGACCAACCTGCCCTCCAGTTCCCCTCCTCATCGAAGGAGAGCAACATTTCAGGGTCAAAAAGATCCTTGATTCTAGAAAACATAGGGGGGAAGTACAGTATTTGGTGGCCTGGAAACATTTCCCTTCCTCTCAATCTGAATGGGTGAATGAGTGAGATGTCAGAGCTACAAAACTTTTACAGTTATTCCACTCCAAATACCCTGATAAGCCTTGATTGTATTATTCTATATGTATTTTCTGTGTTTTGATACTTTTGGGAGGTATCTACCCTGTCCATTTCACTTTTTTCCCCCCCTAGAACTAACGTGTCTTCTGCAGGAGGGCTGAATGTCAGCCTCTATGATGCTTGCTTGCTATCAGCTGCCATAGTAATGAGGGTGGAGTGTATAGGTATTTGGGTGGGGGAAGTGAGCTGATGGATATGTCTCATGATATGAACAAAAAGGGAGGAAAAGGGAGGAATACTCTCATCGTCTTCTGTGCAGATGAATGGACTTGTTGATAGCTAGTCAAAGTCAACCATTCTAGCATACCGGATGGACGGGGTCATCTGAAGGTGCACCTCACATGACACCTTGGGGAGATGGGGATTGGACATTCAGCCAGGGTCCTTGGGGGGAGGGATTCGGGACTACTTTCAATGTAATTTTCACACTTTTTGCCTCAGATCTTGCTTTCTTTTCATTGTTATCAGTTCATGCTCAGTAAAAGTACCTTTCTGTACAAACATGGAGTTGGGGTTTTTCTTTCTTGAATTTTGAACGGAGGAACAACTGACAGCTAGTGCATGGTAGATGGAGTTCCTAATCCAGTTTTTTTTTTAAAGATGGTTTAGTTTAAAAAAAATATTTCAGTTGAGTTGACCAAGAGATTCCAATCTATATGTCAACCCTAAAGCTGACCTGGCTAAAGTGATCTTGGAGCTTCAATGCTATCACACTGGAGCAAGGGATAGGAAAGAGGGATTAGAAATAGCTGGAGGAAGGAGGAGTGATATCTCCAGACCAGCTGCCTTGATTGGGCCATGTGATTGATTGTTTGGGGTTGAGGGAAAACGTTTACTTTTAATTAAGTGAAAACCAAGGGGCCCCTCACAGTTGGTTTTCACCAGATATGTGCCAATTTGATATTTCCAATAAAGCTATTCTTTGAGGAATTCACCTGCATCAGAGTTTTTGCTTACAGTGGATCTATTACTTGGAACCCTGACACCATAATGCAAAATTCAGTAAATCCTACTGAATTCAAAAAAATTCAAAATAGAAAAGCCCTGTAAAGGAAATTTTTCAATTGGATTTGAAATTGGATTTTAAACTGGAATTTGGGATATATAAAATTAAGAGAAAGAAAAAATTTGAAAAGCATTTGATAAGCGGATTTAATACACAAATTGGATATTTTGTGACTGTTGATTTGAAGCTTGTGGATTGGAGAGAGACACACACTGGTGGAAAAAAAGCACTACAACGAACAATTTGAAATCTGGAAATATTACAGTGACCTTGAGCTACAAGAGCTATGAGAAGTTTAAAGGAGGATTTGTTTTCTTTTAAGCTGTTTGATCTCGACAACCAAAGGAAGTGAAAAATAACAAAACTGTAAACTGGAGTTAAAAACAAACCAGACCGTCAAAATGTGGCAGGAATTAATTGAGATGTCAAAATGATGCGTGTATCATTTAATCTTGATAGAAAACAAGAAATTGTGTCAGAACATATTCAATTGGATAAAGAGGCTAAGAACAAGAAGCAAGAAAACAATACTGAAGATAAAGACATTGATTATGAAAAATTAAATGATTACATTGGGAGTAACAATGAAAAAAAGAGAAGGAAAAAAAAGAACAACATACAAAAAAGAAGCAAACTAATGGAAGAAAAGGAAAGGGGAAAAGGCAAGAGGAAAATATTTTTAATGATTACACTGGGATTAACAGTGGCAAAAATAGAGAAGATAGGAAAAAGCAAGAGAGAAAAGGGGAAAGGATTAGACACAAAAAAGTTAAATGATTACATTGAGATCAACAGTGGAGAAATAAGAAAAGTGAGAGGAGAAATGGGAATAGATCAGAACTTAGAACAAACTAGATGAGTAAAGGATTTAAAAGTCAAAGGAAGGATACAGAAGAAAAGACATAATAATTATAAAAAGAAAAAAGAAAATGAGAGAATGAGAGAATGAGATAAAGGGAGGAAAAGAGGTGGATTGCTGAATGGACCAAGAGAAAATGGTTAAAAGGAGTAATTAATGGAAAGGAGGAAGGGTAGTATGATATATACTATGGATATATCATTGGTTCAGGTTTTCTTAGGCCTCACAGCCGTGAGAACTTGACTTAACCTTTTTCAGTGCTACATGACAGACATGATTTATGGTACCCATAGCATTGCATCCTCAAGTTAAGTTTCGCTTTCCCTGAGTTAGGTTTCTAGTTTCGCTTCCCCTGAGTTAGGTTTCTATTACGGTGAAATGTATGATTTCTTGTAAATCAGGTGGTATTTTGCTAACACGTATATTCAGACTCTCGCTGATTGGTAACTTTCTATATGCTGCTTGCTTGCTTGCTGTAGTTATCCCTCCCTGTAAAAACTGCTTAATAAAAGGGGACACAACATCACCCCGGGCACTCTTCGTGCTCTCTCATCTTGAGAAACTTCTGGTGTGGTGTCTCTTATTCGACTTCTTTCGTCCTTGCGAGGACCCCCTAAATTGTCTTGGCGAGGGCTGAGACTCGTTCCTGCGGGAACCCAGGACAACATCAACAGGGAACCTTGGATAACGAATACGTGTTGCAGACCAGCTGCGACATCTGGGGGCTCGTCCTATCCTGTTGAGTTGTCCAGAGGCGCAATCGTTGTCTAGCAGTGCGTCACCTTCACCCTCATTGCTTACCCGTCCGGACGCGACACGTGCACACGTAAGTAATGGGCTCCTCGAACTCGAAAGTCTCATCATTGCATAGGATGAGCTTTACTCTCTGGTGAAGAAGGCTAATTGTTTGCAAAAGGTTAATGGCACCACTGTCTATCCTCTTTCTAAGAAATCTCTTACCTCTTTTCTAGTCTCCTACTGTCTCTGTAGCTGCCTCTGTTCCCCCAGCAGACACAGCTCTTTCTGCTCCTGCAGCGTCTCCCCCTCCGCCGGAGGATACAGACACGGCTGCAGCAACCCTTTCTGCCTTGGTTGCCTAGAAATTAACTCTGTGCCTGCTGTCCCTTCAGCCCCTTGCCTTCAACTCTCAAAGCATATTGAACCAGAAGTTAAACCTATACCTGTTTCTTCCATCCCTGCTTTGAAAACTGCCTTCTTTCCCCTACCTGCCTCCCTTCCCCCAGAGCACCCCTCCCTTTCCCCCATGGGTGCTCAGACTAACCAGCAACTGATTTGGTTCAATTACTTCTCTATATTTGAAAACAATCTGGAAAAGGATTTGCTCACAGCGACTACATGGAAAAAATTGGGAACTTATTTCCATGAAAGTCCAAGAGCCCCTGCAAAAATTCTGTTCATGTGGCTCATGATCCTTGAATGCCTCATTTTACTTGCAGACGTCACTTAGAGAGTTGTCAGGACCTCTGCCTTATCAAAAATGACTTAAAAGGATCCACAATCACAGTCATGATTTAAACTGCTGAGTTTTCTCAGACAAGTTCCCCAGGTCTGTAAATGTTGTTTGATGATGTGTGTGCTTGTGTATGTATGTATGTGATCATTTTCAGACCTGCATAAGAATTGTAGAGATAATTGTGATGCTTGATTTGCATGGAATGTGTGTATGTGCAAAACTCATTGAGAAGGTGTGAAATTTCTGTGTTGTCTTTTGGATTTGCAAGAAATGTGTGCATGTGTGAGAAATTGTCTCTGCGTGTGTGCATGTGTGTGTGTCTGTGTGTGTATCTGTCTGCATAAATTCCGTATGCAAGCAGCCAGGTACTTTTGGAAAAAAAATAAAACATTTTTTTTTTCTTTTGCAAGCAAGTGAGTTACTTTTGGACATTTTTTTTCTCTTCATATGCATGAGAGTGTCTTTCCAGTGAGTTACTTTTAACTTTTTTCTCTGCCCTCGCTGGCTTATCTTAACTACTCCCCCCTTCGTTCCTTGTTGTGCCAGGGAAAAGGGTGGGCTACGGGGGAGAACCATTCACCCCCACTCCATTTTTTTTTCTTCTCTCTCTTCTTTCTTGTCTGAGAAGGGAGGGACAATTAGGCTTTCTGGAAGCATTGCTTTTGATATATTTTCTATTTCACCATGAAAACAATTTTGATTTTAATTTTTAATCATGCATACAATTTTGATTTTGCTTTTAATTTTTATTTTTTATCTTTTCTGGAACTTTTTGAGGTTTAACCTGCCTGATTAAACCTATACCTTTATAAATGTTTTCAAAGCACTGAGTTGACTCAAAATGTTTCATTTAGCGTTGTAATTTTGAAACTGTTAACATACATAATTAGAGTTGGAAGGGACCCTTGGAGGTCTTCTAGTCCAACCCCCTGCCCAGGCAGGAAACCCTACAGCATTTCAGACACATGGCTATCTTCTTATGTATGGATGCATTTTTTTTTAAGCGTAAATCTGTTTTTTGGAAAATGCACTCAGGTTTTCCACATAAACAGACTCACCCTAAGCTTCCGCCATGTTTTTCTTTTTTGAATCTGACTCAGTGTGCCCCTTATTTGCTGTTTGTATTGTTTCTTTTTCTTTTTTAGCAGCACAATATGTGCCCTGTTTTAGGAACTATTTCAGAGATGAGTTAGAAAGTTATAGGATGTGATAAGTTAGAAGGTTACAGAATGTGAAGAGAGAGTTAAGAGGATACTAGTGCTGAGAAGGTTTTAGTAAGTATGAGTAAAGTAAGACAGATGGTGATTTTGCTAATAATGTGGTTTGTTTTTGGAAGTTTTTGATAGCATGGATTTGTTAGTGACCAACTTCCACACATGAATAAAAAGGGTGGGAGTTGGGTTTTTATTGATTGATTGTCTTTTTCTCTGTCTTCCACATAGTACCTTTGTTAAAAAACAAAACTGAGATTTGTATGTAAACCCCCTCCCCAAGTTGTGTCATCTCTCCTTTGTCCCTGCTTTTATGTGAGTATGAATTTTAAAAGTGCTGGAAAGAAGAAAAATGACTTTTTCTCCAGGATGGACCGGCTGCCCAGACAGAGTGAAGAACAGAGTTCAACTTTCTTTCTTCTCTGTACTTTCAGACAAATGGCTTTTCAAAACTTTTCTGATGAACCTTTCAACCTCATCTTAGACAGTCTATATGTTACTCAAATAGTAAAAACTATTTTTCAATCTTACTTGTCCCCTTCTCTTGATTCTAATCTCACTTCTCTTTTCACAACTTTACAGTCTCTCATTTACAAACGTACACATCCCTATTTTGTTACACATATACGTAGCTATCAACCTTTTCCTGGTTTTCTCCAGGAAGGGTTATGTAGCAGACGCTGCGGCCTCTGCCTCCTCTCTTTTGACACTTTCTCCTGTCTCTCCTTGGGACAGTCACTCCTATTTTCATCAAAACAAAAAGGCGCTCATGAAACAATTTGGCTTCACGGCTGCTGAGGCATCTGATCATACATCAATGCCCTACTTGCAGCCGCCAAGGTAACTCTCTTCCGATGGGGGTTAACCCCAGAGGAACGGAATGCTGCCAAATTTGGC
Source organism: Ahaetulla prasina (assembly GCF_028640845.1). NCBI lineage: Eukaryota > Metazoa > Chordata > Lepidosauria > Squamata > Colubridae > Ahaetulla > Ahaetulla prasina. The sequence goes on along the minus strand of NC_080547.1, from coordinate 26,988,822 downwards.
AAATGGATGTAACATAATATCCATCCTTTACCCCTTGGAAATACATATTCAGGTTTCATCATGGCAACCTTGCAAAGGGGTGAAACCGCAAAACAAGTTATTAATCATTGTATTCGGACTTTCGTAACGTTGGGATGTCCAAAAACTCTAAAAACTGACAATGGACCAGCCTATACGAGCTCTGCCTTTGCACAATTTTGCCATCGCTGGTCAATAATCCATAAATTCGGCATTCCTTTCAATAGCCAGGGCCAGGCCATTATAGAGAGAGCGAATTTGACTCTTAAACAGGCCTTGGACAGACACTTGGGGTCAAAAGGCATCAGCCCCCCGACACTCCCGGCGTTGCAAAATGTATTAAATGTTTGCTTGTATTCATTGAATTTTCTTAATCTAACTGGATCTCCTGCCTCTACTGCTGCCTCGAGACATTTTTCCGCTCCTCCCCTCCCCTCTTCTCGTCCTCTGGTATATTATAGGCATCTTCCGGATCCAGCTTGGAAAGGTCCAGCTCAATTGATTACCTGGGGAAAAGGCTACGCGGCAGTTCAATTGCCTGATCGAGTCCTGTGGGTTCCGGCTCGCTGTGTTCGCCCCTGTCATCTCAATCAACCAAAAAAGAAAGATGAAGATCCTCCTGATCCTATCCCTGATCTCTCTTGCCTCTTCTGTCTCTAATGCCTCTTCCTCTCTTCCTAAATGTACTCTCCTTGAATGTTTAAGTGCTTATATAAGAGTTCCTCATTGTAGAGTGCAAACCCCTCTTGGGGGTCGTGTGGAACTTGTTTGCAGACAACGCCATCCCTTGCTGCATCCAGCTCGGTGGACATGGCTAAAGAATGGATATCCAATCCATCCCTCTAACAATACTTACATTATATCCTCTCCCTGTTCCACTTCTCTGTTAATTTTTAACATTTCATCTGAAGACTACGGCACTTATGTATGCTCCCTGTTTTTCCCAAAGCAAGAAAGATCTTTTGACATGAAAATTTCCCTTCTCTCTGCTACCCATTTTTCCTCTGGCATATTTCGCTCCTTGCCCTCTTCCCACGTTTCTACCCCTGCAGCTCTCCGTTCGCAGCGCTCCTTATCCGGAGCACAGCAGAACCTGCATCGTCCCGCAAATTATACTTGGACTATTTTGGACTTCCAAGGAAACGTCCTTCATTCCATCTCTAATCGAACTCTGTGGCCTTGGTTTCCTGCACTCTACTTTGACTTTGCTGAAATGCTGGTTGGCACCCATGGATTTAAACATAAAACAAAATGTGATCCTTCCCCTCGGGACGTCTGGAAAATTGGTCCAGGCCTGTATATCTGCCCAGGACATCTTACTGATCTCTCCCACCTAGATGAATGTGGGACCATCTCTGATTGGTACTGCAAGTCCTGGCAATGTGTGTCAACCGGAAAGATTTGGTGGACTGCTCCCTATACTACTGACTATATCAAAGCTATACTAGGCCCTGATAACAATTTGCCTTGGAATTCCTGCACCAATTGGGCCTGCTGTGGCGTTCGCCTCAATCCTATGACTGTTACTTTTACATCTCATGGAAGGAGTCTTCCGATTACTGAACGATAATTCCAGAAACAGTCATCCAGGAAATATATTCATAATTCGTCTTACCATGTCCTTAGAAACATCCCCACCTGTGGGCCCAAACAAACAAGTCAATTCGCCCTTTTTACAGCCCTTGACTAAAAGCAATAATCCATTGATGTCCTTGGTCTCCTCTGCGCATGATGCCCTTGTGGCAGCCCGTACTTTTCCTAACAATGATAGTAGGTGTTGGCTGTGTCTGTCTTCTCAACCCCCTTTTTATGAGGCCATAGGTTCCGCCCTACCTTTTGCCAATAGCACCTCAGATACTGGTTGCAGGTGGTCTAACTCTTCTATAACGGTATCCTCAATTGAAGGTCAAGGTTGTTGCCTTGGGTATGTAACTTTTCTCACTTTTGTATTAATGCCTCCTCGGATGCCTATACTTCCTGCACAATATACTTATCCAAAGAAAGGCTAGGACTTGACACTGGAGGGTGGACTATAATATACACTACTCTATCAACTGCAGATCTTTCCAAACGTTTAAACAGTCAGTTTTTTATTCCTTCCAATGGCTCTATTTGGGCCTGCTCTACGGGTGTTACTGCATGTGTCAGTGGAGACATTTTACACACAAAACACGCTTTTTGCATTCAGGTTTATCTTCTCCCTAAAATGTCTGTTTTTTCCAATAATGAGTTCTTTTCTCGCATGGAAACACCCCAATACCTTCCACGAACAAAATGGGAGGTGGTTACTACTATGACTTTGGCCCTTCTCCTGGGCCTAGGAGCCACTGGTGCTGCAACTGGAATCGCAGGAATGGTTGTGGCTGACAAAAACATCCGCAGGCTCAGTGTTGAAATAGATGCTGATCTCAAATGCATTGAGCAATCTATGGTTGCCCTCCAAAATTCCCTGACCTCTCTCTCCGAAGTTGTGTTACAAAATAGAAGGGTTTTGGACTTGCTATTCTTAAAACAGGGCGGTCTGTGTGTAGCTTTGAAAGAAGAATGTTGTTTTTACACTGAAAGTTCTGGTGTTGTGCTTGACTCTATGGCAGAATTGAATACCCGATTGAAAGATAGAGAAAAAGAGCGTTCTCAATCCCACACGTGGTATCAGGGAATGTTCAATCTCTCTCCCTGGTTGACCACCCTCCTCTCTGCCCTAGCCGGTCCTCTGATTTTGTTGCTCCTTGCATGTACAATTGGCCCATGTGTCATGGGGAGAGTTCTAGCATTCTTGAAACAACGACTAAACAGTATTGGAGATGATGTCCTCTTGCTAAAGCACACTGTTGAAAATGAATATAAACAACCTCTTTTAGAATTAGCCTCTGAGGCTGATGAAGACTCTGAATTGGGAACCATTCCTTTGAAAGCTGCATTGGCTCCCTGCGGGCTCTCCCGGAGGGGGGATCCACTGGGGATGCCATAGCTTTAGAAGAATATTACCCATCTTAAAAAATAAAAACAGAGGACATATGGATATATCATTGGTTCAGGTTTTCTTAGGCCTCACAGCCGTGAGAACTTGACTTAACCTTTTTCAGTGCTACATGACAGACATGATTTATGGTACCCATAGCATTGCATCCTCAAGTTAAGTTTCGCTTTCCCTGAGTTAGGTTTCTAGTTTCGCTTCCCCTGAGTTAGGTTTCTATTACGGTGAAATGTATGATTTCTTGTAAATCAGGTGGTATTTTGCTAACACGTATATTCAGACTCTCGCTGATTGGTAACTTTCTATATGCTGCTTGCTTGCTTGCTGTAGTTACCCCTCCCTGTAAAAACTGCTTAATAAAAGGGGACACAACATCACCCCGGGCACTCTTCGTGCTCTCTCATCTTGAGAAACTTCTGGTGTGGTGTCTCTTATTCGACTTCTTTCGTCCTTGCGAGGACCCCCTAAATTGTCTTGGCGAGGGCTGAGACTCGTTCCTGCGGGAACCCAGGACAACATCAACAGGGAACCTTGGATAACGAATACGTGTTGCAGACCAGCTGCGACAATATACCTATAGTAATAAGTGAACTGTATTATTATTAATATTTGTGATTGTAATATGAAATATGTTGTGTAATATGAATGGTAGAATGGAGAAAAACAAGGGAAAGGAGGAAAGGAAATATGCTATATACCTATAAAATTAAATGAATTGTATTAATATAAGTATTGTAAAAATTGAATTATGATATAAATTGTATGATGTATTTAGAAGGGGTTAAGATATGGAAATTCAAATGAAATTGAAATTGAATAAGATATTAATAGAAATTAAGAAAAAGAAGATGATTAAGAGATTAAGATAGTATTTATCTGAAAAAGGTGATGTAAAAAACAAATCTGAAGAAATATATTATTTTTTGGTAAAATGGTAAAATGATTAATAGGGAAATAAGAAATGATAAATTGGTCCACCTTAGAAAATAATTGACATTAAGAGACAAATGTGAAATATCAAGCTATAATAAAAAAAATAGAAACTAAGGATGGAAATGACTATGTTTAAATTAAAGGGTTTCAATAGAAAAAAGGAAATAAGAGAAAACAAACTGATGATAATTTACAAATTTGGTGATTTTGAGAAATATATGTGATAAATGGAGAAATAAGATAATGAAATGAAATTTCATTTTCATTTTTATTGTGGCTAGTGGGAGGAGCTGCTGGCTGTGATCAGGGAGTGAGGTGAGCGCAAAGGAAAAGCAGGCTGAAACTGCCTCCATTGCATTTTCACTTTGCTGGGACTAGTGGGAGGAGCTGCTGGCTCTGAGCAAGGAGTGAGGTGAGCACAAAGGAAAAGCAGACTGAAACTGCCTCCATTGCATTTTCACTTTGCTGGGGCTAGTGGGAGGAGCTGCTGGCTGTGTCAACTTGCCTCAGATCAGTGTTTAAGAAAATAAAGACCCAACTCCATTATTTTGAAGAAATTGGTAATTTATACTAAACAAGTCTGAATGCAATACAAGCAAAGCCAGAACTGGAAGTAAAGCAAAAAAAAAAAAAGTGCCTCTGTGGCTCAGACTGGTAAGACAGTCTGTTATTAACACAGCTGCCTGCAATTACTGCAGGTTCTAGTCCCACCAGGCCCAAGGTTGACTCAGCCTTCCATCCTTTATAAGGTAGGTAAAATGAGGACCCAGATTGTTGGGGGCAATAAGTTGACTTTGTATATAAATATACAAATAGGATGAAGACTATTGCTAACATAGTGTAAGCCGCCCTGAGTCTTCGGAGAAGGGCGGGATATAGATGCAAATAAAAAAAAACAAAAAAAACCACAGAGTCATATCTTCTCCTGAACCCTCCCCCTACTAAAGGTGATACAATAATAATCCAATGTCATCTTCCTTCTTGGCCACGTGTAGTTTCACTTCCGATATTCTCCCTCTGTCAATCTTCTGGATGGAATGTGAAGCAAGCAGCTGCCGTTACATTCACGTGCCAAAACAGTTCAAACGTTTGTTTAAAAAGGCCATCTCCCTCCCCCACACATGCAATGTCAAACCGAACGCTGGGAACAGTAAAAACCTCCCCCCTCCTCCATAAATCATGTAAGACACTCAGTAAGAGCAAACTTCTAACAAGGTAATAAAACAGTAAAACAGTCTAGTAGAAGAAATGCACTTAATTAAAGTGGAGGCTGACAGGCTGTGAGCAGGGAGTGAGGTGAGCACAAAGGAAAAGCAGACTGAAACTGCCTCCATTGCATTTTCACTTTGCTGGGGCTAGTGGGAGGAGCTGCTGGCTGTGAGCAGGGAGTGAGGTGAGCATAAAGGAAAAGCGGCCCTTCATATAACTATAAACCAAAAATTGAACTATATATTCAGGGTTACTCCACTTGAGATTGTGATTTTATTCTATTTCAGAATGACTGGCTTAGTTAAGTGTAATATTTATTTTGCAGCTGTCTTTCGCAGTACTCTTTTCAAATTTGGATACTGTCCTCTTTGTAAACAAATTAGTAGTCTACGTGGACAGATTACCTATCTAGAATCTCAAATCTGTGCTCTCCAAGCAAAAATTAGGTGCCCAATTCAGCCATTCCACTCTATTGAACTGCCCCCTCTACCACAAAGATCCTGCAGGAGAAGGGCAGTATGGAGAACCATCGGATCTGGCAGGCTGAGAGCTGTGAACCATAAACACAAAGCTTTTGCAGTATCCCAGTATAACAGATATAGTGCCCTTATGTGAGAGAGAAGAATTATAATTGTGTTAGATTTTAAAAATTTAATGTATGACTGTTTGTTTAATGAACTGTACCTTGTGTTTGCTCCGGGAAGTCCGGGGGGGGGGAAGGGGGTTTGGGAGGGAGGGGGGAAGGGGGGAGGGGGGGAAATTTAATTGTTGTTGTAAAACTTTTTCAATAAAAAAAAGAGAAAGAAACAGATATAGTGCTCTTGCTGACCTTAACAGGGACACTAAAGTGACAGGTCTAGGTAGTTGTGATACTGATAACTCAAACAAGCAGGGGATCATGGTCTGAGATGAAGAACTTACTTTGGAAAGGGGAAAGTGTGAATCAGGTATTATACATTGGTCACACAAGAAGAGCACTGTATCTAAAAAGAGAATCCACCTTCTGATTGGTGATTCAATTGTAAAGGATGTAAATTTAGGAAAGGATATGGAGGTTTTGAAAGAGGTCAGGTGTCTGCCAGGTGCTACTGCCAGCAGAGACAAGAGGTGTATTCTTAAGATAGTCAAGAATGCCAGTAAGGATTGTGATGTTGATGCTATTATACATCTTGGCACAAATGATCTCTCCTAAAAGGATGTACTTTCTGTGCAGAATGATTTCCAGAGCTTGGGGTATGAACTTAGTAGTATAGGTTGTAGGCTTATCTTTTCAGAGGTTTTACCAGTATATAAGGAACAAAAAGGTAAAGGCCAGCATATAATGGAGTTTAATGTGTGGCTAAAGGAGTGGAGTAAAAGGGAAGGCTTTGGTTTTATTAGTCATGATGTCTGCAACTGGTCCAATGAAAAACTATACAAAAGAGATGGATTGCATCCATCAAAGAAAGGGTCTGAGTTACTTAGCAATAAATTGACAGATTTTCTGGAAAAACATTTAAAATGAACATTGGGGACAGAGAATTAATTGATACAGAACATTTCTGTCCCCAGCAATCCAAAATTAATATGGTTACAGTGCAAGTAACATAGATGTCTGTGTGGGTAAGATTATCAGCCCTGCTATCAAGCAAAACCAAGCATTTAATAGTGAGTGCCATACCATGTGCACTAATCAAACAGGTGGCAAGAAAGTAGGGGCAGTCAGGCACAACACAGGTTATGTAGACAGTAAACACAAGGTCAATCAAAACGGACTCAAATGTCTATACACCAATGCACAGAGTATGAGGAATAAACAAGGTGAATTAGAAATTCAAGTAAAAAAGGGCAGATATGATATTGTTGCCCTTACGGAAACTTGGTGGGATGAAACTGACAAATGGAACATACAGCTAGAGGGATATAAATTATTTAAAAGAAATAGACCAAATAAAAGAGGAGGTGGAGTTGCACTATATATAAGAAATAACTACATCTCTACAGAAATAGAGCACAACAATGATGAAAATTATCTTGAATGCATTTGGGTCAATATTAAAGGGAGAGAAAATGGTATTGCCATAGGTCTATACTATAGGGCACCCAACCAAACAGAGGAAGTAGATGAACTTTTTGCTAGTCAGCTAACTAAGGTATGTAGGAAGCACATCACAGTAGTAATGGGGGATTTTAACTGCCCTGACATCAACTGAGAGACAAACTCTGCACCAAGTGGAAAATCCAACAGGTTCCTAACAAACCTAGCAGACAACTTTGTTTCCCAAAAAGTAGAGAAGGGAACAAGGGGATCAGCCATATTGGACTTAATTCTCACTAACAGAGATGAAATGATAGAAGGTGTTGAAGCTATAGGAATCTTGGGGTCAAGTGATCATGCAATATTGGAATTCAACATTATGCAAACACAAGTAGTAGAACAAAGTCAAACTAGAGTCTTGGACTTCAAGAGAGCTAATTTCAATAAACTCAGAGAGAGCTTGAGAAGGATTCCATGGATGAGAATCCTCAAGGGGAAAACAATTCAAGAAGCTTGGGAAATTTTGAAAAGTGAGATTATAAAAGCCCAGTCTAGCACAATACCAGTGAGGAAGAAAAATAATAGATCTCAAAAGAAACCAGCATGGATGCATAAAGAACTATCTGACAAATTGAAAGACAAAAAGGACAAGTATAAAAAGTGGAAAGAGGGGCAAATAACTGAGGCAGAATATCAGCAAATAGCCCGAGCCTGTAAAGATGAAGTGAGGAAAGCTAAGACTCACAACGAACAAAGGCTAGTGACAAAAAATAACAAAAAAAGTTTCTTCCAACATGTTAAAAACAAGAAAAAAGTCAAGGAAACAATTGGCCCATTTCTGGGAGAAAGTGGCAAAAAGGTGACAAGCAACAGGGAGAAAGCAGATCTACTTAACTCATATTTTGCATCTGTCTTTACACAAAAGGAAAAAACAATCCAACCTATCAAAAACAGCACCAGAAAAAACAGATTAGGAACACAAGTTAAAATAGGGGAAACAATGGTAAGTGAACATCTGTCTACCCTAGATGAGTTCAAATCACCAGGACCAGATGGATTACACCCCAAGGTTCTGAAGGAACTGGCAGACGAAATCTCAGAACCACTGAACTATATCTTTCAAAGATCCTGGAGCACAGGGGAGCTGCCAGAGGACTGGAAAAGAGCTGATGTAGTTCCCATCTTCAAAAAAGCAAAAAAAAAAAACAAATCCAGGAAACTACAGACCTATCAGCCTGATCTCAATACCGGGGAAGATTCTGGAAAAGATAATCAAGCAACGAATCATCAAACACCTAGAAGCAAACATAGTAATAATCAAAAGCCAACATGGGTTTGTCAAAAACAGATCATGCCAGACTAATCTTATTGCATTCTTTGACAAAGTGACAAAATTAGTGGACCAGAGGAATGCTGTCAATATAATTTACTTGGACTTCAGTAAAGCATTTGATAAAGTAGACCATAACCTACTACTAGATAAAGTAGAAAAATGTGGGTTAGACAGCACCACCACCAGATGGATTCGTAACTGGCTGACCAACCGCACTCAACATGTAGTCCTCAACGAAACTACATCCACATGGAAGGAAGTATGCAGTGGAGTACCCCAAGGCTCTGTTTTAGGCCCAGTACTCTTCAACATCTTCATCAATGACTTGGACAAGGGGATAGATGGGGAACTCATCAAATTTGCAGATGACACCAAGCTGGCAGGAATAGCCAACACTCCAGAAGATAGGCTCAAGATACAGAAAGATCTTGGGCCTCTGGTGGCTCAGCAGACTAAGTCTGTCTGTTATTAACACAGCTGCCTGCAATTACTGCAGGTTCTAGTCCCACCAGGCCCAAGGTTGACTCAGCCTTCCATCCTTTATAAGGTAGGTAAAATGAGGACCCAGATTGTTGGGGCAATAAAAGTTGACTTTGTATATAATATACAAATGGATGAAGACTATTGCTTAACACTGTGTAAGCCGCCCTGAGTCTTCGGAGAAGGGTGGAATATAAATTAAAAAAAATAATAATCTTGACAGACTTGAACATTGGGCGCTATCTAACAAAATGAAATTCAACAGTGAAAAAAGTAAGGTTCTACATTTAGGCCAAAAAAACAAAATGCACAGGTACCGTATATGTGGTACCTTGCTCAATAGTAGTAACTGTGAGAGGGATCTTGGAGTCCTAGTGGACAACCATTTAGATATGAACCAGCAGTGTGCAGCAGCTGCCAAAAAAGTCAACACAGTTCTGGGCTGCATAAACAGAGAGATAGAATCAAGATCACGTGAAGTATTAATACCACTTTATAATGTATTGGTAAGGCCACACTTGGAATATTGCATCCAGTTTTGGTTGCCATGATGTAAAAAAGGTGTTGAGACTCAAGAAAGAGTGCAGAAAAGAGCAACAAAGATTGCAGAGTGCAGAGAAGAGCAAACAAAGGGGACTGGAGCTAAAACATATGAAGAATGGTTGCAGGAACTCGGTATGCCTAGTTTAATGAAAAGAAGGACTAAGGGAGACATGATAGCAGTGTTCCAATATCTCAGGGGTTGCCACAAAGAAGAGGGAGTCAAAGTATTCTCCAAAGCACCTGAGGGTAGAACAAGAAGCAATGGGTGGAAACTAATCAACTAATCAGGAGAAGCAACTTAGAACTAAGGAGAAACTTCCTGACAGTTAGAACAATTAAGAAGTGGAACAACTTGCCTCCAGAAGTTGTAAATGCTCCAACACTGGAAATTTTTAAGAAAATGTTGGATAACCATTTGTCTGAAATGGTGTAGGGTTTCCTGCCTGGGCAGGGGGTTGGACTAGAAGACCTCCAAGGTCCCTTCCAAATCTGTTGTTGTTGTTGTTGTTGTTGTTGTTGTTGTTAAGATTAAGATTAAGATTGGAGGTCAGGGCGGATGGTAATATTGATTATATATTAAATATTAAGTAGAGATGAAAAATAAAAAAGTAGGAAAAAATATTATGGCAGAAATTGAAATATATAAATTATATTTGGGAAATACTTATGTTATAAGCTGTATAAATTTTGACTCGGTCAATACTCTATTCAGAAAAAATGTAGTGTTTGTTTGTATGTTTGTTTGTTTTTTTTAAAAAAGTTATTAAAAAAAAGAGAACAAGGAAGCACTGACCCTAAGGGATGGGCTTGCCTGGAAAGGCTCAAAGCTGTATGTGTCTACTAGCCTGTGACTTCAAGTTCTCCAACAGAGCCTTGACTCAAAGCAGGCAGGACATTTCGGTTACTTAAAGACCTTGCACTTGGCCAGAAGACAATTATGGTGGCCTAAAATGAAGAAAGGACTATGTTGAGGACTATGTCAAAAACTGTGCAATGTGTGGAGCCATGAAACAAAGACCTGGGAGACCCCCAGGGCTTCTGCAGCAGGTGACAGACCCATCCCGGCCCTGGAAGGAGATTGCTATGAATTTTTTCATTGAGCTCCCAGTGGAAATATGGTCATCTGGACCATGATAGATCTGTTCTCAAAACAAGCCCACTTCTCCAGCTGCTCTGGGCTCAGCGAAAAAACTAGCTAAACTAGTCATTAAGCAAATCTACAAATTGCATGGCATCCCATATAGAATTATTTCTGACAGGGGGTCCAATTCACCGCAAAATTCCGGAGCGAGTTTGTTAGATCCATTGGGTCCTCATAGGGGCTTAGCTCGGTTTTTCATCTGAGTACCAATGGGGCCACGGAACAAGCAAACTCTATGGTGGAGCAGTACTTAAGGTGTTATGTCAACTATCAGCAATTCAATTGGGCAAAGTTGCTGCTGTTCGCTGAAGTGGCATACAATAATGCTCTGCTTAGCAGCAGTGGTTTAACCCCTTTTCAGGTCTCTAGCAGCATGGAGTTCATCCCCATATCTGAGCTCCCTAAAGAACCCCCCTTATCAGTGTCCTTAAATGAATGGATGGAGTCTTTGAAGGATGAGTGGGAAAATACCAAGTGCACTCCATGGCAAAAACCTATAAAATGCAAACAGACAAATGCCATCAACCCCAAGAGCCATTTCGAGTTGGGAGCAAGGTCTACCTCGCCACAAAGTACCTTAAACCAGGGGTGAAATGCTCCCGGTTCGGACCGGCTTGCCCAATCTGGTAGCGATGGCAGCTGCTGGTTTGGAGAACCGGTGGCAAAAATCCCTGCCCCCCCCGCCTCTGCTGAGCCACACCATCAGCAGAGTGTTTTTTTTACTTTTAAAAGCAGTTTTTCTTCAGTCGAAAACATGCCTTTAAAAGTAAAAAAAAAAAGCTTTTGAGGATCCTGCAGCTCAACTGAGATTGGCAGAGCCTTTAAACTCTTTTTTTTTAAAGTTTTAAAAGGCTCCTCTGGCAATCTCACCTGAGTTCCTCATCAGCAAAACCTTAAAAAAACATGTTTTCTACAAGTTCTTCAGCCTAAGAGCTTGTAGAAAACTTCCTTTTAAGAGATTCTAAGGCACTTATCTGATTACTGATCTAATGCATGGCTTTCCCAGCCCAAAAGGAGCAGTTTCAGCACAGACAGAATCAGTTGCTAGCTAATCTATTTCCTCAGTGAGCAACTAATCTGCCTGTTTTTGCTGGCTGAGGAACTCTGGGAATTGAGGACATGGACAGGTTAATGGGGAGATTGAATGCGACCACATGTTTATTGGACCCGTGTCCCTCCTGGTTGGTATTGGCCACCCGGGAGGTGACACGAGGCTGGCTCCAGAAAATCGTGAACGCTTCTTTGATGGAGGGTGTTTTCCCTGCCGCCTTGAAAGAGGCGGTGGTGAGGCCCCTCCTCAAGAAGCCTTCCCTTGACCCAGCTAGTTTAGCAAATTATCGTCCGGTCTCCAACCTTCGCTTTTTGGCAAAGGTTGTCGAGAGTGTGGTTGCACGACAGTTGCCCCAGTACCTGGATGAAACTGTCTATCTTGATCCATTCCAGTCCGGTTTCCGGCCTGGTCACAGCACGGAAACAGCCTTGGTCGCGCTGGTTGATGATCTCTTGAGAGCTCGGGACAGAGGTTGTTCCTCTGTCTTGGTCCTATTAGATCTCTCAGCGGCTTTTGATACCATCGATCATGGTATCCTGCTGCGCCGACTTGAGGGACTTGGAGTGAGTGGCACTGTTCATCGGTGGTTCTCCTCCTACCTCTCCGACCGGTCGCAGACGGTGTTGACGGGGGGACAGAGATCGACCCCAAGGCGCCTCTTATGTGGGGTGCCGCAAGGGTCGGTTCTCTCGCCTCTTCTGTTCAACATCTATATGAAGCCGCTGGGTGAGATCATCCGTGGTCTTGGGGTGAGTTGTCATCTATACGCTGATGATACTCAGCTCTATATTTCCACCCCTAACCACCCCAACGAGGCTGTTGAAGTGATGTCCCAGTGCCTGGAGGCCGTACGGGTCTGGATGGGGAGGAACAGACTCAGACTCAATCCCACCAAGACCGAGTGGCTGTGGATGCCGGCGGCCCGGTACAGTCAGCTAATTCCATCACTGACCATTGGGGGCGAACTATTGGCCCCCACGGAAAGGGCTCGTAATCTGGGCGTCCTCCTGGATGCACGGCTGTCTTTAGAAGATCATACGATAGCCGTCACCAGGGGAGCCTTTCATCAGGTTCGCCTGATACGCCAGTTACGCCCCTTTCTGGATCGGGCTTCCTTATGCACGGTCGCTCATGCCCTTGTTACATCCCGCCTGGACTACTGTAATGCTCTCTACATGGGGCTCCCCTTGAAGTGTGCCCGGAGACTCCAATTGGTCCAGAATGCGGCTGCGCGGGTGATAGAGGGAGCACCTTTTGGCTCCCATGTAACACCCCTCCTGCGTAACCTGCACTGGCTCCCAGTGGTCTTCCGGGTTCACTTTAAGGTACTTGTCATCACCTTTAAAACGCTCCATGGCCTAGGGCCGGGATATTTACGGGACCGCCTACTGCCACCATTAGCCTCTCACCGACCAGTGCGCTCTCACAGAGAGGGACTCCTCCGGATACCGTCAGCTAAACAATGTCGGCTGGCGACCTCTAGGGGGAGGGCCTTCTCTGTGGGGGCCCCTACCCTCTGGAACGAGCTCCCTCTGGGGCTTCGTCAACTCCCCGATCTCAAGTCCTTCCGCCGCGAGCTGAAGACGTTGCTGTTTCGAAGAGCAGGACTAGCCTGAATGTAGTTTTTTAAATTGGGATTTTTAAAAAAAGGGGTTTAAATGAGGTTTTAAATTTGTATTCAAAAGTTAGAGCATCAATTGAATTCAACTATCTATTCTTTAGCTGTTTTTAATCTATTATATGTTTTCTGTTGTTTTTTGTCTGTGAACCGCCCTGAGTCCTTCGGGAGAAGGGCGGTATACAAATATAATAAATAAATAAATAAATAAATTGAAGTCCGCAAACCTTAAAGTTACTAAGGTTGGAGATCCCTGATCTAAAAAATATAAATCAAATCAAATCAAACAATAAAATAAAATATTTGTGCAGCTTTCTGAGATTTGGTGTGTTTCTGTAGTGTTTCACTCTAACTACACAAACACACAAAATCTCGCAAAGCTGTATGTGGCATTTTGTTTGTGTGTGTGTGTGTCAGTTGTGTTGTGTTGTGTTGTGTGTATGTAAAGTGTGAAAGTTGGTTTTTGAGCTTTTTGTGACTGTGTGAGGTTCCTGCTTATTGCAGGGGCAATTTTGGGTGAACTGCAGCTGCTTTTACATTGTGTGTGAGTCAGTTGTGTTGTGTTGTGTGTGTGTGTGTAAAGTGTGAAGGTTTTTGGTACCTCTTATTGTTTTTTATACTTGTTTATTATTTTTATTATTTATTGTTATTGGCCACGCCCACCTAGTCATCTGACCACCAAGCCACGCCCATCAATTAAGCCACGCCCACAGAACCGGTAGGGGAAATTTTTAGATTTCACCCCTGCCTTAAACTAAAACTCATATGCAAAAAGCTAGGACCAAAGTTTTCCCAATAGGGAAAATAATTAATCCCATCACAGTACAGTTTAGACTCCCTTGCCTGCTAGGGAAAATGCATCCAGTCTTTCACAGTAGCTTGTTAAAGCTGGCAGTAGGCTCCCTGATCAGGCCAGTAGATCGGGCATTCCTGAAACCAATAGGGGAGATGTAAGGTGAAGAAGATTTTAGATTCAAGGCTGCATAGGGGCCAGTTGCAGTACCTTGTACATTGGAAAGGATACCCCCTCTTGAAGCCACCTGGGTCAAGAGCTAGGATGTGAAGGCAGACAGGTTGATTAAACAGTTTCATGATGAATTCCCTCAAAAGCCAAAGGGGGGGGGAGGAAGAGGAGGTTGAGGTGAGCCTTGACTAATTTCTTCTGTATATTTTGTCTTGCAGGAAATCCTCTTCAATTCAACCCTAAAGCTGACATGGCCAAACCCAACTTGGAGCTTCAGTGCTGCCACACTGGACCTAGGGATAGGGAGGGGGGATTAGAGATAGCTGGGTTTTTTTAGTCAAAATAAAGTACTTTCTCTTGGGAACTTAGAATGTTTGCACATCTGACCAGAGGAAGGAGGAGTGATGTCACCAGACCAGCAGATGCTGCCTTGATTGGGCCATGTGACTGATTGTTTGGGGTTGAGGGAAAAACTTTTACTTTTAATTAAGCGAAAACCAAGGTGCCCCTCACAGTTGGTTTTCACTAAATATATGCCAATTTGATATTTCCAATAAAGCTATTCTTTGAGGAATTCACCTGCCTCGGAGTTTTTGCTTACAGTGGATCTATTACTTGGAACCTTGACACCATAATGCAAAATTCAGTAAATCCTACTGAATTCAATTTTCAAGTCCAGAATAACAGAATAACAGAGTTGGAAGTGACCTTGGAAGTCTTCTAGTCCAACCCACTTCACAGGCAGGAGATCCTTTACTATTTCAGACATATGTTGTCCAATCTCTTCTTAAAAAGAGTGTTGGAGCACCCACAGCTTTTTGAGGCAAGTCGTTCCACTAGTTATTTTTCTAACTGTAAGAACATTTCTCCTTAGTTCTAGATTGCTTCTCTCTAGTTTCCATCCATTGCTTCTTGTCCTGCCTTCAGGGGCTTTGAACAATAGTTTAACCCTTTCTTCTTTGTGGGCGCCCCTTAGATATTGGAAAACTGCCATAATTTCAGCCCAGCACTTTTCATTAAACTAGTCATACCTGATATCCAATTGACTTTACTCTGGCACTTGAAGAAAAGTGCTGAAAAGTACCTTTCTCTGTGCTAATGGTTTAATCTCCAAAGAAAATTTCCAATGTTAAAAAGCAAATATTTACCGATATTATAAAACCAAGGGCATAATAATTCGAAGAGTGAACATCACTTCCTAGATCACAATGGGAAGACCCACAAGATATTGCTTTGACCCTAATCAGACAAATAGATGGACAATATATTTTGGAAAAGAATTGCCTTTGTATCCATGACTTGTCCATGAAACAATGGATTAAATATGACAAACGATTGTCAAGATTATATGATATTACCAGTTGAAAAAGAAAAGAAAGAAGGTTTCCCATGGTGCTAACTTCCACAGCTTTTCATAAAATTGCCACTTTAGTTATTAAGGGCAGATCTAACAATTGGTGCCCATTTTATTTAATAAAGCCACTCATTGTTCAGCATGAGATGAGACAGATGTCTTGAAAAGACTAAGGCTCATGCTTGTACAGCAGCTACAGCAGAGGTTGAATCACAGAGCATTCCTAGATTATCTTCTGAGTGCTGGAATTTTTACATCCATCATGTTTCCTAATAACTTTGTGGGTGACTCTGGGGCTGAAGTACACTAAATTAGCACATTATATACAATGAATACCAGAACTAGACTGCTGTACAGAAATGGACTATGTAAATCTGGTCAAAGGGTTGAGTTTTCACCTGAAACTTTCCATGGTTTTTTAAATTAAAAACTCAGATATTGTGTTTGCTAAATATTTGATTATATCAAAAATTGCTGGGAGGATTGTAGACCCAGTTTAATTGGATCCATAGGTCTGAATCCAGACAGTCAGAAATCTATGGGACTATCCTTTGTTACACGTGCTAAAAATTTCAATAGTTTAAAAGAGTTTAAAAATGATTAACACTGGATCCAACTCTTTATCTTCTAAGACTTGCATCTGTTTATGTAAATTAGAACAGCAAAGCAATTATTTTCTTTATATCAGAAAAGCTATTGTTCCAAAAAACATTTGTCAGCTTCTATCAAAAACAACTAGAGCTAAGAATTACATTTCCAGTGTTGTGCTTTCAAAATGCTCCCACATCAAATCCAAGCAATGATGTTATCTATCTTCATGACCTGGGTTAGTGCCATTTATTCAAGAAGTCCAGAGCGGAAGATAAAAAATTAAATGTAGAAAACCTTTTAAGACCATCATACTTTACCAGCAATTACAATTTACTGTATTTTTCGGAGTATAAGACGCTCCAGAGTATAAGAAGCACCTTATTTTGGGGGGAGGAAATTAAGAAAAAAATTCTGCTTGAGGGGCTCTCCATTTGAGACGCTGTGTTTGCAGCCTCCAAAAGCTCCATTTGCAAAGGAGTTTCTCTTTGCAAAGGCATCCTCTCTAACGGACCTTTTGGAAGCTGTTTGAGAGGCTCTCTGTTTGGGAGGCTGCATTTGCAGTCTCCAAAAGCTCCAAAAGGATAGGGGCCGGTGGGCAGGTGGGGTCATATTTAGTGTATAAGACACACCCTTCAGGAGGGGGGGAAAGTGTGTCTTAGACTTCGAAAAATACGGCACTTGGCTATTGAAATCCAATAGAAATGACAGTTAAACTAAGATGCTTAATTCATGTTAGGATTAGACTATTTGGGAATAAATCTGGAAATTTCCAGATATGTAACTAATGACTTTATGTTATCTTCATTTACTAATTATCAACAATTATCAAGGGCAGATTGAAAATCTTGAGAACTGTGGTCTGAATGTCATTTTCTTCTTTCCGATAAATCTTAGGGCTTAACTAGTTGTAACAGTATTGTGGTAGAATGTAGTCCAGCTTCCCAGGAGGGAAGAGCTACATTCCAGAAGGGCAAGAGGCCGAAAAGTTTAGAAGTTTAGAGGAAGAGGGTCAAGACAACCTCTTCCTAGAGGTTCTCAGAGTATATTTTAATGATACAAGTAGTTTGCTTTAGTTTGGCAAGATTCTTTCTTTAGGTGAGGAACAATAAAAGAAACTACTTAAAAGAAATTCAGCATGTCTTTCTTGGTTTTGCAGCCTGACAAGTCTTCATATATTTATTATGTGCATAAATTATTTTTTTAACAGAAAGAGACAGTCAACATGTTTATTAGCCAAACTAGGATGAATAAATGGGGCAAGGAGGAAGACAGCTTCAATTCCCACATGTTCCTAATTCAAACCAAAAATCTTCCATCATCTACTAAATTCACCATGTGTGTACACTTGGCCAAATAAAATATTCTGCTCTGCTCTGCTCTGCTCTGCTCTGCTCTGCTCTGCTCATCTCATCACCACTCTACATTACTCCTGTTCTACTCTACTCTTCTCTACACGACACTGCACTACATTGCACTCCTCTACACTACTCCTTTTCTACTCCACTCCACTCTATTCTGAATGAGATAAAACTCTTATCTGCATCAACTTGCTTCCCTTCCTAAATAAGATACTGGGGACAAATAATTTCTGTTGGCAGTGTAGTGAAGGCATATTATGTACCTAGAGCAGAATTACAGTGTTAATTTTCCTGCTTATGAAAAAGATAAAAAGATAAAACTAACAAATATTACAACTATACTTGTAGTGTGTGTGTGTGTGTGTGTGTGTGTGTGTGTGCATATATGTTTTCTGATGTTTTTGTGGGTGTTTGTATGTAGGTCTTTGGTTATTTGGGTTTTCTCCCACGTAAAATTGGAAGTGTCTTGGCGACGTTTCAACGAAATCTCATTCGTCATCTTCAGGCTGGTGTTTACAGCTTCATGCTTCTAGGAGCAATGTGTGATCGCAGCTGTTTCTTCCTTTTAACTGCTAGCGGGGGTTTGAACTGATTGGTTGGGAGCTTGGCTGTGTTCTTATTGGGTGGAGGTGTGTTCTGATTGGTTGGGGGTTTGGCTGTGCTCTGATTGGATGGTGGAGTTGGCTGTGCTCTTATTGGCTGGGGGTGTGTTCTGTTTGCGGGGGGGCTTGGTTGTGCTCAGGTTAGTCTGAGTTGCAGGGGTATTTGAGTTGAGTCATTCCTCTTGTTAGGGACACGTTTGTCAATAAGGGCAGGTTTCCAAATGGCTGGTAGGCGGGAGGTATCATCTCGTTTGTTCATGCTGTGTGGGCGTTTTTCTATCTCGATGGCTTCTCTGATTATTCTGTTGTTAAAGTGTTCAGTTTTGGCGATAGTTCTGGTCTTTTTAAAGTCAATATCGTGTCCTGTGGCTTTAAGGTGTTGGACCAGGGAAGAAGTTGGTTCCTCTTTTTTGACTGAGTTCTTGTGTTCTTCAATGCGTGCACTTATTCTTCTGTTGGTTTGTCCGATGTATGTGGTGGGGCAGGCGGTGCATGGGATTTCATATACTCCTTGATTTTCTAACTCAATTTTGTCTTTGGGGTTTCTTAAGATGGTGGATATTTTTTGGTTTGTGCAGAATGCTGTCTTGTTTTTGGAGGATCACTCCTCTTGTTGTCTCTTCTCCCCTCTCACTGGGCATGGCAGGGCTTCCTGCCCCTGCCCAAATTGGATGCAATTTGGGGGTGGCAGGTTGGGAGGAGTGGTGCTGGGGAGACACAAGACATGCGTCTTACTTGTCTTGCAGCCTCATTGAATGTCTCACCATTGTCTGTAGTCAAACACATTATAAGGCAAAAAAGGTCAATCAAACTTCTTGAACTTGCGAGAACCTTGTTTTTACCCTACAATGTGTTTTCCTACAGACAATGGTGAGACGTGTGGCATTTTGTGTCTCCCTGGCCCCTTGCGAGGGGGGCCACACATGCCACTCAACTCAATAAAGAGCCGGGTGCTGTGGAAAAGGGAGCCAGGTGGACACAAGCTTTGGGCATCTGGGGCTGCTGGGGGTTGCCCGATGGAGAGACAGGAACAAGATGGGAGTTTGCATGGAAGGGGGATGGGTGGATGGATGGATGGGAGGCAGGTGAATGCCAAGAACGCCGGGGAGATTTCCACCTTTGGTTGCCCCAGGGAACAGCTAATGAGCGACTGAGTTGTGCTCCCATAACAGTGCAACACAGCAGCAGCCATGAGATGGCCACGCTCGCCACCTCCTGCACCTCCAAAATAATAAGACCTCCCCAAGCCCTTATTTCGGGGTTCAAAAAATTATAAGACAGGGTCTTATTTTCGGGAAAACACGGTAATAAATAATAGACAGAAGATAGAAGAGGTGAAAAAGTAGGAGAAAAATGGTTGGAAAAAATGTACAACATTGTAAACAAGAAGAAACTATACTTACATGCTCCATTTACTTGAAAACTTTACTTTATAACATCCATTTACTTTATAACATCTATCTCATTGCAATTCTGTGGCTCTGTATTATGATTATATTTTGGTGATTTTATTATGGTTTTATCTTAATTTAACATTTTATCTTCTATATCGTATTTTCTACATATATAAAGATATATATTTGCTGATGCTTTATTTAAACTAAATTTGTATATCAGTGACTACATGACCTCTATAGATGCTGTACCCTAAATAAACATAAAAGTGAGACCCAGGGAAGTGAAAATTAAGAAAATATTAAGGAAATGATTTGACCATATGGTTGGACTACTAGACTACTAGAACTACTAGCAGTTCTAATTGTGTAATGTTTAGTGGGTAAAGGTTCCCCATCAGAGATTTGGCTTTTCAAGAAGGTTGCCTCAGTGAAATACCCTCTAATGGTTTCTTTATTTTTAATTATTCTCTGCAACTCACTATGGATTTCTTACTTACGAGACCATCTGCTAAAAATTAAGCAACATTTCTTTAAGGAGCAGCTTTCTGTGATCTCACCCCCAACCCCGTCTTTACAAACGTGGAGGAGATTCTAACACAGGAAGAAGCAATTTCTCTGGAGCCATGGATTACCCAAAAAAACTAAATGGTGGAAGCTGAGAAAGAGAGGTAAACAGGCGGGAATTCTAATCAAGCTAAGAAATAATAGAAATAAAACTCCTCTGCCTTCAATTTTCCTAACCAATGTACGTTCACTTGCTAATAAGATGGATGAAATCTTAAACAAATACAATTCTGATTTTTACAATTCAGCAGTCCTATGCTTCTCTGAAACCTGGTTAAATGAATCAATTGAAGATAGCAGCCTGCATATCCCAGGGTTTCAGATTGAACGATCAGACAGAATTACAGAAACATCTGGTAAAAAGAAGGGAGGAGGCTTATGCTAATATATCAACAACAGTTGGTGTCAGGATTTAACTAGAATATACAAATTCTGTGACCAAAACCTAGAGACATTAATTATCAATGGTAAACCATAGTATTCGCCTTGTGAATTTTCCTCATTTCTTCTAATTGCTCTTTATGTCCCACCACAAGCCTGTGTAAACAAGGCATTACGAATTCTAGCTGACCAAATTATGGACACTGAAGCCAAATACCCCGATTCACTGGCCATTATTTTGGGAGATCTAAAAAAAGGCAAACTTAAGGAAAGAGCTACCAAAATACTTTCAGCATGTCAATTGTCCCACTAGAGGCAAGAATACTTTAGACCATTGCTACACAACACTAAAAGATGCTTATCGGTCCTTACCATGAGCAGCTGTAGGACACTCTGATCATTCACCTTGTACCTGCTTACAGGCAAAGACTTAAAACCACAAAACCAACAATTAAATCAATGAAGACCTGGACTGAGGAGACAAAATTAAAGCTACAGGCTTGCTTTGACTGCACTGATTGGAATATTTTTGAAGATACCTCTGCAGACCTGGATGAACTCACAGATACTGTAACATCATATGTCAGCATCCGTGAAGACCTATGTGTACTGACAAGGAACTTGCGAATATACAGTAACAATAAACCTTGGATCACAGCTAAACTTAAGCAGCTATATCGTTCCAAAGAGGAAGCCTACAGAAAAGGTGATAAAATGCTGTACAATCAGGCCAGAAATGTATTAACAAGGGAGATCAGAGCAGCAAAAAGAAGCTACTCTGAAAAGCTAAAGAATCAGTTCTCAACAAATGAACCAGCAAACATGTGGAAAACTCTTAAAAATATCACTGGCTACGGCAAACCTCCTTCCCAGGCTGAAGGAAATCAACAACTGGCAGATGACCTGAATGAGTTTTACTGCAGGTTTGAAAGGAAACTACAGCCACCTATCTCCATAACCCCCATCTCAGACACACCAACAACAGCCAAGCCTCTTACAACTGACCCCATCGCATTGGATTCATAACCCCTGGTGATCACAGAAAAGGAAGTGCAAGACCTATTTCACAGACAAAACTCAGGAAAAGCTCCAGGCCCAGACAAGATAATTTCTTCTTGCTTAAAAATCTGTGCTGGCCCCCATCTTCACCCATATCTTCAATAAATCACTAGAGATGTGCTATGTTCCTTCTTGCTTCAAATGCTCTACTATCATCCCAGTGCCAAAGAAGCCCACCATCAAGGAACTGAAGGACTACAGACCAGTTGCTCTAACATCTGTAGTCATGAAAACCTTTGAAAGGCTAGTGCTGTCCCACTTGAAAACCATCACAGATCCACTGTTAGACCCCTTGCAATTTGCATACCGAGCAACCAGATCAACAGATATGCTGTTAATATGGCTCTGCACTACATCCTACAACATCTTGAATCTCCAAAGACCTATACAAGGGTCCTCTTTGTAGACTTGTGCTCAGCATTCAACACCATCATTCCAGACACTCTTCTAACTAAGCCAGACGAGCTACAGGTACCTGAACAGACTTGTAAGTGGATCACAAGCTTCCTAACAAACAGAAAGCAGCAGGTGAAGCTAAGCAGAATCACATCAGATACCTGTACAATTAGCACAGGGGCCTCCCAAGGCTGTGTGCTTTCCCCATTTCTCTCTGTATACCAATGACTGCATCTCCAACGATCCATCTGTTAAACTATTGAAGTTCGCAGATGACACAACAGCGATCGGTCTCATTCGAGACGATGAATCCGGTCTCATTCGAGACAATGATGAATTCAACGGGAGGTTGAATGACTAGCCTTCTGGTGTGAGCGGAACAATCTGGAACTGAACACGCTCAAAACTGTAGAAATGGTGGTAGACTTTAGGAGAAACCCTTCCATACTTCCACCTCTCACAATACTAGACAACACAGTATCAACAGTAGAAACCTTCAAATTTCTAGGTTCTACCATATCGCAAGATCTAAAATGGACAGCTAACAACAAAAACATTATCAAAACAGGACAACAAAGAATATTCTTTCTGCGCCAACTCAGAAAGCTTAAATTGCCCAAGGAGCTGCTGATCCAATTCTACAGAGGAATCTGTGATCTGCACCTCTATAACTGTCTGTTTAGTTCTGCAACCCAAAAAAGACACACAGACTTCAGAGGATAATTAGAACTGCAGAAAAAACAATTGCTACCAAACTGCCTTCCTTTGGGGACCTGTATACTGCATGAGTCAAAAAGAGGGTTGCTTCTGGGTGGCGCCACCTTTCTCGCTGGGTGCTAATTTATGGCACTCCGCATTGAATATGGTAAAAGCTGGATTTAACAACTGATCCCGGCTTCATGTCTCTCTCGGGTTGAAAGAGAGAGACAGAGCAAGGGGGAGGAATTGGGTAGATTCCCCTAGGGGCTTTGTTTTTGTAATACAAAGTCCTGAACGGTTGAATCCCCTTATTTACCCCTCCCCCACCTCCAGTATTCTCTGCGCTCCTGAAAAAGCAGGAAAAGAGGAAGGTGTCCACTTCTGCTAGCAATTGATTTCTTTTTGTGGATACGAAAAGCAGGCGGAACGAGTGTGAGGAACAATTATTGGTTTGCAAGTATTTTTGATTTTCTGACTTCCGCCCCCCCCTTCAGTTTTGTTTTAGAGAAACTGAAAGCAGAGTGATACATCAAAGGGAGCTTTGCTGTTGAATCGAAACTGAATGGAGATTTTATCTTATTGTGTTTGACTGTGGACTGTTGGATTATATTACGCTGTTTAAGTACTTTACAAGGGGATTCTCAGCAGGAATTTTGTTATGGAGGTTCTTTCAGAAGAATGGATTCGTGACTTTATACAGGACTACACAGAAAGTATGTATTTAATTATTCAAAAATACGAATTGATAAAAAATGGGGACGTTTTGGATGAGAGTTTGGAGCAAATTAACCAGTGCAATTATTCGGAAAATGGAATGGAGGACATACAAATAAAAGTGGATAAATATGAAGATTTGATCGTGAAGAAACAAGGTGATCTAAAGAAGTTTTCTTTAAATAGTTTGGATGAGCTGCCTGAATTTGTGCTACAGGAGATTGTCCTCAAATGGAAAAGACTCACAAGCTTAATGTTTCCCAAGAGTTCTCTTTTGGACTGATGGAATATCGGCAGTAATTTTGGATTTCTGGACATAAGGAATTACTAGGAAATATTGTGATTGACTTTTAAAAGGAGCAACGAAGGAAAGACAGAGATTAATGCACCAAAAAATGGCAAGAGACAAAAGTATTATTTTGAAACAAGGTTTTTAAAATATTAATAGACAAAATATTAGTGTCCCGAAAGACAATTTGTGATTATAAGAGACTATATATTTGGATATACTGGATTTTGATGAGGAAGGACTAAAGTTGAATAGATATTGTAATTAATTAAATAATATTGTAATTTTCTCTATTGAAATTTTATAAATTTTATAATCTGTTGTATTGAATTTTAAATAGAATATTCTTGAAAGATCTTATGTAAGAAAGACTTGGGGGGGAAATTATATGGTTATATGGTTATAGAAGCTATAAGGGAGATATTCTCTGAACTGGATTGGATTTTTATGCTTTAGCTGGTTTTAAATATTTTAGGATTAATTTGTTCTACTGATTTATATATTTTATTACTGTTTATTGTTAATTTTTTGAAGGATTTGGTTATGTAAGGAGGAAGTCAGAGCTAGAGAGGGAGAATTGGTATAATAGTTTTGGGAAAAAAATTTTTAGCATATGTTTGTTTTATTTTTAACTATACCTTGTGTTTGTACCGGGAAGCCAGGGGGGGAGGGGTTTGTGAAGGGAGAGGGGTTGGGGGGAAAGGGGGGGGGAAATTTTTTTGTAAAACTTTTTGAATAAAAAAAAAAAAAAAAGAGGGTTGTGAAAATATTTACAAATCCCTCACATCCTGAACATAAACTGTTTCAACTCCTACCCTCAAAACGACGCTATAGAGCATTGCACACCGGAACAACTAGACACAAGAACAATATTTCCCCGAATGCCATCTCTCTGCTAAACAAATAATTCCCTCAACACTGTCAAACTATTTACTAAATCTGCACTACTATTAATCTTCTCATCGTTCCCATCACCCATCTCCTTCCACTTATGAATCTATGACTGTAACTTTGTTGCTTGTATCCTTACAATTTATACTGATAATTGATTGTTTCCTGATTGCTTAATTGTAGCCTATGACTATCATTAAGTGTTGTATCGTTGTGTTAAATTTGTACCTTATGACTATCATTAAGTGTTGTATTTATTTATTTATTTTATTCAATTTTTATACCGCCCTTCTCCCGAAGGACTCAGGGCGGTGTACAGCCAAGTAAAAAATCACAGTATCAATATTAAAAGAGATTAAAACAAACATATTATAAAGTGGCCAGATTTAAAATGAATTAAAATATTAAAATATAAATAACCCAATAAAATTTTAGGCCAGTCCCGCTTGAATAAACAAGTGTGTTCCCAGCTCACGGCGAAAGGTCCGAAGATCAGGCACTTGACGTAAACCAGGGGGAAGAGGTATCTTTTATTTTATGTATAGTAAGAGCATATGTACCAAGACAAATTCTTGTGTGTCCAATCACATTTGGCCAATAAAAAATTCTATTCTATTCTATTCTATTCTATTCTATTCTATTCTATTCTATTCTATTCTATTCTATTCTATTCTATTCTATTCTATTCTATTCTATTCTATTCTATTCTATTTGATTCGATTCTATCTAGGAGAGTCTTCCCTACCTGATGCCCCGAAGATATTTATTCTACAATTCATATAGCTATAGCATATAGGCCTATATACCATTCTTTACACTTTACAGCTCTCTCTGGGTGTTTGCAACTAATGTATACTACCCAGAGGTGGTATACAGCCGATTTGGACCTGTTCGGACCAGTAGCAGTAATTTTAACTGGTTCATTGAACCAGTAAATACCACCTCTGGCTGCCCCCCTTTCCTGCCCACTTGCCCGCTCAACACTCACCCTGCCCACTTCTGCCCTATATATGTTGCCTTCACCACAGGGCCTCGCCAGTTGCCTCTGTGCCTTGCCCGCTCTACTCAGCTCACCAAAGGTAAGCAAGCTGCCCACTTGCCCTTCACCTTGGGTTGGGGCCCAGGGCCCAGGGATGTGCCATTCCCCGAGGCCCCAGAGCCTCTGCCCACCTTTCCTCAGCTCTGGCCTTCCCAAATCCTCATTCTGCATGCTGCCCGCTCTCCCTTCACCACGTGTCATCCCATTTTCCCTCCTTCAGAGGTCCTGGCCCTTACTCAATCTCCCCACTTCCTCCCCCATGGCTGCATCTTTCTTCATCCTTACCTTCCTCCCTTCCTTCCTCCTGGCTGCCAGGGAAGGCAAGCCAAGACTGAGCCATCACCACTGGGCTCCTGCCTGCAGGTTCCGGCACAGCAGGCAATGGGGAGGGTGTGCACAGCCTGTGCGAAGAACAGGGCAGCAATGGCAGCAACGGGACTGTCTGAAGCTCTTTTTTGGTGCATTCGAGAAGTGGACACTGGTAGTTTTTGATGCAAGAAGCCTGCAGCCAGCCACTGCTGATGGCTCAGTTCTGTCTGGCAAAGAGACAGTGGCTGGGAGGCTTCTTGCACTGAAAAAAAGATGTGGTGGCTGCAGGCATCTCATGACAAGGGGGGCGGGGAAACAAATGCAGGCTGGTGGGGAGCACAGCAGTGACAGCTCAGCTCTGGCTTGCTTCCCTGGCAGCGAGCCATGGGAGGAAGGTATGGTCACGGGACAAAGAAAGAGGTGGTGGTGGGAGAGGAAGCAGGGAGATTGAGTAAGGGCTGGGACTTCTGAAGGAGGGGAAATGGGGCGATACGTAGTGAAGGGAGAATGGGTGGCATGCAGGAGGAGGCCTTTGACAGATTCTGAGTTTAGCCACCTCAGACCCTGGGCAGAAAATAGGTAGAAAGGCTGCAATAGCTGAAAGGCTGCAATAGCTGAGTCTTCGGAGAAGGGCGGTATAAAAATATGAATAAATAAATAAATAAATAAATAAATAAGTTCAAATTCAAAAATATGAATAAATAAATAAATAAGTTCAAATTTTTTCCTACCGGGTTTTGTGGGCATGGCTATGTGGGTCATGTGACTGAGTGGGCATGGCCAACTCGATGTCACTCACAGCAAGGTTCTGCCCCACCCACAGAAGCAGTAGTAGAAAAATTTGAATCCCACCACTGATATTACTCCCAACAATCTGTATCCTTATTTTACCAACTTTGGAAAGATGGGAGGCTGAGTAATCCTTGAGCCCCATCAGGACTGAACTCCAGGCTGTGGGCAGAGTTTGCCAGCAATATGCATTTTTAACTACTGCTCATATAGTCCCAAATTAATATCATTATTATCAGTCTTGTTAAAGAGATTATGTTCATGAGAATTAATAATCCATCACTTTTTGGAAGGCACCAGATGAGAGAAGCTGATCCAGTTTGTACTTATGAGAAATCCAAATTTATCTCAACCCTATTCCAATTTCATTTCTGGGCTGGAAGCAAGCAATTACAGAAACACACCATAGCCATTAGCTCCCTCCTCCCCTCTGAATGTCATTTTCCAGCCACACCTTAATTCCTATTAACAGTACTGAATTTTTTTTTCATTTCAAGAGTATAAAGTGGAAAAGATATTTTTTAACTGAGTTTGACTTCTGGTAAATTTATAGATATCCTTGTGCAATTTTCTTGACAACCATACAAGAGTGGTTTGCCTTCTGGAATGTTTTTCCATTTCCCAGTCTACTTTAGACTCTCGGTACTTTTTTAAAATTTTAATAAATAAATAGTAAAGTCTCATTCAAGTATTAACCAGATCTAGCTTTGCTGAGCTTCTGAGTCCAGACAGGATTTGTCAGATGCAGGCACCAGCTAAGGGAAAGAAGTAAAATAATAACAATACCTTGCCACTGTCAAATAATGTTTATGTTTTTACACTTCTGAATTCTCTTGACATTTCTCTTTCATTCAAAGGAGCACGCAGTTTGCATAATAACAATGTGAAGGAAGTAGTTTGTTTTTTCTCCTTAAGTGTTGTTAAAGCCCTATGAAATATTTCTCTTTCTTTGCAGGCTTTTACATAACTAACTTCAAAATACACTTTGGTCACGTTGGTTGATGATCTCTGGAGGGCCAGGGATAGGGGTTATTCCTCTGCCCTGGTCCTATTAGACCTCTCAGCGGCTTTTGTTACCATCGACCATGGTATCCTGTTGCACCGATTGGAGGGATTGGGAGTGGGAGGCACCGTTTATCGGTGGTTCTCCTCCTATCTCTCCGATCGGTCGCAGACGGTGTTGGCAGGGGGGCAGAGGTTGGTCCCGAGGCACCTCACTTGTGGGGTACCACAGGGGCCGATTCTCTCGCCCCTCCTGTTCAACATCTATATGAAGCTGCTGGGTGAGATCATCAGTGGCTTTGGGGTGAGGTACCATCTGTACGCGGATGACACTCAGCTGTACTTTTCCACCCCGGGCCACCCCAACGAAGCCGTTGAAGTGCTGTCCCAGTGTCTGGAAGCCGTACGGGTCTGGATGGGGAGAAACAGGCTCAAGCTCAATCCCTCCAAGACGAAATGGCTGTGGATGCCGGCACCCCGGTACAGTCAGTTGCATCCGCGGCTGACTGTTGGGGGCGAGTTATTGGCCCCGATGGAAAGGGTGCGCAACTTGGGCTTTCTCCTGGATGGACGGCTGTCTTTTGAAGATCATTTGACGGCCGTCTCCAGGAGAGCTTTTTACCAGGTTCGCCTGGTCTGCCAGTTGCGCCCCTTCCTAGACCGGGATGCCTTATGCACGGTCACTCATGCGCCCGTGACATCTCGCTTGGATTACTGCAACGCTCTCTACATGGGGCTCCCCTTGAAGGGCATTCGGAGGCTTCAGTTGGTTCAGAATGCAGCTGCGCGGGTGATAGAGGGAGCCCCTCATGGCTCCCATGTTACACCACTCCTGCACAGACTGCACTGGCTACCTGTAGCCTTTCGGGTGTGCTTCAAGGTCTTGGTTACCATCTTTAAAGCACTCCATGGCATAGGGCTGGGTTATTTACGGGACTGCCTACTGCCACCGATTGCCTCCCATCGACCCGTACGCTCTCACATAGAGGGACTCCTTAGGGTGCCATCCGCCAGGCAGTGCCAACTGGCGACACCCAGAGGAAGGGCTTTCTCTGTGGGGGCTCCCACCCTCTGGAACGAGCTTCCCCCAGGGCTTCGCCAACTTCCTGACCTCCGAACCTTCCGCCGCGAGCTTAAGACACATCTATTTATTTGCGCAGGGCTAGCCTACAGTTTTAGTTTTAAATTTAGTTTTTAATGGGGTTTTATATTATTTTAGTGATGTTTTTAATTCGCCCTAATTAATAAGTTTTTTAACGGTTGTTTTTACTTGTATTATTCTCATGTTTTTATCTGGCTGTAAACTGCCCTGAGTCCTTCGGGAGATAGGGCGGTATAAAAATCCGAATAAATAAATAAATAAATAATAAATAAATAAATAAAATACTTGCAGTACAAGGAGGTAATATGTATGCCTGTAGGAAAAGCCTGCAACTTACAAAGCAGAGTTCACCAAGAAATAAAATCTCAACATGAACTATCTTCCTTAGTCTGCACTTCTGATTACTTCTGAATCTTAGTGGGCAATTCATAAGCCCCTTACATAAATTGGTTACTTTTAAATTGTTTTTCATCTAAATTTGTTGTTCCAGGGAACAAGAGAGAGAGATGAAAAATAACATGTCTACAAAGTTATAATTCTTAGTAAGAAGCAATAACCAAGCTCTTCAAACTTTTATTACTATGACTTGGAAAATACTAATTGAATTGCTACTTTTTATAATGAGTTTCAATTTTGTCTTTGGATAGGGGAAAATGGGGTGGGAACCAGATGCATGTAAATTTAGCAGATGTTTAAACTTTTAAAATAAAGTTCCACCAACAAAGAGTAACAAGTTCTACTGGATAAGATAAAATAGCTCTGATTTAAAAATGATAGACTACAAGAATGGTCTGGAAAAGGATGAAATGCTTGCTATACAAATGAAATAGGATAATGTTTTAAAAATTAAAAGGAATATAAAAATATCAAACCAAAAAAGTAACCTGTATAATTTTCCCACATTGGATTTACAAAGGAGACCAGTTAAAGACTTGATGAGAAGGGACAAATAAAAAGAAAAGAAAAGGAATCAAGTTCTAGGATATTATTTGAAAGGATTAAACATCAAGATTTTTAAAAGCTAAGGAAATGAATATAAAGTGGGTTTATTTGATGAAGGTTAAAAGCAATGTTATTATTACAGCTAACCTTTAATGGACTTTTGCTGACCATGACTGAATAAGATTTTAAGGATTTGTATACAAATAGAAGATGTGATATGGGATGCTCAGATTGTTGTATTTTAAGAGAAACTGAGAAGTTGTTAGAATAGTTTATACGTATTGACATAAATGGGAAAGCTACCTCTTTATATTTCTTTTCTGTTTCTTATCATGTTCTTACAATTTTCTCTATTCTTTCTTTTATATATTTCTTTTTTTCTTTACTTTTTTCTGCACCTTTTTTCTATTTTCTTTTTTCTGATTTTTGTAGTTTTGGCCAAAGGTCAGACGACAAGCTGACTGACTGACTGACTGATGATGATATGATTTTTATCTGCATAAATATGAAAAAGAACAGAAGACAGAAGAAGATGATGTCCATCTTTCCATCTTTCTCTACATCTTTCAATCCATTGATCAGTCCATCTGATAGTCTCTCCATCTCTGCTTTTCTGTGCATTGGTCTGTTGGGCTGACTCACCATCCACCTGCCAATCTGCCCATCTGTTCGTCCATCTTTCTGCCCATCCATCTTTCTCACCCTCTGTCTATCTGTCTGTCCATCCATCCATCCCACTATCTGTCTGTCCATCTATTCCACAGGAGTAATAGACCCCACATTTTAGAGACATTCTGTAAGTGAGGTCATTTGAGATACTTGTGTCAAAAATGATTGTTTTATAATGCACTGTTTTGCCTAATTAAAGGTTACAAGCAAAAGCGGGAATTTTAGTAATAAAAAGATTATTAGATTATATAATCTAGATAAAGAACAAAATATAAACAGTGAAACATGAGCAGACAGCCAAACTAATTAGCCAAACTAATCTGAAGTATCATCTAACTAATATATTCTAATATTTCATTAAAATCTTATAATATGGATTACAATGGATTTCATATCCATTTTCTAATCAAAACATATGCCTATTAAATTTTAGTTTAAAGGTAACTGGTTAACACAATTCAAATTATTAAAAAGAAAAAGAGGGAGAAATATTATATTAAGATGACAATGTATGGTTGTGTGCTTGCATTTGTGTGTGTGCACATGCGCGTGTGCATGCATGCATAGCCACAAGTTGATGTTAATTCCTGGTGATTACCTGCTTCTTCTACAGTTTTTGTTTCAGATTTCAGAAGTGGTTTGCCATTGCCTTCTTCCTACAAATGAGAGAGAGTGGCTGGTCTATGATCACCCATTTGGTTTTGTACCCAAAACAAAACTAGAATTCACAGTTTCCAGGTTTTTAGCCCTTGTGCCTTAACCATGATATCTAATTGGACCTCTACTGTAGATTATATGTAAATTACATCTCAAACTAGAATATAAAATCTAAATCCCATATTTTACCCTGGATACTTTTAAGTCTGGTACTATCAGTTATTATATACCTACATCATGCTTATTCAATACTATGTATTCAACACAATGTAAGCCGCCCTGAGTCTTCGGAGAAGGGCGGGATATAAATTCAAATTTAAAAAAAAACTATCTTTATGGAATTGGGTAGCATCTCTCTCTGTGTATTTGGCATTCTTACATGCCACCATATTTCCAATACAATTCCTGGTGCTCATAACTAGATACTCATGCCCTATATTAAAATGTTATGTACAATAAAAGACTCATCTGAAAATTGACAGGTCCCCAGTATTTCCAGAAAAGAATGTTTTCTGAGCAAAGAGGAAGCAAATATGTTCCAAGTAAAGTATGGTCCAAGTAAAGTATGGTCAACCTACCTCTGATTAATTGGAAAATAAATGAATATACAACTGAACCGATCCATACAATCTTATACAATGCTGTTACAAATCTAGGTCTAGATCAACTAGTAACTAACAACACTAGACTCAACAACTGTCTCGACCTCATCTTCTGCAACAACTTAAGCTCAATTTATGTACTGCAAATAAAAGAACCCTTTTCCAACAGTGACCACAGCATGATTGACTTTTGTCTCAATATACGCCTTTACAAAAATCACCATAATAATGGGATAACAAACTACAACTTCAAAAAAGCCAATTATGATCTCATAGACACTGACCTCTTATTTCTTGATTGGCAAATTCTATTCTCTAACTGTATCACTGCCGAAGACTAGTATAACATTTTCTTGCTCGAAGTCAAAAGAGTTATTAAACTATATGTACCACTAATCACTACCAAAACCAGGAAAAACAAATTACCCATATCAATAAGAAAGCTCCAATCCATTGAATGCACCAATTACCACATCAAACAAGAAGAAAACCTTCTGCGCACAAAATCCAATCGTGCCTTCTATAATTTTGTAACAAACTTAAAGACTCAAAATCCATCCCACCCCTAACAGTAAAGAATGCAATGATGAAGCAGTTAAAGCAAACCTCTTTAACACATTCTTTGGCTCAGTCTTTGTTAATAACAATGGCTCATGCCCAACATTCCCTAGTTGTACCAATAATGACTACAACGATCTAACACAAATAGATTTCACAGAAGATAATGTTGAAAAGGCATTACATAGACTGAAACCATCTCTATCTATTGGATCTGATGGACTATGTTCATACTTCTTAAAAAAGCTTTCCACTGTTATAGCAGAACCCCTAAACATAATCTTTGAAAAATCTTTCAGGACCAGCTCCCTACTAAATCTATAGTCACTAGCCACAGTCATCCCTATCTTCAAAAAGGAAGACCCCAGCCTAGTTGAAAATTACAGACCAATCTCTTTATGTTGCATCACCTGCAAAGTAATGAAATCAATCATCAACCAATCCATTACCCTCCACCTAGAAACAAATAATCTACTCTCTAATAAACACTTTGGTTTCAGAAAAAAATTATCTTATAATCTATAACTTCTACACTGCAAAAACATATGGACTACAAATCTTGATCAGGGCAAAGCAATAGTTGCAATTTACATAGATTTCTGTAAAGCCTTTGAGTCAGTGGTACATGACAAACTACTTCTAAAACTAAAATCCTACAGCATCTCCGGACCCCTCCATAATTGGATAATTGCGATCCTGGCAACAAGTGGTCAAAATAGGGAGCACCCTATCAAGTCCTGCACCTGTTAATAGCGGTGTCCCCAAGGCAGCATTCTAGGACCAACACTCTTCATACTATATATAAATGACCTTTGTGATTATATTATAAGTAACTGCGTTCTCTTTGCTGATGATGTTAAACTATTTAACACTACCAACAATGCTGCCACCCTTCAAAAAGACCTTGAATCTGTGTCGGAATGGTTTAAAAATTGGCAGCTCCAAATCTCAACCAACAAATGTTCTGTCTTGACAAAAAGAATCAGAACATAAAATACAAGCTAAGTTGACATGACCTTGTAGATGACCCTCACTCTGTCAAGGACCTTGGAGTACTCATATCAAATGATCTAAGTGCCAAAGCCCACTGTAACAACATCGCCAAAAAGGCATTAAGAGTTGTAAACCTAATCTTGTGTAGCTTCTTCTCCAGTAATATTACACTACTAACCAGAGCATACAAAGCATTTGCTAAACCAATTCTCAAATACAGCTCATCTGTCTGGAACCCACACTGCATATCGGTCATTAATACAATTGAGTGCCTCCAGAAATATTTCACAAGAAGAGTCCTCCTCTGCTCGCAACAAAATACCTTATACCACCAGACTTGAAATTCTGGGTTTAAAAAATTTAGAACTACGCCGCCTTTGGTATGACCTAAGCATAACTCATAAAATCATCTACTACAATGTCCTACCTGTCTGTGTCAACTTCCGCTTCAACCACAACAATACACGAGCACACAATAGAAACAAACTTAAAATGAACCGCTCCAAACTCGATTGCAGAAAATATGACTTCAGTAACAGAGTGGTCAATGCCTGAAATGCACTACCCGACTCTGTGGTCTCATGACAAAACCCCCAAAACTTTAACCTAAGACAGTCTACTGTTGACCTCACCCCATTCCTAAGAGGTCTGTAAGGGGTGTGCATAAGAGCACCGGTATGCCTACCGTCCCTGTCCTAATGTTCCCTTTAATTGTATTCATTTTATGTATTCAATTCATTATACTTATATATATTATCTAATATGTACTCGACAAAATAAATAAATAAAAATAATAATAATTATTGACCAGTAAGTTTACATCAGCTAGACCAGTGATGGCTAACCTTTTTGCCATTGTGTGGCAAAACCGGGGGGAACGCAGGGGGGGTCGCACGCATGCCTACACCCATAAATCAATGTCCCCCATGCCCTGCCAATGGTCTACCTCACGGTATACCATGCATGCATGCACACACACCCTGCCCCATATTGGGCCTAGCAGGCCAGAAACGACCTGTTTCCAGACTTCCAGTAGGCCCGGTAGGCCCATTTTTTGCCCTCCCAAGGCTCCAGAGGCTTTCCTGGAGCCTTGGGAGGGCAAAAACTGCCTCCTCTGCCCTCCCCCCCGGAGACCTTCTGGAGGCCAGAAATGGCCCATTTCCCGACTTCCAGTCGGTGTCAAAGTCCCATTTTTCACCCTCCCCAGGGTCCAGAAGTTTTCCTGGAGCCTGGGGTGGGCGAAAACAACCTCCCCCCCCAGAGGCTCTCTGGAGGCTGAAAATGCCCTCCCAGAGCCTCCGTGCGAACCCTGTGCTTACCTGGCATCCAAAACAGGCTGTGTGGAGACTCCTGGAAGGGGAGGGGTGGCATGGGTGGTGCCAGCCAAAAATCAGCTGGCATATGCATGTGTGCTGGAGCTGAGCTAGGGAAACAGCTCACGTGCCCACAGATATGGCTCCAGGTGCCACCTGTGGCACAGGTGCCATAGGTTCACCATCACGGAGCTAGACAGAGCAGATAATAAATCAGGCAATTCATAAGTATCATAAAGATAGTGTCCTGATTGCTAAGAATCAGATGACATTGTCATGTGAAATAAATCTCATCTCCTTCTTTGACAAGATAACTATCCTAGAGGACAAGTGGAATGCTGTGAATATAATTTACCTCAATTTTGTCAGCTTTTGACAAAGTACCACATGACATTCTCATTGACAAGCTGTTAAGGAGTGATTTGAGTGGCAGTTCTATAGGCTGGATCATAACTGGTTTACTGCATTTAGAGAATCGGCATTAATGTCTCTACATTGATTTCAAGAGTTGTAATCTTGTAGATACCTTTGGTCTTTAGTATTTACCAGTCAACATTATTTACCTATTTATTCGCGCAGGACTGGCATATAAATTTTTAGTAGTTTTTAATATTTGGATTTAAATTTTATGGGGTTTTATGGTTTTAAATGGATTTTAATTTGGCCTTATATTTAATAAGTTTTTTAATTATTGTTTTATTGTGCACTTTTTACTGTTTTATTTGGCTGTGAACTGCCCTGAGTCCTTCAGGAGAAGGGCGGTATAAAAATCTAATAAATGAAATGAAATGAAATGAAACACTAATTATCTTAATAATGGGATTGATGGGATTCCTATGAAATTTGCAGATGACACAACTTTGGATGGACAGGCCATCACCCAATAACAATTCACTTTGTACACTTTATCATTATCAATTATTGTTTATCACTCTTCCAAACTGCAAAGTGCAATGTACTTGGGAGCCCAAGATGGTGACAGTGAACAGCAGCTTTGAGCTTTGCTCTCCTTTTTACTTTCCAGGATTAATGAAGGATCGCATGGTACATGCCGATGATCCTAAATACATACTGTAACAGCTTGCTCTATGCTGATGACATATTATCATATTCACAAGTAGGATTATGCAGGCTATTAAGAAGATTCGGCTCTTATTGCCAGAATAACTCCCTAACCATTAATAAACCTAAATAAAAAATCATGTTGTTTGGAAAACATCATCAGAGACATAGATGGCAATTAGACCAATTGAACAGGTTAACACCTTTGTATATTTAGGTGTAACTTTTTCCAAGATGGATCTTGGGCTTGCCATCAACAATGGAGTACACTTAGAGCAAAAGCTTGTTTGGATTTACTTCTGAAACTAAAGAATCATAGTTATCCATAGTTACCCTAGCCCCATCAATTAAAATATATAAAGCTTACCCATATGGAGCAGAAGTTTGGGGTCTATACTCAACCACAGTCCTAGAACAAACACAGTCCCAGCATTTGAGATATATTTTGGGTGTAGATCTAAGAACATCTGCTGCAGCAATTAGAGCTGAACTGAGAATTCATACAATTCTTGCATCCAAAATTAGAGCATATAACTACTGGCACAAAGTCAGTGAAATGGAGACTAATAAACTCCCCAAGTTATATCTACTAGAGCAGTGGTAGTCAACCTGGTCCTTACTGCCCACTAATTGGCATTCCAGCTTTCATGGTGGGTGGTAGGGGTTTTATCCGATACTGAAGCACTTTCCTTTTTTTTAATTTAATTGACTTTTTAAAAAAAATTCATAGCATTATTTAAAAACATTTTCATTAGGTTTTCATAAAATTCCCCGTGACAATTTAAATTTCTGAAAATATACTATTTGTATCGTCCGCGCATAAGTTTAGTTCACATTATGTAAGGGAAACTAAATGGCACTATAGTGCGACCGCAAACAATAGAGCCTCATCCCAGAATAGCTCACGCATCTCCCCCCACACCACCCAGCTGTAACAGACAAGCAGAGCTGATAGCCGGCACCTCCCCCAAACTCAATCCACAATGCGCGAGAGGCATGCGCAAATAACGATACATGGCACGTTACTGTGGAACCGGTGGGTGATTAGAAAATTTTACTACTAGCAGAGATACAAAAGTGGGCGGTAGGTATAAAAAGGTTGACTACC